>NC_142481.1:18755000-19380000 GCF_049115385.1 Moschus berezovskii
ATGGCAACCCACTCCAGTGTTCTTGCCTGGAGAATCCCAGGGATAGCAGAGCCTGGTCGGCTGCCGTCTATGGGGTCACACAGAGTCGGACACGACTGAAGTGACTTAGCAGCAGCAGCAGGAGACATAGGGAGAAAGCAGTGGCACCCCACTCCAGTACTCTTGCCTGGGAAATCCCATGGATGGAGGAGCCTGGTAGGCTGCAGTCCATGGGGTCGCTAAGAGTCAGACATGACTGAGCGACTTCACTTTCACTTTTCACTTTCATGCCTTGGAGAAGGAAATGGCAACTCACTCCAGTGTTCTTGCCTGGAGCATCCCAGGGACAGGGGGAGCCTGGTGAGCTGCCATCTATGGGGTCACACAGAGTCGGACACGACTGAAGTGACTTAGCAGCAGCAGCAGCAGCAGGAGACATAAGGGAGTGGGTTGGATCCTTGGGTTGGACAGATCCTCTGGAAGAGGAAATGACAACCCGCTTCAGTATTTTGCCTGGAGAATTCCTTGGACAGAGGAGCCTAGTGGGCTACAGGGGTGCAAAGAGTGGCAACGAGTCATGTCCACCAGGTTGCAGAGTCGAACATGACTGTGTGACTATCACACACAAGGAGTCTGTGGTGGTTTTAAGATATGTCCACAAATTATTTCATACTCCTTTCTTCAAGAGATGGAGCCTAATTCCTCTCTTTTTGAATGTGGGCAAGACTTGGCTACTTCTCACAAATAGAATAAACTGGAGGTAATGTACATTTCAGAAACTAGGTCATAAGAGGCACAGAGCGTCTTCCTTGCTCTTTTTCTTGACTTGCTTGCTTTGGAGGAAGTCAGCTAAGGAGTCATGAGGAAATTCAAGTGACTGATTAAGATATCCTTGAGTTGAGAAGTCTTTCTTATCTCTCCTTGCTATTCTTTGGAACTCTGCATTCAGATGCTTATATCTTTCCTTTTCTCCTTTGCTTTTCGCTTCTCTTCTTTTCACAGCTATTTGTAAGGCCTCCTCAGACAGCCATTTCGCTCTTTTGCATTTCTTTTCCATGGGGATGGTCTTGTTCCCTGTCTCCTGTACAATGTCACGAACCTCCATCCAGAGTTCATCAGGCACTCTATCTATCAGATCTAGTCCCTTAAATCTATTTCTCACTTCCACTGTATAATCATAAGGGATTTGATTGAGGTCATATCTGAATGGTCTAGTGGTTTTCCCTACTTTCTTCAATTTAAGTCTGAACTTCGCAATAAGGAGTTCATGATCTGAGCCACAGTCAGCTCCTGGTCTTGTTTTTGCTAACTGTATACAGCTTCTCCATCTTTGGCTACAAAGAATATAATCAATCTGATTTCGGTGTTGACCATCTGGTGATGTCCATGTGTAGAGTCTTCTCTTGTGTTGTTGGAAGAGGGTGTTTGCTATGACCAGTGAATTCTCTTGACAAAACTCTATTAGCCTTTGCCCTGCTTCATTCCGTGCTCCAAGGCCAAATTTGCCAGTTACTCCAGGTGTTTCTTGACTTCCTACTTTTGCATTCCAGTCCCCTAGAATGAAAAGGACATCTTTTTTGGGTGTTAGTTCTAAAAGGTCTTGTAGGTCTTCATAGAACCGATTAACTTCAGCTTCTTCAGCATTACTGGTTGGGGCATAGGCCTGGATTACTGTAATATTGAATGGTTTGCCTTGGAAACGAACAGAAATCATCCTGTCATTTTTAAGATTGCATCCAAGTACTGCATTTTGGACTCTTTTGTTCACCATGATGGCTACTCCATTTCTTCTAAGGGATTCCTGCCCACAGTAGTAGATGTAATGGTCATCTGAGTTAAATTCACCCATTCCAGTCCATTTTAGTTCACTGATTCCTAGAATGTCGATGTTCACTCTTGCCATCTCCTGTTTGACAAAGGAGAAAAGGAAAGATATAAGCATCTGAATGCAGAGTTCCAAAGAATAGCAAGGAGAGATAAGAAAGACTTCCTCAGTGATCAATGCAAAGAAATAGAGGAAAACAACAAAATAGGAAAAACAAGAGACCTCTTCAAGAAAATTAGAGATTCCAAGGGAACATTTCATGCAAAGATGGGCTCGATAAAGGACAGAAATGGTATGGACCTAACAGAAGCAGAAGATATTAAGAAGAGGTGGCAAGAATACACAGAAGAACTGTACAAAAAAGATCTTCCCGACCAAGATAGTCACGATAACGTGATCACTGACCTAGAGCCAGACATCTTGGAATGTGAAGTCAAGTGGGCCTTAGAAAGCATCACTACTAACAAAGCTAGTGGAGGTGATGGAATTCCAGTTGAGCTATTACAAGTCTTGAAAGATGATGCTGTGAAAGTGCTGCACTCAATATGCCAGCAGATTTGGAAAACTCAGCAGTGGCCACAGGACTGGAAGAGGTCAGTCTTCATTCCAATCCCAAAGAAAGGCAATGCCAAAGAATGCTCAAACTACCGGACAATTGCCCTCATCTCACACGCTAGCAAAGTCATGCTCAAAATTCTCCAAGCCAGGCTTCAGCAATATGTAAACCGTGAACTCCCAGATGTTCAAGCAGGTTTTAGAAAAGGCAGAGGCACCAGAGATCAAATTGCCAACATCCGCTGGATCATGGAGAAAGCAAGAGAGTTTCAGAAAAACATCTATTTCTGCTTCATTGACTATGCCAAAGCCTTTGACTGTGTGGATCACAATAAACTGTGGAACATTCTGAAAGAGATGGGAATCCCAGACCACCTGGCCTGCCTCTTGAGAAACCTATATGCAGGTCAGGAAGCAACAGTTAGAACTGGACATGGAACAACAGACTGGTTCCAAATAGGAAAAGGTGTACGTCAAGGTTGTATATTGTCACCTTGCTTATTTAACTTATATGCAGAGTACATCATGAGGAACGCTGGGCTGGAAGAAGCACAAGCTGGAGTCAAGATTGCTGGGAGAAATATCAATAACCTCAGATATGCAGATGACACTACCCTTATGGCAGAAAGTGAAGAGGAACTCAAAAGCCTCTTGATGAAAGTGAAAGAGGAGAGTGAAAAGGTTGGTTTGAAGCTCAACATTCAGAAAACAAAGATCATGGCATCTGGTCCCATCACTTCATGGGAAATAGATGGAAAAACAGTGGAAACAGTGTCAGACTTTGTTTTTTTGGGCTCCAAAATCACTGCAGATGCTGATTGCAGCCATGAAATTAAAAGACGCTTGCTCCTTGGAAGGAAAGTTATGACCAACCTTGATAGTATATTAAAAAGCAGAGACATTACTTTGCCAACCAAGGTCCGTCTAGTCAAGGCAATGGTTTTTCCCGTGGTCATGTATGGTTGTGAGAGTTGGACTGTGAAGAAGGCTGATCGCCGAAGAATCGATGCTTTTGAACTGTGGTGTTGGAGAAGACTCTTGAGAGTCCCTTATACTGCAAGGAGATCCAACCAGTCCATTCTAAAGGAGATCAATCCTGGATGTTCATTGGAGGGACTGATGCTAAAGCTGAAACTGCAATACTTTGGCCACCTCATGCGACGAGTTGACTCACTGGAAAAGACTCTGATGCTGGGAAAGGTTGGGGGCGGGAGGAGAAGGGGACGACGGAGAATGAGATGGCTGGATGGCATCACCGACTCTGTGGACATGAGTTTGAGTGTACTCCGGGAGTTGGTGATGGACAGGGAGGCCTGGCGTGCTGTGATTCATGGGGTCGCGGAGAGTCGGACACGACCGAGCGACTGAACTGAACTGAACTGAACTGAACTGAGTTGAGAAACTGAGGCTTTGTATCAACAGCTTCATAAGTGAACTTGGAAACTGGTCTTTCACCCCCAGTCATATCTTACTTAGATAACTATGACCCCATCTGATATCTTTCATTCTTATTGGTGTGTGTGTGTGTACTTTGGTTGTGAGGTATTGGTTGGCTCATTTTATTAATATAGGCAGCTCTAACTTTAAAGAAAATTGTTTTGATGTACAGATAAAAGAAGGGCATAATGGAAGAATAAGGAAAAACAGTAAATTAAAAGTAGATTTTGAAATACTGATTACCAAAAGTTGTTCTAGAATGAGAGATTCAAAGATAATGGTTAAACAGGGATCAGCAAACCATGGCCTGTGGGTGACAGTCTGGTTTTTTTCTTTAAATAAACCTCAGATATTATGATTTTATTACAGTGGTATAATTTTTGATTTACAACTCTTGGAGATATATTTCATGTACCATCCAATTCACCCATTAAAAATATAAAGTGCAGTGAGTTTTTAGTATATTTACAGAGCTGTAAAACCATCACTATAATTTAATATTTCCAATACCTCAAAATAAAACTGCATACACATTAACAGTCACTCTCTATTCCTGCTCCATCATTTTTCCTGTTTCTGAGGGTTTACCTATTCCAGATCTCTGCTCACTGAGTTCTGCAAATCTTACAAATATTGGCATATTTCATTATACAAAAACAAAAAAGCCTCATAATGATTACTTCTACCACTAACCTATCAGTGAAGAGTCTTTAAAAAAAAAATTTGTTTGGTTGTGTCTGGTGTTGGTGGCCGCATGCGGGCTCAGTAGTTGCTTGCACCAGCTTGGTTGCCCCATGGCATGTGGGATCTTAGTTCCCCTACCAGAGATAGAACCCATGTCCCCTGGATTGGAAGGTGGATTCTTAACCACAGGACCATCAGGGAAGTCCATCAAGAAGAGGCTTAAGTAGTGTGAAATTGTCAAGCTCTTTGTGTCAGGTATAAGTTTTCCAAAATAATTTTTGTTGAAAGCTTGAATTTTTTTTATTGCCAACAAATACTAAGTTGTTTTCCTTGAAGTAATAGGCTCACTTACAATAGTTCATTTTGGTGGAAATGTGTGCCAGATACTCAAGACTGAATAACCTCAGCTTGTCAATCATTCCTTTAAGCAAAAATGACATTCTATCAAAAGAATGGCTACATCAGTTTACAACTCAAATTTTCACACAAGTGCTTATCCTTATGACAACCATTGGACTTAAGTATGGGACAGAAGTGCCTCATGCATACTTCCCATTTCATCACATATTATGCATTATATTAAAGTACTAAAAAGATGTATGTTCAAAAGCAAGATTTAATGAATTTAATAATATTTACTGTTCATTAAGAACATTGTTTATTGAAGCAGACTTTTATTCTCTTTCTCAGCTTGAGGTCATGGCTGTGAAGAATACAGTGACTCTAACAGTTTGATGCCACTGCTTTGATTTGTGTTAAGCCATTGACTCCCTTCCAGTTGTATCTGCTCCCCTCAACCTGGGGGCTGAGAACCCTTATCCTAACTTCTTTTTTTTTTAAATTACTTATTTATCTGGCTTCACTAGGTCTTAGCTGCAGCATGTGAGATCTTCCATCTTGGTTGTGGCATATGGGATCTTCAGTTGTGGCATGCAGACTCTTAGTTGCAGCATCCATGCAGCATACATCAGGATCTAGTTCCCTGACCAGGGATCAAACCTGGGCCACCTGCATTGGGAGCTCAGAGTCTTAGCCACTGAATGACCAGGGAAGTTCCCCTAACTTCCTTTAAAAAAAACACAAAACTTCTTTTAAAAAATTTGTTTGTTGGGCTGTGCTGGGTCTTTGTTGTTTGAAGGGTTTTCTCCAGTTGCGGTGCATGGGCTTCTAGTTGCGGTGTCTTCTCTTGTTGCAGAGGCTTCTCTTGTTGTGGAGTGTGGGCTCTAGGCACATGGGCTTCAGTAGATGTGGTGAATGGGCCCAGTAGTTGTGGCTAGAGGGCTCTAGAGTGCAGGCTTAGTAGTTGTGGTGCATGGGTTTAGTTGCTCCGTGGTATGTGGTATCCTCCCGTCCTAGAGATTGAACTGGTGTCCCCTGCGTTGCAAGGCAGATTCTTAACCACTGGACCACCAGGTAAACCCCTCTCCCTGATTTCTAATATGTAGTTTTTGCGCTTCATGTAAATGGAATCATAGAGTCTGTACTTTTTTGTGCCCAGCTTCTTCACTCAGCATTGTGTTAGTAGGATTCACATGTGTGTGTGTTGTTGTAGTTTGTTTATTCTCATTGCAATTTTATATTTTCTGTGTATGTATATTTTATTTTCTGTTATAGATAGACATTTGGGTTATGACCTCTTTTTTTTTTTTGGTTTTTGGCTTGTGTAAGTTGTGCTACTGTGAGTATTGAACTTGTTTTTTTGATGAACTTTTGTACATGTTCCTGTTGGCATTTACTAGGAATAGAATTTCTAGGCTGTGTTGATCTTTAGAATAAAACAGCCAGTATTTTATGAGCAAAATGGGTTTATCAATATTTGGGAATAGTAGAGGAATTGCAATTCAGGATGCACAAGCTGTGGCAAAACTATAGGCAAATCTGGCAAAAGGAGAGGAATGTTACTTTCTAGAGAAGAAAGAAGTTGGAGGGGGCTGTTTTGAAAGAAAGTCCAGTGGAGGAAAGAGAGAGTTCAGGGTGATGATGGTTTCTTTTGGCTGAATAGTTTTTCAGCCTGAGGCTGTTGCTGGGCAAGGAGAAATCTTTCTTTTTTGGAGTAAGGAAAGTAATAATCTTCCTTTTGGAGATCCAAGTTACATCTCTTCCTGTTTGGGATCTGCAGACAGTAATGAGGGATAGTGCGGGAGATCTTCCCCTTTCATGACTTCTGCCTTCTTTTTATTTATTTATCTTTTGACCGCGCTGCATGGCATACGGGATCCTAGTTCCCCAACTAGGGGTTAAACCCGCTTTCCCTGTATTGGCAGTGTAGAGTCTTAACCACTGGACCACCAGAGATGTCCCCCAGCTTCATTTTAAATGAGGTTTTCCTTTTACTTTTCAGTCATAGAATATGTGTATATTCAGGTTAAGCAGCTACTGATAACATAGAAATCAACAGATTTTCTATGATTGTTTTGAAATAATGAAATTATTGAATTAATGAAACCACTTTGATTTATAATCATCCCCCAGTATTCATGGGGGATTGGTTCCAGGACCCCCTACTGATACTCAAATCCATGCTACTGAAGTCCCTTATGTAAAATGATGTAGTATTTGCATTTAACCTATATTCATCCTCCTGTGTACTTAATTTTTTTCTCGCCTGTGTACTTTAAATCATCTTTAGATTACTTAAAATACCTAATATAGTATATATACTATGTGGTGTGGTGTTTAGTCACTAAGTCGTGCCTGACTCTTTGTGACCCTATGGACTATAGCCCTCCAGGCTCCTCTGTCCATGGGATTCTCCAGGCAAGAATACTGGAGTGAGTTGCCATTCCCTCTCCAGGGGATGTTCCTGACCCAGGGATTGAACCTGTGTCTCCTGCTTGGCAGATGGGTTCTTTACCCCTGAGCCACCTGGGAAGGCCCAAATACTATGTAAATAGTTGTAAATATAATGTAAATACTGTGTAAATAGTACTAACATGCAGCAGGTTCATGTTTTGCTTTTTGGAACATTCTGGAATTTTTTATTTGTTCTTGAATGTTTTCAGTCTGTAGTTGATTGAATCTGTGGATTTGGAACCCATGGATATAGAAGACTGACTGTATATATACGAGATAAAAGATGTAAACATTTTGCTAGATTGGAGAGGCAGTTTGGAACTATACTGTTCAGGGCTTGAATGCCATGAGAAGGTAAGGTAGGCTGTGTAGTTCAATGAAGATGAGGCTAGGTGACTCTTGCACCCACTACTTACATTCTGTGTTACCTTGGCTAAGTCATTTCACATTCTTTTTTTTTTTAATATATTTAAAAAAAATTATTTATATATGGCTGCCCTGGGTCCTCATTGCTGATCACAGGCTTTCTCTAGTTGTGGTGAATGGGGGCCGCTCTTTGTTGTGGGGCATGGGCCTCTCATTGTGGTGGCTTCTCTTGTTTTGGAGCACAGCCTCTTGAGGACATGGGCTTCAGTAGTTGCAGCATGTAGGCTCAGTAGGTGCTGTGTTCAGGCCTAGTTGCCCCAGATCTTAGTTCCCCAACCAGGATCGAACCTGGGCCCCCTGCCTTGGGAGCACAGAGACTTAGCCACTGGACCACCAGGGAGGGCCCTGTGACTTGTCTTCTTTAGCTTTATTATAAAGTAGAGCTTGAAGGTTGGAGTCGGAAATGGCAACCCACTCCAGTATTCTTGCCTAGAAAATTCCATGAACAGAGGAGCCTGGCGGGCTACAGTCCATGGGGGTCACAAAGAGTTGGACATGACTTTGCAACTAAATAGCAACAGCAGCAGAGGTTGAAGATGTCAGCCTGTGACATGGTTATTTGTGATCTCTTCCGATTAAATAAGGTGTTTGCAGCAGTGAATATCCTGGAAATATTCATCCAGAAACTGTTTTTGGGGGGATAACTGTTCTCAAAGCTTGAGTGAATAAAAAGGAAAGCTCCCTACAGAGAGGCCAGGTAGATTAGTGACAGCTTCCTCTCATCCTTCTGTCTCACTCCATGTCAGAATAATTTTCCTAAAATACTGCATTGATCATAGGAAAGCCCTGCATTAAACCGTTCAGTGGCTCTCATTGCCTATAAATTTCAGACTTCTCATCCTGGCATTAATGGTCTTTACTTGAATTTGTCTCATTCTTTTGTGAGCTTTTTTTCTGATTACCTTCTAAACCATACTCTCTTCTTCAGCAAAACAAGTTTCCTTGAGCTTTCATGATGTTTTTCAGTCTTTGTACTTTTATAAATCCTACTTGTTCTTCAAGGGCTAATTAAAATTCATTCCCTGTCTTTCTTGAAGTTTTTCCTTTGCAGTTAAGCTTCAGGTATCCTCCTGTGAATTTCCATAGCAAGTAATTTGTTCATATTTAATTTGGCAACTAATCTTATGCCACTCTATCATGATATTTTATATTAATGTTATTTATATCTTTTTCTCTTTGCTTACCTCTTCATTTTTTCTTTTTTACTCCAACCCATTTGTGAACTCCTTAAACCAGATCCCTTCTATCTAGTTACTATTTTTAAAAAATCAATTTACTTTTTCTGTGTAATTATATCAAGCTAATGATTTGCAAGTAATAGACCCATAATAAGAGTGTGTACATGTGTTAATTTAACAGTAGAAATAAAGATAAGTAAAACTATATGCCAGAAAACATGAGGGATATCTTGCAAAACTAGATTTTCATAAGAAATGAGAACTAAATATTCCTGGAGCCAGACATGGTGTGATGATGCATAGAATAGAGGATGCCACGTATTCTGAAAGACCAGTCTTATTGGAAGACAGTCACATTGGGTGGATTCTTAATCCAGCCAGGAGTCTCAAAAGTGTATTACTTTATAACACCCCACATGACTGTAAGTCCTAGGCATGCTGTAGATTTTAAGACTGTTGGATAAGTCTTTTGTCCCAGAAATATTTCATTATTCATTTATTTATTTCTTTTTGTTGCTACCTACTATGTTTCAGATACTGCTGTGGGTGTTGGTGATTCAGCAGTGAAGAAGATGGACAAAGTCTCCACTTTGTTAGAACACACGTTCTAGAGGATATGTTCAAAATGAGGGAGGAAGGAAGAGACAGACAATATATAAAATACTTTTGGAAGTGTTACTGAATCAAACTGGGGTCTGCTTGCCTGTACGCAGTGAAGCCAATTAAATGACACTGGGTTGTGGTGAAGGAAAGTGCAGCATTTACCGTAAAGTTTCTCATACAAGGAGAATGGGTGGCTTGTGCTTTAAACCCCAAGCTACCCAAAGGGTTTTAGCAAAGCATTTGTAAAGGCCAGGTAAATGGGGAGTGGTCCCAGGGTGTATGATCAGCTCGTGTACAGTTCTCTGATTGGTTGATGGTGAGGTAACAAGGTGGTGTCACAGGGGTTAACATTATCAATCCTTAGGTGCCAGTATGTCTGGAGGTTCATAATCATCAAGTAGTTAATTTCTTCCAATTGATGGTGGTCTTAGCATCTGTAAAACAACCCAGTCAGTGTGCATCAGATACTGTGGAGTCGGACACGACTAAAGCGACTTAGCAGCAGCAGCAGCAGCAGGTAGTTCAGAAAGGTGCTACAGCAGAAGATATAGGGGAGGAGTCTGTCCCAGGAAGGCCTCACAGGGTGGTGATAGAAGCAAAAACTAGGGTGATTGAATAGTAACTGGGTGGGGTGGAATAGGGAGTGGCATTGGAGGGACTGATGCTAAAGCTGAAACTGCAATACTTTGGCCACCTCATGCGACGAGTTGACTCACTGGAAAAGACTCTGATGCTGGGAAAGGTTGGGGGCGGGAGGAGAAGGGGACGACGGAGAATGAGATGGCTGGATGGCATCACCGACTCTGTGGACATGAGTTTGAGTGAACTCCGGGAGTTGGTGATGGACAGGGAGGCCTGGCGTGCTGTGATTCATGGGGTCGCGGAGAGTCGGACACGACTGAGCGACTGACCTGAACTGAACTGAACTGATGAGTCTACTTTAGGGATAGGGTGATCAACTGCTTTTGTCAAATATTGTGAAGGGAGGAGCCACCTGAATTTAGAGCCAAGAAGACTTGGACTCTATTCAACTCTGCCAGTGTGACCTCAGGTAATATGCTCAGTATCTATGAACTTTAGTGCCTCATGTGTAGCATGAAGATCTTGATAATTGCCTTACAATACTGTGAAAATTAAATGAGCTGATGCATATGAAAGGGTTTTTTGTTTTTTTTTTTTCTGCTCTGTGTCTTGTTGGATCTTAGTTCTCCAATCAGGGATCAAACCCAGGTCCTCAGCAGTGAGAGCTCAGAGTCCTAACCATTGGCAAGCATGAGTGCTAAGTCATTTCAGTCATGTCCAACTCTTTTTGACCCTATGGACTGTAGCCCGCCCGGCTCCTCTGACCATGGGATTCTTCAGGCAAGAATATTGGAGTGGGTTGCCATGCTGTCCTCCAGAGGATCTTCTCAACCCAAGGATTGAACCCACATCTCCTGCATTGTAGGTGGATTCTTTACTGCTGGGCCACCGAGGAAGCCTGATTAACCACTGGATTGTTAGGGAATTCCCGGAAAGGAAATGTCTGTTAACTAAAAAGAGCTATAGAAATACGGTGTTATTTCTTTTCTCTGTTGACTATGTGAATTTCATGCAGAAATGATGATTGTTGACCAACCCTTTGGTGGGATTTTGAAACAGAGACCTGAGCTTCTGGACCACTGGTGTTCTCAGGAGAGGGCATTGTCTGTGTTCCTGAGAAGGTGGCTGCCTGCCTGGCTGCAGGAAAACAGAGTTCAAGGCTAGGGGGACTGCTGCAGTAGAAACAGGGTAGCCACCAACTCTTTATTTTCTGTCTGAATCCTTCCCTGGATCCTTGTGGGAACCATACTGGTTTTAATAAAAATCCTTTTGACCTTGTGGATCTTTTTCTTCTCTCATATACTAAACGAGTATAGCTGTTAAGAGGTCATGAACTTGAACTTGTTTTAAGCAAACTGAGTAGTAAGAAAAATATGTACAGATGTTTACACTGTTCGGAATTTATAAACAAAATTAAACTGTAACAATTCATAGAATTTCTGTTTTGATTCCTAATTATTTTTGATGTTAAAAGATGACAGCAGTGTGACTGCCATTTGTGTCCTAAAAAGGCAAGCAAGTGCTGCCATCCAGTTTTATATGTTTGATTGTTGTTGTTCAGTTGCTCAGTTGTATCTGACTCTTTGTGACCCCATGGACTGCAGCAGGCCGGGCTTCCCTACCCTTCACTATTTCCCAAAGCTTGTTCAGACTCCTGTCCATTGAGTCGGTGATCCCATCCAACCATCTTGTCCTCTGTCTCCTGCCTTCAGTCTTTCCCAGCATCAGGATCTTTTCTCATGAGTCAGCTCTTTGCATCAGGTGGCCAAAGTATTGGAGCTTCAGCTTCAGCATCAGTCCTTTCAGTGAATAGTCAGGGTTGATTTCCTTTAGGATTGACTGGTTTGATCTCCTTGCAGTCCAAGGGACTATTTGCTGACATTTGGAATAAAGTTGCTGGAGAAACTTTGAAATACTAAACAGAGTTTTATATATAAGGACCAAGCTGATTTTTCATTTGCAGCTTGTTGGAGTTTATTTAGCACTATTTTAATTATTAGACATATTTAATATCTTTTGTATGACCTTTTTACTGAAGCTATCCTAGAACACAAGGAGAGCTTTTTTTGTTAATAGGATGGGAAAGTCCTGTAGCTGACTGAAGGACAAAGTTGTCTGTGAAGTTCACTGCTTTGACCATGGTGGTGTGCAGACGACTCTGAACACTGTTACTTTTTCGGCATTTATTTATTTGTGAAAACCTTCAAAAATTTTTATTTACTTACTTTTTGGTTGTGCTGGGTCCTTGTTGCTGCAAGTGAGCTTTCCTCAGTTGCAGTGAGCAGGGTCTGCTCTTCATTGCAGTACACAGGCTTCTTAGTAGTGTAGTGGCTTCTTGTGTTATGGGGCACAGGCTGTAGGCATGCAGGCTTCAGTAGTTGCATCATGTTGGCTCAGTAGTTGTGGCTCCTGGGCTCTAGAGCTGTCTTGTTGTGGGCCTCGTTACCCTGAGGCATGTGGAATCTTCCCCAACCAGGGATTGAATCCATGTCCCCTGCGTTGGCAGGTGGATTCCCATCCACTGTACCACCAGGCAAGTCCAGTTTTTCGGTATTTAAAAATTATTTTTAGTTGTGGGCTGAGAGTGGAAAATGAAGTTTTTGGAATAGATTAAATTTTGATCAGGGGCAAGTTTTTGTATGACTTTCTAAGTCTCCTGTGTGTCCTGCAAGCTCTGCTGGTGGTTTTCCCACTCATCTGCCTCACTGTGTGTGACTTTCTTTTCCACACTGTCCTGTTCCTAGTTCCTGGATGATACCATCTCCTTCTTCTTCTAACTAGGTTCATGGCAGTTCTTTCACCAGGAAGTTTTTTGTCTCTGCTTCTATTTGTTTACTTGTTAATTTTTAGAAATTAAAAGATGCACAGCAAAGAAGAAAGCAATCATCCACGTTCCTTCCACTTAGGACAACACCACTGCTAACATCTTTGCATATTTGATATTTGCTTTAAATCTTTTTTTTTTTCTTTAAAGAAAACTCACTATCAGTTTGTGCAATATTGTGATTGGTAAGAAATATATATTTTGTCATTCAGATGATCAAATGTTGTCTTTGGTTCCTGGCTTACAGCTCCCCAAACGCTTGGAGTGTCCTAGGTGGTGAGAATTTAAAGGTGTTTCTTATATTAATTAACTGATTTTTGGAGAGCCCTAGAATTAAGGTTGGTTACTAGGAGAACCAACCTGGTGATTAGAGGGTTGGAACCTTTAGTCCCACCCTCCAACCCCCTCTGCTATGCCTTCCTGCTAGCATTGAGGATTATATCTATATAAGAATTCAACAGAGAAAGGCAGAAAGACCCTTACTACTGTCAAGGGATTGCTGATGATTATGATAAAGAGGAACTAATAAAGGTGTTTAAGAAAACAGTTTACCTGCACTGGTACTGCAATTGAACAGCTAGAATATGGAAGAGTAATTCAGCTATAGGGCGAATAGCACAAGAACATATGCCAGTTCTTCATAAAGACTAGCTAGCATGACCAGATGAAAGTTTATGGGTTTTAAATGCATTGGGTTCATTGAAGCTTAAATGAGGAATTTTTTTTTTGCAATGGGTAGAATTTCCTTTCTGTCCCTTGTCACAAGTTTAAAAACCTCACAGCTTGTATAATGTAACCATTTGGGGTCTGCTTTTAACTTGAACTAGACACATTGGAGAAGGAAATGGCAACCCACTCCAGTGTTCTTGCCTGGAGAATCCCAGGGACGGGGGAGCCTGGTGGGCTGCCGTCTATGGGGTCACACAGAGTCGGACACGACTGAAGTGACTTAGCAGCAGCAGCAGCAGCAGTATAACTCCTTCATGCAATAAATTGAAAAGGGCCCCCCCTCCAAAAAAAAAAAAAGGAGAATGGCTAGAAAAAGAGGAGAGAGGAAAGAAGCTGGAGGATAAGTCAGTAGCTAAAGATCATTGATCTAAGCAATCATACCTATGTAATAAACCTTTGTGAAAATCCAAGTGGATGGCGTTCGGAGAGCTTTTGGGTTGGCTGACGTGGAGATTTGGAGAGAGAGGCACTCCTGGAGCGAGTATAAGTTCTGTGCTCCTTTCTCCCTATTTTGCCTGATGCTTCTCTTCCATCTGGCTCTTCCTGAGTTACATCTTTTAATAGTAAACTGGTAATCTAGTAAGTAAAATATTTCTTTGAGTTCTGTGAGCTGCTCTAGGACATTAATCCAACCTAAGGCAGGGGTCATTGGAACTCTAGTTTATAGCTGGTTGGTCAGAAACCAGGTGATAGCTTGTGCTTGTGACTGGCATCTGAAGTAAGGCAAGGAGACAGAGTGCTGCTGGACTGAGCCCTTAACTTGTGGATCTGGTGCTGTCTCTAGGCAGAGAGCATCAGAATTGAGTTGATTTGTAGGCCATTTTGCTGGTGTCCTGAGAATTGGTGCTGTGGGGGAATCTTTGCTGTACCCCACCACCTGTACTGTTGCAGGAAGGGGGACCCTTTCCAGGGCCCAAAAGTGGGCTCCTGTCTAACACTTTTAAATGAATTGTCCGAGGGGACATACATGCTGACAAAGCAAGAGATTTTATTGGAAAGGGTACCCGGGTAAAGAGTAGTAGGGAAAGGGAACCCAGGAAAACTGCTCTGCCGTGTGGCTCACAGTCTTGGGTTTTGTGGTGATGGGATTAGTTTCCGGGTTCTTTGGCCAATCATTCTGACTCAGAGTCCTTCCTGGTGACACATGCAGTGCTTAGCCGAGATGAAGCCAGTGAGAAGGATTCTGGGAGGTGATTGAACATGTGGTGTCTTCTTTTGACCTTTCCTGAACTCTTCTGGTTGGTGGTGGCCTATTAGTTCTGTGTTCCTTACCAGGACCTCCTGCTGTAAAACAACTCATGCAAATGGTTACAATAGTGCCTGGCCAGGGTGGGCAGTTTCAGTCAGTGTGCTTCCCCTAACAGTACCACAATGAAAACTGGGATCCAGAGCCCTTTTAGTTTGATAACAGTGATATGTGTTTATTCTAAAGAGTTCAAATAATACGTTTAAAAATTACCCATCCTAATTCCACCACCTGGAAATAACATTAAATGGACATCATAATGGCACACACACGGAGCTATCACACCTTCTTTGCTGCAGCACACATTTCTGTGTGGTGTTTCGGCTTTTTTTTTAAATGGCACAATCTTTAAAAAAATTTTTTTAAATATTTATATATTTGACTGCACCTAGTCTTAGTTGCAGCATGTGGGATCTTTAGTTGTGTCATACAGACTCTTAGCTGTGGCCTGTGGGCTCTAGTTCCTGAACCAGAAGTCAAACCAAGGACCCCTGTGTTGGAAGCATGGCGCCTTAGCCACTAGACCACCAGGGAAGTTCCCATCTTCTGGCTTTGAATGCTGCCCTGGGGCATTCAGCATTCATCTGAAGGCTGAGGCCATCTAGATTCTGCTACCTGGTACCTGCAGAAATCCTTATTATGGAAGTTTGGTGGCTTTGATAGGAAATTGAGCTTTTTATATCCAATTTCTTGTCATGTAGTGTGGACAAAATTTGTTGCTTGCCATTCTAGTAAACAGCGAGTGTTGCCTACTGTTAACTGCTGTAGCCACCCTGATGGTATGTCCTGAGGGGATTTCAGGATGGTGAAAAAAAAGGATACTGGTCCTAGATAGTTAAGATGCATATCAAAGGAATAATTTCAGTGAGCCCAGACTCTTACATCTTTCCCACTATAGAAAAGCACTAAAATCATTAACATGAGATGTCTGTTTTTTTTGTGTGTGTTTACCAGTAATCTTTTGATGTTCTTTTGATTTTTTTTTTTTTAATCAAAAACTCCTATACACACTGGCTCCTCTCTTACCTCTTTGGGACAGTTTCTTGGTGCTATCTGAGAAGCTGATTCCTGTGCTAGAGTCCTCAGTAATAGCCCTTGAGTAAAATATAATTCTCAACTTTCAGATTGACAGTGATCTGACCTTTCAATTTCCAGACTCCTCCCTCTCCCCAATTCAGGGAATCAAGATTGCTGGGAGAAATATCAACAACCTCAGATATACAGATAATACCACCCTAATGGCAGAAAGTGAAGAGGAACTAAAGAGCCTTTTGATGAGGCTGGGAGAGGAGAGTGAAATAGACGGCTTAAAACTCAACATTCAAAAAACTAAGATCATTGCATCTGGTCCCATCATTTCATGGCAAGTCGAAGGGGGAAAAGTGGAAACAATGACAGATTTTCTTTTTTTGGGCTCCAAAATCACTGTGGATGGTGACTGCATCCATGAAATTAAAAGATGCTTGCTCCTTGGAAGAAAAGCTATGACAAGCCTAGACAGCCTGTTAAAAAGCAGAGACATCACTTTGCTGACAAAGGTTCATATAGTCAAAACTATGGTTTTTCCAGTAGTCATGTATGGAGTTGAGAGTTGGACCGTAAAGAAGCCTAAGCACTGAAGAATCGATGCTTTCAAATTGTGGAGCTGGAGAAGACTCTTGAGAGTGCTTTGGACAGCAAGATCAAACCAGTCAATCCTGAAGGAAATCCATCCCGAATATTCATTGGAAGGTCTGATGCTGAAGCTGAAGTGCCAATACTTTGGCCACCTGATACAAAGAGCTGACTCATTGGAAAAGACCCTGATGCTGGGAAAGATTGAGGGCAGAGGAGACGAGTGAGACAGAGGATGAGATGGTTGGTTGGTATCACCGACTCAGTGGACAAGAGCAAACTCCAGGAGATGGTGAAGGACAGGGAAGACTGGTGTGCTGCAGTCCATGGGATTGCAAAGAGTCAGACCCAACTTAGTGACTGAACAAAGATTCAGGGAAATTATCTTGTGTTTCATCTTTGAAAATTTCTGTTCTACTTGTTGGGTTTTTCACTACAGGCACACCAATCATTATAATACAGAATCATCTTCACCTGACCTCCATAGCAATGTTTCCCTCTAGTTGCTTTAATTTTTTTGACTTTTGAATCTTTGTTCACTGCCATTTCTGTAACCCCCTTTTCCCCATCTGTCTTTAATTTAATCATCAGCTGTGGTGGAGTCTGTTTCTTGCCATTTCCAACATGCTGATTTGTTTTGTAATGTTTTGATCCTCAGTTTCATTAAGTCTGCAGTCTTCCTTTTCATACCATTTTGTCATTTCCATCTTGTCCTTGAGCTTTATTGAATTCATATTCTCTTTGACTTGTTATCATGAAAAGTCAATGTAGGGAAGTGTTCCTGTTTTTTGAGTTAATTATCTTCAGGGTTAGTTTTGTGTGCTAAGTTCTTGGGAGGTGTTTGTATAGTGCGTGCTTTTCCCCTTGAACCTGCTCATGCTTGGGTGGCTCTGCATGTATGTTAACCTCCCTGTCTGCTCAGTGAGGTGCCTCCGTGGGTGACTTCTTGGCAGTCTTTCTATAATACCTGGGAAATTTATTTTCCTTCAGGAGCCACAGAGTGAGAACTGGATATTTTTCTGTGTTATCCATTTCTCTGTGCCCTGAAGAAGTGACAGATGAGGGTGGTGTGGAAATGTGAGTTGGAGGGATTGCTCAGTTAAATAAGGTCAGCTGCATAATTTCTGGGGCCCAGTGCAAAAGAAGATATGATACATAGGTCAATGGAACAGAATAGATAACCCAGAAATAGACCTCACAGATATACCCAGCTTAATATTGACAAAGGCAATTCAATGGAGGAAGCAGAGCTTTGTAACAAGCAGTGTTGGAACAATTGGACATCCATAGACAAAAAAATTAATCTTGACCTATAACTCTACATGTAAGATACAAGAACTATAAATCTTTTATGAAAAAAAACCAAAAGGGAAAATCTTCATAATCTAGAACTATATAAAGTGTTCTTAGTCTTGATATCAAAAGCATGATCCACAGCAGGAAAAACTGATAAATTGAATCTCATCAGAATTAAAAACATCTGCTCTTCTAAAGCCCATGTGAATAGGATAAAAACAAGTTACAGACTGGGGAGAAAATATTTGCCAACTATATAGCCAACAAAGAACTAGTATTTATAATATATAAAGAACCTTGTAAACTGAACTTTAAAGAAGAAATCTCTGTTATTTTTTGTAACTACATGTAAGTCTATCAGTTCAGTTCAGTTCAGTCACTCAGTCGTGTCCGACTCTCCGCGACCCCATGAATCACAGCACGCCAGGCCTCCCTATCCATCACCAACTCCCGGAGTTCACTCAAACTCATGTCCACAGAGTCGGTGATGCCATCCAGCCATCTCATTCTCCGTCGTCCCCTTCTCCTCCCGCCCCCAACCTTTCCCAGCATCAGAGTCTTTTCCAGTGAGTCAACTCTTCGCATGAGGTGGCCAAAGTATTGCAGTTTCAGCTTTAGCATCAGTCCTTCCAATGAACACCCAGGATCGATCTCCCTTAGAATGGACTGGTTGGATCTCCTTGTGGTACAAGGGACTCTCAAGAGTCTTCTCCAACACCACAGTTCAAAAGCATCGATTCTTCGGCAATCAGCCTTCTTCACAGTCCAACTCTCACATCCATACATGACCAAGGGAAAAACCATAGCCTTGACTAGACGGACCTTTGTTGGCAAAGTAATGTCTCTGCTTTTTAATATATTATCAAGGTTGGTCATAACTTTCCTTCCAAGGAGTAAGCGTCTTTTAATTTCATGGCTGCAATCAGCATCTGCAGTGATTTTGGAGCCCAAAAAAATAAAGTCTGACACTGTTTCCACTGTTTTTCCATCTATTTCCCATGAAGTGATGGGACCAGATGCCATGATCTTTGTTTTCTGAATGTTGAGCTTCAAGCCAACCTTTTCACTCTCCTCTTTCACTTTCATCAAGAGGCTTTTGAGTTCCTCTTCACTTTCTGCCATAAGGGTAGTGTCATCTGCATATCTGAGGTTATTGATATTTCTCCCAGCAATCTTGATTCCAGCTTGTGCTTCTTCCAGCCCAGCGTTCCTCATGTAAGTCTATAATTACCTCAAAATAAAAAAGTTAATTAAAAAAACCCCACATCTTCAGAATATCCTTTTTTCTGGCCCTCCAGACTAACATTCTTATTGAACTCTGAGCTTTTCCTTTGGAACATTTGTCATGATTTTGTTATTAGTTGAGTGGTTGTTAGTTTAATGTCCATCTCACCTACTATGCTGAACGTTTTCTCCTACTGTATCTTCAGTGCTGAAACAAAGCCCAATAAATATTTATTGAATGTGTTACATGGAAGAGCCAATATTGACTCCATGTTGGATCTGATTCTTCGAGTTTTAACATTTGCTTTTCATTGCTTTTGCTATTATAATTATACATAATGGTCTGCCTCAGGTAACCCAGACCCTCTGCCTGAATGTTAAACCAAAATATCTTTGCTCAGGATCCTGTCCACGTGTGGATGCCTACAGGAAGGAAGAAATTAACACATCTCCTTTGGTCATTCCAGAAGATATTTGTAAGATTAATGGCCTTTTTTACTTTACTTCTTCACCTCCCCTCTCCCCTTCTATAAACGAACTGGACATCCAAACCCTGATAAGATGGTTATTTTGAGACATTAGTCTGCCTCTTCTCTGTCAGCTGGCTTTCTAAATAAAGTCATATTCCTTGCCTCAACATCTTGTCTCTTGGTTAATTGATTGTTAAGTGGTGAGCAGAGTGAGCTTGGACTTGGTAAGAAATGTATAAAAGTTAGTACCTTGAAGAATTATTGAAGTGTTTGAAATTTATATTTGGTAAATACTTTAAATCCATTCCTCCCCCACTTTAAAAATTTTTTAATTTATTTTTAGCCGTGCTGGGTCTTCATCACTGCACGTGGTCCTTCTCTAGTTGCAATGCATGGGCTTCTCATTGTGGTGGCTTCGCTTGTTGCAGAGCACAGGCTGGCCCTAGGGTGTGTGGGTTTCAGAAGTTGTGGCACATGGGTTCCTGGGTCTGGAGCACAGGCACAGTAGTTGTGTTGCACAGGCTTAGTTGTTGTACGGCATGTGGGATCTTCCTGGACTGGGGATGAAACCTGTGTCCCCGGCATTGGCAGGCAGATTCCTAACCACTGGACCACCAGTCCACTTTCTTTCTTTGAAAAAATGAGCACCTCATCCTCTTCCCAGGATGCCCCTTATCCTTTGATCCTCTTGGCTGAGCCTTGCATCATCAGCAGCCTCTGTACAACATCTGCTGTTTCTCTAGACTCAAGTTGGACAGCTGCCGAGAATATCTGCCCCGTTGGCCTCCTCAGGGCTGAGTTTACCCAGTAATTAGTCTCATTATTCTGTGTTGGAATTTTCGAAAGACAGCATGGTGTTGTTATTATTCAGTGAATAACAGCATTTAAATTGATTCAATGCTCAGTGAAAATGACATTTCTAGGTCTGTTTATTAACAACCTGTTCAAACATTTTGACATTACTAAAAGCAGTTCAAGTGCCTTCAAATTCTCAAACGACAAATTATTTTCAGAAAATATGTGGAGGGGAATCCCTGTGATGGGTAAGACCTTGTAACATAATGATTTGACAGGAAAAGTTAATTTTAGAATTCTATGTGAATTTCAATCAGTGTTTGCATGAGAAAGAAGGGACGGTTTGGGAGGTTACAGGTGGCCAGCATTCCTGTTTGCTGTTTTGAACCAATCTGGTTGTCGAAGAAATCAGTATGCTTCTCTTATGCAGGCTGACTTTGCATAGCATTATTATTATTATTTAGTATTTATTTTATTTGACCATGTCAGGTCTTCTTGGTTGTGGCACATAGGATCTTCACTGTTGCAAGTGAAATCTTTAGTAGTGGCATGTGGGATCCAGTTCCCTGATCAGAGATCAAATACAGGTCCCCTGCATTTGGAGCATGGAGTCTTGGCCATTTGAACTCTAGGGAAGTCCCTTGCAAAGCATTATTGAAGAATATATATATAATCTATTTGTATATCTTGAGAATATAAAACATGATATTAAGACAAGACAATAGAAAAATCCCACTTTATAGAAATATTAGATAATCAATGCAGGGGACCTAGAAAATAGTAGAAAAAACAAATCTCCCCCAAATATTAACACCAAGAGATAATCTTTTAAATTTAAAATGTTAAACTAATTTTAGTCTTTGAGAAAAGTTGCAAATATAGTTGTGATAGGAAAATGGTCCCCCAAAGATAGCCATGCCCTAATCTCAGATGCCTCTGAATATATTATATTAGATGGCAAGGAGACTTTTCAGATGTAGTTAAGGTTGCAAATAAAATAGGGAGACTAGCCTGGAATATACAGGTGGGTTCAATCTAATCACATGAGCCCTTAAGAGCAGAAAATTTTTTCTGGCTGAAGTCAGAGAGATTCAAAGCATGAGGACTCAACAAACTTCTGCTACCTGTAAGATTCAGAGGGCCAAGGGCAGGGACTAGAAAGAAGCCTATAGGAGATAAGGGTGGCCCCCAGCTGACAACCAGCTAGGAAGTGTAACCTTCTTCCTGTAACTTTGAGGAACTGAATCCTGTCCACAGCCTGAGTGAGTTTGCAAGAGGACCCTGTGTCCTGTATGAGAAACCAGTCTCTATGGATACCTTGATTTTGAGCTGGTGAGACCCTCAGCAGAGGATCTAGCCATGCATGCCAGACTTCTGACCTATGGAACTGTGAGATAATAACTGGGTATTGTTTTAAGCAGCTAAATGTGTGATTATTTGTTATGTAGCAGTAGAAAATTAATACAACAGTACAAAGAGTTTCTGTATAGCTTTCCCTCAGCTTCCCCTAATGTTTACATTTTCCTTGCCATTATACAGTGACCAAAACCAGGACATTACATCAATAAATGGATGGATGAGGAAGCTGTGGTACATAATAATATATGCAATGGAATACTGCTGCTGCTGCTGCTAAGTCGCTTCAGTCATGTCAGATTCTGTGAGACCCCATAGACGGCAGCCCACCAGGCTCCCCCGTCCCTGGGATTCTCCAGGCAAGAACACTAGAGTGGGTTGCCATTTCCTTCTCCAATGCGCGAAAGTGAAAAGTGAAAGTGAAGTCGCTCAGTCATGTCTAACTCTTTGCGACCCCATCCCTGGGATTCTCCAGGCAAGAACACCAGAGTGGATTGCCATTTCCTTCTCCAGCAGTGGAATACTGCTGCTGCTGCTGCTGCTAAGTCACTTCAGTCGTGTCCGACTCTGTGCGACCCCATAGAGGGCAGCCCACCAGGCTCCCCCGTCCCTGGGATTCTCCAGGCAAGAATACTGGAGTGGGCTGCCATTTCCTTCTCCAAGTGGAATACTACTCAGCCATAAAAAGGATGAAATAATGCCATTGGCAGCAAATGGATGCGACTAGAGATTATCATACTGAGTGAAGTAAGACAGAAAGAGGAAGCAAATACTTTATGATATCACTTATATGTGAAATTTAAAATAGAACAGGAATGAACAGAAACAGACTCACAGATATAGAGAATAGACTTGTGGTTACCAAGGGAGAGGGATGGTGGGGTAGTTTGGGGTTAGTAGATGCAAACTATTATATGTAGGACGGATAAACAACAAGGTCCTGCTGTATAGCACAGGGAACTGTGTTTATTGTGATAAAACATAGTAGAAAAGATATTAAGAAATATATATGTGTATAACTGAATTAAAAAATATATATGTGTATAACTGTCAGGGAGGTTCAGGACATTGTACAGGAGATAGGGATCAAGACCATACCCAAAAAAAGAAATGCAAAAAAGCAAAATGGCTGTCTGAGGAGGCCTTACAAATAGCCGTGAAAAGAAGAGAAGCGAAAGGCAAAGGAGAAAAGGAAAGATATACCCATTTGAGAGCAGAGTTCCAAAGAACAGCAAGGAGAGATAAGAAAGCCTTCCTCAGCGATCAATGCAAAGAAATAGAGGAAAACAATAGAATGGGAAAGACTAGAGAGCTCTTCAAGAAAATTAGAGACACCAAGGGAACATTTCATGCAAAGATGGGCTCAATAAAGGACAGAAATGGTATGGACCTAACAGAAGAAGAAGATATTAAGAAGAGGTGGCAAGAATACACAGAAGAACTGTACAAAACAGATCTTCACGACCAAGATAACCACAATGGTGTGATCACTCACCTAGAGCCAGACACACTGGAATGCGAAGTCAAATGAAAGCATCACTACAAACAAAGCTAGGGAAGGTGATGGAATTCCAGTTGAGCTATTTCAAATCCTAAAAGATGATGCTGTGAAAGGGCTGCACTCAATATGCCAGCAAATTTGTAAAACTCTGCAGTGGCCACAGGACTGGAAAAGGTCAGTTTTCATTCCAATCCCAAAGAAAGGCAATGCCAAAGAATGCTCAAACTATCACACAGTTGCACTCATCTCACACACTAGTAAAGTAATGCTCAAAATTCTCCAAGCCAGGCTTCAATAGTAAGTGAACCGTGAACTTTTAGATTTCAAGTTGGATTTAGAAAAGGCAAAGGAACCAGAGATCAAATTGCCAACATCCGCTGGATCAAAGAAAAATCAAGAAAGTTTCAGAAAAACATCTACTTCTCTTCACTGACTATGCCAAAGCCTTTGATTGTGTGAACCATAACAAACTGTGGAAAATTCTTCAAGAGATGGGAATTCCAGACCACCTGACCTGCCTCTTGAGAAATCTGTATGCAGGTCAGGAAGCAACAGTTAGAACTGGACATGGAACAGCAGACTGGTTCCAAATAGGGACAGGAGTATGTCAAGGCTGTATCTTGTCACCTTGCTTATTTACCTTATATGCAGTGTACATCATGAGAAACTCTGGACAGGATGAAGCACAAACTGGAATCAAGATTGCCAGGAGAAATATCAATAACCTCAGACATGCAGATGACACCACCTTAATGGCAGAAAGCAAAGAGGAACTAAAGAGTCTCTTGATAAAAATGAAAGAGGAGAGTGAAAAAGTTGGCCTAAAGCTCAACATTCAGAAAGATAAGATCATGGCATCTGGTCCCATCACTTCATGGCAAATAGATGGGGAAACAGTGGAAACAGTGGCTGACTTTATTTTTGGGGGGTCCAAAATCACTGCAGATGGTGACTGCAGCCATGAAATTAAAAGACACTTACTCCTTGGAAGGAAAGTTATGCCCAACCTAGACAGCATATTAAAAAGCAGAGACATTACTTTGCCATCAAAGGTCTGTCTGGTCAAAGCTACGGTTTTTCCAGTAGTCATGTGTGGATGTGAGAGTTGGACTATAAAGAAAGCTGAGCACTAAAGAATTGATGCTTTTGAACTGTGGTGTTGGAGAAGACTCTTGAGAGTCCCTTGGACTGCAAGGAGATCAAATCAGTCAATCCTCAAGGAAATCAGTCCTGAATATTCATTGGAAGGACTGATGCTGAAACTGAAACTCCCAGTACTTTGGCCACCTGATGCAAAGAATTGACTCATTTGAAAAGACCCTGATGCTGGGAAAGATTGGAGGCAGGAGGAGAAGGGGACAACAGAGGATGAGATGGTTGGATGGCATCACCGACTTGATGGACATGAGTTTGGGTAAACTCCGGGAGTTGGTGATGGACAGGGAGGCCTGGAGTGCTGCAGTCCATGGTGTCTCAAAGAGACAGACACAACTGAGTGACTGGACTGAACTGGGGAACATCTGATAAAGTCAAATGAACTTATCTTCTACAAAATAACTAGTCAGTACTCCAGTAGTGTCACGGTCATGAGAATGGAGAATTGTCACAGATTGAAAGTGACTGAGGAGACATGATGCTTAAATGCACAGTTCAATCCGAGACTGGATCCTAGAACAGAAAAAAAAAAAATAGAAATACTGGTAAAAATCAAATGAAGTCTGTAGTTTAGTTAGTAGCACTGCACCAGTGTCAGTGTCCTTGGAGGTTTTGTAGATGTAGATGTTGTTGTTTCATCTGTTTTTAACTTGATGTTTAATTTCTTATATGTTGAGTTTTACAGTATTTTTTATTAAAGTATAGTTGATTTACAATGCTGTGTTTGCTATATTTCTGCTATAATCACTATAATTCCTATAATTTATGCTATACAGAAAAGTGGTTCAGTTATCAGTTCAGTTCAGTCGCTTAGTCATGTCTGATTCTTTGTGACACTGTGGACTGCAGCATACCAGCTGCCCTGTCCATCACCAACTCCCGGAGTTTACCCAAACTCATGTCCATCGAGTCGGTGATGCCATCCAACCATCTCATCCTCTGTTGTCCCCTTCTCCTCCTGCCTCCAATCTTTCCCAGCATCAGGGTCTTTTCAAATGAGTCAATTCTTTGCATCAGGTGGCCAAAGTATTGGGAGTTTCAGTTTCAGCATCAGTCCTTCCAATGAATATTCAGGACTGATTTCCTTGAGGATTGACTGATTTGATCTCCTTGCAGTCCAAGGGACTCTCAAGAGTCTTCTCCAACACCACAGTTTAAAAGCATTAATTCTTCAGTGCACAGCTTTCTTTATAGTCCAACTCTCACATCCACACATGACTACTGGAAAAACCGTAGCTTTGACCAGACAGACCTTTGATGGCAAAGTAATGTCTCTGCTTTTTAATATGCTGTCTAGGTTGGGCATAACTTTCCTTCCAAGGAGTAAGTGTCTTTTAATTTCATGGCTGCAGTCACCATCTGCAGTGATTTTGGACCCCCCAAAAATAAAGTCAGCCACTGTTTCCACTGTTTCCCCATCTATTTGCCATGAAGTGATGGGACCAGATGCCATGATCTTATCTTTCTGAATGTTGAGCTTTAGGCCAACTTTTTCACTCTCCTCTTTCACTTTCATCAAGAAGCTCTTTAGTTCCTCTTTGCTTTCTGCCATTAAGGTGGTGTCATCTGCATGTCTGAGGTTATTGATATTTCTCCTGGCAATCTTGATTCCAGTTTGTGCTTCATCCTGTCCAGAGTTTCTCATGATATACGCTGCATATAAGTTAAATAAGCAAGTTGACAATATCCAGCCTTGATGTACTCCTTTTCCTATAGGTGTTCCTACTTGATTGCAATAAAGTTATGTACTGTTGGCAGAAGTATGGTTTTCTCAGTGCATCATATCCAAGGGTTAATGGTCTTTGGGTGTCTTATTAACGACTTTGTTAACCTTGGTCACTTGGTTATGGCGGTATCTTCTGGGCTTCTCCACTATAAAGTTACTGTCTTTCCTTTTGTATTAATAAATATCTTTGAATCTGTGCAAATCTTGTTTCTCTTTAAACATCTGTCCACTAGTTTTAGCATCCGTTGATGGATTTTGTCAGTAATGAGAGGAGGGTGGAAGGACTCTTAATAGTTTAATTAGAATCCTTCTATCTCCCTCCCACGTTTGGTGAATATGTGTTTGTATCATATGTTGTTGTTGTTCAGTCATTCTTTTCTGTACTTCTCTTTGCGACCCCACGGTCTGCAGCATGCTGGGCTCCTCTGTCCTCCGCTATCTCCTGGAGTTTGCTCAAATTCATTGAGTCGGTGATGTTATTTAACCATCTCTTCCTCTGCCACCCCCATCTCCTTTGGCCTTCAGTCTTTCTCAGCATCCGGGTCTTTTTCAGTGAGTCAGCTCTTCGAACCAGGTGGCCAAAGTACTGGAGCTTCAGTTTCAACATCAGACCTTCTAATGAATATTCAGGGATGATTTCCTTTAGGATCGACTGGTTTGATCTCTGCTGTTCAAGAGATTCTCGAGTCTTCTCCAGCACCACAATTTGAAAGTATCAGTTGTTCAGTGCTCAACCTTCTTTATGGTTCAACTCTCACATCCATATGTGACTATTGGAAAAACCATAACTTTGACTATATGGACCTTTGTTGCCAGAGTCTAAATTTGTCATAGCTTTCCTTCCAAGTAGCAAACATCTTTTAGTAAAATGGCTGCAGTCACCACCTGCAGTGATTTTGGAGCCTAAGAAAATAAAACGTCACTATTTCTGTTGCAAGAAGGGGGACCCTTCCCAGGGCCCAGATGGGGCTCTTGTCTAACACTCAGAAATGAGTTTTCTGAGGAGACATACCTGCTGACAAAGCAAGAGATTTTATTGGGAAGGGGCTCTGGGGAAGAGAGCAGTAGGGTAAGGAAACCTAGGAGAACTGCTCGGCCACATGGCTCAGTCTCAGGTTTTATGGTGACGAGATTAATTTCCAGGTTGTCTTTGGCCAGTCATTCTGACTCAGAGTCCTTCCTGGTGGCGCACGCATTGCTCAGCCAAGATGGATGCCAGTAAGAATGATTCTGGGAGGTGGTCAGACATGTGGTGTCTCCTTTTGACCTTTCCCGAACTCTTTCGGTTGGTGGTAGCTTATTAGTTCCGTGTTCCTTACCAGGACCTCCTGTTGTAAAACAGCTCTTGCAGATGGTTACTATGGTGCCTGGCCAGGGTGGGCAGTATTAGTCAGTGTGCTTCACCTAACACTTCCCACTTTTCCCCTTCTGTTTGCCATGGAGTGATGCGACCTGATGCCGTGATCTTAGTTTTTTGATTGTTGAGTTTCAAGCCAGCTTTTTTACTCTCCTCTTTCACTCTCATCAAGAGGCTTTTTAATTCTTCACTTTCTGCCATTAGAGTGGTATCATCTGCATATCTGAAGTTGTTGCTATTTCTCCTGGCAATCTTGATTCCAGCTTGTGATTCATCTATCCTGGTGTTTCACATGATGTACTCTGCATATAAGTTAAATAGCAGGATAGAACTTTGTTGTAGTCCTTTTCCAATTTTGAACCAGTCAGTTGTTCCATGTCAAGTTCTCACTGTTGCTTCTTGACCTGCATGCAGGTTTCTCAGGAGCCAGGTAAGGTGGTCTGGTATTGCCATCTCTTTAAGAATTTTTCCACAGTTTGTTGTGATCCACACAGTCAAAGGCTTTATTGTAGTCAATGAAGTGAAAGTAGATGTTTTTCTGGAACTCCCGTGCTTTCTCCATGATCCAACGACTGTTGGCAATTTGATCTCTGGTTCCCCTGCCTCCTTGAAACTCAGCTTGTACATCTGCAAGTTCTCAGTTCATGTACTGCTGAAGCATAGCTTTAAGGATTTTGAGCAAAATCCTGTGAAATGAGTGCAATTGTATGGTAGTTAAAAAAAATTTTTTTTTATTTTGATACAGTAGTTTGAACCTTCTTTGGCATTACCCTTCTTTGGGATTGAAATGAAAACTGACCTTTTCCATCCTGTGGCCACTGCTGAGTTTTCCAAATTTGCTGACACATTGAGTGCAGCCCTTTAACAGCATTATCTTTTAGGATCCTAAATAGCTCAGCTGAAATTCCATCATCTCCACTAGCTTTGTTGGTAGTAATGCTTCCTGAGGCTCCCTTGACTTCACACTCCAGGATGTCTGGCTCTAGGTGAGTGACCACACTATCGTGGTTTTCCAGCTCATTAAGATCTTTCTTGTATATTTCTTCTATATATATAAAATAAATAGGATGTACTGAAGAGATGTGGAGAAAAAGGAAACATCCTACATTATTGTATGTAAATTGGGAATGTAAATTGGTGCAGCCACTATGGAGAACAGTTTGTTTGAGATTCCTTAAAAATAAAGTTACCATATGAGTCTGCAGTCTTGCTGCTGCTGCTGCTGCTAAGTTGCTTCAGTCGTGTCAGACTCTGTGCGACCCCATAGATGGCAGCCCACCAGGATCCCCCGTCCCTGGGATTCTCCAGGCAAGAACACTGGAGTGGGTTGCCATTTCCTTCTCCAATGCATGAAAGTGAAAAGTGAAAGTGAAGTCACTCAGTTGTGTCCGACTCTTCGCAACCCCATGGACTGCAGCCCACCAGGCTCCTCTGTCCATGGGAGTTTCCAGGCAAGAGTACTGGAGTGGGTTGTCACTGCCTTTTCCATCTGCAGTCCTACTCCTGAGCATATATCTGGAGAAAACTCTTATCTCAGAAAGATACATGCACACCACTGTTTACTGCAGCACTATCCACAACAGTGAAGACATGGAAACAGTCTAAATGCCCACTGACGGATGAGTGGATAAAGAAGACGTGGTGTATATATAATAGCATATTACTCAGCCAGGAAAAAGAATGAAATATTACTCCACCATAGAAAAGAATGAAATAATGCTTTTTGCAGCAATGTGGGTGGACCTGGAAATTATCATATTTAGTGAAGTATGTTAGAAAGACAAATTTCATATGATGACTAATACAAATGAACTTATTTAAAAAGCAGAAGTAGACTCACAGATAAAAAGAGAAACTAGCTTATAGTTCCCAAAGGGAATAGAGGAGGTGGGGAGCATGGAGAGATGGGAGTTTGAGATTAACATACACACACTACTATAAAACAGGTAAATAGCAAGGATCTGCTGTATAGCATAGGAAACTAGCGTCAATAACTTATAATAACCTATAATGGAAAAAATCTGAAAAAGAATGTGTGTGTATGCAATTGAATCACTTTGCCGTACCTTTGAAACTAACCATATTATAAATTAACTATTCTTAAATAAATAGGATATATTTGTTACATATAATAATAGTTCCATTTTGTGACTAGCTGTTTACTTAGCAATGTATCATGAACATTTTATTTATCACTGAATATTTTTTTTTGTATATAACCAACATATTTTCATGTGCAGTGCCATTTACCAAGAGAGATCTTGGACTTAGCCATCAATAGCCTCAATAAACTTAGACTGAAAAAATACAGAGGGTGATTGCAGAGAAGAAAGCATTTAAATGAGAAATTAGTATCAAAATGAGAACCTAATATTAAAGTTACTTTAAACAAAATCCCATGTATTTGGAAATTATATGTCCACTTTTGAATGGTGGGTGTATCAAAGAAGCCATAACAAGGAAAATTAGAAAATATTTGTAATAGAATAAAAATGAAAAGAGAATTTACCAAAATTTATTTCATGCAGCTTATGCTACTCAATGCAATTAAATGCATGATGGAGTAAGGTATGAAAACAAATAATGGACACTATCATAAAATTTTCTGAAATTTGAACAAAATCTGTACTTTAGTTAATAATACTATATCACTTGTTAATTTCCTTTTTTTAACAACACAATATTTCTTTATATCCTCAGAATTAGATTAGAAATTTAATCCTTGTTCAAAGATTTTTTAACAATCACCAAGATAATTCATTTTCTAGACTTTTAGCAGTAATACTAGCTGTCAAAATACATAGAACTGTATAAAAGTTTTGAGTGAACATAAATTAGAAATCTAGCATTCTATTCATACTAAGTCAAACAAGTGGAATCAAAATGTCATAGTATTTTTAGCTATAAAATCAATTTTATAATATATATATTATATTATGCATACTATATTGTATGCATACAAAAACTTTTCTACTATGCTTGATAAAGAACAATAACAACAAAAAAGAGAGGGAAATTTGAAAATATAAACTAAACAAAATGGGAGCACTGAATATGAAATAGAAAATGTATCACTGAACATTTTTTAGAACATCAGTTCTAAAAGAGTTAATAGCAGTAGTTAGTAGCATTTTATTTTATGATTTCATTATTTTTCTAGCCAGTTTACGATTTTTAGATGATTGGTTTGAATTATTTTCTGGTATATATGGGGCACAGTGAATATCTCTATACATACATGTTTGCACTTGCCTTTGTTTTTCCTAAGGATCGTTTTCTTGAAGCCAAACTGCTGGCTCAAAACGTTTGCACATTTTAGAAACATTTGATACACACTGTAAACTTCCCTCTCTCTGACCAAAAATGCAGATGAGTGGCATATTTTCTCATTTACCCTACTTTTAGCAGTGTTTAAGTCAGGATTTTCAGCATTTTTGCTTGTGGTATAAGCATTTAATAATAAATATATTCCCACAAAGTCAGCTCTTCATTTTCAGAATCAGTAACTGTGGGTGGAGATGAAAGTCACTGCACACATCAGCCTGTGGACTACATGAAGTGCTGGAGGTGAGCTGGGGAGCTCAGTTCAGTCTGAAGTTAATATTAGGAGCCTTTCCTGGTGGCTCAGATGGTGAAGAATCTGCCTGTAATATGGGAGACACGTATTTGATCCCTGGGTGGGAAAGATCCCCTGGAGAAGGGAATGGCAACCCACTCCAGTATTCTTGTCTGAAAAATCCCATGGACAGAGGAGCCACAGTTCATGGGGTGGCAAAGAGTTGGATATGACTGAGTGACTGACACTTTCACACTTTTACTTTCACTGAGTACACTGGAGCTCACCATCAGTGGACTACCTGTTGGGAAAGGCTGGCCTAGTGGTCCCCAGTATCTGGTTCAGAATCACCTGGGAGCCTTATTAAAACGTAGACATGTGGGTTCAAATCCAGATCTAAAGATCAGAATCCTCTGGGCAGGGTCCCAGGCTCTCATCAGTGATGTCAAAAGAAGGTGATCCTTGGGGACATACTTTGAGAAATACTACTTTTGGCTGTAAGCAACCTTAAGAGATTATTCTTTGGAGATTCTAAGAAAAATAAACTTCACATACGAATTAATCCTTCCTTTTCACCATTTGCTAGGGCATGCCTTTTCTAGCCTTCCTCTCATAAATATCCACTTTTCAGTTAGTCTTCTTTTCTTTTATTTTGGTCAAGGCTTCTTTTATTTTTTTGAGACAGTATACTTTTCCCAAATAGAAACATTTTCTTTGTTTCAAATAAATAATCATATTACTCCTACCATTTCATTTCTTCTTCAGCCTGTTCTGCTTTGATGCTCATATTTCTTCTGTGTGATTCCACGGGATGCTCACAGTGGCCCTTCAGGCTAGGGGGAACTGGTCTAGTTACCCATTGCATTTGCAAAGATTAGAAAACAGGCTTAGACAGATGAAGGAATAATAATAATTACATTCGCTGAGCCTCTGTTGTGTCTTAGCACCCCTGCAGAGTGGAAATTAATATCCTTAGGCCTCAAAAGTTCACGAGACTGACCTAAGTGAGCTGATTAGAAACTGAGCTGAAGTTAATATCATAGCCTGGTTCAGACCATATTCTCACTGTAGCTTATCAAGCCCACTGCTCCTTGATGGCAGACCTGGGATGAAAACTCAGGGTGCTGCTTCTGCTTGCTGAACCACAGCATCTTCAAGTATATTTAACATGATCCTAGGGTGTGAGTGTGTGTAGTGGGGGTCAGAATCCTCAGAGTTCTAGGTTCTTGACTCTTGGTCTGGTGTAGTTACCTACTGAGTGTACTTACAATCTTAGTACATATATATTTGGTGAAGGAGGGTTTGTTGTTGCAAAACTCAGGCTTAAATTGAAGAAAGTAGGGAAAACCACTAAGTCATTCAGGTATGACCTAAATCAAATCCCTTATGATTATACAGTGGAGCTCTTGAACAGATTCAAAGGATTAGATCTGGTAGACAGAGTACCTGAAGAATATGGACAGGAGGCAGTGACCAAAACCATCCCAAAGAAAACGAAATGCAAAAAGGCAAAGTGGTTGTCTGAGGAGGCTTTACAAATAGTTGAGGAAAGACGAGAAGCGAAGGGCAAGAGAGAAAGGGAAAGATACACTCAACTGAACGCAGAGTTCCAGAGAATAGCAGGGAGAGATAGGAAGGGCTTCTTAAATGAACAATGCAAAGAAATAGAGGAAAACAACAGAACAGGAAAGACTAGAGATCTCTTCAAGAAAATTGGAGATATCGAGGGAACATTTCATGCAAGGATGGGCACAATAAAGGACAGAAATGGTAAGGACCTAACAGAAGCAGAAGAGATTTAAAAAAGGTGGCAAGAATACACAGAACTATACAAAAAAGGTCTTAATGAGTCAGATAACCATGATAGAGTTGTCACTCATCTAGAGCTGGACATCCTGGAGTGTGAAGTCAAGTGGACCTTAGGAAGCATTACTATGAACAAAGCCTTTGATTATTTATATACTTATTTATTTTTGGCTGTGCTGGGTCTTCATTGCTTTGCTCTGACTTTCTCTTCGTTGCAGTGAGCAGGCTCCTCTTTGTGGTAGCTTCTCTTGTTGTGGGGCATAGGCTCTAGGCCCATGGACTTCAGTAGTAACAGCCTGTGGGCTCAGTAGTTGTGGCACATGGGCTTAGTTGTCTACAGAATGTGGAATCTTCTCAGACCAGGGATTGAATTCATGTCTCCTGCACAGGCAGGCAGATTCTTTTCTACTGTTCCACCAGGCACATCCATTCCTTAGATTTTAGCATGCCTTGGTTCCCTAACCCCAACACCATCCAGGGAGGAGAAAATCCACTCAGTAATCCAATTTATGAAAGCTGTTCATGCCTCATACATGGGTGGGCTGTAGAGACTGGGCTGGTGTGGAGGAAATGAACCTTCACGAGTGATGGTGAAAGCTGCATTACTGCTCCTGAATCTGCAGGCTGTTACATAATTTTTAAAGTGAATATGAAGCATTTTAAGGTATAATATCTAAAACATACTTGGCATTAAATCATAGTTCTGCATTTAATGTACTTTATAAAGAACATGGAACATGCTTTCATTCATAGGTTATTAGGCTCAGTTTCCTAAAAGAGACTAGCTTCTTAAAGTAATGGGTTTGATGTGTACAAGGATCATTTGTAAGTAACTCCTACCTTATGCAGTTGAGAGCAGAGAGAGTGAGAACTATGTTGAACTTGCCTTATGTAAAGGATGTGCATCCTTCTTTTATCTCAAGGTGAAGATTATGTATCTACATTACCTTTAACAGAATACATAAGAACCCTTTTCATTAGATAGTGTACTGAGAACAGCGGATCCTCAGAATAGCTCACTTTCTTTGGCTACAGAGTTGAGGGAAGAAAGCATTTGCTTTCTTTTAGATGACTCTGACAACTTCTCTCTTTTCCTGAAACTTCATATACCTTCTCTCTTGTTCTCACTTTTGAAAAAAAATTTTAATTTATTTTAAGTGTTTTAGCTGTGCTGGGTCTTTGTTGTGGCGTGTGGGCTCTTTGTTGCTGTGTGAGGGGGTTTCTCTAGTTGTGACGAGGCTTCTCTTGTTGTGGATTGTGGTCCTCTATTTAGCTTGTTAGTTGCCCCTCAGCATGTGGGCTTTCCTATAACCCAGAGGGTAAAGAATTTGCCTGCAATGCAAGAGATCCAGGTTCGATCCCTGGGTCAGGAAGATACCCTGGAGAAGGAAATGGCAATCCACTCCAATGTTCTTGCCTGGAGAATCCCATGGACAGAGGAGCCTGCCGGGCTACAGTCCACGGGGTCACAGAGTCGGACACAACTAAGTGACTAACACACACAGTGTGTGGGATCTTAGTTCTCAGATCAGGGATCAAACCCGCGTCTTTTGCATTGGCAGGCGGATTCTTTGCCACTGAGGCATCGGGGAAGTCTGTCGTATTCTTTCTTGAAGAAGAGGAAGATTTGTGCGCCTCTGTCCATGGGATTTTTCAGGCAAGAATGTTGGAGTGGGTTGCCATTTCTTTTTCCAAGGGATTTTCTCCACCCAGGGATTGAACCTGAGTCTTCTGTGTCTTTTGCATTGCAGGTGGAATCTTTTCCTATAGAGTCATTGGGGAAGCATCTTTCTTGACTAGAAGCCAAGTCAGATCACTCCTGTATTCAAAAGTCCATCAGTGATTTCCCGTTTTTGAATAAAGCCAAAGTCTTTACAAGACCCTACATGATCTGTCTCTCTCTTCTATTTCTCTGAACCTCATCTCTTCTCCCTTTTTCTTACATCAGAACTGATCTTGGGCTTAGTAAAATGAACATGGTCTTATGGTGATGTACTGCCATGGAGTGGGAAGGTGAAGGCAGGGGCTGAAGATCTCTAGCCAAGTTGCTAATGGGCTTGTTTCATCACTGCTCATCCCTGTAAGCCCCAGCATTGCATAGTGTGAAGCGTTAAAAAAACCCAACCCAACATTGTTTGCTTTTCCCCCTCAGTTGTAATTTCTAGGTAATATCTTGTAGAAACCTAGGGTCCCACAGATCCCTAGTTGAGAAACCTGAGTTACTCCTCCTTTCTTGTCTTCTTTGGATTAATCAATTTCTTAATTATTTGCTCCTCTGTTGTCTTTAGAGATAAACATTCTTATAGTAATCTTTTCATGGTTACTTTAGAAATTACTGTGTGCATGCTTACTTACTATAGTTATTGTAGATTTCTTTAAATTAGTCCTTTTACCACTTCACAAACAATACAAGAACCTTTCCTCAATTTTTAATACCTTCTGGCCTTTTTTCTTTTGCTATTGTTGTCATATGTTTTATGTCTGCCTGTATTACACATCATATAAAACATTATCCTTATTGTTTTTAAAATAAGAAATGTGCCTTTATATTTATCCCATATTATTCTGTCTGGTGCATTTCATTCTTTCCTGCGGTGTTGCTTCCATCTGAGGCCATTTTCCTTTAGCCTGAGGAATTCCCTTTATTTCAGTTCTGTTTTTGAAGGATCTCTTTACTAGATGAATAATATGTTTCAATTTTTTCCCCACCTCTATAAAGACATTATCCATTGTCTTTGCTTCCTTGCTGCTGCTGCTGCTGCTAAGTCACTTCAGTCGTGTCCGACTCTGTGTGACCCCATAGACGGCAGCCCACCAGGCTACCCCATCCCTGGGATTCTCCAGGCAAGAACACTGGAGTGGGTTGCCATTTCCTTCTCCAATGTGTGAAAGGGAAAAGTGAAAGTGAAGTCGCTCAGTCGTGTCCGACTCTTAGCGACCCCACGGACTGCAGCCTACTAGGCTCCTCCATCCATGGGATTTTCTAGGCAAGAGTACTGGAGTGGCTTGCCATTGCCTTCTCCGTTGCTTCCTTAGTTTCTGTTAAAAAATAAGCAGTCATCCCAGGGACTTCTATGTATTGGATATTGGCCTGACCTGTGTCAAGTGGTCACTTTGGCTTCAAGGCTGGGAATTCAAGTATGTGTATATACCTAGCCTCTACTGTAGAGCAAGATAAGGGAGAAGGGAGTTGGATTTGGTATTGTTGAAGTAAATGACAATATGTGAGTATTGTACTAGGTGGTAACAGAAGGGATGTAGTCAAGAGGCGTTGTTGGGATACTTCCCTGGTGAAAAGTGAAAGCTGCTCAGTTGTGTCCACCTCTGTGATTCCATGGACTGTAGCCCGCCAGGCTCCTCTGTCCATGGGATTCTTAACACAAGAATATTGGAGTGGGTTGCCATTTCTTACTCCAATGGATCTTCCCAACCCAGGGATCGAACCTGTGTCTTTTGTGTCTTTGACATTGACAGATGGATTCTTTACCACTGGCAGCACCTGAGAAACTCTCCCTTATAGTTCAGCAGTTAAGAATCCACCTGCCGATGCAGAGAATGTGGGTTCAATCCCTAGTTAGGGAACTAAGATCCCACATGCCATGGGGAAACTAGAGAGCCTGTGTACTGCAACTGGAAAAAGCCCGCATGTCACAACAAAGACCCAGCACAGCCAAAATTAAAAAAAAAAAAAAAAGAGGCATTATTGGGAATAATTAATCAAATATGGTGGCTGTTTGGATGTGGAAGGAAAATTACAGGATAACTTTAAGATGTGTGGACTGAGTTACTAAATGTGAGTGCATGGTCAGTCACTTCAGTTGTGTCCAACTCTTACAACCCCATGGACTATAACTCTCTGCACTCCCTTGTCTATGGGATTTTTCAGGCAAGAATACTGGATTGGATTGCCATTTTCTCCTCCAAGGGATCTTCCCGACCCAGAGAGCAAACCCATGTCTCCTGCACTGCAGGTGGATTCTTTATTACTGAGCCACCAGGGGAGCCTAACTAAGAGAGTAATGATAAAATTCACAGAAATAGAAATATCTAGAACATTGCCCTTTTTTTGTATCTAAAAGATGAGTTTGGTTGAAACCTACTGAGTTTGTGAAGTTGGCAGGTATAAAATAGCTACTGATTTTTTTATGTTGATGTTGTTTCCAGACATCTTACTAGTCTTTTGGTTAGCTTTTCAGTTACTTGTATGGGTTTTTTTCAGGTAAGACAATCATAGTATCTTCAAATAGTAATAGTTTTTTGCTTTCATGTTGATATTTTTATATTAAAAATTTTTTAAGGCATTGCTTTTTCTACTTTACAGTATTGTGGTAAGAAGTCATTTTGATCCTTAATCCTTTTGTATGTTATTTTTGCCTCTCTGCAATCTATTATAATTTTCTCTTTATCCATGGGGGTCTAAAATTATATGACAGCGTGAGTTCTTAAATTATTCATTGAGGTGAGTACTCAGATGGGGCCTTTCAATTTAGAGATTTATGTTTCCTGATTAATGAATTCCTTCTTCAGCTTTCTCTAAGTTCATTGTCTGGAACTTTTCTTATTTGAATGATAAACCTCATGAATTGATTTTCAACCTTTTGCTGATTCTCAGTGTCTGTCTTCCTGTTTGTTTGTCTCTCTCTTCTCTCTTCTGAAAAGTTTTCTTTAGCTTATGTTTTTAAAAATCTCTTCTACTGGATCTTTGGATTGTTGATTTCCAGAAACTTTTCTCATTTTTTTTCAGTGTCTTTTCTCTAGAGTCCCTTGTCTTGTTTCCTGGGTTAAATATCTTTTCTCTCTAAGGACATTAATTATATATTTTTTTCCTCTGTGGGTTTTCTCTTTTTCCTGGGTTTCATTTTTTTACAATTTTTATTCAGAGGTTATAATCCCTCCCTAATTGTAAGGCCAGATACCTTAAAACTCTTAGAGGACACCATAGGTGAAATACTCTCTGACATAAATTGCAGCAATATCTTTTTTGATCCACCTCCTAGAGTATGAAAATGAAAACAAAAATAAACAAATTATTTATTAATTTGGACCTAATTAAACAGAAAAGCTTTTGCACAGCAAAGGAAACAATAAACATATAGACAATCCAAGGAACGGGAGAAAATATTTGCAAATGAAGCAAATGACAGGGATTAATCTTCAAAATATATTAAGCTCATAAAGCTTAATATCAAAGAAACAACCTAATCAAAAACTGGGTGGAAGATCTAAACAGACGTTTCTTCAAAGAAGACATACAGATAGCCAAGAGGCACATGAAAAGATTCTCAGTATTTCTAATTATTAGAGAAATACAAATCAAAACTACAATGAGGTATCATCTCGCACCAGTCAGAATGCCTATTATCAAAAAATGTACAAACAACTGTCCCCGAATTACGTATTCCTTTCCAGTTGTATCAGGGATTCTGTTTACTTGAAGACTCCATTTCGCCTTACCACTTTCTTTAACATAAGTAGGATCCACTATTCCCCACCAAAGACCTCTAGTTAAACTAGTGCAAAATAGGGAAAACAAAAAATACACTTTAGTTGAAATTACAATAGGAGGCATTATGTAGGAGAGCCCCTCCTCCCCACCCCCAAAGATAATGGTTAAAATACATGAAGGTCATTATTTCATTATATCTTCTAAGAGAGATGGAAGAAAAAGGAATGCTGTCAGAAAACTGCCATTCTATGGGGATTTGATAATGATGGACACGTGCGTGATCATTGATCAGCTTCTGGAGTCCGTGGCTCTGACTTGATATATCTGTTGCAGTTTTAGAGTCAGCTTGGTGATATTTTTAAAAAGGCCATGCTGCTAACTGAAATTCCTGAGTATGTAGTGGTGATTTTATCTGGATTTCTCATGACAATTGACCCTCTGCTGCCATAAGCCTTTTGGTTTAGCTGTCCTTGAAATCCTATCTAAATCAGACGCATGGGTTCTCCTGACTTTGTGAGAAGCATAGGAAGTCGTTGCCTACATTGACTGTGTTTCTCAGGATGTTCTCAGGATGAATCAGGAAGGTTCACTTTCATGAGCCTGCCCAGGTTAGTTTACCATTAATTGCACTTTGTCTAGATCTTTCAGATCAGTAGATCAACAAACCACAATACTACCTAGGTCCTGCAGTACTTGATTTGCGCTATAGGTCCTTAGCTTTTCCTAATGGTGGTGGCTATGGTATATTAAGTTCAAGTTACTAAAGTTACTGTCCTGGTTTTGAGTGTACTTTCATGACCTCTCAATAAGGCGTGACCATGCTCAGATTGCATATGTTTATATATATATATGCCTTCTGATAACTGGTTTTTGGACTCTTTACCAGAGAGAAACAGATATTTCATAGAATTAAGCTTTAAAAACTACATACTCAGCAAACTAACTAAATACATTTGGTATAGTTTGTATTTAGAAATAATACGGTTAATGTTTAGTCCAGTAATTATGTAGTAGTCATGGTTCTTATTTCAGGAGACTAAATTGACAACAAGGATAATATTGAGGTTTGTTCAAACAGTGGAAATATTTGAAATGTATATGTGTTTATTTGATCTTTAGAGGGTTTTTTTTTTATCTTTAAATTTTATTTCTTTTTTTATGGCTTGAATTTCAGCATTCAGAAAACTAAGATCATGGCATCTGGTCCCATCACTTCATGGGAAATAGATGGAGAAACAGTGGAAACAGGGTCAGACTTTATTTTTCTGGGCTCCAAAATCACTGTGGATGCTGATTGCAGCCATGAAATTAAAAGATGCTTACTCCTTGGAATGTTCCACAGTTTATTGTGATCCACACAGTCAAAGGCTTTGGCATAGTCAATGAAGCAGAAATAGATGTTTTTCTGAAACTCTCTTGCTTTCTCCATGATCCAGCGGATGTTGGCAATTTGATCTCTGGTGCCTCTGCCTTTTCTAAAACCTGCTTGAACATCTGGGAGTTCACGGTTTACATACTGCTGAAGCCTGGCTTGGAGAATTTTGAGCATGACTTTACTAGCGTGTGAGATGAGTGCAATTGTGCGGTAGTTTGAGCATTCTTTGGCATTGCCTTTCTTTGGGATTGGAATGAAGACTGACCTCTTCCAGTCCTGTGGCCACTGCTGAGTTTTCCAAATCTGCTGGCATATTGAGTGCAGCACTTTCACAGCATCATCTTTCAAGACTTGAAATAGCTCAACTGGAATTCCATCACCTCCACTAGCTTTGTTCGTAGTGATGCTTTCTAAGGCCCACTTGACTTCACATTCCAAGATGTCTGGCTCTAGGTCAGTGATCACATTATCGTGACTATCTTGGTCGTGAAGATCTTTTTTGTACAGTTCTTCTGTGTATTCCTGCCACCTCTTCTTAATATCTTCTGCTTCTGTTAGGTCCATACCATTTCTGTCCTTTATCGAGCCCATCTTTGCATGAAAAGTTCCCTTGGAATCTCTAATTTTCTTGAAGAGGTCTCTTGTTTTTCCTATTCTGTTGTTTTCCTCTATTTCTTTGCATTGATCACTGAGGAAGGCTTTCTTATCTCTCCTTGCTATTCTTTGGAACTCTGCATTCAGATGCTTATATCTTTCCTTTTCTCCTTTGCTTTTCGCCTCTCTTCTTTTTACAGCTATTTGTAAGGCCTCCTCAGACAGCCATTTCGCTCTTTTGCATTTCTTTTCCATGGGGATGGTCTTGGTCCCTGTCTCCTGTACAATGTCACGAACCTCCGTCCAGAGTTCATCAGGCACTCTATCAATCAGATCTAGTCCCTTAAATCTATTTCTCACTTCCACTGCATAATCATAAGGGATTTGATTGAGGTCATATCTGAATGGTCTAGTGGTTTTCCCTACTTTCTTCAATTTAAGTCTGAACTTCGCAATAAGGAGTTCATGATCTGAGCCACAGTCAGCTCTTGGTCTTGTTTTCGCTAACTGTATACAGCTTCTCCATCTTTGGCTGCAAAGAATATAATCAATCTGATTTCGGTGTTGACCATCTGGTGATGTCCATGTGTAGAGTCTTCTCTTGTGTTGTTGGAAGAGGGTGTTTGCTATGACCAGTGCATTCTCTTGACAAAACTCTATTAGCCTTTGCCCTGCTTCATTCCGTGCTCCAAGGCCAAATTTGCCAGTTACTCCAGGTGTTTCTTGACTTCCTACTTTTGCATTCCAGTCCCCTAGAATGAAAAGGACATCTTTTTTGGGTGTTAGTTCTAAAAGGTCTTGTAGGTCTTCATAGAACCGATTAACTTCGGCTTCTTCAGCAGTACTGGTTGGGGCATAGGCCTGGATTACTGTAATATTGAATGGTTTGCCTTGGAAACGAATAGAAATCATCCTGTCATTTTTAAGATTGCATCCAAGTACTGCATTTCGGACTCTTTTGTTGACCATGATGGCTACTCCATTTCTTCTAAGGGATTCCTGCCCACAGTAGTAGATATAATGGTCATCCGAGTTAAATTCACCCATTCCAGTCCATTTTAATTCACTAATTCCTAGAATGTCGACGTTCACTCTTGCCATCTCCTGTTTGACCACTTCCAATTTGCCTTGATTCATGGACCTAACATTCCAGGTTCCTATGCAATATTGCTCTTTACAGCACCGGACCTTGTTTCTATCATTGGTCACATCCACAACTGGGTATTGGTTTTGCTTTTGCTCCATCCCTTTATTCCTTCTATAGTTATTTCTCCACTGAGCTCCAGTAGCATATTGGGCACCTACCGACCTGGGGAATTCCTCATTCAGTATCCTATCATTTTGCCCTTTGTTACTGTTCATGGGGTTCTCAAGGCAAGTATACTGAAGTGGTTTGCCATTCCCTTCTCCAGGGGACCACATTTGGCTGTGGTCCATGTGATTAGATCTGCTAGTTTCCTGTGATTATGATTTCAGTTTGTCTGCCCTCTGGTGCCCCCTAGCAATACCTACCGTCTTATTTGGGTTTCTCTTACCTTGGTCGTGGAAAATCTCTTCACAGCCGCTCCAGCAAAGTGCAGCCGCTGTATCTTACCTTGGACGAGGGGTATCTCCTCAAGGCCACCCCTCCTGACCTTGAACGTGGAGTAGCTCCTCTCGGCCCTCCTGCGCCCGCGCAGCCACCGCCTGTCGGGCGTGGGGTAGCTCCTCTCGGCCGCCGGCCCTGGCCTCAGGCGTGGGGTAGCTCCTCACGGCCGCACCTCTTTGCGTGGTTCGTTGCGCCTGCGCCGCCGGGGCCGGCGTCTCTCGCGTCGCGTCTGCGCCGCCGGGGCCGGGGTCTCTCGCGTCGCGTCTGCGCCGCCGGGGCCGGCGTCTCTGAAAGAGATGGGAATCCCAGACCACCTGACCTGCCTCTTGAGAAACCTGTATGCAGGTCAGGAAGCAACAGTTAGAACCGGTCATGGAACAACAGACTGGTTCCAAATAGGAAAAGGTGTACGTCAAGGTTGTATATTGTCACCTTGCTTATTTAACTTATATGCAGAGTACATCATGAGGAACGCTGGGCTGGAAGAAGCACAAGCTGGAATCAAGATTGCTGGGAGAAATATCAATAACCTCAGATATGCAGATGACACTACCCTTATGGCAGAAAGTGAAGAGGAACTCAAAAGCCTCTTGATGAAAGTGAAAGAGGAGAGTGAAAAGGTTGGCTTGAAGCTCAACATTCAGAAAACAAAGATCATGGCATCTGGTCCCATCACTTCTTGGGAAATAGATGGAAAAACAATGGAAACAGTGTCAGACTTTGTTTTTTTGGGCTCCAAAATCACTGCAGATGCTGATTGCAGCCATGAAATTAAAAGACGCTTGCTCCTTGGAAGGAAAGTTATGACCAACCTTGATAGTATATTAAAAAGCAGAGACATTACTTTGCCGACCAAGGTCCGTCTAGTCAAGGCAATGGTTTTTCCCGTGGTCATGTATGGATGTGAGAGTTGGACTGTGAAGAAAGCTGATCGCCGAAGAATCGATGCTTTTGAACTGTGGTGTTGGAGAAGACTCTTGAGAGTCCCTTATACTGCAAGGAGATCCAACCAGTCCATTCTAAAGGAGATCAATGCTGGATGTTCATTGTAGGGACTGATGTTAAAGCTGAAACTCCAATACTTTGGCCACCTCATGAGACGAGTTGACTCACTGGAAAAGACTCTGATGCTGGGAAAGGTTGGGGGTGGGAGGAGAAGGGGACGACGGAGAATGAGATGGCTGGATGGCATCACCGACTCTGTGGACATGAGTTTGAGTGTACTCCGGGAGTTGGTGATGGACAGGGAGGCCTGGCGTGCTGTGATTCATGGGGTCGCGGAGAGTCGGACACGACTGAGCGACTGAACTGAACTGAACTACTCCTTGGAAGGAAAGTTATGACCAACCTAGATAGCATATTAAAAAGCAGAGACATTACTTTGCCAACCAAGGTCTGTCTCTGGTTTTTCCAGTGGTCATGGATGGATGTGAGAGTTGGACTGTGAAGAAAGCTGATCACCAAAGAATTGATGCTTTTGAACTGTGGTGTTGGAGAAGACTCTTGAGAGTCCCTTGGACTGCAAGGAGATCCAACCAATCCATTCTAAAGGAGATCAATCCTGGGTGTTCATTGGAAGGACTGACGCTGAAGCTGAAACTCCAATACTTTGGCTACCTCATGCGAAGAGTTGACTCACTGGAAAAGCCTCTGATGCTGGGAGGGATTGGGGGCAGGAGGAGAAAGGGACGACAGAGAATGAGATGGCTGGATGGCATCACCGACTCGATGGACATGAGTTTGAGTGAACTCCGGCAGTTGGTGATGGACAGGGAGGCCTGGCGTGCTGTGATTCCTCACAGAGCACCAGGTTGAGCTCCTTGTGTTACACAGCAACTTCCCACTAGTTATCTATTTCACACGTAAAATTCAATGCTACTCTCAATTTGTCCCACCCTCCCCTTCCCCAGCTGTGTCCATAAGTCTATTCTCTGTGTCTGAGTCTCTACTTCTGCCCTGCAAATAGGTTTATCAGTACCATTTTTTCTATATTCCGTAAATATGCATTAATAATGCTTGTAGTTTTAATATTTTGACAGAATTGACTTAGAATCTGCAGTGACAGGAATGTTTAGAAATTAAGGCATAGGAAGAGCTGTGGTCCCTTGATGTGTAACTGTAGGTGGGGGTAAATGACTTGAGTGAGGGGTGGTGTCGGGGGAAAGGTTTGGGAATCTGCACACAGGGCCTGTAAGCTGTGTAGGGAATTATAAATGCTGATGTAAGCCTTGTGTTGTGTCACCCTGCTCAGAGGAGAGACAGTGTTATCCCTCATCTTGTTTTCAGTGTTCTGAGTTTCCCCTTTTCCTTCTTTTTTCAATCCATTCCTGCCTTCCTCTCTTCTTCCACCACTTTCTTATATACCATTAACCCCTCATTTCTGAAATTTTTGTTTCTTTCTCTACTAACCTCTGACATAAAGTATTAATTTTTGGCATTTTTTTCCCCCTTTCTTTGAAGTGCTCCTTCTGGCTACAAAAACTTCCAATTAAGTTTTTTAAATAAAAGATAGAAGTTAAAAGCAACTGCTGCCTGGGGTTAGCAGGATGGAAACTTGTAGTTGCTTGAAGCTGTACTTCAAAAAGAGAAAACTCAATTTTAAAAGTGTAGAATTTTATTCATATAATACATTGTGCTCAAAAAAATGACTCTTGTGAATACTGTAGGCTGTAGAGGAGTCAGGCAGCAGGTCAACTTGTTATGTTGTGTTTATTTACAGGATATTCTTTTTCTATGTAATGTTTTCCTTCTAAATAAAGGGAAATTTTTGAGCATCTGGATGGATTCTTGTTTATTATGTTCTCAGTACCATTAATTAATGTAATATTGAGATTCTCATCTTTATTAACTAAAGAACTTTCACAGAGTTCTTACATAAATTTCCTTTTATGTGCTATTGCATACATACAAAGAATGTATGAATGTATCTCAAACTTCTTTAGCAATTTTTCAATTGGTCTTATAATAGATTCCCTAGAAAGTATAGGTATATTCTGAAAGAAATCACAGGAATGAAGAGTCAGTTTTTCAGTTTTACAAGGGCAGCTTCCCTCATGGGCACACTCCTGGTTGCCAGGAGGAAACACCCATCCAGACCTCTTATTCCCTCTGGTTCAGGGCTATTCTAGTCAGAAAGTTCTAGCTATGCCTTTAATTCAGCATTCAGAGGCCCCAGCAAATCAAAGTGCAGCTTCTGAGAAAAACTGGAGCTGGCCAGCAACATGGACAAAAGAGGGGAAACTTCTGAGAAAGCACTTTACCCCCCACCCCCAATCTTCATCCTAAATCCAAGGAAGGTGAGGGAAGAGAAAAATAAACAATCATCACTAAATGCAGTGGTTTTCAAACTGCAGTCTGTTTTCCATTGATGGATCATGAGATCAATTTAAAGGCTCATGACATGCATTTGAAAAAAAACAAGAGTGAATAGAAAATAAAATTACCTGGCACAGTGAAGGTAAGTATTGTTTCAGTGAATCTTTATATATGTGTTTCTTGGCCACAGATGCACAGACAGTCACATAGGAACATGATACAGAATGTATATTTTTTAATTAATTTATTTTTTAATTGAAGGATAAATGCTTTACAGAATTTTGTTGTTTTCTGTCAAACTTCAACATGAACCAGCCATAGGTAAACATATATCCCTTCCCTTTTAAACAAAAAATAATTTTTTTTTTGGCTTTTCTGGGTCTTTGTTGTGGTGGTGGAATGTGGGATCTTAGTTCCCTGACCAGGGATCAAATCCATGTCCCCTGCATTGGAATGTGAATTCTTAACCACTGGATGGCCAGGGAAGCCCCCCCAAAATGTATTTCTTACCAGAAGTTGACATGAAAGAAGTTGGAAAAACAGACTGGCTTACTCAAGAGTGCAGAATTTCTCCTATGTGCCAAGCACTCCCTCTGGGCAGAAGTCCATATGTACCATGGAAGCCCCATTTTTTACCTGTGATCTGTGGTCCTACTGACATTGTGCTTTTTGAGGGTTACTGCCGTCTTTTCCTTCCTTACCATTACCAATGGTGTTGCCATTACCATTCTTTCCTAGATCTTGGCTTTGGAGGTCCAAGTCCACCCACCTTTCTCCACATCCCATATCCACTCTCTCTAGCCTAGCCTTTGTCATGTGTCATCTGGGAGACTGCCTCCTGTAGGGGACAGGGGACTGTGGGGGCCTAATCAAGGAAAATGATATGACTGTGAGGTCACAGTAGCACATCGAAGTTTTATTGGGTGATGCTTTGACAGTTCTCTGCTGAGGAAGTCCCTCTAAGTGAAATTATGTCCAGAGGCCAGAGCTGGGAGTTGCTGCTCAGAAGGGGCGAGGGCAAGGGGCCTGTGGGCAGGGAGAGGGCATTTCTGTGTCCAGGTGGTGTCCCTCGGCAGCACAGTGAGAGTCTCTGTGTCAGGGTGCTCCAAAGGACTTCAGCCACAAGTCTTTGCCTTAGCAATGGACTTCAGATGCTGGGTGTGGTTTTGTGGACTGTGCAAGGCAAGGAGACCATGAAGAGCTAAAGATCTGCTTGTTTGGGCTATTTTCCAACAATTGTATGTAAAAATTTGAGTTTGGTGTCTGTGAGCTCTTGAGCTAACAATGAAGAAATAGACAACCCGCAGTTAAGAAATAGATAACCAAGAGGCCATTTCTCGCTTGTTTATGGAACACCCTCAATTCATTCTCCAAACAGAAACCAGAGCCATGTTTTAAAAATGCAGATCAAGCCTTGACACTTCACTGCTTTCTTATTGTTTCCATTTGCCTGTTAACATTTGCTGATCCCTTTATTTTCAGCCTTTCTCAATCATTTATGTTCATGTGTGTCTCTTGTATCAGCATATAGGTGAGTGTTGCTTTATGAGCCAAATTGGAAATCTTGTTTTAATAAACCAGTTAATCCTCTGAATGGGTTTAATCTCATCCACATTAAATATCAGTCTCCACTCTGTCATGTTATAATTGCCGTGTATTTCCTTCTCTACTTGATATTTTCTTTGTTTATCTTTATTTGGATATTAAGTAAGGTTGATATTTTTGTTCTAGTAATTACCTCTGTACTTAATCTTATTTAACCTAATATCAGGTTTGTTCGTTTTTTAAAAGCTTTATTGATATGCAGTTTACATGACATAAGATCCATTCATTTAAAGTATGTAATCCATTGATTCTTATATATATTCACAGATATGTGCAACCATCTCCACAGTCCATTTTATATTTTTTAATAAAAATTTTTTTAAAGATTTTTTTGATGTGGACCATTTAAAAAGTCTTTATTGAATGTGTTACAATACTGTTTCAGCTGTTTATGTTCTGGTTTTCTGGCTGCGAGGCATGTGGGATCTTAGCTCCCTGACCAGGAATTGAACTTGTACCTTCTGTATTAAAAGGTGGAGTCTTAACCACTAGGGCTGCCAGGGAAGTCCCACCACAGTCCGTTTTAAAACATTTCCAGCATCTCAACTCTCACATCCGTATATGACTACTGGAAAAAGCATAGCCTTGACTAGACAGACCTTTGTTGGCAAAGTAATGTCTCTGCTTTTTAATATGCTGTCTAGGTTGGTCATAGCTTTTCTTCCAAGGAGCAAGCATCTTTTAATTTCATGGCTGCAGTCACCATCTGCAGTGATTTTGGAGCCCAAGAAAATAAAGTTGGCCACTGTTTCCACTGTTTCCCCATCTATTTGCCATGAAGTGATGGGACCAGATGCCATGATCTTAGTTTTCTGAATGTTGAGTTTAAGCCAACTTTTTCACTCTCCTCTTTCACTTTCATCAAGAGACTTTTTAATTCTTTGCTTTCTGTCATAGGGTGGTATCATCTGCATATCGGAGGTTATTGATATTTCTCCTGGCAATCTTGATTCCAGCTTGTGCTTCATCCAGCCCAGCGTTTCTCATGATGTACTCTGCATATAAGTTAAATAATCAGGGTGACAATATACAACCTTGAGGTACTCCTTTTCCTATTTGGAACCAGTCTGTTGTTCCATGTCCATTCTAACTATTGCTTCCTGACCTGCATACAGATTTCTCAAGAGGCAGGTCAGGTGGTCTGGTATTCCCATCTCTTTAAGAACTTTCCACAGTTTGTGGTGATCTACACAGTTAAAGGAGAGTTGGACTATAAAGAAAGCTGAATGTCGAAGAACCGATGCTTTTGAAGTGTGGTGTTGGAGAAGACTTTTTAGAGTTCGTTGGACTGCAAGGAGATCAAACCAGTCCATCCTAGAGGAAATCAGTCCTGAATATTCATTGGAAGGACTGATATTGAAGCTGAAACTCCAATACGTTGGCCACCTGATGTGAAGAACTGACTCATTGGAAAAGACCCAGATGCTGGGAAAGATTGAAGGTGGGAGGAGAAGGGGACAACAGAGGATGAAATGGTTGGATAGCATCACCGACTCAATGGACATGAGTTTAAGTAAACTCAGGGAGTTGGTGATGCACAGGGAGGCCTGGCGTGCTGCAGTCCATGGGGCTGCAAAGAATCATACATGACTGAGCAACTGAACTCAACTGAACGGATCATCTCAAAATTGAAGCCCTGTATCCTTTACCTATCACCTCTACCCCTCCAGCCTTCTCCCCCAGTCATAGGTAACCCCTAATCTATTTTCTGTCTCTATAGGTTTTTCTTCTCCATTCATATGGATGGAATCATATAAAATGTAGTCCTTGTAACACCGACTTCTTTCACTTAACATAATGTTTTTGTTGTTTATCCATGTTATAGCATGTGTCAGTATGTCCTTCCCATTTGTGGTCAAATAATATTCTATTGTAGGGATACAATAGAATGGTATTTTGTTTGTCAGTTGATGGAAATTTGGGTTGTTTCTACCTTTTGGCTATTATGTTATTCTGTTATAAGCATTCATGTACAAGTTTTTGTGATATATATTTTCATTTCTTTTGAGTGTGTGCCCAGGAATTGCTAGGTCATGTGATGAGTGGGTGGTCTAACATTAAATGCTTTGAAAATTGGCAACCATTTGGCAACCACTGTTTGCCAAGGTGGCTGCACCATTTTACATTCCCACCAGCAGTGTAAGAAGGTTCTGATTTCCCCATATCTTCACAAATGCTTGCTTTTATTCCCCCGCCGCCTTTGGCTGTTCTGCACGGCATGTTGGATCTTAGTTCCCTGACCAGGGATCTAACCTGAACCCCCTGCAGTGGAAGCAAGAGCTTTTAACCACTGGACCACTAGGAAAGACCTTTGAATGCCTTTTTGATTATAGTCATCCTAGTGGGTGTGAAGTGTTATTTCACTGAGGTTTTGATTTGCGTTTTCCTGATTGCTAATGATGTTGAGCAACTTTTCTTGTGCTTATTAGTCATTTATATATCTTTTTTGAACAAATGACAATTTAAATCTGCTCATTTTTAAATTTGCTTGTCTCCTTACTGTTGAGTTGTAAGAGTTCTTTATATATTCTGGATGCAAGTCCTTTATCAGGTTTTCAAATATTTTTTTCTATTTCATGGGTAAGTCATCTTTTTACTTTCTTGATAGTGTTCTTTGAAGCATAAAAGTTTAAAATTTTTATGAAATTCGGTTTATCTATTTCCTCCACTTGTTTGCTTATAGTTTTTAGTATCATATTTAAGTAAGATTTGCCTAACCTTAAATCATGAACATTTATGCTTATGGTTTCTCCTGGGAATTTTATAGTTTTAGCTTTTATATTTCAGTCAATGATGCATCTATTTAATTAATTTATTTATTTGGCAGAGAAGGCAATGGCAAGCCACTCCAGTACTCTTGCCTAGAAAATCCTATGGATGGAGGAGCCTGGTAGGCTGCAGTCCGTGGGGTCACTATGGGTCGGATCCAACTGAGCGACTTCACTTTCACTTTCACACCTTGGAGAAGGAAATGGCAACCTGCTCCAGTGTTCTTGCCTGGAGAATCCCAGGGACGGGGGAGCCTGGTGGGCTTCCGTCTATTGGGTCACAGAGAGTCGAACACGACTGAAGTGACTTAGCAGCAGCAGCAGCAGCAGCCAGGTCTTAGTTGCAGCGCTCCAGATCTTCAATCTTCCTTGCAGCAAGTGGGATCTTTAGCTGAGGCATATGGGATCTAGTTCTCTGACCAGGGATTGAATCCAGGTCCCTTGCATTGGGAGCATAGAGTCTTAGTCACTGGACCACCAGAAAGTTCACAATGATGCATTTTAAATTAATTGTTGTGTATGGTGTAAGGAAGGGGACAATCCTTATTCGTTTGTTGAAAATACTGTTTTTTCCCTTTTAACTGACTTGGTATCTTTGTCAAATATCAATTGACTACAAATATGAGGATTTATTTCTGGACTCTCAGTTGGTCTATATGTCTGTCCTAGGTCAACATCCCACTGTCCTGATTATTCTAGATTACAGTAAATTTTGAAATGGCAAAGTGTGAGTATTCTAACTTTGTTATTTTTCAAGATTATTTTGGGTGTTTTAGGTCTTTCCACTTCCATATGTGGATACTTTAGGATAGCTGGTGAATTTCTGCAAAAAGACAGCAGCTGGAGTTTTGATGGGGATTGCACTGAATCTGTAGACCAATTTGAGAAGTATTGCCATCTTAACAATCTTAAGTTTTCTGATTCATGAACATGGGTGTCTTTTCATTTATTTTCAGTTCAGTTCAGTTCAGTCGCTCAGTTGTGTCTGACTTTCCGCGACCCCATGAATCACACCATGCCAGGGCTCCCTGTCCATCACCAACTCCCGGAGTTCACTCAAACTCATGTCCACAGAGTCGGTGATGCCATCCAGCCATCTCATTCTCTGTCGTCCCCTTCTCCTCCCGCCCCCAACCTTTCCCAGCATCAGAGTCTTTTCCAGCGAGTCAACTCGTCGCATGAGGTGGCCAAAGTATTGCAGTTTCAGCTTTAGCATCATTAGGCCTTCTTTAATTTCTTTCAATGTGTTTTATATTTATATTTTTATATATTTATCTTTTCAGAATAAGAACATTAAACATCTTTTGTTAAATTTATTCCTAAACATTTTATTATTTTGATGGTATTATAAATGAAGTTATTTTCTTAATTTTAGATTACTGGTTGATAGTGCAGAGAAATACGATTAATTTTCTATATTGATCTTGTATCCTGCCAACTTGCTAAATATGTTTATTAGTTCTAGTAGTTTTTTAGTGGATTTTAAAGGATTTTTCTATATGCATTATCATGTCATCTGTAAATAGAGACAGTTTTACTTCTTCCTTTCCAATCTGGTTATTTATTTCCTTTTCTTTTCTAATTGCCCTGGCACACCCTCCAGTACAATGTTGAATAGTAGTGGTAAGAATAGACATTCTTGACTTGGTCTCAATTTTGGGGGGAAAGCATTTTGTTTTTCCACACTGTTAGCTATGGGTTTTTCATGGATACCTTTTATCAGTTTAAGAAAGTTACTTTCTATTCCTACTTTTTTGATGTTTTTAATTATGAAAGGGTATTATATTTTGTCAAATAAAGTTTATGCATTTATCAAGATGATCATGTATGTGTCCTTTGTTCAATTGATATGGTATATTACATTGATTGATTTTGAACGTTAAACCAACCTTTCATTCCTGGGATACATTTGGATTTTGATTGGTAGTATTTTTTGAGGATTTGTGTATATATATTTATAACAGATTTTTCTTTTCTTGTGATGTTGTTCTCTGGTTTTGATATAACTGTAATACTGGCATCATAAAATGAGTTGGAAAGGATTTTCCTTTCTGCTATTTGTTTTGAATAGTTATGAAGAATTTATATTAATTCTTTAGATCCTGGGTAGAATTCATCAGTGAAGTCATCTGATCCTTGGCTTTCCTTTGTGGAAAGTTTAAAACTGCTAATTCACCCTTTTATTTTTCAATAATTATATTTAATGTATATGCTATAAAAGCAAAAGTATTAGTTTCTCAGTCATGTCTGACTCTTTGTGATCCCAAGGGCTGTAGCCTGCCAAGCTCCTCTGTCCATAGAATTCTCCAAGCAAGAATATTGGAGTGGATAGCCATTCTTCCTCCAGGGGATCTTCCCGACCCAGGGATCAAACCTGGGTCAACCAAATTGCAGACAGATTCTCTGCTGTCTGAGCCACCAGGGACATATGTGCTATATGCACTGTTAATTAAAAGGCAGAGATGTTCAGATTAGATAAAAAGTAAAACTGAACTATATACTGTCTACAAGAAACACATTTTAAATTTAAAGACATAAATAGGTTATAAGTAAAATGATGGAGAAAGATATTCTATGCGACACCAGTCAAAAGAAAGCTAAAATGGCTCTATCACATGATTCCATGGAGGCCTCCTGCTTGTCACACCATGCTGTGAGTTGATAAATGGCTGACCTGAACCTGTCATTGAACTCTTTGGTTCAAAATACCTCTTGTTCATTCAATGGACTTTTTCCCTTTCCTCGAGCTGTTTTAATGGATATTGACTCTCAGTCACTGATATATGATTTTCAAGTTTATTCTCAAACTATAAACCAGGGTCACGTGATAACAGAACTGAATTTTTAGAATATCTGCAGCTAAATGTGTATATGAGTATATTATTAGCAAATATTTTTCTCTTTAGATGTAACTGGATTCTTAGGTGTTATTAATATTTGGTAGTCTTGGCTCACAAAATTTCAAAATTAATTTTTGAACATTTGTTCTTCAAATATGAACTGGGGACATGTTACATGCTGGGCAATGTGTGCAGGCTTTGGGTCACAGAGATGTGAATTCAAGTTCTGGTTCTTCATTTGCCCACTATTGTGCTTTTGGGCAAATCGCTTAACCATTCTGAATCATGGCATATAAAATAGGCTTCATAATATGTAGCTTCTGTGATATTGTAAGGGTTAAGTAAAACTCTACATATAAAACAGTGCTGGATTTGAGACACTTCATAAATGTTAGTTTTTCCTTCCACTGAAGGATTTCGAACTTTACAAATTACTCATTTTAGAAATTTAAAAATCAGACTACTTACTAGCATTTTAAGAAATTAGTTACATAAAATTAGTTTGCTCTGAGGAATTCCCTGGTGGTTCAGTGGTTAAGATGCCATACTTTCATTGCTGAGGGTCCAGATTCAATCCCTGGTTGGGGAACTAAGGTCACACATACACATGTGGTGCATAGCATAACTGAGCTTTTCTAATTGATTCTAACTTAGAAAATCCCTTGGATATAAAAAATATGGTTGCAGGTATTCATTCTTATAAATATATGTTGTGTTTGTGACATGTCAGTATAATATAAAGTGCAGGTTAGGCAATATTTACTTAGTATGTGAAAGAAAAAACTGTTCTTTAACCTTAGAAACAACTGAGAATTAGACTACAAGGTGTCAGGTTTAATATTCCAGTAAGCTTAATACAGGCCTCACTAGGAATTTTGTTGTCATTTTCAATTGTAGCACAGGGGAGATCATGACATAATGATGACAAACTTCATGGTTTTTACGATTCTTTGTTGCCTGAGAAGACAGGATTTTTCCTACCTTCATCATCATTTCATACTTTCTAATTTACCAAACCTGCCCTCTTTTTGTAAATCCATGTAAATGTCATGTGACACATTCCTGATAAACTCTATATTTGCTTACCTGTTAATTGAGCCACCCGAGTCACTCTTTTCTTTCTGCAATTAAAAAAAAAGCCCTCTTTTTTTGTGTTTATCTCTTACCTTCCTTCTGTGGATGACCCCTCCAGATGCTAAAGTCTGACACTCTCCAAGGGGATTCCTGTGGTTCTGGAAGTCTCCAGGAAGCTTTTTGAGAGCTTGGAGGTGCTGTGTGCTGTGCAATTCCTGATAAAATGGAAGTCTAATACAGGCAGTGTCTTTCAGTCTGGAGAGGGAGGAAACTCTAAGCAAGTGAGACACTGAGGTAGGAGTTTTTACTTCAGGCTAATGCTAAATTAGAAACCCAGCAGTTAGGTCTAAACATGGAATATCCTTGATAATTCTCTATGTGAGTTGCTTTTGAGACATGTTTCTTTTGCCCAAAGGAAGGACTTACAATTTCATAATTTCACAATTTCACTTAAAGTTACATAAAGTATAACTTGGAATATTTTTCAGTATGTCACAGTTCAGGACAGGAAGCTGGTAAACAATGGGAAAATAAGAACATTGTGGGCTTTGTTTGGAAACCTACTTCAGAATTAAAGCTTTTGGGGAAAAAGTATACAAATCATATATTTTGAAGCTATGTTGACAGGTGCTTATAAGATCGTGATATTTTCCCTGGTGAATTGTGAAGTAATGACTATCTTTATTGTTAGTAATGCTTTTTGCCTTAAGCATTTTTTTGCCTCCCATTTTATCTTATGTTATGCTAGCTCTAAGTGGGTAAATATTCGTTTGGCATTTGTTTTTCTGTCTCTACTTTCATTTTCTCTTTATCACTCTCTCTCTTTTTTAAAAATAAGCTTTATCCTTTTTTTAGTGCAGCTTTAGATTTACAGAAAAATTTCAGAAAGAGTTGCCATATACTTTGCACCCAGTTTCCCCTAATAACATCTCACATTAGTATGCTACATTTGTTATAGTGAGCAAACCAATATTGATACATTATTATTAACCAAAGTTAATTCTTTGGTTATTTAACTCTTCCCAGTTTTTAAAAAAGTATTTATTTATTTAGTTTATTTATTTAGCTGTGCAGAGCTTAGTTGCAGCACGTGGGATCTTCAATCTTCATTGCATCTTGAAGAATCTTTAGCTGGGGATGTGAGATCCCCTGACGAGGGATCCAACCTGGGCCCCCTGCATTGGGAGTGCAGAATTTTAGCCACTGGATTACCAGGGAAGTCCCCAGCTTTCCCCAGTTTTTGCCTGATACCCTTTTTCTGTCTCAGAATCTGGTCTATGATACCACATTATACTTAGTTGTCATGTCTTCTTGCTTTTCTTGGTTGTGACAGTATCTCAGACTTTCCTTTTTTTTATTTTAATGACTTTGGCAGTTTTGAGTAGTTCTGGTCAGGTTTTTTATAGAGTATCCATCAATTGGGGTTTTTCTGATGTTTATCTCATTATTAGACTGAAATTGTGGGGTTTAGGGAGGAAGATCACACCAGTGAAGTGCCATTTTCATCACCTTCTATCAAAGGTATGTACTACTAATATGACTTATCACTGTTGATGCTGACTTTGATCACCTGCAGAGGTAGTGTTTGTTAGGGTTCTTCATTACCCCACCCCTCCATCCTTCTCATACTGTACTTTTTGGAAGTAAGTCCCAACGTTCTGTCCACACCTAAGTAGTGGAGTTATGCTCCACCTCCTTGAGGGTGTAGTATCTACATAAATTATTTTGACTTCTAATGATTGGATATTTGTCTCTTCTCCCCCATCTATTTATTTAATCTTTTATCTATTCAGGGAACTTCCCAGGTGATGCAGTAGTAAAGAATCCACTTGCCAATGCAGAAGATGAAAGAAATGCAGGATGGACCCTTGGGTCAAGAAGATCCCCTGGAGTAGGAAATGTCAACCCACTCCAGTATTCTTGCCTGGAAAATTCCATGAACAAAGGAGCCTGGCGGGCTATAGTCCATGGGGTTGCCACGAGTGTTATGACTGAGACTGAACTCACATATACATACACATGGACTCCTGGATATTTACTTTATACTTTAGGTTATAATAAAACCTACTTCATTTTTTCCCTCAAATTGTTTCAGCTTTGGACATCGGCAGCTCTCTTCATTTGTCTCCTGTGTTCTTTTGACATCCTTTCTTTCATGTGGGATTTTTTTCCTGCCCAGTCCTAGGATCAGTCATTCCTCCAAGGAACCCTTGGTCCCTTTTGTTGGAGGATGGTATTAGAAACCAAGATCTGGGTGCTAGGAGTGCTATTTACTACTGCAATATCATTGCTTCTAGGTCCTCTCAGAGCAAGGAAATATGTATTATATATATGTCTCCTTTTAAACAGCATATATATGTGATTTTCTTCTCTTAAAAATCCAATCTGAGAACGCTTCTTTCGTAGGCAATTTAAATGATTTAGTTTATTATGAACACTGCTTACATAGGAAGCTCTGGTTGCCCTGCCTCATCATAGCTATCTATCAGTTCAGTTCAGTCCCTCAGTCATGTCCAGCTCTTTGTGACCCCATGGACAGCAGCATGCCAAGTTTCCCTGTCCATCACCAGTTCCCAGAGCTTGCTCAGACTCATGTCCATCGAGTTGGTGATGGCATCCAAACATCTCTTTCTCTGTCATCCCCTTCTCCTCCTGCCTTCAATCTTTCCCAGCATCAGGGGCTTTTCCAATGAGTCTGTTCTTCAATCATGTCCCCAAAGTATTGGAGTTTCAGCTTTAGCATCAGTCCTTCTAATGAATGTCTAGGGATGATTTCCCTTAGGATGGACTGTTTTGATCTCCTTGCAGTCCAAGGGACTCTCAAGAGTCTTCTTCAACACCACAGTTCAAAAGCATCAGTTTGGTGCTCAGCTTTCTTTATGGTCCAACTCTCATATTCATACATGACTACTGGAAAGATCATAGCTTTGACTAGACAGATCTTTATTGGCAAAGTAATGTCTCTGCTTTTTAATATGCTGTTTAGGTTGGTCATAGCTTTTCTTCCACAGAGCAAGCATCTTTTAATTTCATGGCTGCAGTCACCATCTGCAGTGATTTTGAAACCCAATAAAATAAAGTCTGGCACTGTTTCCATTTTTCACCATCCATATGCCATGAAGTGATGGGACCAGATGCCATGATCTTAGTTTTCTGAATGTTGAATTTTAAGCCAGCTTTTTCACTCTCCTCTTTCACTTTCATCAAGAGGCTCTTTAGTTCTTTACTTTCTGCCATAGGATGGTGTCATCTGCATGTCTGAGATTATTGATATTTCTCCTGGCAATCTTGATTCCAGCTTGTGCTTCATCCAGCCCGGCATTTCGCATGATATACTCTGCATAGAAGTTAAATAAACAGGGTGATAATATACAGCCTTGATGTACTCCTTTCCCAATTTGGAACCAGTCCATTGTTCCATGTCCAGTTCTAACTGTTGCTTCTTGACCTGCATACAGATTTCTCAGGAGGCAGGTCAGGTGGTCTGGTATTCCCATCTCTTCAAGAATTTTCCACAGTTTGTTTTGATCCACACAGTCAAAGGCTTTAATGTCGTCAATGTAGCAGAAGTAGATGTTTTTCTGGAATTCTCTTGCTTTTCTATGATCCGGTGGATGTTGGCAATTTGATCTCTGGTTCCTCTGCCTTTTCTAAATACAGCTTGAACAGCTGTAAGTTCTTGGTTCATGTACTGTTGAAGCCTAGCTTGGAGAATTTTCAGCATTGCTTTGCTAGCGTGTGAAATGAGTTGCAACTGTGCAGTAGTTTGAACATTCTTTGGCATTGCCTTTCTTTGAGATTGGAATGAAGACTGACCTTTTCCAGTCCTGTGGCCACTGCTGAGTTTTCCAAATTTGCTGGCATATTGAGTGCGTACATAGCTATCCATGACAGCATCCGTATCTCCTTGCCTGAAATTTTCCCTAACTTCTGGAGTCTGAGCTTCCCTGGTGGCTCAGGAGACCCAGGTTCGACCCCTGGGTTGGGAAGTTCCCCTGGAGAAGGGAATGGTAACCCATTCCACTATTCTTGCCCAGAGAATGCCTTGGACAGAGGAGCCTGTGAGCTATAGTCCATGGGTTTGCAATGAGTTGGACATGATCCGCGACTAAAGAAGAAGCTGGAGTCTACTCAGCCACAAGCAGTCTAGGGTGAAAATGTCTGAGAGCTTGTACCCAGCAGCATCTCTCAACCACGGACTGATAAATATACACCTGCTCTCCCCTTTTCACTAGTTCTGCAGGGACTTTATGCAGCGCTCAGAAATCTCCAACAGGACTAAGCTGCAGCTATCCACAATGAGGACATGTTTCATAACATACCCTTTTGTGACCGCCTTCTCTTCCTTGTCTCACTTTTCCATCCCCCAACCAGTGCTTCTGGGGATCACTTCCCAAATAAACGACTTGCACTTGGATCTTTGTTTCAGGTTGTGCTTCTGGGGAACCTAAATTAATACACTGACATATGTGAATATATTTCTATGAGGTAATGCTTTTTCTATATAACTGTGACTCTCCCACTCCTACTCCTTTCCTGTCTTCTCTTCCTATTCTTTATTTTCTTTTTACTGTGGCAATAGTTTAGAAGTTTTACACTCTATTTCTCTTCTTTTTGAGGTTACTTTTATGTTTTTAATATGCTTAGTGAGCAATATCTCCACTTTCTTACAGAATAATGGAAGGACTTCAGGAAACTTTTAAGCTGATCTGTCTTATCAGTCAGACCATCGCTGAATAGTTTTAAATTCCACCTTTTTCTTCTTTTTGGCCAGGCTGCATGGCTTGAGGGATCTTATTTCCCCAATCAGGGATTGAACCCAGGACTTTGACAGTGAACGAGTAGAGTCCCAACCACTGGATCACCAGGGGATTCCCAAATTCTGCCTTCTTTTAATTACTTCTTCTTCCTGTAAGTTGGACATTACTTTTTAGAAATATGTTTCTTAATAGTCAATACTTATTTAAATACATTTACGAATTTCTTTGCTGTTTTTCTTGCTCGTACCTGCAAGCAAGAGTGTACTTTTCTTCTCAAAGTATAACCATTTGTAATTCTTTAGCAACATTTGTCTGTCAGTAATATACTCTCTCAATATTAAAAAAATATTAATTTTTGGCTGTGCTGGGTCTTCATTACTGCTCAAGGGCTTTCTCTAGTTGCAGTGAGTGGGGGCTGCTGTCTAGTCTCGGTGTGTGGGCTTCTCACTGTGATGGCTTCTCTTGTTGCAGAGCACGGGCTCTAGGGAGTGTGGCTTCAGTAGTTGCGGCACATGGGTTTCAGTAGTTGTGACTCGTGGGCTCAGTAGTTGCAGGGCACAGGCTCTGGAGCCTGGGATCAGTAGTATTGATGTGAGGACCTAGTTGCTCCATGGCATGTGGGATCTTCCTGGACCAGGGATCAAACCCGTGTCCCCTGCATTGGCAGGTGAACTCTTAACCATTGGACACCAGGACAGTCCTCACAGTATATATTTTTTAAATGTCTTTATTTCACTCTTACTCTTGATAATTTCATAATTACCTCACTGATTATTTAGTATGCTGTCCTTTAATTTTTATATCCAGAGTTTTGATAAGAAAGGTGCTGGCAGCCAAATCACATATATGTGTGTGTGTGTGTATTAGACAATCTGACTTTTCTTTATGGTAGCTTTTAAAGATTATATTCTTACACTTCACATGTTTTTTTATTTTACTAGGGTTTCTTTGATGGGTTTTCTTTTTTTAACTTGTCCTACTCAGCAGTGAGGATTCCTAACTTCATATTTTCAACTATTGTATCTTAAAATGTTACCTTCTCCTATCTCTGTGAATTCTTAATTTGTGATCTTATTATATATAATATCATGTCATCTGCAAATAGTTTTACTTATTCCTTTTCAATTTAGATGCTTTTATTTCTTTTTTTGCCTAATTACTCTGGCCAGGATTTCCATTACTGTGTTAAATAAAAGTGGTGAGAGTGATCATCTTTGTCTTGTTCCTGATGTTAGAGGAACTGTTTTCAGCATTTAACTATAGAATATGATATTAGCTCTGGGTTTGTCACATGTGGCCTTTGTTATGTTGAGATACATTCCCTCTTACAACGTTCTCTTTTATACCCACTTGTTGAGAGCTTTTACCATAAATGGATGCTGACTTCTGTCAAATGCTTTTTCTATGTCTATTGAGAAGGTCATATGATTTTTGTCCTTCATTTTGTTAATGCGGTGTATCACTTTGATTGATTTGTGGATGTTGAATACTTCTTTCATCCATGGAATAAATCCCACTTGATCATGGTGTATGATCCTTTAAATGTAGTGTTGAATTTGGTTCGCTAATATTTTGTTGAGGATTTTTGCATCTATGTTCATTGGGGATATTGGACTGTAATATTCTTTTCTCGTGGTGTCATCTAGTTTTGGAGTCAGTAGTGCTGGCCTCAAAAAATGAGTTTGGAAGTGCTCCCCCCTCCTCTGTTTGTTTTTTTTTTAAGAGTTTGAGAAGGATTGGTATTAGTTTTATGAATCTTTGATAGAGTTTATCAATGAAGTCATCTGGTCCTGGACATTTTTTTTTGTTGGGAGGTTTTTAATACTGATTCAGTATCCTTATTTTTTAATTGATATGCTCAGATTTTCTGTTTCTTTGTGATTCAGTCTTGGTTGTTCATGTGTCTAGAAATTTATCCATTTCTTCTAGGTTGTCAAATTTGTTGATGTGTAATGGTTCACAGTAGTCTCTTAAGATCCTTTGCATTTCATAGTATCAGTTGTAATGTTTTCTCTTCCTGATTTTATTTGTGTCCTCTGTCTGGTTTTTCTTGATGAGTCTAGCTAAAAGTTTGTCAGTTTTATTTTTCAAAGAATGATCTCTTAGTTTCAGTGATCTTTTCTATTTTTTTTTTAAGTTTCTAATTTATTTTCACTCTGATTTTTCTTACTGCATTCCTTCTACTAACTTTGGTCCTCCTTTACTCTTCTTTTTGTAGTTCCTTGAGGTGTAAAGTAAGATTGTTTGAGATTTTTTTGTTTATTGATGTAGGCATTTGTTACCATGAACTTCTCTCTCACAACTGCTTTTGCTGTATCCCATAAGTTTTGTTATATCATATTTCTATCTTTATTTATCTCAAGGCATTTTTTTATTTCTCTTTTGATTTATTCTTTGACCCATTAGGTTGTACATGAATCCATGGTTAGATAAATGTTGGATCTTATTTTATTTTTTATATGTACTAATTACTTTCCACACTCTGTATCTTTATCGCCATCTACCATATTCTAGGTGACTTTTTTTTGATATGTTTTCCAGTTTGTTTATTCTTTCTTGAGCTTTGTCTAATCTGTTTAATTATCAGCTTAAATTTTTTAATGACTATATTTATTATATATAGAAATTCTGTTAAAAATTTTACCTCGTTTTGCTAAAAAAATGGATTTCTCTTTTAAAGAATCTTAAATATTTTTAAGCATATTTATTTTATAGGATCTACTTACTTTCCCTTTTGGTGACTGGTTTTCTTGTATAGTGTGTAATTTTTTACTGTGAGTTCATCTCATTCAACACTATGAATTCCAGTAAGTTTTCAGTTTATATCTCTCTGGTAGCTGTTTCCTCCCGCCCCCCACCCCCACCCCCGCAACAGTGTTTTTTTTGCCTTACCTGTGATGTCTTGCTCTATGTCTGCATGGCTTGCAATTCAGTCGAAACTTCAAGGTCACTACTTTGCAGACATCTGGAGGTCTTTCTCTGTATAACTCCTTCCTCTTTGGACATGACTGAGCAACTAACAAGACTCTGGTACTCTGCCCCATAAATTCCAGCTACCAGATGCTTTCCAAACTGATATCTTTCTCTTCAGTTCATCAAGGTTGCTATAAGCTATTAAGGACCGCCCTACTTGTGCCAGTGTCTTGGTAAATGTCTCTGCACAGAAAATTGAGGTAATTGTAAGGCTCACTCTGTTGCATTTCTCTCTGGGGTCATAGTCTTGTGTTGCCTATTGTTCAGTGTCTAAAAACAATTGGTTTATATATTTTGTAATTTTTTAGTTATTTGTAGTGGGAGGGGAAATCTAATTCTAGTTACTCTGTTGTGTCTGTATGTGGAACTCCCATGTTGCTTTTTTCTATTTTGAAAAAAAAGTCATTTGGCCAGAGAATTTTGTACTTTAAATAATCTTTCAGGAAATTTTTATTGTTAAGAAAGGTTTTATGTATGGATAAAAATAACATTAAAACGTGTATAATATTTAAGTATTCTGGAGCTTGTCCTTTATAGAAATCACCCTCTTCTATATATATATATATGTGTGTGTGTGTGTGTGTGTGTGTATGGTTTTTATATATGTATGTATATTTATTTATGTATACCTATGTATTGAGCTTTCCAGGTGGCACTAGTGGTAAAGAACCTACCTGCGAGTGCAGGAGACATGAGTTATGTGTTAGATCCCTGGGTCAGGAAGATCCCCTGGAGAAGGGCATGGCAGCCCACTCCAGTATTCTTCCCTAGAAAATCCCCATGGACAGAGGAGCCTGGGGGCCTATAGTCCATAGGGTTGCACAGAGTTGGAAAGTGACTTAGTATGCACACATTCACTCATGTATTATATGTATGCAAACATATTTAAATTTATATGTTTGAGATATATTAATACACACAGCACACACAGAGCCCACTGGTAGGAATCTGGATTGAACTGTGTCCTCCCACAGAGCCCACTGGTGGGAGTCTGGGTTGAATTGTGTCCTCCCAAAAGGTATAGTTAAGTCCTAACCCCTGATACCTGTGAATGTGACCTTATTTGAAAATAGTGTCTTTGCAAACATAATTAAATTAAGATGAAGTCATACTGGATTAAGGTGGGCCCTGATCAGTGTCTAGTGTCCTAATAAGAAGGAAATTTGGATTCAGACAGACAGGTAGAGTGAAGAAAGCCATGTATGCATGGAAGCAGAAAGTGGAGTTGTGCTGTCCCCACCAAGGACCCCCAGGGATTGCCAGCAACCACCAAGGTGGTGCCAGTGGTAAAGAACCTGCCTGCCAATGCACTAGACTTAAGAGATGTGGGTTTGAGCCCAGGGTCAGGAAGACCCCCTGGAGCATAGCAACCCACTTCAGTACTCTTGCCTGGAGAATCCCATGGACAGAGGAGCCTGATGGACTACAGTCCATACGGTCTCAAAGAGTTGGACATGAATGAAGTGACTTAGTACCCACACATGCGCTACAAGAGATACAACAGATGAAGGACTCTTCTCAAAACTTCGGTGGAGTATGGCCCTGCTGACACCTTGAATTTGAACTTCTCACCCTCAGAACTATGAGAGAATAAGCTTATGTTGGTTTAAGCTACCCAGTTTGTGGTACTGTGTTGTAGAAGCCCTCAGAAATTAGTATAGACACCTTACATAAGTCGTTGGCCCCTGTACCAAAGATATTCAAGTGGAGAAAGTCAGAAAACAGAATGTAGACACTTGGAATTTAGGGGACAGGTAAAGACTATATTTGATAACTGCATAATTTTTCCTTATTTTTCTAATGGATTGTGTTTCACGTTTATTTGTAGGAACTCTACAAATTTTCTTGGAGAAGGCAATGGCATCCCACTCCAGTACCCTTGCCTGGAAAATCCCAAGGATGGAGGAGCCTGGTAGGCTGCAGTCCATGAGGTCGCTAAGAGTCAGACATGACTGAGCGACTTCACTTTCACTTTTCACTTTCAAGCATTGGAGAAGGAAATGGCAACCCACTCCAGTGTTCTTGCCTGGAGAATCCCAGGGACGGGGGAGCCTGGTGGGCTGCCGTCTCTGGGGTCACACAGAGTCGGACACGACTGAAGCGACTTAGCAGCTACAAATTTTGGATAGTAATCTTTGGTTATGCATAAGTATAGACAGTTATCCCATTTTGTTTTGCATCTATACTAGGATAACCAGTTTGTACTGGTACATTCCCTAGTGATCAGTGTAGTAGTGGATTAAGATCGTGGCTTCTGGAGTCAGAATCCCTGTGTTTTAATGTCACTTTTTAACTGTATGATCTTGGAAAAATTATTAGAGTGATCTCTGTAAATATCACTTTCCTCCTCTATAAAATAGGGATATACCTACCTTATGGACTCTGGGATGATTAAATGGGATAATTCTGGCAAAGTACTTGTTAGTGCCTGATACAAATTATACATTAGATAAATGTTGCCTATAATTTATATTACTCTAATTTCTCTCACAAATTTATGGCAAATATTCTTTTGGTAATAATATTATTGGTAAATAGTATTCTTTATTAATTTCAGTAAGTGTTTTGTTTGTTAAACATTGAAAAGTTGTGAAGTAAAAATAAGTAGGGAATTACCTGGCCATCCAGTGGTTAGGACTCTGTGCTTCCTTCTATTGCAGGGGGCACATGTTCCATCCCTGGTGGGAGCTAAGATCCCACAAGCCACATAGTGTGGACAAAAAAAAAAAAAGAGTAGAATACAGGAACAATTTGTGAAAAAGCTCCTTCAAAAATGAGGAAATTTAGGTAAATTGTAAGTATTACAATACCTATAAATTCTAAGTCTCAGACATGACAAAAATCATAGCTATTTGAACTTATTTATATATATATATATTTTCAGACTGAGAAGTGTGCAGTGTAAACTCTGTTTATGTGAGAAAACATTATTTCCCTCTTTCAGATTTTGTTCTTAGCTCAATGGTAACACATTCTGATGACTTTGTACGTGTAATTCCTATATTTGTAACCATCAGAGCTTCCTTCCCAAATTACTTCCTTGAAGTACCTTTTGTATGGATAAGATGATCACTATATAAGGAAGTTATTGCCAGCTTCTTAGTTAATGTTGTCATTTTTTATTCATAAAAATTGTCTCATATTTTTAAAGACATATATAATATACAGCATATATAGTATCATTCCTATTTTTTCTTATCAAAACTAATAGAAATTTTCCTGTGAAAAAATATTTGGTTTATTTTACCAGAAACCCCTTTCCAGCAAAACTCTTTAAAATCTTATTTAAACATTTTTTTTCAAAGAGACTGTTGACTGCAGTTCCTGAAGAGGTCCTGTGACAGGAATTGGCTAAGACAGCTTGTAATAACATTACTTAGTATTTTTCTGGCACAGTAGGAAAGGGGTCCACAACATATTCCTGTGAAATCCTGTGGGATTTTATGTTAAGATTTTTGCAAGCCAGAAGCACAAGTCTCGGAAGGTAGTGGATTTTACTCTCAAGAAAGGCTTTTCTTTTTGTGTGTGTGTCATGTTAATAAATATGGAACGACCTCAACACCAGAGGGCAGTGTTTTATAGTAGTTGCCAAAATGTACTCATAGTCTGTAATTATTGAATGGATTAAAAAAGATGTCTTATGTATATTTAGTGTTTTTCTCTGTGTTGCTATAAAATGCACTGGTTCGGAGAGTCATAATTAATATAGAGTTTCATAAACTGCATGCTTAAAAAAAACCCAACATTCTGTTTTGAGGAGTTAAACCTCTCAGAATTAATTTTCACACTAAGCTGTGGGGCTCCAGGGGTTACTCTGGTTGGCAGGGCTGAGTGGCTTTCTCACAGCACCACATGCCCCCAGCCCATGCCCACAGGAGCTCCTGCCCTTTTAGGGAGTAAAAGTCAGATTCATTTGCAGCTAGCAGAGTTGGTTTGGCTTAAGAGGAGGTCAGAATTTGTAAATTTTGTTCCAGAAGAGTATCCTGATCATATTGTGAAGAAAATGAACTTTAATAAATGTGGAAGTTAGTTAACTCAGTCGTTTCCGACTCTGTCATCCCATGGACTGTAGTCCACCAGGCTCCTCTGTCCATGGAATTGTCCAGGCAAGAATACTGGAGTGGGTAGCTATTTCCTTCTCTGGAGGATCTTCCCAACCCAGGGATTGAACCCAGGTCTCCTGCATTGCATGCAGATTCTTTACCATCTGAGCCACCATAGAAGCCCTTAATAAATGTATTTAATGCATATTTGTTCTTTTTTTTACATTTAACTTTTTTTATTATTAGTTTTTAAATGGTTGGGATGACGTTTTAAAAAATAACACTAATTCTCAATTTTGTTTCTTTATAGACTAATTATTGTAATTTTTGGCTGCACTGGGTCTTTGTTGAGGCTCACAGGTTGTTGCAGTGGTTTATCTTGTTGTAGAGCACGGGTTCTAGAGTGCATGGACTTCAGCTGTTGCCATGTGCAGTGTTAGTGCTCTACGCCATGTGGGATCTTAGTTTCTGGTCCAGGGATTGGCAGGAGAATTCTTAACCACTGGATCACCAGGGAAGTCCTTAACTTTTATTTTATATAGGAAAACATTTCCAGTGCTACAGGCCTCAATATATTAATATTTAAAAGGCATCAAAATTTGGTGCTTAGCAACTCTGGATCATAGAAGTTTTTATTCTTGAGGGCAGCAGAGCAACCCCAAAAAGGTCTTACAAGGGGATTGCTTTCAAGAACCCCATGTGAGGCAGCTACACCAGCGGCTAGAAAGTGGAGGCAAGTCTGACCAGATGCCTGTAACTTCATCTCAAGAGGGGTCAGCCCCTCAAAGTCTCTGAAAGAAGCTCTGGGCTTCCAGCATAGGCCCTGAAGCATATTTCACTATCTACCATCCATGACACAAAACTCAGTTTCAGAGAAAAACACATTTATACTTTTTGCAGTTTAAAAACAATGAACAGTAGTGGGGACATTGCAGTATACTATGACTGGTTCCCCATCTCTATTTGTTTGCTATTTTCCTTTCAATATAACCATTTATTGAATCTTAAAGTACTTTCTTAGTCTTCTGGTATCCTTGTTAAAACAGGGGAGCATACTTGCAGTGACCAGGTAATTCCTATTTTCACTCTTTAAAAAAAGATTTTCCCTGCTTGCTACACATTATTATAGAAAATAAATATGGCAAAAAAAGAAAGTAAAAAAATACTTTAATCTCATCTTATAAATAAGATTTTGTTGCATATATTTTCTGCTGTTTTCCTTTTTTTCCCTTAGAAATATAGAAGAAATCCTTACATGCTATTTTATAATTTGTATTTTTACCACATGACAATGCAATAGGCATCATTACTTTTCATGATTATTTAGTATTTTATAGTTGGATATATATGATTCATTAAATCACTTTACCCTCCTATCAGCAGTATATGTGAGAGTCTGGGTTATTCACACTCTCGCCTACTGTGAATATTCTTAGCATTTAAAAACCCCCAGGGAACTTCCCTGGCAGTCCAGTGGTTAAGACTCCTCATTTCCACTGCATGGTGGGGTGTTTGAGGCCTGATGGGGCTTCCCTGGTGGCTCAGCAATAAAGAATCTGCCTGCAGTGCAGGAGAAGCAGGAGACATGCGTTAGATCCCTGGGTCAGAAAGATCCCCTGGAGCAGGAAATGGCATCCCACTCCAGTATTCTTGCCTGGGAAATCCTGGGGACAGAGGAGTCTGGCAGGCTACAGTCCATGGGTCGCAAGAGTTGGACACAACTTAGCGACTAAACCACCACAACCACCACCAAGGCTAGATATTCTTTCACATGTTGATTTTTATGTTCATGGTGTGTTCATGTCCTGTGCTCATTTTTTCTGATTGGGATGTTAGGTTTTTTTTGTTTTGATTTTAAAGAAAAATGTTTCTTTTGGAAATAATTTCACACTTACAAAAAGTTGCAAAGAACTAGTATAAAGAACACCTGTATACACTTTACCCAGATATACATACTATTAACATTTTGCCCATTTTTCTTTATTACTAATTCTCCATTTACCTAATTTTTTCTTCTGAGCCATTTGAGAGTAAAGTTGCATATATCATGGCCTCTTACCTCTAAATACTTTTATGTATATTTCCTAAGAATAAAAATGTCCTTTTACAGTTAGTTCAGTTCAGTTCAGTCGCTCAGTCGTGTCCAACTCTCTGCGACCCCATGAATCACAGCATGCCAGGCCTCCCTGTCCATCACCAACTCCCGGAGTTCACTCAAACTCATGTCCATAGAGTCGGTGATGCCATAGTGCAATAATCAACTTCAGTACATTTGCATAATATTGTACTTTAATATAATGTCAGCATTCCACTTTTGTCAACTGACCCAATAACCTTGTTTTCCTCCAAAACAAGATCCAGTTTAGATCATATCTTGCATTTGGTTGTTATGTTTCTTTAAGCCCTGGAGGAGTAAATGGCAATCCACTCCAGTATTCTTGCCTGGAAAATCCCATGGACAGAGGAGCCTCAGTGGGCTGGCAATAGTCCATGGGGTCACAAAGAGTTGGACATGACTGACTGAACACACACACACACACACACACACACACACACACACACACAAAACCTCCTCTAACCTGGGAAATTCACAGCTTTTTATTTTTATGAGATTGACATTTAAAAAAGAGTATTATTGGGACTGCCTTGATGGTCCAGTGGCCAAGATTCTGTGCTTCCAATGCACGGGGGCTGGGTTCAATCTCTGGCTGGGGAACTAGATCCCATATTCCACAACTAAGTGTTCACATTTCACACTGAAGACAGAACATCTCACATGCTGCAACTAAGACCTGGTGCAGTCAAATAAATAAAAATATTTTTTTAAAAGGATATTATTGTCTTAGTCCATTTGGGCTGCTATGACAGAATACCATAGACTGGATGCTTATAAACAACAGAAGGTTATTTCTCACAGTTTTGGAGGTTGCAAATCCAATCCCAGGGTGCCAGCATGGTTGGATTCAGGTGAAGGCTCTCTTCTGAGTTGCCGACTGAAGACTTCTTTGCTGGCTCCTCACCTAGCAAGAGGGTAGGATAATATCAGTTCTCTTTTATAAGGACACCAATTCCATTCATGAGAGCTCTGCTCTCATGACCTAGTCACCTCCCAAAGGCCCTACCTCCTTATTCCTAACACAGGAATAGGTGGTGGGAACATAAACATTCAGACCATAGCACATATGATCCTTTGTTTTTAAAATTAGAATGTCCCTCATTTTGGGTGTCTCTGATTATTTTTTTTCATGACTAGATTTAGGAAATGCATTCTTGGCTGGAATACCATTTATATGGTGTGTGTCCTTAGCACATCCATCTTGAGGCCCTCCATATCCATCTGTCCCACAATGGTGGCGTTCATTCCATCTGATCATCTAATCAAGTTCTATTTCTCCAGTAGATAGTAACTATTTCCCCCTTAAAAGTAATACCCCATCTATTATGAGGAGGTACTTTAAGTCTCTGCAAGTATCCTATCCCTCATCAAAATTTCCCTCTAGGTTTTGTACCCATTGGTGATCCTTGCCTAACCAGTCTTTACTGTAGTTACCATAGGGAAGGAAAGAGTTCTCCTTGATCCTCTTAGGATTCATGGCTGGATCTGAAAATTAAACTGACAGAAACAGAGGAGAAAAGCATGCAAATTGTATTGAATTTTTTCCTCCAGTTCTCCTCCCATTCTCTTGTGAAGCCATTCCAGTCAGCTGTTCACCACTCCACCACTACCACTCATGGCAAGGTCACCAGTGTCCAGAAACCTCTGTTTAGCTGGATCCGGTGGTCAGTTCACATCCTGATATTACTTGACCAGCCAACAGAATCTGATGGCTCATTACTTTCCTCATACTCTTTCTTCATTGGCTTCTGGAACACCACTCACTTGGTTTTCCTTCTGCCTTATTGGCTACTTCTCAGAGTCCTTTCCTGCTTTCCCTTTTTATCCCCCCATCTCTGAGTGCTAGAGTCTCCCAAGACTTAAACCTTGGCCTGTTCTTTATCTGGTCTTACTCCTTTGGTGATCACATCATTCATTCTTAAGATTAACATATTGTCTCTTCAACTGGAACTCTAAGTTTATATCCCCTGTTTAGATTTCTCCTCTGAGCTCCAAACTTGTGTATCTACCTGCTTCCTTACCTCTAATTCATCTCCAGCTAACATACCCCATTATTATTATTATTGCCTATTTCTGTATTCGCTTTTTTCCACTAGTTTGCAAGTTTCATAAAAGCAGATTTTTTTTTTTATTATAGTCAAGGTTGTTTACACAGCTCCTGGAACAGTGTCTAGTGAATAGCAATTACATCTTAAATATTTGTTGAATGAATGAATGAATAAATGTCTTAAGTATTCAAATTGATATTTTTGATGTTTCTCCAATTTCTTACAATGAGTTTTTTTAAAAAGGAGTAATTGCCCTTATGTCATGGTATTGAATTTTTTATTCTCTGACAATTTTTTGGCTCATCCCTATAGAGGGAATCATGTTTGGCCAATGCTTTAATAATAATAGATTTGATCAGTTATTAATTATGGGTTTCTGTTTCAGTTATTTCAGATCAAGGTGAGAGGAGAAGAGAATAGTTTGGATTTGCTGGGGTTTATTTTTTCAGATAGAGTTATAATTGCCTGTGTGGAGTAAAAAGAGCTCACCTGGAAGCAGCCAAGGGCTGGAAACCTCCCTGTGGTGCTGAAGAGTTCTTTTGGCTTTGTTTTCCCCTTTAGTTTCTGTTATGGAAGTAGCAGCAATAGGAATAACAGCAGTGAAACAATGAGGTTGATAACAATTGCTGGCATTTATAGAGTGCTTCACTACAATGCTGGTGATGCAGGAGACTCTGTTCGATTCCTGGGTGGGGAAGATCCCCTGGAGGAGGAAATGGCAACCCACTCCAGTATTCTTGCCTGGGAAATCGCATGGGCAGAGAAGCCTGGCGGGCTGCAGTCCATGGGGTCGCAATGAGTTGGACAGGACTGAACACTTATGCATTCACTGAGTACCAAGCACTGTGAGGAGGTTTTACATGCAGTCTTTCACTTAAACCTCATAATGGCCTTCTGAACCAAGTACTGTTATTACTCCAACTTTGTGCATGATAGATCTGAAACTTGGGTAAATTAGGTAATGCAATAGCCACCCTCCAAGGTGGTTCCGAATGATCCTGACCTCCTGGTCTTCACATTCTTGTGTGTCCTCTCCCACACTGTACCAGGGCTGGCTGGTCTGCAGGACCAATAGCACACAGAAGAAATGAGGATGTGTTTCTTCTGAGATTAGGTCAGAAAAGACAATGGACATTGTTTCGTTCTCTTTTTCTCTGTCATTCTAATCACTTGTTATAGGGAAGGTGTTGTAGGGATGTCAGGCAGCCTGTAGGGAGGCCTGTGGGGTAAAGAACACTGCCAAACAACTAACAAGGGATTGAGACCTGGCAACAACCACAGGACTGAGCTTGAATGTGGATTCTCCAGCCCATTCAAGCTTTCAGATGGCTGTGTCCCTGGCTGACAGCTTGCCTGCAACCTCGTGAGGGCTCTAGAACCCAAACCACCTAGCTAAGGGGCTTCTGGATTCCTGATCTTCAGAAACTGTTTGATATAATGAATGATAATTATCTTAAGCTGCTAAGTGTTGGCATAATATGTTATGCAACAGTAGATAGCCAATATATATAAACTTGATCAAGAACACACTATTGATAAGTAGTAGAACAAAAACTTGAACCTGGGTCTGTCAAACTTCAGAGCTCCATTGCCATGGGGATAGCTATGGTATGTATCTAGCCCTCTTATCCTGGGCCTATTGTGAACCACAGCTGAGTCTTTGGATTTGCTGTGGCCGGTGAGCCTAAGAACTGACCCTCTGACTTCAAAGAGCATCTTTCCCCCATTCCTAGTATGGATTAAGCTTTCTATCAATTTAAAATCCCCTCAATGATTTCGATAAGCACTTACAGAGAGCACGTTTAATGTAACGTCTACTTAAATTGGATGCCCAGACTTCCTACTTAGACCAGGAGTCAGGAGACTTTTCTGTAAATGGTCTCATAGCAAACATTTTAGGCTTTGTGGGAACAGTGGAGTTTAAAAAAAATGTTGTCTTGACTGATTTTGAGGCTCTGGCTAGGGGCTGGTCAGCTCTTCTTCTTCAGTAGCCATTTAAATCCATGTCCCCCATTTACCTCTTTGAAGAGGCTCTCATACTCTGGGTGACTACATATTTACCTAGGGCTGTATACTTGACAACCAAGGATAGCCCCAAAGCCCCAGAGCCCCCTGAAATGATTCAGATTAGCAAACCTTAAACCTGCTTACCCTGTATCATCCTTTCCTTTCTGTGGAGACCCTATTAAAATGCTTGATCACAGTTCCCTGTGAAATGAAATATTTCCTGGTGTATCTCTAAACAAGAATGTCACAGCTATCAAGGATTCAAATCTTTCAAGTGGGGCAGGGGGTTTAGCATGAACGTGCAAGAGGCAGCCATCTGCTATATCCACCACCCCTTATGGTAAATAAGGATTTAAGAATGTGAACAATCAAGAGTAAGCAGTTAAGTGGGCCTTAGGAAGCATTACTGTGACCAAAGCTAGTGGAGGTGATGGAATTCCAGCTGAGCTATTTCAAATCCTAAAAGATGATGCTGTTAAAGTGCTGCACACAGTATGTCAGCAAATCTGGAAAACTCAGCAGTAGACACAGGAATGGAAGAGTTCAGTTTTCATTCCAGTTCCAAAGAAGGCAATGCCAAAGAATGTTCTAACTACTGCACAGTTGTGCTCATGTCACATGCTAGCAAAGTAATGCTCAAAATCCTTCAAGCTAAGCTTCAACAGTATGTGAGCTGAGAACTTCCAGATGTACAAGCTGGATTTAGAAAAGGCAGAGGAACCAGAGATCATATTGCCAACATCCACTGGATCATAGAAAAAGCAAGAGAATTCCAGAGAAACATCTACTTCTGCTTCCTTGACCACATTAAAGACTCTGACTATGTGGACCACAACAAACTGTGGAAAATTCTTAAAGAGATGGGAATGCCAGACCATCTTACCTGTCTCCTGAGAAACCTGTATGAAGGTCAAGAAGCAACAGTTAGAAGCAGACATGGAACTGGTTCAAAATTGGGGAAGGAGTACATAAAGGCTGTATATTGTCACACTCCTTATTTAACTTCTTTGCAGAGTACATCATGTGAAATGCCCTACTGCATGAATCATAAACTGGAATCAAGATTGCTGGGAGAAATGTCAATAACATCAGTTATACAGATGACACCACCCTTATGGCAGAAAGTGAAGAGGAACTAAAGAGCCTGTTGATGCAAATGAAAGAGGAGAGTGAAAAAACTGGCTTAGTTTTAATTCAAATTCATAAACCTAAGATCATGGCATCCAGTCCCATCACTTCATGGCTAATAGATGGGGCAAAATAGAAATAGTGACAATTTTCTTGGGCTCCAAAGTCACTGCAGTTGGTAACTGCAGCCATGAAATTAAAAGATGCTTCCTCTGTGGAAGAAAAGGTATGACCAACCTAGATAGCGTATTAGAAAGCAGAGACACCACTTTGCTGATGACAAAAATGCGTATAGTCAAAGCTATGGTTTTTCCAGTAGTCACGTCTAGATGTGAGAGTTGGACCATAAAGAAGGTAAAGCACCAAAGAATTGATACTTTCTAACTGTAGGGTTGGAGAAGACTCTTGGGAGTCCCTTGGACTACAAGAGATCAAACCAGTCAACACTAAAGGAAATCAACCCTGAATATTCATTGGAAGTACAGATGCTGATGCTGAAGCTCCTATATTCTGGCCACCTTATGTGAAGAGCTGACTCATTGGGAAAGACCCTGATGCTGGGAAAGATTGAGGGCAGGAGGAGAAAGGGCGACAAAGGATGAAATGGTTGGATGGCATTACTGACTCAATGGACATGAGTTTGAGCCAGTTGTGGGAGATAGTGATGGACAGGGAAGCCTGGCTTGCTGCAGTCCGTGGGATCACAGAAAGTCGGACATGACTGAGTGACTGAACAGCAACAACAATAATCAAGAAGCAGGATTTGGTCTTAGGTAGCTGAGATGCATATAAAAGGAATGAATTTAGTGAGTTCAGACACTTTCATCTTCCATACATAGAAGAACGCTCAATTCCTTGAGATCTGGTTTTCTTTAATGAAGAGACTGCCTGCCCCTTCTTGATACAAACTTCTATATATCCTGACTCCTTTCCCTGCCTTCTCGGAGCAATCTCTCAGGTCCCTTGAGATGCTGTCTCCCTGGCTTGAAGTCCTCATAATTACCATCAATTAAGATAACTCTCTACTTTCAGGTTATGACTACTTTTTTTAGTCGACATCCCTTTGTCCCTCTGCCTTGCAGTTGACCCTGGTGCTTCTCCTGAGTGACTTTACATGGTGTGCTGTGTCCCGCCTAGGGAACTATGAGTAACAAATTTGTAAAACTCTTTTCAGTTTCTCTCTTGATCTGCATCTGGCTTCACCACCTCCCCAAAGGAAACTTGGTTAAAACAACAAGACATTCGGTTTTAGCCACAGGTAATGTGTCAGGTGTGGTGCCAAAATAGCCGGGACAATATATAAATGATGAGTGTGATTGTGTTCCAATAAAACTTTATTTATAAAAATAGGTTGCAGGCCAGATTTGGCCCCCTGGCTGTGGTTTGCTGATCCCTTCTTTAAAGTATCCTTATGGATGTTAATTTTTCTGATCAATGAGTAACACTAAATAAAGTTTCATATATGTTAATTAGTAAAGCTTTTTAAGCTGTCAGTTAAATGACACTGAGCTGGAGAAGACTCTTGAGAGTCCCTTGGACTGCAAGGAGATCCAACCAGTCCATTCTAAAGGAGATCAGTCCTGAGTGTTTGTTGGAAGGACTGATGGTGAAGCTGAAACTCCAATACTTTGGCCACCTCATGTGAAGAGTTGGCTCATTGGAAAAGACCCTGAACTGGGGGCATGAGCAGAAGGGGACGACAGAAGATGAGATGGCTGGATGGCATCACCGACTCTATGGACATGAGTTTGAGTGAACTCCGAGAGTTGGTGATGGACAGGGAGGCCTGGCGTGCTGCGGTTCATGGGGTCACAAAGAGTCGGACACAACTGAGTGACTGAACTGAACTGAACTGAACTGAACTGAATGACTCTTGCAGAAACTTGAAGGCCTGTGCACTGTTTTAGTTCTGATGCTTATCTGTGTTGAGGTCTATTTTGTGTGTGTGAGTTAAATAAATTTTTTTGGCTGCACTGGGTCTTTGTTGTTGTGCTCGTGCTTGTCTAGTTGTGGCATGTGGACCTATGCACAGTGTTAGTTAAGGCCACTGATCTTGCTGAGGCAGCAGTGTGCGTGGCATGAAGTGAGATCTTAATTCCCTGCCCAGGAAGTGAACCTGGGAAGCCTGGATGAGAATCAGGAATCCTAGCCACCAGACCAGCAAGCACTAGAGGCAAGAAGCTATTTTTCCCTGGATCTTTGTTCCCTGCGAAAAAGGCATCTATCACGGAGGCAGAAACTGTAAATGCAGATACAAGATTTATTATTAGAGACTTAGAACACAACAAGTGGGAGAGCATGTCGAAAAACAATTTGTTAATACAGAAGCAAGGCAGAGATGCACACCCTGAGAGAAAAGGTATGGGCGTGCCTGCTAGTGAGGAAGAGCACAGTAAAGAGGCAGTTAAATCATTTTTATGGGTCAGTTCTTTTGGGTCTTTGTCTTCGTTCAGGCCAAGTATTTGGTTTCTTTTTCCACACCTCACCTACCCTGAGACACTTCCCTGGGGTGTGCATACATCCCACAGCCAAATGGATCTCGAAGTGAAGGCTTCTGAGAGAAGCAGGGATCATTATGGCCTGGAATTAGCCCCTGACTTTTGAGCCACAGGAGTTTACTGTGCATGTGTAGTGTCTCACTTGTCCCAAAAGAGGGGAGAAGGGAGATCCCTTAATCCTTTACTCAAACAGGTTTTGCCCCTCTTTGTCCTTGCCATGACTATTACCTCAAGACATTTACAAGAGACAAACACTGGCTATTTACCCTGTTTCGGTTGTTACTTCCATTTCCGAGAGCAGACAGGAGGCTGATTGTGAATGTCTAACCTGGAGCCCATCTCTCTCCTACCTCACCATGACTGTGGGATCTTAGCTCCCTAAGCAAGGATCATACCCATGTCCCCTGCACTAGAAGGCAGATTCTTAACCACTGGGCCACCAGGGAAGTCCCAAGTCTATTGCTGACTTAAATAAAAACACACAATATAAGAGTTGTGAATTTAAGTTTTTTCAGGGTCTTACTGAGGACTATAGCCCGGGAGACAGCTCTGAGGAACTGCTTTGGAGAACTAGGGGAGGAGCCAGTCTAATAACATGTAGTCGGGCATTCATCTTGGTAAAAGATCACTGCTAATCACGAATAACAGATGTCTCAGGTTAATGATTTTAGTACCTTTTTACATATTGGAAGATGGTAGAATCTGGAGTCACTGAAATTCTTCTGAAATGTACATCTGACTGTGTCTAAGGGCCCCTTTATCCCAAGGATAGAGTGCCTCATCCTGTTTTATCATCCTGAATTCTTTTCAGGGTTCACTGTTGTTGGGAGACTGCAGTGGGTTGCAATTTAACCCTTGTACAACTAAATGATGATTGATGGTCTTTGTTCTTTTTTTGTTCACATGATTGTCGTAGTATTATACTTCATATGCTTTTAGAATGACAGTAATAAAAATGGAATCACTTCACAGAAAACTGATTGTATGCCAGCTACTGTGCCAAATGCTTTTATATTCATTATCATTATTCATTTTCCTAAGGACAACTGTTCAGTTCAGATTAGTCACTCAGTCATGTCCAACTTTCTGTGACCCCATGGATTGCAGCACACCAGTCTTCCCTGTCTATCACCAGCTCCCGGAACTTGCTCAAACTCATGTGCATCAAGTTGGTGATGCCATCCAACCATCTCATCCTCTGTCATCCCCTTCTCCTCTTGCCTTCAATCTTTCCCAGCATCAGGCTCTTTCCCAGTGAGTCAGTTCTGATGTTCTCAGAATTATCCAGAAAGAGCAAAGTCTTGGAGTCTTCTGTTCATTCAGCTCAGTTGCTCAGTTGTGTCCGACTCTTTGCGACCCCACCAATTGCAGCACACCAGGCCTCCCTGTTTATCGTCAACACCCAGAGTTTACTCAAACTCAGGTCCATTGAGTTGGTGATGCCATCCAACCATCTCATCCTCTGTCATCCCCTTCTCCTCCTGCCTTCAATCTTTCCCTGCATCAGGGTCTTTTCCAGTGAGTCAGCTGTTCACATCAGGTGGCGTAAGGATTGGAGTTTCAGCTTCAGCATCAGTCCTTCCAATGAATATTCAGGGTTGATTTCCTTTAGGATTGACTGGTTGGATCTCCTTGCAGTCCAAGGAACTCTCGAGTGTCTTCTCCAACACCACAGTTCAAAAGCATCAATTCTTCGGTGCTCAGCTTTCTTTATGTTCCAACTCTCACATCGATATGTGACTACTGGAAAGACCATAGCTTTGACTAGATGGACCTTTGTTGGCAAAGTAATGTCTCTGCTTTTTAATATGCTATCTAGGTTGGTCATAGCTTTTCTTCCAAGGAGCAAACGTCTTTTAATTTCATGGCTGCAGTCACCATCTGCAGTGATTTTGGAACCCAGGAAAATAAAGTCTGCCACTGTTTCTATTGTTTCCCCATCTGTTTGCCATGAAGTGATGGGACTGGATGCCATGATCTTAGTTTTCTGAATGTTGAGTTTATGGGGGCAACTCTGTCTCCCCATTTTTGCAGGGGACAAAACTGAGGTTTAGAGAAGCCCAGGAGATTGCTCCTACTAACTGGTAGAGGCAGCAGTCAATTCAGGTAGTCTGACTTTAAAAATCATGTTCTTGACCCAGTTATGCAATTACATTTCTGAGATTCCCTCATCTCCTTTAAAGCATGTCAAAGCCATCCTTTAAAAATGTCAATTGGCTTCAATTATGATTATTTAATATATTATTTCTTTCATTAAATAACTTTTAATTTCAGGTATCCCCCAAAGGATAGACATACTTTTTTCGTAATTGGATGTTGTACAAAGTGACAGGATTGATTCCTGCATTCATTTTAGTTCATAATAGAATATATTAGTTTAGTTGGAATTGTTAATATTCCCTCAGGGAGAATCCAGTGCCCAAGGCACTGATTGATAAATCAAAATCTTTAGTGAATCTGGTAAATCAACTGTCACACATATGTCAACCTTTTCTCCAGAGTATAGATTTTATCCAGGACAAGGGTGTTTATTCCTTTCTATTGTTTTCTCCTTTAAAATTGTATTATACTAAGGTATTTAAGCAAATCCCTGAGACTGCAAGCTTTTTTCCCTTAAAAAAAATAGCAGTAGGGATCATGCTTTTTCCAGCTATCTTAGGGAAAGAACTCAGTTGTTTGCATATTTGCATTTTAACCCCTAACCTCTCCTTAGGACAAATAACTGTCTGACTATTAAGCCCACAGGCGCAGCACTGGGACTGTGGATTAAGCCTCTGAATGCTGACTAGTTTTCCGCAGCATCCCCAGCATGTGTGAAGAATGTGTTTGTAGCTGGGAGGCAAACAGAACATCCAAAGCTGAGCAAGAATTTTGAAAAATAGTTGTCTTATGTATAAGTTTATTTTGCTTGTAGTGTTTTATTCTTGTTGGTTTCATTATTCCTTATTTCTACTTTCTTTTAAAATAGCTTAGTTTTGTTTGATATTCTCATGACTGAAGTTTTGGTCACTTGTTGTGGAATGCTGCAGTCTTGATTGTTAAATGTTCCTTGTTTCTTTATTGTTTAAAGACCAAGCCATTGATGGGTGGCTCAGAAATTTTACCCCCAGGTAGAGAAGGTTTGGTGATTTCCAATAGGATGTCTGTGTGGCCTTCCCTCTAAACAAATAAGGGCCCATTTGGAAGTGTTGGCAGGTACTGTACTGGAAGGCAACAGCTTAGGTTTGTAGTGCATATAACAGCACGACTTTGGGCAGTGGATTTATTTCTCTAAGTTTATTATTGTGCTTGCTTTCAGGTAAAAAACCCGAATGTAGTCTCTCAACTGGCTCTATTCTTTAGCATGCATAGAAGAAATGTAAATTATATTTGGGTAGCACAACCAACCTAAACTGATGAATTGGCACATTAATCTAAAGAGTCACCGATAGTGATTTATAGAGACTTTTTTTGCAAGGCATGGAGGGGTTGGGGGTGGAGTGGGACAGGTGAGGGCTGATCCAGGGTGAAGTAAAATCTAGCCTCTGCCCTCAGGAGCTCAAGATACAAGACAGAGTAAAGAGAATGCCAGAGAGTTTACCCATCAGGGAAAGAATCCTGTTTGAGAGGTTGTGGACAATGGAGCATTGGAGGTGAACTTTGAAGGACTGATGGTATTTCAACAATGTAGCTAAATTTATCCTGACTGTAAAAGCACAGGGGAGAGGTGGGTGGGGTGGGGAGAGACTCTGTGTGTGTGTGTGTGTGTGTCTTGTCTATTTGGAGAACGGCTCTTCACTTCAGCTGGCACAAGTGTAGGGGAACAATGGGATATGAGTCTCATCAGCAATGTGTATTTTCCTTTCATATACAGTAAAATTACATCCTTATCGGTAGGGATGATGATTCTATTTGCTTTATAGTCAAATGCTAAATCCGTTGTTAGCTATTGTGTAAATCGTAATGTTACTGACACATAATGAGCTATATGTTGTAATTCTTAAAAATAGTTATGATAATGCTGCCTCCTGTCTCAGGGTCATGGTGTAAATTCTATCACATAGCCTGTGCTTTCTGAATATCTTTATTCATTATCTGCCTGTATGTTTAAACTGGGAATTGATCCCTAACCTAGGCCAGATGTTAGGATTAGCAGCAAGTAGTTTTAACTATATTGTGGTTTTTGAGGGGCAACCTTCACTTTACTGTTGGGATGAGCTAAAATATTTCACTTGTTGAGTAAGAGATAATATTAAATTGCCTTTCTACTAAAACTATACTGCTCATTGGAATTTCTTTTTGTTATGTTATTGTTGGGGGAGTTTGTAATTTCCTCGGTTCTGTCTCGCCGCAGCAAAAATTTGAAGTGACAGACAAATTGGTGTTACAGCCCTGTGTAATTTCCTCGGATGGACAAGTGTTACAGCTCAGTTTTATTTAGAAAGCAAAGGGAAATACATCCTGGAGGCTTGAGGGCGGGCCGACCCAAAAGATGCAAAGAGAAGCCCCCAGCTCAATTTTGGCTCTTTGTTTAATATGTTTTTTCTCTTCCCACTGAGTCTGTCCTATGTAGATTGGGCTAGCCAGGAGAGCTGTTTGTTTTACCTGAGGTTCTCACTCTGGTCCTCAGACCTTCCTTTGTTCTATTTTTGAGGGCTTTTCCCTTCTTTGTCTTCTAGCCACTGCAATTTTCGACTCCTTTTTCCTATTCTAACTACCTAACATTATATTATTAGAAAACACAATTAACCACATTGCATACTCTATTTTTTGTATGTTCTGAGGTTGTTTTTGTTTAGTTGCTAGGTCGTGTGCGACTCTTTGCGACCCCATGGACTGCAGCATGCCAGGCTTCCGTGTCCTTCACTGTCTACTGGAGTTTGCTCAGACTCTTGTCTCTTGAGTCGGTGATGCCATCGATGATTGGTCGGTGATTGGCACCTCATCCTGTGTCACCCCCTTCTTCTCCTGCCCTCAGTCTTTTCCAGCATGAGGGTCTTTTCCAGTGAACTGGATCTTCACATCAGGTGGCCAAAGTATAGGAGCTTCACCTTCAGCATCAGTTCTTCCAATGAATATTCAGGGTTGATCTCCCTTAGGATTGACTGGTTTGATCTCCTTGCTGTCCAAGGGACTCGTAAATCTTCTCCAGCACCACAGTTCAAAAGCATCAGTTCTTTGGTGCTCAGCCTTCTTTATGGTCCAACTCTCACAACCATATATGACTACTGGAAAAACCAGAGCTTTGACCATACAGCCCTTTGTGTACAAAGTGATGTCTCTGCTTTTTAATATGCTGTCTAGGTTTGTCATAGCTTTCCTTTCAAGGAACAAGTGTCTTTTTCTTTTACTTTCATCAGTGCAGTCACCATCTGCAGTGATTTTGGAGTCCAAGAACATAAAATCTGTCACTGTTTCCACTTTTTCCCCTTCTATGAAGTGATGGAACCAGATGCCATTATGATCTTAGTTCTTTGAATGTTGAGTTTTAAGCCAGCTTTCTCACTCTCCTCTTTCACTCTCATCAAGAGGCTCTTTGGTTTCTCTTCGTTTTCTGCCATTAGAGTGGTATCATCTGCATATCTGAGATTGTTGCTATTTCTCCCAGCAATATTGATTCCAGCTTGTGATTTGTTCATCCCAGTATTCATATGATGTACTCTGCATATAAGTTAAATAAGCAGGGTGACAATATATAGCCTTGACACGCTGCTTTCCCATTTTGAACCAGTCTATTGTTATTTGTCAGAAATGGTATGGACCTAACAGAAGCAGAAGATATTAAGAAGAGGTGGCAGGAATACACAGAAGAACTGTACAAAAAAGATCTTCACGACCAAGATAGTCACGATAACGTGATCACTGACCTAGAGCCAGACATCTTGGAATGTGAAGTCAAGTGGGCCTTAGAAAGCATCACTACTAACAAAGCTAGTGGAGGTGACGGAATTCCAGTTGAGCTAATTCAAGTCTTGAAAGATGATGCTGTGAAAGTGCTGTACTCAATATGCCAGCAGATTTGGAAAACTCAGCAGTGGCCACAGGACTGGAAGAGGTCAGTCTTCATTCCAATCCCAAAGAAATGCAACGCCAAAGAATGCTCAAACTACCGCACAATTGCACTCATCTCCCACGCTAGTAAAGTCATGCTCAAAATTCTCCAAGCCAGGCTTCAGCAGTATGTAAACCGTGAACTCCCAGATGTTCAAGCAGGTTTTAGAAAAGGCAGAGGCACCAGAGATCAAATTGCCAACATCCGCTGGATCATGGAGAAAGCAAGAGAGTTTCAGAAAAACATCTATTTCTGCTTCATTGACTATGCCAAAGCCTTTGACTGTGTGGATCACAATAAACTGTGGAACATTCTGAAAGAGATGGGAATCCCAGACCACCTGACCTGCCTCTTGAGAAACCTGTATGCAGGTCAGGAAGCAACAGTTAGAACTGGACATGGAACAACAGACTGGTTCCAAATAGGAAAAGGTGTACGTCAAGGTTGTATATTGTCACCTTGCTTATTTAACTTATATGCAGAGTACATCATGAGGAACGCTGGGCTGGAAGAAGCACAAGCTGGAATCAAGATTGCTGGGAGAAATATCAATAACCTCAGATATGCAGATGACACTATCCTTATGGCAGAAAGTGAAGAGGAACTCAAAAAACTCTTGATGAAAGTGAAAGAGGAGAGTGAAGAGGTTGGCTTGAAGCTCAACATTCAGAAAACAAAGATCATGGCATCTGGTCCCATCACTTCATGGGAAATAGATGGAAAAACAGTGGAAACAGTGTCAGACTTTATTTTTTTGGGCTCCAAAATCACTGCAGATGCTGATTGCAGCCATGAAATTAAAAGACGCTTGCTCCTTGGAAGGAAAGTTATGACCAACCTTGATAGTATATTAAAAAGCAGAGACATTACTTTGCCAACCAAGGTCCGTCTAGTCAAGGCAATGGTTTTTCCCGTGGTCATGTATGGATGTGAGAGTTGGACTGTGAAGAAGGCTGATCGCCAAAGAATCGATGCTTTTGAACTGTGGTGTTGGAGAAGACTCTTGAGAGTCCCTTATACTGCAAGGAGATCCAACCAGTCCATTCTAAAGGAGATCAATCCTGGATGTTCATTGGAGGGACTGATGTTAAAGCTGAAACTCCAATACTTTGGCCACCTCATGCGACGAGTTGACTCACTGGAAAAGACTCTTATGCTGGGAAAGGTTGGGGGCGGGAGGAGAAGGGGACGACGGAGAATGAGATGGCTGGATGGCATCACCGACTCTGTGGACATGAGTTTGAGTGAACTCCGGGAGTTGGTGATGGACAGGGAGGCCTGGCGTGCTGTGATTCATGGGGTCGCAGAGAGTCGGATACGACTGAGCGACTGAACTGAACTGAACTGATTGTTATTTGTCTGGTTCTAACTGTTGCTTCTTGATCTACATATAGGTTTCTCAGGAGACAGGTAAGGTGGTCTGGTATTCCCGTATCTTTAAGAATTTTCCACAGTTTGTTGTGATCCACACAGTCAAAGACTTTGGCCTAGTCAGTAAAGCAGAAGTAGATGTTTGTCTGGAATTCACTTGCTTTCTCTATGGTCCAACAGATGTTGGCAATTTGATATCTGGTTCCTCTGCTTTTTCTAAATCTAGCTTGTACATCAGAAAGTTCTTGAAGCCTAACTTGAAGGATTTTGAGCATTACCTTGCTAACATGTGAAATGAGTGCAATTGTGCAGTAGTTTGAACATTCTTTGGCATTGTCTTTCTTTGGGATTGGAATAAAACTGACCTTTTCCATCCTGTGGCCTCTGCTGAGTTTTCCAAATTTGCTGACCTACTGAGTGCAGCACTTTAACAGCACCATCTTTTAGGATTTGAAATAGCTCAGCATCATCTTTTAGGATTTGAAATCACTTCTACTAGCTTTGTTCTTGGAAAAGCTTCCTATGGCCCAGTTCACTTCACACTCCAGGGTGTCTGGCTCTAGGTGACTGACCACACCATCATGGTTATCCAGGTCATTATGACCATTTTTGTATAATTTTTCTGTTTGGGGGTAAGAAACTAGTATTTTTTTTTAACATATGCTTTGTAGACATTCTGCTGTGATAACATGAGAGGGGCCAGGGCAATTAACTGAACAAGAAGGAAATTTCAAAATTGATGAATTAAAATATGCTATTTGTAAATGAAATAGATTAGGATTTGAAGGAAGGATCTTACTGGGTTATAACTGATCAATTTTTAGTAGCATTCCTAAGAAATTAGTAGTAGTAACAGGATTGTACACACCTCTGAAATCCACTGTAATGGTTTAGTGTACAAACAAATCACTTGGAAAATTTAAAGAGTAAAGATTCCCAGGTCTAAACTGTAGATGTTTTGATTCCATAACTCTGGGGTGGGGCCCATAAATCTGCTTTTAATCATTGTCTCAGGTGATTGAGAAATGCTTCACTGGTGCTTTAACAAAAACACAGGTGCTTTAACAAAAACCCATGTTTAGTGTTGGGGACCTGCTCAACAAACATGTGAAAGTGAAATTGTTAGCTGCTCAGTCGTGTCTGACTTTTTGTGACCACATGGACTGTAGCCTTCCAGGCTCCTCTGCCCATGGAATTCTCCAGGCAAGAACACTGGAGTGGGTTTCACTTCCCTTCTCCAGGAGATCTTCCCTACTCAGGCATCGAACCCAGGTCTCCTGCATTGTAGGCAAATTCTTTACCATCTGCGCCACTGGGGAAGCCCCAAGGAACATGTATAGAGTTTAAAATTAACAATGGTGATGGGCTGTGTCAAGTGATGGTATAAACTGCCATAGAGCTAGAAGCTAAAATTCTTGATGTTCATGCTTTTGAGTGAAATATAGATCATCTGTGATTAATGATGATTTTGATTTTTCCTTTCTAATCTTTGTTACTCCCCTTGACTCCTTTTCTCTGCTGGCTAGAGTACAGTACTGAGAAGCACTGGTAATGATGGACACCAATGATTTATTCTCTTTTTTTTTCAATTTTTTTGATGTGGACCATTTAGAAAGCTTTTATTGAATTTGTTACAATATTCTGCTTTACATTATGGTTTTTTGGCCATGAGGCATGTGGAATATTACCTCCCTGACCATGGATTTTTCCTGCACCTCCTGTGTTGGAAGGCAAAGTTTTAACCACTGTACCATCAGGGAAGTCCCTTTCTTTCAGTTTTATTGAGATATAGTCGACATACATCACTGTCTAAAGTGTACTTACATGTATTGATTTGACTTATATATTTTGTAAAATAATTACCACGTAAGTTTAGTTAGCATTCATTATCTGACATAGATATGATTAAAAAGTTTTCAATTTTTCATTGTTGAGTATGATAACTGTGGGTTTTTCACTTATGCACTTTATTATTTTGAGAAAAATTCCTTTTATTCCTAGTTTATTGACTATTTTTATTGCAAAAGAATGTTGAATTTTGTCAAATGCTTTTCTGCATCAAGATGGTCATGTATTTTTTTCCTTCATTCTGTTAATACTGTGTATTACATTGATTTGCATATATCATCTGTGTATTCTGAGAATAAACCTTACTTGGTCATAATCCTTTCTTATAATTCACATAATCCACTTTTAATTCTTTTAATATGCTGCTAAATTCAGTTTACTGTATTTTGTTGAGGATTTTTGCATCAATACACATAAGGGATATTGGTTGGGAGTTTTCTTGTAGTGTCTTTTTTTAGAATTACAAAGTGTTCCTTCTTTAATTTTTTTTGAAGAATTTAGAAGGATTGATGTTATTTTCCTCATCTGTGAGAGTCCTTTATATATTAAGAATACTGTTCCTTTATCTGTGATATATTGCAAGTGTTCTTACCCCCAACCCAGTTTGTTTTCTTGACTTTCTTGATGATAAAACCTCGCAGTAGTTTTTAAAATTTTTCCTTATGTAGTCAAATTTATCAATTTCTTTTCTTCCATGGACTCTGAATTTGGGGCCATAGTTAGAAAGCCTTTTCCTAAACCCAAGTTCAAGCAAAATTCACCTTCATTTTTTCTAGTACTTGAATGGTTTCACTTTTATATTTAGATGCCTGATTCATTCAGAGTTTATTCTTGTGTATTGTGTAGGGCATAGATCTAATTTAATTTTTCCTAAGTGGTTAATTAAAAAAACTAAGGTCATGGCACGAGGTCTCATTACTTCATGGAAAATAGGTGGGGAAAATATGGAAGCACTGGCAGATTTTATTTTCTTGGGCCCCCAAAATTACTGTGGACAGTGATTGCAGCCATGAGATTAAAAGATGCTTGCTTATAGGAAGAAAAGCTATGAGAAACCTAGCTGCTGCTGTCACTTAAGTCGTGTCCGACTCTGTGCGACCCCATAGACGACAGCCCACCAGGTTCCCCCATCCCTGGGATTCTCCAGGGAAGAACACCGGAGTGGGCTGCCATTTCCTTCTCCACTGTGTGAAAGTGAAAAGTGAAAGTGAAGTCGCTCAGTCGTGTCTGACCCTTAGCAACCCCACGGACTGCAGCCCACCAGGCTCCTCCATCCACGGGATTTTCTAGGTAAGAGTACTGGAGTGGCTTGCCATTGCTTTCTCCGATGAGAAACCTAGACAGTGTATTAAAAAGCAGAGATATCACTTTACTGACAAAGGTTCATTTAGTCAAAGCTATGGTTTTTCCAGTAGTCATGTATGGATGTGAGGTTTGGACCATAAAAAAACTGGGAACCAAAAAATTGATACTTTTGAACTGTGGAGTTGGAAAAGACTCTTGTGAGTCCCTTGGACAGCAAGAAGATCAAACCAGTCAATCCTAAAGGAAACCAACCCGAAATATTCATTGGAAGGACTGATGCTACAACTGAAGCTCTGATACTTTGGCCACCTGATGGGAAGAGCCAACTATTTAGAAAAGACCCCGATGGTGGGAAAGATTGAGGGCAAGAGGAGAAGGGGGTGGCAGAGGATGAGATGGTTAGATAGCATCACTGACTCAGTGGACATGAGTTTGAGCAAACTCTGGGAGGTAGGAAGGTGTGATGTAATTTACACCATGACTCTGACCTAGGAGTCAGCATAATCATAACTATTTTTAAAGTAAGTTCAGGGAAGCCTGGTGTGCTGCAGTCCATGGGGTCCCAAAGAGTCGGACACGACTATGCGACTGAAAAATAACAAGTGGTTAATCAGTTATCTCAGTACCATTTATTAAAAACTCGATTTACTCCCCTGTGACTTGAAATACAATCCTTATTAAATAAAAATTTTTTATTGTACTTGGGTCTCTTTCCAGACTTTCAGTTCTGTTATGCTGGTCTGTCTCTTCATATGTCCCATACTGTTTTAAGTATAGAATTTTTATAGCATGTATTTTTAAAAGTTTTTAATTAATTTATTTATTTTTGGCTGTGCCGGGTCTTCATTGCTGCATAAGCTTTTTGCTAGTTATGCTGAGCGGGGGCTAATCTCTAGTTGCAGTGCATGGGCTTCTCACTGTGGTGGCTTCTCTTGGGGAGCACAGGCTCTAGGATGCGGGCTTCAGTAACTGCGGCTCTTGGGCTCTAGAGCACAGGCTCAATAGTTGTGGCACGTGGGCCTAGTTGCTGTGCAGCATGTGGGATCTTCCTGAATCAGGGATTGATCCTGTGTCTCCTGCATTGGCAGGTGGATTCTTTACCTTTGAGCCACCAGGGAAACCCAACAACAACAAGACTAATCCTTCTTATAGCATTTTGTTCCTCCTTGCTTCCTTCTCTCTCTCTTTCTTTCTCTCTCTTTATATATTTTTAAAGACTCCATTGTTTTAAAAAGAGCAGTTTTAGGTTCAAAGCAAAATGGAGAGGAAGTGCAGAGATTTCCTTTACATCCTGTGGTCTCACACTTGTACAGCCTGCCTTATTACCAACATCTCTCATCTGAGAAGCTGTATATTTGTTATAATTCATGAATCTACACTGACACATTATAGTCAACCAAAGCCCACAGTTAATTAGGGTTCACTCTTGGTGTTGCATAGCCTATAAGTTTGGATACAATGTACATATTGTATTCTTTATTGTTGTATCATACAGAATACTTTCACTGTCTGGAAAATCTTTTTTTGCCTATAGCATTTTTTTAAGTATTTTTGTAATCTTGTTACATTTTTATTTTTTCATATCAAGTTTAATGTCATCTTGCCTAGTTCCATAAAAAAAATCTTGTTGGTTTTTTAAAATTGAGACTGCATTTAATTTTAAATTAACTTAGGGGAGAACTGACATCTTTATGAATTTATCAATCTTTTCCAAGAACAAGGGATATTGCTAGAAAGAATATCTTTCCATCTGTTCTAGTCTCCTTTTACATCTTTCAGGAGTGTTTTATAAATTTCCTTATATAGGCTTTACCTATTTCTTGTTTAATCTATTCCTATTTTATTTTTGCTATTGCTGTAAATGAAGTTTTCTCTACTGCTCACCATTTTTCTTTTTAAAAAATTATTAATTTTTACTCACCTTTATTCTTAAAGGCTATTTTCTTTTGCTGGGTATAAACAAAGGCAATATAGGAAGATATCATGACTCTATACTATTGTTGTAAGTTATTATTTTCCATCAGCAGATTGATGATATTTAATAATATCCTAGTATTTTCTAGCATCCATATTTTCTCTTGAGATATTAGCAGTCAGGCTAGCTGTGGCTCCTTTGAAGATCATGTCTCTTTTTCTGTGACTCCTTTTCAGATTTTCTCCTTTTTGATTCTCTGTAGTTTCACTGTGATGTGTCTAGGTGTGGATTAAAAAAATTGTTTATCCTCTTTGGGATTTGTTAAGCTTTGTGAAGTTATGGGTGGGTGAATTTTGTAAGTTCTGGAAAATTCTCATTCATTATATCTTTATGTATTGCCTCTGTTTATTCTCTTATCTGTAATTCTGATTAAATGTATATTAGACTTTTTCACTGTGTTCTCTGGGCTTGTTCTTTTTCATCTATATTTTATGTATATTTTCTTCATGCTCCATTATGGATAGCTGCTTCTGACTTTTCTCTTGGTTTGTCAGTGACCTCTTCAGCTGTGTCTGATTTGCTGTTATAGCTGTCCACTGAACTTTTTATTTACTGTTTTTTAGATGTACAACTGCTATTTGACTCCTTTTCACTTCTGCAGTGCCACATTTTAAAGTGTACAGTTCCCTGATGACATTTGCAACTTTTTCTTTTATTTCTTTGATCATAGTGAAAATAGTGATTTTATAATCTGGGTCAGAAAAGCCTAAGATCTAACGTGTTGAAGTCTTTCTGTTGTATTTTTTCCCCCTGCTGGTTCTTGATGAAGGAGTACCCCATCCATGCCCCTACCTTGAATGCTTAGTTCTTTTTGACTGTATTCTGGTCATTGTACTTGAAAACATATTTGTGGGAAAAAATTGAGACATAGGACAATTGAACCTTCTTCCAGACAGAATTTTTGCATGCTTTACCAGTTGTCTGCAGACCCTATTAGTTTAGGGCTATCTTATAGCAAGTTCAGTTCTGATGTTCTCAGAATTATCCAGAAAGAGCAAAATCTTGGAGTCTTCCGTTCATTCAGTTCAGTTGCTCAGTTGTGTCCGACTCTTTGCGACCCCACCGACTACAGCACACCAGGCCTCCCTGTTTATTGCCAACACCCAGAGTTTACTCAAACTTGTCAACTCAAACATGTCCATTGAGTTGGTGATGCCATCCAACCATCTCATACTCTGTCATCCCCTTCTCCTCCTGCCTTCAATCCTTCCCAGCATCAGGGTCTTTTCCAATGAGTCAGCTGTTCGCATCAAGTGGAAAAGTATTGGAGTTTTAGCTTCAGCATCAGTCCTTCCAATGAATATTCAGGACTGATTTTCTTCAGCATGGACTGGTTTGATCTCCTTGCAGTCCAAGGGACTCTCAAGAGTCTTCTCCAACACCACAGTTCAAAAGCATCAATTCTTCTGTGCTCAGCTTTCTTCACAGTCCAACTCTCACATCCATACATGACTACTGGAAAAACCATAGCCTTGACTAGACAGACCTTTGTTGTCAAAGTAATGTCTCTACTTTTAAATATACTTTCACTTTCACCAAGAGGCTTTTTAGTTCTTCTTCACTTTCTGCCATAAGGGTGGTGTCATCTGCATATCTGAGGTTATTGATATTTCTCCCGGCAATCTTGATTCCAGCTTGTGCTTCATCCAGCCCAGTGTTTCTCATGATGTACTCTGCATAGAAGTTAAATAAGCAGGGTGACAATATACAACCTTGACGTACTCCTTTCCCTATTTGGAACCACTCTGTTGTTCTGTCCAGTTCTAACTGTTGCTTCCTGACCTGCACACAGATTTCTCAAGAGGCAGGTCAGGTGGTCTGGTATTCCCATCTCTTTCAGAATTTTCCACAGTTTGTTGTGTTCCACACAGTCAAAGGCTTTGGTATAGTCAATAAAGCAGAAGTAGATATTTTTTCTGTAACTCTCCTGATTTTTCAATGATCCAGTAGATGTTGGCAATTTGATCTCTGGTTCCTCTTCCTTTTCTAAATCCAACTTGAACATCTGGAAGTTCACGGTTCACGTACTGTTGAAGCCTGGCTTGGAGAATTTTGAGCATTACTTTTTTTATGAGTACAGTTGTGCAGTAGTTTGAGCATTCTTTGGCATTGCCTTTCTTTGGGATTGGAATGAAAACTGACCTTTTCCAGTCCTGGGGCCACTGCTGAGTTTTCCAAATTTGCTGGCATATTGCGTGCAGCACTTTCACAGCATCATCTTTTAGGATTTGAAATAGCTCAACTGTAATTCTATCACCTCCCCTAGGTTTGTTTATAGTGATGCTTCCTAAGGCCCACTTGACTTTGCATTCCAGGATGTCTGGCTCTAGGTGGGAGATCATACCATCGTGATTATGTGGGTTGTGAAGATCTTTTTTTGTATAGTTCTTCTGTGTATTCTTGTGGGCTTCCCTGGTAGCTCCGATGGTAAAGCATCTGCCTGCAATGCGGGAGACGTGGGTTTGATCCTTGGGTCAGGAAGATCCGGTGGAGAAGGAAATGACAACCCACTCCAGTACTCTTGCCTGAAAAATTCCATGGACAGAGGAGCCTGGTAGGCTACAGTCCATGGGGTCACAAAGAGTCGGACACGACTGAGCGATTTCACTTTTGTGTGTATTCTTGCCACCTCTTCTTTATATCTTCTGCTTCTGTTAGGTCCATACCTTTTCTGTCCTTTATTGTGCCCATCTTTGCATGAAATGTACCCTTTGTATCTCTAATTTTCTTGATGAGATCTCTAGACTTTCCCATTCTATTGTTTTCCTCTATTTCTTTGCACTGATCCCTGAGGAGGGCTTTCTTATCGCTCCTTGCTATTCTTTGGAACTCTGCATTCAAATGGGTATATCTTTCCTTTTCTCCTTTGGTTTTCACTTTTCTTCTTTTCACAGCTATTTGTAAGCCCTCCTCAGACAGCCATTTTGCTTTCTTTTTTGCATTTCTTTTTCTTGTGGATGATCTTGACTCCTGTCTCCTGTACAGTGTCATGAACCTCCATCCATAGTTCTTCAGGCATTCTATTCTATCAGATCTAATCCCTATTTTGTCACTTCCCCTGTATAATCGTAAGGAATTTTATTTAGGTCATCCCTGAATGGTCTAGTGGTTTTCCCTACTTTTTTCAATTGAAGTTTGAATTTGACTAGATGGATCTTTGTCAGCAAAGTAATGTCTCTGCTTTTTAATATGCCGTCAAGGTTGGTCATAGCTTTTCTTCCAAGGAGCAAGCATCTTTTCATTTCATGGCTGCAGTCACCATCTGCGGTGATTTTGGAGCCCCCCCAAATAAAGTCTGTCACTGTTTCCATTGTTTCCCCATCTATTTGCCATGAAGTGATGGGACCAGATGCCCTGATCTTTGTTTTCTGAATATTAAGCTTTAAGCCAGCTTTTTCATGTCCTCTTTCACTTTCATCAGTAGTGTAAAGAAAGGTGAATCTTAGTTGATTTTGTTAGTTGTTGAGTCACTAAGTTGTTTCTGACTCTTTGCAATCCCATGGACTGCAGCATGCCAGGCCTCCTTGTCCCTCACCATCTTCTGGAGTTTGCGCAAATTCTTATCCATTGAACCAGTGATGCCATCCAGACATCTCATCCTCTGCTGTCCTCTTCTCCTTTTGCTTTCAATCTTTCCTGGCATCAGGGTCTTTGAAAGAGGAAGCTCTGAGTTGTGGTGTGTGATGATTTACACAGGGTAAATAATCCCACCATGGCTAATTCCAGTGGCTTAACTCACAAAATTTCTGATATTTAACAATCTGCTATTGTGAGTTGGTACAAGCTGGCTCTAGCTCAGTAATGGTCCTAAAGCTTTAGTTCTGATGTCAGAGAGTTGTCTCTGAAAGTCCGAGGAATGTCCAAAGGTTATAATAACATCTGTACAATAGGACATACAGCTTATAAACCTTAATAGAAGTACCTCAGTTGTCAGGTTATCCTGAATCCTTCAGAATTCAGTATTAACTGTGTTCACACACAGCTGCCTATTAATATTGCAGTTTTCTAAGAGAATCCCTTTACATCTTGGTAGTTGAAGCGTACTAAATTTTTAGCAGTGACAAAATAATCTTTGAGGAAAGATAACTGCTAGATGACTTGTGTTTACTAAGAAAAATTGCATCAAGTCAAACATTTATCATGAGATAGTTTTGTTTTATTAAAATTAATTTTACTTGTTTCCTTAAAGGTTTTAAAAATGTAAAGTTACTCACGGGCTCACGTTATATTTCTGTAGGACGACACTGGTCTAAAGGATGTCGTTCAGTCAGAAGTGATTCCAGATGAAAGTCTGAGATACAACAAGAAATGAAAAAAAGAAATGTATGGTTAAACGTGGACATATGTGATTGTATAAACAACAATGACAAGGGTTTTGGGATCAAAAAACAAGATAGAATAAAAATACATGGGAGCGATAGTTTGTTAAGTCTGGGACAGCAGTAATGAGGATTACCGTGATCTGAAGTCCTGTGTTCTTCTGGAGAATAGCCAAATTAGCCTTAGATAAGTAACTTATGCATGTTAAAATATCTAGAATATAGAGTATGTGATTGCCTAAGTAGTAGAGAAAAATAGAATAGAAATTAGGAAGCAGTTCCTTAAAAAAGCCAAGAAGAGAGAGTAAAAGCATGGGACTGATAGCATAAACTAAGGTTTTGGAATTAAATTTATCTCTATAAAAATTACGGGGGGTGGGGGCATCCCTGATAGCTTAGCAGGTAAAGAATCTGCCTGCAGTACAGGAGACACAGGAGATGTGGGTTCGAACCCTGGGTCAGGAAGATCCACTGGAAAAGGAAATGGCAACTTGTTGTTCCAGTATTCTTGCCTGGAGAATTCCATGGACAGAGGAGCCTGGAGGGCTATAGTCCATGGGGTTGTAAAGAGTTGGACAGTGATGAAGCACGCACACACACACACAGTTCAGTTCAGTTCAGTTCAGTCGCTTAGTCGTGTCCGACTCTCCGCGACCCCATGAATCACAGCACGCCAGGCCTCGAGTAAGTGTAAATGTTCCAATAGAAAGACAGATTATCTGACTAGGTGTTTTAAATTATTTAAAAAATTAACCATTTATAAGAGGCACATCTAAGGCCTAAGTATATAGAAAGACTGAAAATGAAAGAATTTCACAAGATATATTAATATAATCTATATACCTAAAAAGTTCAATAGCAGATAAGACAGACTTTAAAACAACAAAAAATTACTAGAAATAGATCAGATTATTCCATAAATTAAACAGTATCAATTCTGTCACAGCCCTTCTCCCCACCTCAACATTATGCTTTCAAGGTTTATCTACTGGTTCATGTTTTATTTGGATACTGGGAATTCCAGCTAGGGGCTTCCTGGTGGCTCAGTGGTGAAGGGTCTACCTGCCAGTGCAGGAGACAGGTGTTCGATCCTTGGGTCAGGATGATCCCCTGGTGGAGGGCATGACAACCCACTCCAGTATTCTTGCTTGGAGAATCCCATGGACAGAGGAGCCTGGTGGGCTACTCTACTGTCCATGGGTCCATAGGGTTGCAAAGAGTCAGACATGACTGAAGCAACTTAGCAGGCAGGCAATCCTTGCTAGATTCATGGAAGCCCTTCCCTCCCCCTTCAGGAATTTATGGATATTGGGATGCCTACATTGACTTGTAGGTTCTAATGTATATGAGATAGTTACTCATATTGTCAGCATCAAAAATATTCCCTGAAAGGAAAAAGCTCCTTGACATTGGTCTTGGCAGTGGTTTCCTGGATATGACAACAGGAACACACGAAACAAGAGCAAAAACCAACAAGTTGGACTGTATAAAACTAAAAGCTTATGCACATCATAAGAAACAATGAAATAAAAAGGCAACCTGTGGAAAGGGAGAAACTAATTGCCAATCATATCTTATATGTTAATATCCAAAATGTACTTAGCAAAAAATCACATATCCAATTAAAAAGTGGGCAGAGGAACTGAATAGACATTTTTCCAAAAGAAGATGTACAAATGACCAACAGGTACATGAAAAGATGCTCAACATCACTAATCACCAGGGAAATCCAAATCAAAACCACAATGAGATATCGCCTCATACCTGTTAGAATGACTGTCATCAGAAAGATAAGAAATAACAAGTGTTGGTGAGGATGTGGAGAAAAGGAAATATTTTTGGACTGCTGGCGGAAGTGTAAATTGGTGCAGACACTATGGAAAACAGTATGGAGGTTTCTTAAAAAAATTAAAAGTAGATCTACCATATGATCCAACAATCCCATTTCTGGGTGTATATCCAAAAGAAATAAGCACAGGATCGCAAAAAAGATATCTGTACCCCTTTGTTCATTTCAGCATGATTTATGATCGCTAAGATAGGAAACAATAATCTATCAGCAAATGGATAAAGATGTAGTGTGTAGGACTTCCCTGGTGGCCCAGTGATTAAGAATCCACCTTGTAATGCAGGGGACACAGGTTTGATCCCTGATCAAGAACCAAGATCCCACTTGCCAAGGAGCAACTAAGCCCACGCACCACAACTACTGAACCTGTGTACTCCGGAGCCCATGTGCCACAACTAGAGAATCCACGTTCTGCAACGAAAGATCCCACACAGTACAAAGACCCAGTGAAGCCAAATAAATAAATTAATTAAAAAAAGATAAGATATAGTGTTTATGTATACACACACACACACACACACACCGTGGACTATTATTATTCAGCCTGAAAAAGAAGGAAATCCTGCTATTTTTGACAGCTTGGATAAAGCTAAGTAAAATCAGTCAGAGAAAGACAAACATGTATGGTATCACTTACATGTGGAATCTAAAAAAGCTGAAACTTGGAAAAACCAAGGGTAGAGTCATGGTTCCCAAGCACTGGGGGTTGGGGACAATGGGGAGATATTGGATCAAGGGTATAAACATTCAGATTTAAGATTAATAATTTCTAGGAAGTTAATGTACAGCATGGTGATTATAGCTAATACTCTTGTTTTATGTACTTAAAAGTTACTAAAAGGGGAGTTCTTAAATGTTTTCACCGCTAAAAAGAAATGGTAATTATGTGATAGGATGGAGCCATGTGATAGCTAAATTATGTGATAGCTAAAACCATGGTGGTAATCATATTGCAATATATAAAGGTATCAAGTCAACACATTGTACACCTTGAACTCATGCAGTGTTATATGTCTACTCTATCTCAGTAAAGCTGGGATAAATGTAAGATATTGAAATGATAAAAAAAAAATTCCCAGCAGGTGAAGAACTCAGATTTCATCTGGAGCAAAAGAGAGTAAAGATGGGGGTGGTGGCTCTGGTCTGTATTTTGGTCAGGAAGTGAGATGGTTGGAGGGTTTCACCCTCAAAGGGCCGGTTTAAACTTATCTGCCAACACCAAGGGAGGGTGCCTAGACTTTCTTATGGGTTGGCCTAGATGTGGAGCAAAAGGGAACGGGAGAATAGTGGGACTTGAATACTGTCAGTGGTCAAATATAAAAAATAGTTAGACTCTGGGAATTCTTAGGTGATCCAGTGGTTAGGACTCAATGCAGTCATTGCCAGGGCCTTGGGTTCCATCCCTGGTCAAGGAACTAAAATCCCATAAGTTGAGGACCATGGTCAAAAAAAGTCAGACTTCTTATTATGTCCATCAATCTAATTTATTTATTTTAACTAGTATATAGCATTGTGTCATTGATGTAGTTGTATCAATTTATACTTCCATGTCTTGAAGCAGTTAAGTTTGCATTTTGTTCAAAGGGTGAGGGGAGGCCATTAGAAGGCCTAAGTGTGACAGTGATATGATCTGATTAATAGAAAAGTAACTCTGGCTGTTTGTGGGGACCTGGAGGTGGTAAGTAAGAGTGGAAACAAGGGGACAGTTATTATTGTAATCATTAGGATGAGAGACCTTGGATAGGGTGGTACTGGTGGAGAGGCTACTGAATGGCTAGAATTCAGGATATACTCTGGAGACAGAGTTCACAGTATCTTTGATGGATTGGATATGGGATGTGACAGAATGATTCCTAGTTTTTAGTCTCGCTAATGAAGTGGAGAAGACAGGGCAACAAGGGGATGGGGCAGGGGAATCAAGAGTTGTTTCGTCTGTATTAAATTTGAATATTGGGACTTCCCTGGTGGTTCAGGGGTTAAGAATCCACTATCAATGCAGGGGACATGGGGTTGATCCCTGGTCCAGAAAGACTACACGTGCCTCGGGGTAACTAAACCCCTGCGCCGCAACTACTGAATTCTGTGCGCCCTAGAGCCCATACTCCTCAATAAGAGATGTGACTGCCATGAGAAGCCTGAGCACTGCAACTAGAGAGTAGCCCCTGCTTGCTAAAGCTAGAGAAAGCCCGTGCACAGTTTTTTCTAAAAAAAAAAAGAAAAGAAAAGAAAGAATAATAATAAAATAAATAAATAATTGAAATGCCTTTTAGACTTGCAAGTAGAAATGTGGAATATGCAGCTTGTTATGCGTAGTGGGAGCTCAAGAAAGAGGTCAGGGCTGGAGAGCTACATTTCGGGTCCTATTTAAAGCCACAGGCTGGATGAGATTACCTGGGTATATAGAGAGAGATGAGAAGGAATTTTCAGACCTCCAACAGTTAGAAATTGGGAAGAGAAGAGGACCTCACAAGGGAAACAGAAGTGGTGGAGTCCAGTGAAAACAGAAGTGACATCAGGAGAGTATGGTGGGTGAGTCAGGAGCCACAGTACTTTAAGAAGTAGGGAGCAACTTCCCTGGTTATCCAGTGGTTAACAATCTGCCTGTCAATGCAGAGGACATGGGTTCGATCCCTGGTCGGGGAAGATCCTATATGCAATGGGGCAATTAAGCCCACATGTCCTGCTACTAAAGCCCTCATGTGCTCTAGAGGCTGTGCTCCCCAACAAGGGAAACCACTGAAATGAGAAGCCCGCTCGTCAGATGAAGAGTATTCCCTGCTCACTGCAACTAGGGAAAGCCTGCAAGCAGCATCGAAGATCCAGTGCAGCCAGAAAGAATAAATCAATACATTTTTTTTTAAAGTAAGGAAAATTGCTCTGTCAAATGCTGATAGATTAAGATGAACTCTATGTTTGGTGGTTTCTTACAAAACTAAGTGTACTCTAACCGAATGATCCTATAATTGCACTCCTTAGTGTTTACCCAAAGGACTTGAATTTTTATGTCTGGACAGAAATCTGCACACAGATGTTTACAGTAGCTTTATTCATAATTGCCAAAATTTGGAGGCAACCAAGATCCCCTTAAGTATGTGAGAGGATAAATAAACCATGACATGTCCAGACAACGGAATATTATTCAGCTCTAAAAAAAAGCAATGAGCTATCAAGCTATGAAAAAACATGGCAGAAGCTTAAATGCATATTACTAAGTGAAAGATGCCAAACCAAGAAGGCTATGTACATACGTATCATTCCAACTATATGACATTCTGGAAAAGAATACAATGAAAAGATCAGTGGTTGCAGTGGGGGACGAGATGAGTAGGTAGAGCACAGAGGATGTAGGAGGTGGTGAAAATACTCTTGCGTGATACTATAATAGTGGATGCATGTCATTATACATTTGTCCAAAGCCATAGAATGTGCAAGACCATGAGTGAATCTTCATGTGAAACTATGGACCTGGGGTGATTATGGTGTGTCGGTGTAGATTTGTCAGTTGTAATAAATGTACAACTCTGGTGGGAGATGTTACTAATAGGGAAGGCTGTGCATGAGTCGGGGCAGACAGCATATGAAAAATCTCTGTCCCTTCTTCTCAATTTTGCTGTGAACCTAAAACTGGCCTAAAAAAAACTTTTTAAATGACTACCTTAAAAAATAAATAAAGCTACTCTGAAAACAAACAAAAAGATTAGCTCTGTGAATAGACCAAGATTATCTGAGCCCTTTTGTTACTTTTGAACTTTGATTTTCCTGTATTTTGACACCTTAATTGTAGTCCTCAGTATTTGAAAGTATTCTTATGGGGATATCAAAACCCACCCTGCAACCCCCATCCCATTCTAAGTATATCATTAGACGTAGAATGAAAAAGATTAAAGAATTAAAAAGTGCTGGAGGCCTTGTATCTGTTGGTAGCCATTTAACCTACCCCATAGTGGCATCCTGGTGTCAAGCAGCTGTGTATATGTTTTAAAAGCCCATCCGAATGCTCTCGAGGGCTTTTTATATCGTGAGTTAGAACTGCCTGGAAGATCTGATTGGCCCAATTCCGCAAAGAGGGTTCCAATAGGTTTTAAAGCCTTCTGTCTCATTTCTTTCTGCATTTGTTATTAGCTCAATAAATAATAAATAGAGGAATTACCCAGTCACTAATTTGCTTTTTTATCAAGCAGAATTCATGTTTTAATAAATTGCCATTTTTTTGTATTATTGAACATGTGCTATAATTTGCCTGTAATTCAAACATTAAACTTTTTATTGTAGTATTTGTTTCCTTTTCCATACATAGTTTCTTCAGCTATAGTTTTTACCAGGATGTTTGATCATTTATTGTTTCTATATGATGTCTCTTAGTAAAATGTTTGCTTTCTTCCTGAATTATTGCATTAAAAATTAATATTTTTCTCTGATCATAGGAGTGATGAATGATGCCCTTTAAAAAATTCCTAAATTTCCTTTTTTAAGGCATAATATTCTTTTTTTGCTAGTTATGTTTTAGGTTAGTGTTGCCTTTCCTGTATTTTTAGGAAATGTTAGGTTGAACTATGAAATTGCTGACATTTGACCATTTCTGGCTACAGAAATGGCAATTTCAAATGGTTCAATCTGATACTTTTGCTTGCTTTAGTAATATTACTTAACAGTCACTCAGCCTTTCAGTGAAATGTCTGACTAAGTTGTCCCAGGTTAATTTGACTGGAGCTTGGATAGTTTGCTGAAACCTGATCCCACGTGCACTCTTCTCAAAGCGTTGCTTCTATAGAGAAGGAATTACCACCCTCTCCTTTAACTCCTCTCCTTTAACTTTACTGGCCTCTCCACTGGCCACATATTATACTTCAGCGTTTCTTGCAGTGTGCTCTGTAATTGCTAAGACCTGCACAGAAGTAGCAATGAGACTTCATTTTTAGAAAAAAAGTTGTATTTGGATATGAATGTTGAAGGTGCTCCAGTTTATAGCCTTGTGGATATTTGCAGGTTATTTTCCATTTTATTAAAGCTGCTGCCAGTGTTGGTCTGGGTAAGGGCACCTTGCCCACTAGCCTTCCTGCTTCCTTCTCACACACCTTCTTAACCACCTGGAGAAACGTCCTGTGCATTCTGCCCCCGTTTCCTTCTCCTTGGTCTCTGGCTAGCCCCGGTCCATTTTTTTTAAACATTGGAATCACCTTTTATTATTTATTTATTTGCATTATAGTACATGTGTATTTCTTTTTTCCTTTTTAATCAACTTTAAGTATAATTTGCATACAATAAAATTAGTACATCGTTAAGAGTTCTGGTTCTGGTCCTTTATTTCAGGCCCTTCCATTCTTCTTGAGGTGTGGATTATTGGTAATAAAAATGGTTTCTGTTTATGGAGGATTGTGTGCCAAACACTGTGCTTTCTATACGTATTTGCTCCTTTAGTCTTCCCAGTAACCCTATGCTGATGTTATTATATCCATTTAGAGGTGAGGCAGAACCCACTACATAATTTGCAGGGCTCGATACAGAACAAAAATGTAGACTTCTTTTTTAAAAATGATTAAGGGAAGCAGCAAAAATGATTAAGGATTTCAAGAGAGGGACAGCATTAACCAAGTGAAGAGCCTATCTATGTGAGGTCCTTTCTGCAGCTACACAGGTCGCAGGCCAGTGAAGGTAGCCCTGGGGTGAGGCATCTGAGGGAGAAGGTGGGTAAGTGAGAGCCCCGCCTTATGATGTGATGAACTTGCATCAGACCGATGTCTGCAGACTCCCCGAGCCAGCTTGTCTAACTGCTCTGCTCACTGTCATCATCTCTCCATTAATCTCTCTCTCTGGTCTTTCCCCACTCCATTCAACCAAGGTGTGATCTCACTGAAACTGAAATCTGACCACATGACTCTTCTGTGGAATGGTCTTCTGTGCCGCTGCCTTTGAATGAAGTCTAGACTTCCTGGTACTGAACCTAACACCATGTGGGATCCGGTTTCTGGCCAGCCCTGGTCTCATTGCCTCCCAACATGTGCCATATACGCTTTGGTCATCCTGCCCTCCTTGGAGATCTGGAAAATATCATGCTTTTTCATGCTTTCTTGGCTTTTCATGTGCTAGTCTTTTTTAAAAATGTATTTATTTAATATTTTTGGCCGTTCTGGGTCTTCGTTGCTGTACACAGATTTTCGCTAGTTTGCAGCGAGCAGGGGCTACTCCTTGTTGTGGTGTGTGGGCTTCTCACTGCTGTGGCTTCTCTTGTTTTGGAGCATCGGCTCTAGGTGCGTGGGCTTCAGTATTTGCAGCAGCTGGGTCAGTAGCTGTGGCCCCCAGGCTTAGATGTTCCAACGCATGTGGGATCTTCTCAATCCTGTGTCCCCTGCGTTGGCAGGTAGATTCTTAGCCACTGGACCACCAGGGAAGTCCTCTAGTCTTTTCCTCTGCTGTCCCTCCACCTCCAAGTTCCCAGAAAATTCATATTCATTCTTGAACATCCGGTGTAAATATTTCTTTCCGTCTGAAGCTCCAAGAGTTGGCACCTTTCTCCTCTGCGGCCTCAGTATCTTTCAATAATTTCTGTTTAGGTGCTTATGGTGGTAGCCATGTGGTTGTCTTTGTTTTTCATGCCTGTCTCTCTGAATAAACTGACCTCTTCACGGGCAGGAACAATGTGTCTTATTTGGTGTTGTGTTCCCTGTGCTTATCACAGGGTTTGACATAAGGTGTGTGTTGTGAGTGTGCATGCCAAGTTGCTTCAGTCGTGTTTGACTCTTTGCAACCTTATGGACTGCACCCCACCAAGCTCCTCTGTCCATGGGATTCTCCAGGCAAGAATACTGGAGTGGGTTGCCATGCCCTCCTTCGATCTTCCTGACTCAGGGATCAAACCCGCATCTCTTAACGTCTGCTGCATTACAGGTGAATTCTATACCGCTGAGCCACTGGGGAAGCCTAAGGGGTTTGTGTTAGATCAATGCTAACTGTGTTGACTTAAATTCAGGACTGGCCTAGGTAGGGATATGATGATAGTTTAACAGGACCAAGCAAAGAAGGCTTTGGCTGTTGGTGACAGGCTCAAAGTGTCACTGGGTTATCTGTCTAAAAAGATGAGGCTAGATGGATACCTATGTAGTCACAGAAAGTCCCTCAGTCACCGGGACCAAGGACAGGTATGAACTGGAAGGTGTCAACCTTTCACTGCTTTATTGAGTAACTGATACTTTTAGTAGCATCATGATCTAGAATTTTCTGATATACATATTTTATTCTCGATTTGAGTTCAGAAGTTGCTTTAGGGCTCTATTGGTAATAATTTTGTATTTTGGATAGGACCGTTGTCAGAATCTATTTCAAAATCCTTGGTTTACTTGTCAATTGCCAATTTATTGACTGTAGAAATAATTACTATTGTTCTCGGGTATCTTTGAAAAATTTCTAGTATCTTCTGAAGTATGGTAACATATAATTCTTGTACTATCTACTATAAATTATGACTTCTTTTTGTAAACTATGAGTTTGATTTCCAAAATACTTTATCATGCTTTTTTGCACACTACATAATTCATTACATTTTGATGTATTTCAATTATGTGGGTGGAAAAAGTGAATCAGAAAAACATATGAGGCTAAATGGAATAGGAAAACTAGAGGAAAAAAAAACAACATTTAGTCATGCATCAGATCAAGTAGGATTTATACCAGGAATGCAGAATTGGTTTACATTAGGAAAACCAATCAATGTATTTCATCATATTGACGGACAAAAGGAGAAAAACCATATGATTATCTCCGTAAACACCAGAAACCATTTGATAAATTTCTAAATCAATGAAAGATTAAAACTCCCAGCAAACAGGACTAGAAAGTAACTTTAATAATCTCTTTTTAACAAAGAGTTAGAAATATAAAGAATAAACAGAGATGAAGATTATAATAACTAAAATGAAAAATAGACTAGAAGAAAAAATAGATCAGATGATAACAAAGGAATGGATCAGTGTAGAGAGAGTAGAGGAAATAAATAACTGAAACAGAACAGAAAAAAAGAGTGAAAAGAATTGAGGACAGTTTAATAGACCTCTGAGACAACATCAAGTATAATGACATTTGCACTATAGGGATCTCAGAAGGAGAACAGAGAGAGAAAGGGGAAGAGAATATCCTTGAAGACATAATAGCTGAAAACTTTCCTAACTTGGGAAGGGAAACAGACATTCTGGTCCAGGGAACACAGAGAGCTCTAAATAGAATCAACCCAAAAATGACCACACCAAGACACTGAATAATTTAAATGGAAAAAATCAAAGATAAACAATATTAAAGGCAACAAGGGAAAAGAAAGAAGTTACTACAAGGGTACTTCTGTAAGTCTATCAGCTGAGTTTTTGAGCACAAGCTCTGCAGACCAGAAGGGAATGGCATGGTATATTTAAAGTGATGAAAGGGGAAAACTCATAACCAAGAATACTCTACCTGGCAAGGCTTTCATTCAGATTTGATGGAGAGATCAAGTTTTACAGACAAGCAAAAACTAGAAGAGTTCAGTATCATCAAACCAGCTTTACAAGAAATGTTAAAGAGACTTCTTTAAGCAAAAAGAAAAGGTTGCAACTAGAAATATAAAATTATGAAAGAAAAAATCTCATTGGTAAAGGCAACTATACAGAAAAATAGTAAATCAGCCATGTATAAAGCTAGTAGGGAGCTTTCCTGGTGGTAGAGTGGATGAAAATCTGCCTGCCAATGCAGGGGACATGGGTTCAATCCCTGGTCTGGGAAGATTCCACATGCCATGGAACAGCTAAGCCTATGTGCCACAACTACTGAGGCTGCTTGCAAGCTGCAGTTACTCAGCCTGTGTGCTGCAACAACTGAAGCCTGTGAGCCTAGAACCTGTGCTCTGCAACAAGAGAAGCCACCAGAATGAGAAGCCCTTATACAGCAAGGAAGAGTAGCCCCTGCTCACTGCAGCTAGAGAAAGCCCACGTGAAGCAATGAAGACCCAGCACAGTCAATAAAATAATAATAATAAATAAACTAAAAAAAAGACCTTAAAAAAATAAAGCTAGTAGGAAGGTTACAAGACAAAAGTAGTAAAATCCTCTATATCTGCAGTAAGTACTTGAGATATAAAACAAAAAAAATATTTTAAAAAATGTCAAAAACTGTAAATATGGTGAGGGAAAGTAAAAATACAGGGTCATTAAAATGCATTTGAACTTGAGATAATCATATATATATATATTTATGGCTATGTACAATGTGGGGAATATAGTCTATGACTAAGTAATATCTTTGTTGACATATTATAACTAGACTTATCATGGGGATCATTTTGAAATAGAATAGAAAAGTCCAATATCTGATATTAAAAATTCACTAGAGGGGCTCATCAGCACATTTGAGGAAGTAGCTGCTGCAACTGCTAAGTCACTCAGTCGTGTCCAACTCTGTGTGACCCCATAGACGGCAGCCCACCAGGCTCTGCCGTCCCTGGGATTCTCCAGGCAAGAACACTGGAGTGGGTTGCCATTTCCTTCTCCAATGCATGAAAGTGAAAAGTGAAAGTGAAGTCGTTCAGTCGTGTCTGACTGTTAGCGACCCCATGGACTGCAGCCTACCAGGCTCCTCCGTCCATGGGAGTTTCCAGGCAAGAGTACTGGAGTGGGGTGCCATTGCCTTCTCCGTTGAGGGAGTAGAAGACTCAGTAAATTTGAAAATAGATAATTGAGATTATCTAGTCTGAGGAACAGAAAGAAAAAAGAATGAATACAAACAAGGCCTTAGAGACCTGTACGGTACCCAAAACATATGCATAATGGAATTCTAGAGGGAGGAAAAGAAAGAAAAAAAAAGAATATCTGAAGAAATAATGGCAGAAAACTCAAATTTCTACATATTGAAGGAGCTGAATAAACTTCAAATAAGATAAACTCAAAGAAATACACACCTAGCAACATTATAATCAAACTCTTGCACATAAAAGATATCTTTCAAAGGGAATCTTGAAAGTGAGAGAAGTATCTCATCTTGTGCAGAGGATTCTTAGTGAGATTAACAGCTCATTTCTCATCGGAAACCATGGAAGCTCGAAGGCAATGAGATGATATATTAAAAGAGCTGAATGAAAAAGTTATCCAAGAATTCTATATGCAGCAAAATTATCATCCCAAAGATAAAGAAGTTAATACATTTCCAGATTTTAAAAAACTAAAACTTTACCACTGGCAGACGTGCCCTACGAGAAATACTAAATGTTGTCTTTTAGGCTGACGTGAAAGGACACTAGAGAGTGACTTAAATCCACATGCTGAAATAAAGAGTTCCAGTAAAGGAACTACATAGGTAAACATAAAAGACAGTATAAATATGATTTTTGTTTGTAAATTTTATTCCTCCTGTCTGACTTAAAAGATAACTGCATAAAGCAGTGATTATAAATTTGTGTTGATGGGTATGCCTTGTATAAAGATGTAACTTTTATGCCCATAACAGCACAAAAACAGAGAGGAAGGAAGCTATATAAAAGCAAGGTTTTTAATATTATTGAAATTCAGTTGATCTAAATTAGATTGTTATAAGTTAATATTAAGGATAATCTTTAGGAGAAGCTATGTAGAAAATAATGAAAAAAATCAATATAAATAGTAAAAGAAATGATGGGAGACTCGAAATGATACAATCGGTTCAGTTCAGTTCAGTCGCTCAGTCGTGTCCGACTCTTTGCGACCCCATGAATCACAGCACGCCAGGCCTCCCTGTCCATCACCAATTCCCGGAGTTCACGCAAACTCATGTCCACAGAGTCGGTGATGCCATCCAGCCATCTCATTCTCTGTCGTCCCCGTCTCCTCCCACCCCCAATCCTTCCTAGCATCAGACTCTTTTCCAGTGAGTCAACTCTTTGCATCAGGTGGCCAAAGTATTGGAGTTTCAGTTTTAGCATCAGTCCTTCCAATGAACACCCAGGATTAATCTCCTCTAGAATGGACTGGTTGGATCTCCTTGCAGTACAAGGGACTCCCAAGAGTCTTCTCCAACACCACAGTTCAAAAGCATCAATTCTTCGGCGATCAGCTTTCTTCACAGTCCAACTCTCACATCCATACATGACCACGGGAAAAACCATAGCCTTGACTGGACGGACCTTGGTTGGCAAAGTAATGTCTCTGCTTTTTATATGCTATCTAGGTTGGTCATAACTTTCCTTCCAAGGAGCAAGAGTCTTTTAATTTCACGGCTGCAGTCAGCAAATGGTACAATAGAAAGTATCTATTTAACATCAAAGAAGGCAGTAATGGAGAAATACAGGAACAAAAATACATGAAACATGTAGACAATTACTGGTAATATAAATCTTACCTTATCAGTAATTATATTAAATGTAAATGAATTAAATATTTGAAATGGTAAAATATTAATTCTAACTGAACTGAAAATTTAGGCAGAAATTAAAACAAGAACAAAAACAAACAACAAAAGCTATACAAATATATAGTATTAAAACCCCATAGATATTAAAAATATTCACATAAAGCAAAGAAAAGAGGAAGCAGAGAAATGAAAATGGGGAAAATAGAACACACTTCTCTTTCAAACATATCAATAATTATCCAAATTTATCAATAATTATATTAACTATTTTCACACACTGACTGAAAGTCAGATTTTCAAATTGAACTAAAAAAACATAAGCCAACTATGTGCTGTCTAGAAGAACTCACTCTAAATACAATTATGTAAGTAAATTAAGAATAAGATGTTAGAAAAAATACACTATCAAATCCTAATAAAAGATAACTAGAGAAGCTATATTAATATAAAAAATTCATTTTGGAAGGTAAATTATAAGAGGTAAAGAAGGACATTACATAACAATAATGGGCCAAGTCACCATGAAGATATAACCATTTTAAATGTGTATGCATCTGACAGCAGAGCTTTGAAATACATGAAGTAAAAACTGGGATAGAACTTAAAGAAGGAATCTACAATTATAGTTGGAGATTTCAACACCTCTCTCAGTGGTTTATATAACAAATAGAAACTAACAAGGATATAGAATAACTGATCAACACTATCAACCAACTGGATCTAATTGACATGCATAGAACACTCCACTTACCAACACAACATAACATTTTTATCAAGCACACATGGGACATGCACCAAGATATACTACCCCTTGTGTCATAAATGTATGAGAGTTGGACTGTGAAGAAAGCTGATCGCCGAAGAATTGATGCTTTTGAACTGTGGTGCTGGAGAAGACTCTTGAGAGTCCCTTGGACTGCAAGGAGATCCAACCAGTCCATTCTAAAGGAGATCAATCCTGGATGTTCATTGGAGGGACTGATGCTAAAGCTGAAGCTGCAATACTTTGGCCACCTCATGCGACGAGTTGACTCACTGGAAAAGACTCTGATGCTGGGAAAGGTTGGGGGCGGGAGGAGAAGGGGACGACGGAGAATGAGATGGCTGGATGGCATCACTGACTCTGTGGACATGAGTTTGAGTGTACTCCGGGAGTTGGTGATGGACAGGGAGGCCTGGCGTGCTGTGATTCATGGGGTCGCGGAGAGTCGGACACGACTGAGCGACTGAACTGAACTGAACTGATATTCTCTGAGGCAGAGTGGAATTTCATAGACTATAGGAAGAGAGAAATTGTAGACAATGATAAAAAATGGTATTTGGTTTTTTAGTGCTTAATTAACAACATTAGGACAAACTTAGTGGTTTAAAACATCACACATTTATTATCTCAATTTTCTGAGATGAGCCCTGTGCTTAGAGTCTTACAAAGTTGCGATTATGTTGGTCCAACTGGGGAAGGATCCATTTTGTTAGCAACATTTAGTTCCTTGAGGCTGTAGGACTGAGATCTTTTGTTTTTTTCTGGCTGTTGGCTCAAGGTGTTCTCAGTTTACAGAGGCTCCCTTGCAATTTCTTACCACTTAGGATTCTCCAACATGGCCATTTATTTCATAATTTGTTCTTAGTGTGGAAACACCCCTCTATATTTGGTGTCAGATGTGCAAGTAGAGAAACAATTTTCCTTTGGTATTTCTCAGTTCTGCTCTCTGGGGTCTTGGTTCTGCTCTCTGAGTCATTCTTCCCTTTTCATGAAAGGTAGCATGTGTTTGTCGGAGAAGGCAATGGCAAGCCACTCCAGTACTCTTGCCTGGAGAATCCCATGGACGGAGGAGCCTGGTAGGCTGCAGTCCATGGGGTCGCTACGAGTCGGACATGACTGAGCGACTTCACTTTCCCTTTTCACTTTCACACATTGGAGAAGGAAATGGCAACCCACTCCAGTGTTCTTGCCTGAAGAATCCCAGGGACGGGGGAGCCTGATGGGCTGCCGTCTATGGGGTCACACAGAGTCGGACACGACTGAAGTGACTTAGCAGCAGCAGCAGCATGTGTTTGTACCTGAGTTTTATTTGCCTGCTTCCTACCAAGAGAATACTGGGAATCCCACAACTTCCTTTCATTTTGCATTCTTTTTCCCTTTCAATCTATTATCTTACTTTCTCCTGAAATAATTTTCTCGGGAACTTTCTGGGCCTTCCATGGGTTTCACTTAGATTTATTCCATTCTAACAAAATCACACACATACAGATCTTTTTGCGATAAGCCCTTCTCTACCTGCCCAGAGTGTTGGGGAATATCTTCCTAAGCGCCTACAGGCTGTAGGTTTGGTTGAGAGGCTCTTTGAGGCCCACTCTTCACCTCTTGAAAGGGCACTTTGAGTGACTGAATACTCTGACTTTTTGGTCTTTCTGAGATTTAAGTAGAAGTTTGTACAGTCACACCCTCAGCTTTTTCTATAGTGCATACTTTCCTGATAGTGCTTAGAAATTATTTGTTAGTATATTTGGAAAGTTTGAGAATTTTAAAAATCATCAAGATCTGGTTCCTTTTGTTTAGCAATTCTTCTCTTATTTATCTCTTTCTTTTCTCATTTTAGCTGCAATAAGAAACCAGGAAGCACCTTTAATAATTTGCTTGGAAATTTCCATAGCTATATACCCAAGTTAATTATGTACAAGTTTGGTTTTCCATATAACTCCAGAAGACAATAAACTAAGTTTTCTGCCACTGCATAATAGCAAGGATCCCCTTCCTTCATTTTCCAATAACATGTTTCTCGAGAATTTCCTTTTAACTGTCACTAGCAGTATCCTCCAGTTTCACATTTCTTCTAACAGACAGTTTCAGGAAATTTAGGCTTTCCCTATGACACTTTTCAAAATTCTTCCAGCTTCTGTCCACTGCTTGGTTCCAAAGCCACTCCTTAAATTTTTAGATATTTATTACAGTAGCACCATACTCTCAGGTAGCAAAATCTCTATTAGTTACCTTTTGCTGTTCAGTTGGTCTGGGTTGTCAAAACCTGCACATCCAAAGAAAGGTTTGGTCCTTGCCTGGCTCCTGGGAATATCCTGCCTGTTAAGAGTGGCTTTGTTGAGGCCTTGGGCCATGCTAGATAGTTTATGCTAATTGTGATGTGTGTGGGTACCTTGGGCTACACATATGTGTTTGATCTCTGGAAAGGCTGGAGACTGAAGGTCAGCCATACAGGCAGTCAGCTGTGCCTATATAACCAACTCTCAATGAAAACCCTGAATACTGAGCTTCCTAGGGAATACTCTGTGCGTTGTTATACACCATTTGTAAGAGAAGTAAGTAAGTTCTGTCCACATGACTCTACTGGGAAAGGACAACTGGAAACCTATGCCTGGTCTTTTCCTGCATTCTGCGCTATACATTTTTTTCTTCTGCTGATTTTAATTTGTATTCTTTAACTACAGTAAACTTTAACCATGGATATAATGGTTTTGCTAAATGATATGAATCCTTGTGGGCTTCCCAGGTGGCTGAGTGGTAAAGAATCTGCCTGCTAATGCAGAAGACACAAGAGATATGGGTTTGATCTCTGGGTTGGGAAGACCCCCTTGGAGAAGGGAATGGCAACCCACTCCAGTATTCTTGTCTGGAAAATTCCATGGACAGAAGAGTCTGGTGGGCTACAGTCCATGGAGTCGCATAGTTGGACACAACTGAGCAACTGAGCATGCCTGCACGCGTGAATCCTTATAGCAAATTATTGAACCTGGTTGCAGTTTTGGGGACCCTTGAACACAGCTCTGTAACAATTTATCACAAGCTTAGTGACTTAAAAGAAAGCACACTGGTTGCTATCAAGAGTCTATCATAGATTAGCTGAGTCTCATGAGACTGCAATCAAGGGACTGACTGGAATATGTTCTTATCTGGAGGCTTGATGGGGGAAGAATCTGCTTCAAAGTCCACCAGAGTTGTTGGCAGAACTCATTTTCTTATAGTTGTTGGATGGAGGGCCCTAACTTCTTGCTGGCTATTGGCTGCCTTTAACTTCTCAACAAGAAAGCCATCTGAGCCTCCCATCATGGCTTTTCATTTCTTCATAGCCAGCTAGAGAGAGAGTCCTAGAGTGAGTTTAATAGCAAGATGGAGTCTTACGTAACATAATCATGGGAATGACATTCCATCAACATTGCCCTATACTGTTGATTAGAAGTAAATCACAGGTCTATTCACAGTCATGGGGGAGGGATTGATCAAGAGTGTGATACCAGTGAGTGAGATTGGGGGTTTGCTTTAGACTATGTCCAATATAACTCTTATGAGTAATTTCATCATAAAGGGAAAGAAAAATAGGGTATTAGCCAGGGGACAAAGTAAGGTCAAAAACTTTGTTGAGATGGGAAAAATACGTGCTGATAAGAATGATCCAATACAGAAGAAATAATCAATGAAATGCTGCTTTTTTATATTATATTATATTCTTTTTTTTTGTTTTTTAAATGTTTATTTGAGTATAGTAGATTTATGAGATTGTGTTAGTTTCAGGTACAGCAGAATGAATCAATTATACACGTACATATATGTGGAATTGGGGGTTTGCTTTAGACTATGTCCAATGTAACTCTTATGAGTAATTTCATCATAAAGGGAAAGAAAAATAGGGTATCAGCCAGAGGATAAAGTAAGTGAATCAGTTATATATATACATACATCCACTCTTTCTGAAGATTCTTTCCCCACATAGACCATTACAGAATATCGAGTAGAGTTCCTTGTGCTGCACATTACATTGTTATCAGGGATTGCTGAATCATATGGTAGTTCAACTTTTAGTTTTTTAAGGAACCTCCATACTGTTCTCTGTGGTGGCCGTACTAATTTTCATCCCCACCAGTAGTGTAGGAGTGTTCCTATATTCTTTTTAATATTAATACAACAAAAATTCTTATTTTGTCTCTCTTGGATCACAACATACATGACTTATGGGTTCTACTTTTCCCAAGTTAGAGTAGGTAATGTATATTCTAGGAAAATTCAAGGAAAGATGATGACTTTTCTCCCATATGGGAGCTTATATTTTGATTTTTTAATGGTATCTTTTAACAATTTTTATTTTATAGGTTTTATACTGTATATGATATATCAGTACAATATTAAGAATAATTTATCAACAAAATGTACATAAATTTGGGAGCATGTTAACATTGTTTTTACTGATGTGGGAGCAAATAAAAAAAATTTGCCAAGTGCTTTTCCAATCTTATAAATCTGTTTCATTCTATTTAGGTTTTTTGCAAAGAGATTCATAGAAGTGATCATTTAAAATAGTTTTCTGCTCAGGTCTCGCATTTATGAAAAGATATCTTTGGATCATGACAGACCACCTGTGACTTCAGGATTCTATTGCTGTTGTTGTTCAGCCACGAAGTCACATCCAACTCTTTGTGACCCTGTGGACTGTAGTACTCCAGGCTATCTCCCAGAGTTTGCTCAAACTCATGTCCATTGAGTTGGTGATGCTATCTAACCATCTCATCCTCTGCTAAACTGTTTTCCTGTTGCCTTCAGTCTTTCCCAGCTTTAGGGTCTTTTCCAGTGAGTCAGCTCTTCACATCAGGTGGCCAAACTATTGAAACTTCAGCTTCAGCATCAGTCCTTCCAATGAATATTCAGGGTGGATTTCCTTTAGGATTGACTGGTTTGATCTGTTTGCTGTCCAAGGGACTCTCAAGAGTCTTCTCCAGCAGCACAGTTCAAAAACATCAGTTCTTCGGTGCTCAGCCTTCTTTATGGTCCAACTCTCACATCCATACCTGACTACTGGAAAAACCATAGCTTTGACTAATACGGACCTTTGTCAGCAAAGTGATGTCTCTGCTTTTTAATATGCTATCTAGGTTTGTCATAACTTTTCTTCCAAGGAGCAAGCGTTGTTTAATTTCATGGCTGCAGTCACCATCTGCAGTGATTTTGGAGCCCAAGAAAATAAAATCTGTCACTGTTTCCACTTTTTCTCCTTCTATTTGCCATGAAGTGGTGGGACTGGATGCCATGAACTTTGTTTTTTGAATGTTGTTTTAAGCCAGCCTTTTCACTCTCTTCTTTCACCCTCTTCAAGAGACTCTTTAGTTCCTCATCACTTTCTGCCATTAAAGTGGTATCATCTCCTTATCTGAGATTGTTGGTATTTTTTCCAGCAATCTCAATTCCAGCTTGTGATTCATCCTGCCTGGGATTTTGCATGATGTACTCTGCATAGAAGTTAAAAAAGAAGGGTGATAGATTTTTCTATCCATGGAGTTCTCCAGGCAAGAATACTGGAGTGGGTAGCTATTCCTTTCTCTAGAGGATCTTCCTGACCCAGGGACTGAACCTGGATCTCCTGCATTACAGGCAGATTCTTTATCATCTGAGCCACCAAGGAAGCCCAAGTGATAGTCGGTCAGTCGTGTCCCATTCTTTGCAACCCCATGGACTGCTGCCCATCAAGCTCCTCTATCCACAGAATTCTCTAGGCAAGAATATTGGAGTGGGTAGCTATCCCCTTCTTCAGGAGATCTTCCCAACCCAGGGGTTGAACCTGTGTCTCCTGCATTGCAGGCAGATTTTTTTACCATCTGAGTCACCAGGGAAGCCCCAGGATTCTATACAATTAAAGTTTTTCCTTTTCGTAACATTTAAGGTATAAAAATTATTTTTATAAAACAATTTTGCTAATACAAAGCATACTAATGGTGATATTTTGGTAATTACAAGTTTCCCTACACCTAATAATCCTATTTTAGTAATAATAAGTGTGACATTTGATTCAAGTTAATTTGGCTGAATTTGTTTTAAATCCTGATAGTTGGGCCATTTTCTTTATATTAGGGCAATTTACTGACATAGCTGAGCCTACTTGGGTAATAATTTTGGCCCAGTAAGCTGATTGCAGCCATGAAATTAGAATATGCTTACTCCTTGGAAGGAAAGTTATGACCAACCTAGATAGTATATTAAAAAGCAGAGACATTACTTTGCCAACCAAGGTCCGTCTAGTCAAGGCAATGGTTTTTCCAGTGGTCATGTATGGATGTGAGAGTTGGACTGTGAAGGAAGCTGATTACTGAAGAATTGATGCTTTTGAAATATGGTGCTGGAGAAGGCTCTTGAGAGTCCCTTGGACTGCAAGGAGATCCAACCAGTCCATTCTAAAGGAGATCGATCCTGGGTGTTCATTGGAAGGACTGATGCTAAAGCTGAAACTCCAATACTTTGGCTACCTCATGCGACGAGTTGACTCACTGGAAAAGACTCTGATGCTGGGAGGGATTGGGGGCGGGAGGAGAAGGGGATGACAGAGAATGAGATGGCTGGATGGCATCACCGACTCGATGGACATGAGTTTGAGTGAACTCCGGGAGTTGGTGATGGACAGGGAGGCCTGGCGTGCTGTGATTCATGGGGTTGCAAAGAGTCGGACATGACTGAGCGACTGAACTGAACTGAACTGAAGAAATCTAATGAGGAAGAGTTTTGTACCCTGTTCCTTATAATGTTCCTCCTCACTGAAAAGATTCCGGAAAGACTTGTTATTTCTGACCTAGCCCCATTTTGTTTTTCTAAAAAGATACACTCCAGGCTTCAGAGTACCCTACAGTGGATATTGTCACTATAAGCACACATGGGGATGCCATATAGATTGTGTGGCTATCTATTTGTCTAGGATGGTAACACATTTTTCAATCTCCTGAAATATACACATTTCTCAGTCTTCAGCTTTTGAGTGGTTTTGCCTACAGAAAAACCCAAGTTCAGTGCCCCCTGCTGGTGAACGGCAGCTGTGAGTTTGCCTCATGTCAGTGATGGACAGAGTGGGTCCCTTTGCTGACACTGAGCCGGGGGTGATGCTGAGCCTGCCAGGTCATTTTAGATCAGGTCATTAAAGGAACAGAAGGTCGAGTCAGTATAAAATGAGCAGCTCATGGTTTTCTCTACATTTTTTAGACATGTGAGGATTTGCTGTATTTCAGTTTGGCTGATAAAATATGAACACTTCACAAAAATGTTTGTATTTCAGCCTCTGTCTTAGCTCATGTAACAAGCCATTTTGCTCTGATTCATAGGAGCTGTATTCTTGTTCAGTAGGGAAACCTAACTTGAACCCCTGAAGAGAAAATTTTAAACATGTAATATTTTAGGAATGTTCATTTTGTTAGAAATTAGAAAAGCACTTTAAACAAAAAACCCCTTTCTTTTTTATTTCATTGATATGAATTAGTATTCATTTATTCTGATTTCTAAATGATGATGATCATGTTAAATAAAATTAATTAAAACTAAGGATCAATAACCTCAGATACGCAGATGACACTACCCTTATGGCAGAAAGTGAAGAGGAACTCAAAAGCCTCTTGATGATAGTGAAAGAGGAGAGTGAAAAGGTTGGCTTGAAGCTCAACATTCAGTAAACAAAGATCATGGCATCTGGTCCCATCACTTCATGGGAAATAGATGGAAAAACAGTGGAAACAGTGTCAGACTTTATTTTTTTGGGCTCCAAAATCACTGCAGATGCTGATTGCAGCCATGAAATTAAAAGACGCTTACTCCTTGGAAGGAAAGTTGTGACCAACCTTGATAGTATATTAAAAAGCAGAGACATTACTTTGCCAACCAAGGTCTGTCTAGTCAAGGCTATGGTTTTTCCAGTGGTCATGTATGGATGTGAGAGTTGGACTGTGAAGAAAGCTGATCGCCGAAGAATTGATGCTTTTGAACTGTGGTATTGGAGAAGACTCTTGAGAGTCCCTTGCACTGCAAGGAGATCTAACCAGTCCATTCTGCTGCTGCTGCTGCTAAGTCACTTCAGTTGTGTCCGACTCTGTGCAACCCCATAGACGGCAGCCCACCAGGCTCCCCCATCCCTGGGATTCTCCAGGCAAGAACACTGGAGTGGGTTGCCATTTCCTTCTCCAATGTGTGAAAGTGAAAAGTGAAAGTGAAGTCGCTCAGTCATGTCTGACTTGTAGCGACCCCATGGACTGCAGCCTACCAGGCTCCTCCGTCCATGGGATTTTCTAGGCAAGAGTACTGGAGTGACTTGCCATTGCCTTCTCCGAACCAGTCCATTCTAAGGGAGATCAATCCTGGTTGTTCACTGGAAGGACTGATGCTAAAGCTGAAACTGCAATACTTTGGCCACCTCATGCGACGAGTTGACTCACTGGAAAAGACTCTGACGCTGGGAAAGTTGGGGGCAGGAGGAGAAGGGGACGACAGAGAATGAGATGGCAGGATGGCATCACCAACTCTGTGGACATGAGTCTGAGTGAACTCCGGGAGTTGGTGATGGACAGGGAGGCCTGATGTGCTGTGATTCATGGGGTCGCGGAGAGTCGGACACGACTGAGAGACTGAACTGAACTGAATTTAGTGTTTAGATTATCATTTTAACTTTGGCCTCTGGTGAAGGTAGTTGTTTTTATAATGAACAACTATCAAATTATTAATTTTTCCCCCATAGTAGATGAGTTTAATTTCTTTGTATACATCCGTGATGGGTATGTTACAGTCCATGGGGTGTCAAAGAGTTGGACACGACTAAGCAACTAGGCAATGGCAAGCCACTCCAGTACTCTTGCCTAGAAAATCGCATGGACAGAGGAGCCTGGTGGGCTGCAGTCCATGGGGTCGCTACAAGTCAGACATGACTGAGCGACTTCACTTTCACTTTTCAGTTTCACACATTGGAGAAGGAAATGGCAACCCACTCCAGTGTTCTTGCCTGGAGAATCCCAGGGACAGCGGAGCCTGGTCGGCTGCCGTCTATGGGGTCGCACAGAGTCGGACACGACTGAAGCGACTTAGCAGCAGCAGCAAGCAACTAAACAATAACAGCAACGACAACAACAAATCCAAGAATGTAGTATACATTAAGATTTAAATGTCTAAGGTTAATGAATACATGCCTTGTCTACTTAGGTATTTCCAGTGTGGTAGGAGGGAAACCAGGAGAATGTGTGTCCTCAAACCCAAGGGTAGAAAATGTATCAAGAGGGAGGGAGTGATCACTGTTGAATGAATACTGAGAACTGGTCACTGTGGAGGCCACTGTAACCTTGTCAGGGGAGGTTTTGGTGCAGTGGTGGAACAAAGGTCTGATTAGAGTGGGTTTATCAGAATGGGCTTTTCTTTGTCCTCATCTTATCCTTTCTCCCCACCTCTTTCTTTTCTTTTACTTCCTGAACAAATCCGTTTAAAAGCTATTAGAGGGGCTTCCCTAGTGACTAAAGAATCCACGTGCCAATGCAGGAGACATGGGTTTCGTCTCTGGTCCAGAGAGATACCACATAGTGCAGAACAGCTATGACCATAGGCCACAACTATTGAGGCTGTGCTCTTGAGCCTGGAAACTGCAACTACTGAAGCCCATGTGCCCTAGAGCCCGTGCTCTGCAAAAAGAGAAGCCACCACAATGAAAAGCCAGCACACTGCAACAAAGAGTAGTCCCTATTTGCTGCAACTAGAGAAAAGCCCGAGTGTAGCAATAAAGACTCAGCACAGCCAAAAATAACAAATAAATGATTTAAAAACTCTGCAAGCCATTGGGATTCCCTGGTGGCTCAGATGGTAAAGAATCCACCTGCAATGTGGGAGACCCGGATTTAATCACTGGGTAGGGAAGACCCCCTGGAGGAGGGCATGGCAACCCACTCCAGTATTCTTGCCTGGAGAATCCCATGTACAGAGGAGCTTGGCAGGCACAGTCCATGGGGTCGCAAAGAGTCGGACACGACTGAGTGACTCACACCCACACATCTAAGCTATTAGATATGACCAAGCAAGGTAGGTATTCATGCAAGGTGGTAGGAAGTCCCAGTACCTAAAGTAAGTGTTCATTATTGTTCTACAACGGAGGGTATCCACATAGTGGGGAGATTGCCCAGTATGGGGTCTTGGAGCCAACTAGGGAGAGGCGTGGTGGTCTGATACAGGGTGTTGGAACCTTAATGGGATAAAGTGGGTGAAAGACATAGGTTGGAGTGTAGGACATGGGGTGGGAAGGGCATTCATGTAGAACGATATTGAGAGTGGGATGAGGAAGTTGTCTGCAGAGGATAGCAGACTGGTGTGTGGTGTTGGAGCCTGAACAGGTGAGAGGATGTCCATACAGGGTATCAGAATTTGAGCAAGGTGAGGAACGTATCCACATAGTGGAGTAAGCCTGGCATGGGGTGTGGGATCCCTAACGGGGTAAGGAGGACATCCATACCAGGTGGGCAGGTTGGTGTGGGGTGTCAGAGTCCAAGCAGAACAAAGAAGGCATGTATATGGTGGGGGTGGAAAGGTCACTTGGTGGAAAGGTCACAACTTGAATGGGAGAAAGATGGCTGGGGTAGGAAAGTATAAGATACACCTGGAACATCAAATGCCAGAAAGTATGCATGTATTTGAAAAATGATGAAGACATATCAAACAGACACAAAAACTATATTGAAGGGCTTCCATTGGCTACTTTTGAGACAACTGAAACATCAGAATATTGAGAGCAATGGATGGAAGAAAATAGAAATCCTCAAGTTCACACTAGTATGAATGAATGAATGCATTGAATGTTTGATGAGGAACAGGATATTTGAAAAGCTTCAAAGTGCCTTCCTACAAAATACTTGTTAATTATAGAGAGGAATCATAACTTTGCAGTATGGAACTCTGGCAGACTCCTTTAATCAAGTGACCAAACAGCATCATTAAGTAATGGGCAAATGGAAATCATGTACAACTTGATAAGATGTAATGAGAGAGTCACAGCATCACTATCCCAGAGATGCATAACCTAAATCTAAAGAGGCAAGCCCAAGTTGATGGACATTCTACAGGTTAACTGGCTTATAATCTCCAAAAATGTTCAAGTCACAGGGGCTTCCCTGGTGGTCCAGTTATTAAGACTCTGTGCTTCCAATGCAGGGGATGCAGGTTTGATTACTGGTCAGGGAACCGAGTTCCCACATGCTATGTGGCTGAAAAAGGAAAAAAACAGAGGGAAAAAAAATTAGGTCATGGAAGTCAAGGAAAGACTATTCAGGAGACTAAAGAGACATGACAGCTGAATACCATGTGCAATTCTGAACTGAAATACTTTGTTATATGGGATATTATTGGACAGGACTTGAATGAGGTCTGAGGATTAAATGGGAGTAATTTATCAGTCTTAATTTCCTTATTTTGACATTTTTTTATGTTTTAATATAAGAATGTTCCTTATTTTGGGAACTGTGGACTAAAGTATTCAAGTGTGATGAAGCACTATATTGGCCATTTTATACCAATGGTTTAAGAGAAATAAGTTCTATTTATTGTTGAGTTTATGTACAGATAAAACAGAGAGAGTAAGAGTTAGAGAAGAGTGGAAGATGAGGCTCGATAAATATTTATGGAAGTTTTGTTGTAGAGGAGTAAAGAAATAAGACAGTAGAGGGTGGAGAAAGATGAACTAGAAAGAACTTTCTAAGAAAGACAGTGTCAAAGAATACTCAAAATATTGTACAATTGTGCTCATCTCACATGCTAGCAAAGTAATGTGCAAAATCTTTCAAGCTAGACTTCAGCAGTATGTGAACCAAGAACTTCCAGATGTACAAACTGGATTTTGAAAAGGTAGAGGAACTAGAGATCACATTGCCAATGTCTGTTGGATAATAATAAAAAGCAAGAGAATTCCGAAAAACGTCAACTTTTGTTTCGTTGACTACGCTAAAGCCTTTGACTGTGTGAGTGAAAGTCGCTCAGTTGTATCTGACTCTGCGATCCCATGGACATACAGTCTTTGGAATACTCCAGGCCAGAATACTGGAGTGAGTAGCCATTCCCTTCTCCAGAAGATGTTCCCAACCCAGGGATCAAATGCAGGTCTCCAGCATTGCAGGCAGATTCGTTACCAGCTGAGGCACCAGGGAAGCCCAAGAACACTGGAGTTGATAGCCTATCCCTTCTCCAGGGGATCTTCCCAACCCAGGAATTGAACTGGGGTCTCTTGCATTGCAGGTGAATTCTTTACCAGCTGAGCTACCAGGGAAGCCCTTTGACTGTGTGGATCACAACAAACTGTGGGAAATTCTTAAAGAGATGGGAATATCATACCATCTTACCTGCCTCCTGAGAAACCTGTATGCAGGTCAAGAAGCAACATTAATCGGACATGAAACAACAGACTGGTTCAAAATTGGAAAGAAGTATGTCAAGGCTGTATATTGTCACCCTGCTTATTTAACTTATATGCAGAGTACAAATCCAGAGCTGGATGAATCACAAGCTTGAATCAAGATTGCTGGGAGAAATATCAATAACCCAGATATGCAGATGACACCACTCTAATGCAGAAAGCAAAGAGGAACTCAAGAGCCACTTGATGAAGGTGAAAGAGGAGAGTGAAAAAGCTGGCTTAAAACTCAACATTCAAAAAACTAAGATCGTGGCATCCAGTCCTATCACTTCATGCAAATAGGTGGGGAAAAAGTGGAAACAATGACAGATTTTATTTTCTTGGGCTCCGAAATCAGCGCAGATGGTGACTGTAGCCACAAAATTAAAAGACGCTTGCTCCTTGGAAGGAAAGCTATGATGAATCTAGACAGTTTATTAAAAAGCAGAGACATCAATTTGCTGCCTAAGTTCAATATAGTCAAAGCTATGGTTTTTCCAGTAGCCAGGTACAGATGTGAGAATTGGACTATAAAGAAGACTGAGCACTGAAGAGCTGAGGCTTTCAGACTGTGGTGCTGGAGAAGATTCTTGAGAGTCTCTTAGACAGCAAGGAGATCAAACCAGTCAATCTTAAAGAAATCAATCCTGAGTATTCATTGGAAAGACTGATTATGAAGCTGAAGTACTGATGCTTTAACCTGCTGATGTGAAGAACTGATTCATTGGAAAAGACCCTGATGCTGGGAAAGATTGAGGGCAGGAGGAGAAGGGGATGACAGCAGATGAGATGGTTGGATGGCATCACCAATTCAATGGACATGAGTTTGAGTAAGCTCTGGGAGTTGGTGACGGACAGGGAAACCTAGCGTACTGCAACCCATAGGGTCGCAAAGAGTCAGACACGACTGAGTGACTGAGCTGAACTGAGGGAGTGAGTGAAGGACAGGGGACCCTGGATGATAAGAGAAGGGTACAAGACAACCATGGAAGTTTGGATTCGTCATCTAGGGAAAGTGGCAATTCATACTTCAGTAATTGCCAAGAAAACAATGTCAAACACCTTTTTATGGATCTGTACTTTCCAAAATCAGCCCTACTTTCAGGAAAAACTTCTTTGTACCTAAGATAGTTTGGAATTGCTGTATTTAGAGCTTATTTTCTCTACTCTGTGATGATAGAGAATAATTTTGCCACATTTGTTGTATATATTTAAAATTAAGTATTATTACTCTTTCGGAGAAGGCAATGGCAAGCCACTCCAGTACTCTTGCCTAGAAAATCCCATGGATGGAGGAGCCTGGTAGGCTGCAGTCCGTGGGGTCGCTAAGGGTAGGACACGACTGAACGACTTCACTTTCACACATTGGAGAAGGAAATGGCAACCCACTCCAGTGTTCTTGCCTGGAGAATCCCAGGGACAGGGGAGCCTGGTAGGCTGCCGTCTATGGGGTCGCACAGAGTCAGACACGACTGAAGTGACTTAGCAGCAGCAGCAGAAGCAGAGCAAGCAGAGGTCCATGGAGCAAAGGAGTGGAAGGAAGGCCAGTGAGGCCAAGGCACAGGTAGCAGGGAGTGGATGACTGGATGAATCAGCGAGAAGAACACCATGAAGCCACTGAAAGGTTTTAATGAAAGGAATGGCATAATTAGATTTATGCCTAAAGAACTGTGGACAGAGATTTGTGACATTTGTACAGGAGGCAGTGATCAAGACCACCCATCCCTAAGAAAATGAAATGCAAAAAGGCAAAATGGTTGTCTGAGGAGGCCTTAAAATAGCTGAGAAAAGAAGAAAAGCTAAAGGAAAAGGAGAAAAGGAAAGATATAACCATTTGAATGCAGAGTTCCAAAGAATAGCACAGAGAGATAAGAAAGCTTTTCTCAGTTATCAATGCAAAGAAACAGAGGAAAACAATAGAATGGGAAAGACCAGAGGTCTCTTCAAGAAAATTAGTGATACCAAGTGAATATTTCATGCAAAGAAGAACACAATGAAGGCAGAAATGGTATGGACCTAACAGAAGCAGAAGATATTAAAAAGAGGGTGCAAGACTATACAGAAGAACTATACAAAAAAGATCTTCATGACCCAGATATCCACAATGGTATGATCACTCATCTAGAGCCAGAGATCCTGGAATACGAAGTCAAGTGGGCCTTAGGAAGCATCACTATGAACAAAGCTAGTAGAGGTGATAGAATACCAGTTGAGCTATTTCAGATCCTAAAAGATGATGCTGTTAAAGTGCTGCACTCAATATGCCAGCAGATTTGAAAAACTCAGCAGTGGCCACAGGACTAGAAATGGTCAGTTTTCATTCCAATCCCAAAGAAAGGCAATGCCAAGGAATGTTCAAACTACTGCACAATTGCACTCATCTCACACGCTAGCAAAGTAATGCTCAAAATTCTCCAAGCCAGACTTCAACAGTATGTGAGGTGTGAACTTCCAGATGTTCAAGCTGGTTTTAGAAAAGGCAGAGGAACCAGAGATCAAATTGCCAACATCCGCTGGATCATGGAAAAAGTGAGAGAGTTCAAGAAAAACATCTACTTCTGCTTTATTGAGTACGCCAAAGACTGACTGTGTGGATCACAACTAACTAAGGAAAAGTCTTCAAGAGATGGGAATACCAGACAACCTGACCTGCCTCCTGAGAAATCTGTATGCAGGTCAAGAAGCAACAGTTAGAACTGGACATGGAATAACAGGCTGTTTCCAAATGGTGGAAGGTCTGTATATTGCCTCTGTCCATGGGATTTTCCAGGCAAGAGTACTGGAGTGGGGTGCCATTGCCTTCTCTGCTGATGCGAAGAACTGACTCTTAAAAAAACCCTGATGCTGGGAAAGATTGAAGGCAGGAGGAGAAGGGGATGAGAGGATGAGATGGTGGGATGGCATCACCAACTCTATCGACATGAGTTTGAGTAAGCTCCAGGAGTTGGTGATGGACAGGGAAGCCTGGTGTGCTGCAGTCCATGAGGTCACAAAGAGTCAGACATGACTGAGCAACTGAACTGAACTAGATGATGTCTTATTTAATTATGAAGGAATTACATTTTCCTTAAATCATTTATTTGGGTTATGTATCTGTCCATTATAGTGAAAGGATGTTTTAAAATGTTTTATTTAAATGGATGAGGATTCCACCCTGCCATGATGTTTAAAGAACAGTTTGGTGATCTTCTTCCCAATGGGGTGGTAACTCTCTGTGAGAGACACAGCCCTGGTGTGGTCTGGCTGGAAGGATGTGTTTGGCTCTGGGCAAATTGCTTCCATGACTGAACACCCTTCAGTTAACTCCATCAGCCGGCTCTGGGGTTGGAGCCTGAGGCATCTTGTTCACACAAGAAGAGCACATATCTTTGTGTGTGGAAATGATTATTGTATTATTAGTTTCTGTAATTATAAAAATGTGAAAGTTGCTCAGTCATGTCCAACTCTTTGCGACCCCATGGACTGTAAAGTCCATCGAATTCTCCAGGCCAGAATACTGGAGTGGGTAGCTATTCCCTTCTCCAGGGGATCTTCCTAACCCAGGTCTCCTGCAATGCAGGTGGATTCTTTACCAACTGAGCCACCAGGGAAGCCCATAAAAATTAAGTCAATGGTAAAAAAAAAATGGTGGATTCAGCACATGCATTTTCTTATAGTCCTGTGATATTTGCTGGGCTTAGTTGCTCAGTCTTGTCCCTCTCTTTGTGACCCTATGGACTGTAGCCCACCAGGCTCCTTTGTCCGTGGCGATTCTCCAGACAAGAATCTTGGAGTGGGTTGCCATGCCCTCCTCCAGGGGATCTTCCCCACCCAGGGATCACACCCACATCTCCCTCATTGTCGCTCGATTCTTTACCATCTGAGCCACCAGGGAAGCCCCCATGTTCCCTCCTGAAGCCTACTGAAACAGGAATAAAATGATTTATTTTTATTTTTTTTATTTTAGTTTATAAATTTTATTTTCCCCCATCCTCCATGAAAGTAAGCATTTTCTTTCTTCTTTCTTTTCTATTTTTGGCTGCTCTGGGTTTTTGTCACTGCATGCGGGCTTTTTCTAGTTGTGGTGAGCAGAGTCTACTCTCTAGCTGTGGTGCATGGGCTTCTCATTGAGGTGGCTTCTCTTGTCGTATTGGAACCTGGGCTTTAGTAGTTACAGCTCGTGGGCTTAGTTGCACCATGGTATGTGGGATCTTTCTGGACCAGGGATTGAACCTACATCAGCAGGTGGAGTCCCAACCACTGGACCACCAGGGAAGTTCCAAAATGATTTTTTTTTAAAAAAGGAAAAATCCTCTAGGACCAACCTCTCCTCCCCCGCCACCAAGAAAACAAACAAATAAACAAACAACCCCTCCCCTACATTCAACAACAACAATAACAAACAAAAACAAGAAAGAAGAATACAACATTTTGGAAGTTAAAAAGCACATGAATGAGCTAAAAAAACACATACCTTACTTAGCAGAGAGAAGATAGCTGTAGTCTAAGTTGGCAGGGGAAAAGCCAAGAAGCATCCAATTTATATGACAGAATCCTGCCAAGGCTTAGTAATAGGCAGACCAAGGTTGAAGGTGGGCCTAAGAACAGGGGAATTACATGATAAGCTGTCTGAGAGCCCCCGGAAGCTCCAGCTCTCACTCTGCCTCTATACTCCTAGGAGACTGCCCCCACTGCTATGCCAGCAGAGGGCAGCAAGTTTTATTATCCAAGGAGGTCAAGGCGTGGAGGACTTGAGCATCTGGTTTGTGGCCGTTCTCTCTTTGGGCCCTGCAGTTGTCCTGGGGTTCTTCAGGGTGCCCATGTACCTCCCATCCAGCACCGTGACCCCATAGTTCCACTGACCTCCATTACTCACGTCAGCCACTTCACCTTGAACTTGTCATCGTTGGGTCCTGCTATTTCAGACATTGTATTCTGAGCACATCTACGTGTCCTTCTGGGTCAGCTGCCTCCACCATGGCTGCTCTTTGACCAGGTGCTCCAGGCCATCAACTGCTCTGCTTTTTCTTAGACTTTCAGTCTCTTCCTCCCATCCTCCACCCTGAAATTTCTTGGAAATAGAAGTTTCTGGCATTTGACCTTCCATTTTCATATTATATCTTCCTCCTCACTTCTGGCCTCATGGTCAAGCCTTAGTAATGGAAGGGATCCAAGAGGGAAGAGATGAAAGAGAGAAGAATCGGGGTGGGGGGCCCAAATCAGAAGGAATCTTGTCTCTGATTTGTTGCTTGCAAGAACACCCCATCCTCTGCTGCTTTGTTTCTGGTACAGCGGGCGGGGGGCGGGGGCTATTGCTCGCTCTAAAACACTTTGTCGCATGATGCCATTAACCCTGGCCTCCTCCACCTTCTCTAGCCTTGCCCTTTACATCAATGGCTTCCACACTTTCTCACTGAACTCCGTGGTTACACTGCGTTCCGGTGTGCACACAAGCACGTACACACACACTTCCCTTACAGGTTTCAGGAAGCAATCCTTATTTGGAAATTCTCTGTTATTTTAAATTTTGTTCTGTTTTATTGTATCCATTCAGCTTAATGTTTAAAATACTGGCCAATAAATTGATATTTCAACCATTGGTGGATCCTGGCTCACAATTTGAAAAATACTGCTGCAGATCATCCCTTCCTGACCCTTCATATATTCTACTTTTTTCCCTACAAGCTGGATCCTTTCTTTATCATTTAACAAGCTCAGATCTGTCTGGATATTTAAAGAACCCTCCTCACCCTTCCCTGCCACATTCCAGAAGGAGTTGTCCATGCACAGGGTTCCATGTCCTCTTAGACCCCTTCCCTCTCTGTCCACCAAATCCTGACTACCTTTCAGCACCAGCCTTGCACTGGAACAGCCAGCCCCATTAGCCCCAAATGACTCCCTAGTCATTTGTTCTGTGGTTGATGTCTGGGCATCTCCTTACTGGTTCTCAGTAGCATCCAGCTTAATGGATATTCCTTTTCCCTGGCTCTGGCGTTCCACCTCCCTCTCAGTGATCACTGAGGCTTCCCTGGTGGCTCAGATGGTAAAGCATCTGCCTGCAATGCAGGAGACTTGGGTTCAATTCCTGGGTCAGGAAGATCCTCTGGAGAAGGGAATGGCAACCCATTCTAGTATTCTTGCCTGGAGAACCCATGGACAGAGAAGTCTGGTGGACTATAGTCCATGGGGTCACAAGAGTCAGACATGACTGGATAACTAACACACATCCTTACTTTGATCACACACCCACTTGGATACAGACCTTCCACTGAGTGGCAGCTTTAGACCATCGATCTGTCAACTCAATCTGATTCCCAGCCCGACTTTGTCACCACTTACATGTTGACTCCTTCTGTTTCTGAACACCCGTGGATCTGTTACCTTCCTCATACCACACCAACTGGTTGCTGGTTTTTTAGGTTTTTTAAAAAATATTTTTTTATTTGTTTGACTATGCTGAGTCTTGGTTGTGACCTGTGGTATCTTTACTTGTGGGCTATGGGATGTTTACTTGCAGCATGTGTAATCTAGTTCCCTGCCCAGGAATTGAACCCAGGCTGCCTGCATTGGAAACCAGAGTCTTAGCCACTGGACCACCAGGGAAGTCCCTGGTTTTTTAGTTTATGTGACTCTTTGGAATCTGTGCACCCTGAACATTTTCCTCTGTCAGGAGACAAAGCCATGGAAGAAAGAGTCGTGTCCCCCACCCCTCTTTTATTATCTTTGCTCCTTTGATAACATTGAGCTTTCCTCTAACACGTTCCCTCTTCTTTTATTACGTGCTTTGTGCCATTTCCCAAATCTCATTCTAATTTTCCCTGGAGGGCAGCCTTCATTACTGCTGTTGATGAGCACTGAGGAGGGAATGTAGGCGTGCAGTTTCCCTGTTTCTGTGCCATCCTCTTAAAGTGAGCACCGTTAGTGGGTGATCGTGCAGCTGCTTAAGGCCACGGGCTGTTTCTTAACAGCATTACTCTTCTCAGGGGACTTCTGTGTTTATTCCTTGCTCTTGCTCTACAGTTTTCTCTCTGATATGGGAGGGTCCAACACAATAAGGTTCTTGGAAGTCTAGGTAATATTAGGTTGTACATGAAGTAATTTTATTATTTCAAGTAGAGAGAGTCTATTTAAATACAGTAGCCAAAAAAATAACAGAAGGCTATAGAAGGAATTCCTTTGTTAATGTTCATAAAAGACATCAGTGTTCCCTTGATCTAAAATATATTCTCATATTCTGTTAACCTTCATGAAGCACTAAATGGAAAAGCCCTGGTGATCACCTAGCAGGATTCCTTTCCCAGAGAAGCTGAGCCCCAGGTGACACGCTCTGACCCATGCCTCATTCCTGGTCGAGTTCTGACTAAGGCCTGTGTCTTCTAGGGTAAGCTTTTTCTGCCGTGCCTCTCACCTCCCCGTCTATCAATGCCTTTCCCCCATTGTCACAAATACTTAAGTGTACATGGACACCCATACCCACATTCTCCTTTAATCATCATTTTGAGAGAAGAGGAATTGTCTTGTTTAGTGACATTTTTGGTAACATGGTCTTGGCTTTAATGCATATTAATTTTGTTATCATTATCCCTATAAAACATTTTCAACTGAATTTTAAGAGTTATTTTAGGGGCTTCCCTGGTGGTCTAGTGGTTGAGAGTCCCCCTGCCAATTCAGGGGACACAGATTCCATTCCTGGTCTGGGAAGAACCCACATGCCGCAGGGCAACTAAGCCTGTGAGCCACAACTACTGAGCCCCCTAGTCAATACTACTGAAGCCCGGGTGGCTCAGACGGTAAAGAATCTGCCTGCAATGCAGGAGACCTGGGTTCAACCCCTGTGTTGAGAAGATCCCCTGGAGAAGGGAATGGCAACCCACTCCAGGATTCTTGCCTGAAGAATCTGTATGGACAGAGGAGCCTGCCAGGCTGCAATCCATGGGGTCGCAAAGAGTCTGACACAACTGAGGAGCTAACACTTTCAATGAAGCCCAAGAACTCTAGAGCTGGTGCTCCATGACAAGAGAAGCCACCGCGATGAGAAGCCCATGCACTGCAATGAAGTTATTTCACATCTATGGATCATGTATGTTTTATTTAATATATGCTTAACAAATAGCATACAGATGACCTCTGTGGTTTTTTTTTTTTATTTTTTTATTGGTCGCTATGAAAGAATGAGAGAATTTGGTAATAAAATCCCAAATCCTTTGGGAGCCTCAGTTATGTAACCAATAGGATTTGGCAGATCAGACTGTGCTCTAAGATCTTTTGAAACACATGGAAAGGGTTACCTTTGAATATGTAGTATCAGTTTTCTCAGATTATTTTCTTTGATAGTTTTTTGAGAATGAACTTAACTTGGGTATCTTGAATTTCTTTGAAGCTTTAGATAAATGATTTTTAGTATAATATACCTGTAGTGCCACCTGTCGCTTTTCCTTTGAAGGGTTGGTATTTTAGACCAGAGTCAGCAAACTTTCTCTTTAATGGGCCAGATAGTAAATATTTTAGGCTCTCTGGTCCTCTGTTTTCTCACATGATCAGTTTTGCTGCTGTAGTGGGCGAGCAGCCACAGACCGTTGTAAATGATTGGCCATGGCTGTTCATGAAAACTACATTCACAAAAACAGCCTGAGTTTGCCAACCTCTGATCGAACATAATGTTGAGCTTCTTTCCAAGTGCAAGTGGCAGTCTCTGCCAGCAATTCCATCCCCCTCCCCAGAAGGAGTCACCAAGCCTGGAACTGAAAGAATAACAAAAGCAGCAGTTGTGTTCCCACTTCTGTGCCTTTTCCAAACTTGGTCTCCCTGCCTGGGATGCTGTCTTTTCCATCTGCCTAAATGTTACCTAGGAGGCCTTTCCAGTCAACTCCTAGTGCTCTCTCCCTGCTTTGAACTCTTTTTGACATGCTGTTTGTATGTCTCACTGGCAGATCTTGTGGCATTTGTGTGTTCATGGATTTAGGGCTCCTTCCAAGTTCCCAGAGCACAGGGTGTCTGGCATGATGCTCTGTGTGCAGTGAGGGCCCAGGAGTGGCTGTCAGCACCCAGTACAAGTTCAGCTGCTCTACCCATCTGGGAGGGACCGTCCTTTGAGGGCTCAGTAGGATAGACATGTGTTCAGAGTAGAAAGAACCACAGTTATTGTTGTATGGCTCTAATTTCTCAGAAAGGAGACAGAGGTCAATGTGGAAATGGGGACGTTAGAAACCATAAAATGTTTAGGGGGAAACAAGACAGCGTCACAGAGAAGCCCAGAGCACTTTGGCAGCTCTGTCTTTCAGCCCTCAGAGAAGAAATGCCCAAAAGACACTTTACATGTTGGACATAAAACCACCACTTCCTAGCTGAGAGACCATAGTGAATTAACTTGCTCAATTTCTCACCTATACAATGGAGATGACAATAGTACCAACCTTAGAGGGTTGATGGGGGCATTAAATGAGTTAAATCTGTAAAGGACTTAGGGTGCTGTCCATCATCTGCTAAATGTTGGCTCTAGTTGTCATTTGACAGGTGGAACCTGGTGGGAGTCTGCCTCACCCCCAGCCCAGGGATCATGGTTTAGTGCAATGATGAAGCAAGCTGAGGACCCCAGACTGTAAAAAGAAGCCTGCCATCTAGGCTGAGATGAACACCATAAATATGCAGTTACCAAAAGATAACCATATTTCAGATATTTATTAAACTTAACACCATTTCAGATTTTTTTAAAAATATTTATTTATTTATTTTTATTTGACTGCTTCTGCTCTTCATTGTGGCATGCTGAATCTCCAATCTTTGTTGCAGGATTCAGGCTCTTTTGAAAAGCTATGGCATGCAGAATCTTTCGTTGTTGCATGTGGGATCTAGTTCTCTGATCAAGGATCAAACCCAGGCCCCTTGCAGTGGATTCTTAGCCACTGGGCCACCAGGGAAGTTCCTCCATTTCAGTTTCACTAAAATTGACTGAACCATTCTGTTTGCTATATCCTGGTGGGTGCAGAGGTGCTCAGACATGGCTGCTGACCTGAAGGACTTAAGAGTCAAGGAGACGCATAATTTCATCATGTTCCGTAAGTGACAAGATAGATAGTATTGTAAGGAGAACATTATCCTGCTTGAAGAGGATATTAAAGAGCGAAAGGATATTAAAATCTTACATTAAGCTACAGAAATTCAGTAATGACATTGTTGATTCAAGGATACTGAAAAAAGCAGCACCTAAGTGGTTCTTGGGGGAGGCTGGCTGTGTGTCCGAGGAGTCTGCTGGTGTTTTATATGTGATGTGGGAAACTTGGGAGCTCCCTGGGTTCTGGTGAGGCTAACGTCATCTAACCAGAAGACTTGCTCTTCATTTGCTTGGCATGGTCAGGGGGCGGTGGGGAGGTTGGGGGAGAACCTGGACTGTGTCAGCCTGCAGCAGAGCTTGCTAAGTGCTCTGAAGGTGGAGAGGACCCTGTAACAAAAATGCAGATCCCATATGATCTGAGAGAAGTGAATCTCCCATCAGAGCAGGGGCAGGTCTGCTGTCTGTGAAGATATTAACTAAAAAAGTCTACCTTTGCACTTTTAAAATGTTTATTTGTCTGTGCCAGGTCTGTGCTGCCAGTTGCAGCACTGGGGATCTTTGATCTTCGTTGCCCACTTGTGGGATCTTTAGTTGCCACATGAGAACTCTTAGTTTAGGCACGTGGCATCTAGTTCCTTGACCAGGGATGTCCCCTGCATTGGGAGTGCAGAGTCTTAGCCCCTGAACCACCAGGGAAGTTCCTCTTTTACATTTTATATAGCATTTTATGTGTCCTTTATTGCTCATGAAATGAATAAAAATCCAATGTTGGCAGACTCTGTAGATATGCAGAAGGTGACTAATCACATTGTTATGAAAGTTAGAACATCTCGTTAAATTTTTCACTGTCATCGTGGCAAGAGCTCTATTGGGTCCTATATTGGACACTGCCTGTGCATGTATCTCTTAAAATCATCACTGTGGCCGCAGTAGCAATCAGTTCTGCACACACAGGTGAAACCAGTCAGCACTTCCTGGTAGCTCTTGATTACTGCCCTGAGGCTTCTGATGCTGTGATGTGGGCTGCTCCTGTGTACCCGTTCAGCCTCACACTTGTGCAACCATTTGAGCAACCTGGAAGTGCAGGGGAGATATCACCCCCAGGGAAACCTTTAATCCTTGGGGCATAGGTGCCATCACTTTTCTTCCTTTAGTGGGGAGAGGCTGAGGATGGTGGTTCCTAGATATTTTATAAAGCTCCTGCGGTGGTCCCATGGGATGGAGCCACCATGTCTGATGTGGTAGCCAATGTAACAGTGCATCCTGAACTGGCTGCTCCTGTTTCACTCCTCCTGTACCAGCAATCTGCTACTCGTGATCATGAATGAATATACCGCACAGGTTCTGCTTTTGTGGGAACCCAGATCAAGATGGATTCCTTCTGAAATTTTCCTTAACCTTTGGTGCTTCTTCATCACAGAAGGCTCTTCCTTACTTGTCCAGGGGGAATTTCTCTTCTGTCACAGTTTGATTCTTCTCTACCTCAGGAAGTGGTCTTCCCTAGGGTGAGTCCTCTCAGTTTGGATTATAGAGGAACTCTGGAGTTGGAGATTGGAGATTTTCTTTTTGAAGAAAACTCAGCCTTCAGGATATTGATCTTTCTGTTACCTTCAAAAAGCTAGTTTTGTGATGGAAAGCTGATTGGGACCCATCTGTTTTTGGCTATGCCACTGATTCCTTTCCTGATGCATCAAATCTTCGTTGATGCATTATGACCACAAGGGAATAAAAATTATGTCTTTTTAATATTTTAAAAACACTGTACTTTTTTACACAAGCAATGGAATTAAGGCAAAAAGGAATCATAAATGTGAATCTCTTATAGAGGTGCCAAAACAGATATGCATGACAAAATACACATCATTAAAAAAAATTGGCAAGACAATTTTTGAGTACCTATTATAATACTCAAGAATTTTATGTTCATCCCAGTATTGATACCATAAGCATATCATGTAGACCCATCCTGGTATCTGGTGTTCATATTAGTGGTTCAGGTGATCATATTAAACTTAAAATAATAATGAGAGATTCTGGGAAGATGGTAACAGTTGTAGTGAGAGAGTTTTCTGATCTCTCTAAATTTACACATAAAAATAGATCCTTGGATGGAAAAACCAAAGCCATGGATGACATTGGCAGCAAAACTAGCAACAAGGAATCCCCCATACCCTAAATCCCCAATGGTTGAAGACAAACTAACAACCACAGACCTTTAGAGAATTAGTCTCTCTGTGGAAGAATGCAGAGAGAGCTAACGGGACATTTGATGGGCTTAAGAATAATTAGTTCAGTTCAGTCGCTCAGTCGTGTCCGACTCTCCGCGACCCCATGAATCACAGCACGCCAGGCCTCCCTGTCCATCACAAACTCCCGGAGTTCACACAAACTCATGTCCATCGAGTCGGGGATGCCATCCAGCCATCTAATTCTCGGTCGTCCCCTTCTCCTCCCGCCCCCAACCTTTCCCAACATCAGAGTCCCTTCCAGTGAGTCAACTCGTTGCATGAGGTGGCCAAAGTATTGCAGTTTCAGCTTTAGCATCAGTCCTTCCAATGAACACCCAGGATCGATCTCCTTTAGAATGGACTGGTTGGATCTCCTTGCAGTACAAGGGACTCTGAAGAGTCTTCTCCAACACCACAGTTCAAAAGCATCAATTCTTCGGCGATCAGCTTTCTTCACAGTCCAACTCTCACATCCATACACGACCACGGGAAAAACCATAGCCTTGACTAGATGGACCTTGGTTGGCAAAGTAATATCTCTGCTTTTTAATATATTATCAAGGTTGGTCATAACTTTCCTTCCAAGGAGTAAGCGTCTTTTAATTTCATGGGTGCAATCAGCATCTGCAGTGATTTTGGAGCCCCCAAAAATAAAGTCTGACACTGTTTCCACTGTTTTTCCATCTATTTCCCATGAAGTGATGGGACCAGATGCCATGATCTTTGTTTTCTGAATGTTGAGCTTCAAGCCAACCTTTTCACTCTCCTCTTTCACTTTCATCAAGAGGCTTTTTAGTTCCTCTTCACTTTCTGCCATAAGGGTAGTGTCATCAGCATATCACCCCCAAAATAGCCACATGCACCAGGATGTGAGTGGGACAATTTGAGAATAGTAGCAGAGATGGGGGATTCTGCACTTTTTGACCTGGGTAGGTCTGCAGTAAGGTCTGAAGGACCTGGGTTAGACTAGGGTCTATGGACTCCCTCAGTTGTGCCTTCTTGGGTGTGGTCCCCATACCAGGAAACCACTGCTAACAGTGGAAATTATGTTGAGCAGAGTCGGGAGGATAGAGAGAAAGGAAAGAGAAAGTCCAGATAAAAGTGCTGAAGGGGAACATAGCCAGGAAATCTCCGGAAGCAGACCTCCATTGGAAAAATGTTATATTTTCTTTTACTTGGCTGCACCAGGCCTTAGTTGTGGCACCGGGATCCTGGTTGCAGCTGGCGGGCTCTTTTTTGTTGCAGCGTGTGAACTCTTAGTTTCATCATGTGGGATCAAGTTCCCTGACTAGAGTTCTAGGACCTGCATTGGGAGTCTTAGCTGCTGGACCACCAGGGAAATCCCCAAACCTCCATATTTTTTTGACATATGGAGAAAATAATAGGAGTGAGTGCTCTGTGAAATTAAAAAAGCTAACCCCTTCTAAAATTATGGGAAAATGAATTTTACATAAAAATAAGCAGGAAATTGAGGCCAAATCCTGCACTGTCATTATTATTATTTTAAAGAGAAATTAAAAGACAGAATAACATACTTTCAGACAATGAAACCACACATAAAGATATGCCCATAAAACAGATCCAAACTGTAACCCTCTGTTTCAACATAAGGTAAAAGATACTAAGAAATTATATAAGACATGAAAGAATAAATCAGAATTAGAAAAATATAAAAAGGTGTCAAAATTCTTTTAAAAATAAAAGTGAAAAACATTTTATTTAATTAATTTATTTAAAAGTTTTGTTTCTTTTAACTATTTAAAAATAATTTTTTTTAATATATAAAAATATATATAAAGATTCTTGTTTATTTAAATATTTATTTATCTTGCTGCGCTGGGTCATCATTGCTTTGTGAGGGCTTTTTCTCTAGTTGCGGCAAGCAGGGTCTTCTCATTGTGGTTTCTCTTGTTTCAGAGCACAGGCTGTAGGCATAGCGTGCAGGCTTAGTTGATCCATGGGATGTGGAATCTTCCCTGTGTCGCCTGCATTGGCGGCTGGATTGTTATCTACTGAGCCACCAGGGAAGTCCAAGAAAATTATTTTAGGAATGAATTTAGAAAGAATATAAGCACAAATAAACTAATGGTTTATTAAAATGGTTAAAAGGATGAAAATGTTATACATAAAATTAGATGAGGAAAGAGATAAGAGTATTTTAGAGAAAGTGACAAATATTGAAGATAGGCAAAGATAGTCCAACATGTAAGTAATACGATACCCTAAAGAAGAGGACTAAGCCAGGGAAGAGAATAAATGCTAAAATCTATAATTTCAGAAAAGTTTTCTAAAATTAAAAAATATTTGAAATTGCATATTGGAAGAACTCACCACATACCTAGAATATTGATTCAGAGTGAATATTAATCCAGAATGACCAATACCAAGACTTATTCTGCTAAAATAGCTAGACTTAAAATTCCTTTTACTCTCTAAGTGAGAAGAGCAAGTGACTTAGAGGAGGGAAAGTCAATGAAATATTGACTTTTTTTTACAGCAACATTTTATGCCAGAAAAAAAGGAGTACTATTTCGGTATTCAGAGAAAGAAAATGGGAGCCAAAGATCTTATATCCAAGAAAACTGACTTTCAATTTAAAAGATAGGAACTCAGAAAATAATGTTTTCATGTACCCTTCTTGAGGAGGCTACTAGAAAAAGAGCTTCAGACTATCTAAATGACTAGAAAGACACCAGTATAAGGACTGCTGGTAAATATAAAAAAACTGAGGGCAAAAGGGAGAGACTGTGGTATGTAATGGCTGTATGCTCTGACACTGTCGGTACAACTGTCATAGGGGAGAAAGGAGAGAGCATACACACATTTTTTAAATGGTGGTGATAGTATTAGTATTGTAACCTGAGACCATTGTGTGTATAATGTGGGATGAAGTAAATGAATAGTTTTGAGATATTCTATCATCTCTTGTGTTTTAGAGAACTGGGGCTCCGGTGTGGAAGAAGGGAGACATAGATGTAATAAAGAGAAACTATATGAAGCAGTAGTGGTCTTGAATTTAAATGAGGGGTTATCAGTATGAACTCAAGAGCTATTTTATTTTAAAAAATATATGTGTGTGTGTGTGAATGTATATTTCTAGTTCTGACTAATGAGAAGGCTTATGAGTGAGCATTCTCAGTGCCCAGACTATATAGCCCTATAATGTCATTTCCCATGAAAAGAAATCAGGGTATGGGCTTCCCTGGTGGCTCTGTGGTTAAGAATCTGCCTGCCAATGCACGAGATACGGCTTTGATCCCTGGTCGGGGAAGACTCCATATGCTGCAGAGCAACCAAGTCCATGTACCACAATTAATGAGCCTGTGCTCTAAGGCCCAGGAACCGCAACTATTGAGCCCATGCACTGCGACTGCTGAAACCCATGCACCCTAGAAGCTGTGCTCTGAAACAAGAGAAGTCACAACAGTGAGAAGCCACAGCAATGAGAAGCCTGCACACTGCAACAGAGAGTAGCCCCTGGTTGCTGCAGTTAGAGAAAAGCCCTCACAGCAAAGAAGACCCAGCACAGCCATAAAAAAAATATATATATATACATATATATAAACCAGGGCTTTTGGAGAAATGGCTGATTCCAGGTCTGAGACCAAAAATGTGCAAGATGAACTAGAACATCTTGACAAATAGTGAGGAAGCTAGCAGAAACTGTACGGTCATGTCAGAAGGACTCAGGAGATAATTTGAAAAGAATTTTATTAGCCAAATTTGAGACCATTTGATCTACAATAAGAGAAATATTTGTAATGAATCAAAACTTATCAAAATATGTTTAAATTCAAGAATGTGTAATGATTTTTAAAATAAAAGCCCTGTTGGTCACCTTCAGATGATAGGAATCCAATTTATAATCTTGAAACTGATAAACAAAGGGAAAGATTCAAGTCTTTATTTTGACTTTTCTAAATGACCTGGGCCAATGGTAAGAGGGGATGCATCTATTTATAAAAACATTCCAACAAATAAATAAGAAACATCAGAATTAGAATATCATCACTTTAATGGACTCGAGCATGGTGCATTGACAGCTGCTCACATCATAAGAAGAAAGATTCTCAGACTTTATGTGCCTTCTATTGAAAAAACTGAGCACCACTTGTCGTATTACCAGGGAGGTTGACTCTGACTCTCATCCAGCCTCTAGATCCAGCTGCCCGTTTGCAAGAAATATAGAGGAATATGTTGAATTACACCCACAGTATCAATCAGCAAAACTAACTCTATAGGTCAAATGCACCAGATTTTCAACAAATTATAAATGAAAAAGGGTTGGAGAGGGACCTGTAACACTAAGAGAGACCCAAGACGTATTACCTTTTTCCAAAGGGCAAGACAAGGTACACACTGGGATGCACACTTGGTGATACAGTCAGACACACAGCGACTTCCCTGGTGGTTTAGTGCTTAAGAAGATTCCCTTGCAATGCAGAGGATGTGAGTTTGATCGCTGGTCAGAGAACTAAGATCCCATATACCTTGGAGCAACTAAGCCCACGTGCTGCAACTGTTGAAGCCCACATGCTCCTGAGCCTTCGAGCCACAACTACAGAGTCTGTACGCCACAATGAAGAAGATCCCGCATGATGCAATGAAGATCCAGTGTGCTGCAACTAAGAGCCGACACAGCCAAATAAATAAATATATATTAAAAAAGAGAAAAAAAGTCAGACATACACATATACATATATACATATAAACAAAACAGGATATTAGTTCCTTTTGGGGAGCAGGAGGGGCTTGACATTGAGACTGAGCTTATGGAGGGATTTCTGGGATTGTTGGTAGATTTGTATTTGTCTTTGGTGAGGTTACAAGGTTTTGCTTTTTTTTTAAAAAAATGATAATGTTTATTTTATTTAAAAAGGTTAAAAAAGAGAAAAGACATGATAATGTGTCTAAAATATACCCATACTTTAGAAAATTTATATAGTGATATTTGTTTTAATAAGCCCCTCATCTTAGGGATTTTCTTAGATCTAACCAGACTGGACTGGCAACTCACTCCAGTACTCTTGCCTGGATAATTCCATGGACAGAGGAGCCTGGTGGGTTACAGTCCATAGGATTGCAAAGAGTTGGTCTCAATTGAAGCGGCTTAGCAACTAGACATATAGACCCACAAGACCCAAATCAACCCCACTTAGCGCTATTAACTCACTCTAGGTAGCTTAGTCTCTTTGTCTGCCTCCCACCACCCAGTCTCTTTGTATCCCTCCTCCCCACCCCCCCCCACCCCCCACCCCCCCCACCCCCCCCCCCCGCACTAGGGGAGGCCGAACAAGTTGACATTACACTTTGACCGGGTTTCCAGAGGGGTCAGAGGCAGAATGTTAACCCAAGGTCAAATTTGACCATAAAGAAGGTGAAAGATTTTTTTTTTTTCTTGTTTGTTTTTTAAACTCATCACTTACACCTTCTGAGAATCAGAGCACTGTCATTGTTGCATTTTTTTTCCACAGCATGCCTTTCAAGGCAGTCATGTACAGATGAAGGCAGGTATAAATTAGGTGAGTATCAAGGCCTCCTTCAGCTCTGATATTTGGTATTTGAGGTAGAAGTATGTTAACTTCCTTATTCTTCATATGGAGATGATAGAAAAGAAGAGATTTAATGGAATTTTCCAGGTCACACAGGGAGCTGAAAGCTCTGTTAGGTCATCTGACAAAATTTAGTGCCGGTGTAATTTTTCTGTTTGTTTCATTTTTAATGCCTTAGGTTTTATTTACAATTTTCCATTCCACCGTCCTCCTCCCTTACTCTTTTTGGCAAGGACCGGAAAAGTACATCGTTTCTGAATGGTAGTAATTAAAGGTATATTCAGAATGGTTTGTTCTCTGATTTAAATCCCTGAAAAACCAGAAGAGGTTTTGACAGAACTAGGACACGGGAAGCAAAAAGTCAATTAAATCTGATTTTTTTTTTCAAGAGCCACATAAATGTTATAAAAGTGCCACATACTTGAGCCATTTTAGCAGTTTTCCATCTGCTTTTGTTATCTCAAAAAGAAGGAAGTTTTCCTGGCATTTCTCTGAATTGTCTTAAGTGACTTTTAGATCATCTCAGTGAGTGGGGTGGTCCTAATTCTCAGTGCTCCAATTTGACTCTAAAGTTTAGAGCAGACTGCACTAATTCATTTGGTTAGTTTTGCCCCCTTTTGGCTTAAAAAGGAAAAGGCTGTGAATTCTTTCACTTGGCAGAGAAAGCAGCATTGTGGGTTGTCCTTCCAATACATTTTTCCACAGGCACCAATCTCTTGGGTATAAACAGGCTGTTGTTGAACAGACAGACATTCAGGAGATTCTATAAATTGAATCTTCCATCTTCTGCTAATATGGCTTTTGGCAATAAAGCCATTATCATGAAGTGCCATAAAAGGCGTCTTTTTTTTTTTTTTTTTTTTCATCTGTTGCCTACTCAGCATGGGGCTTATTGCTATTTAGAAGTCTGACTGCTAAATGCTAAACTAGGCAGGTCACCCTGCAGTAAATGGATAGATGAGTCTCAGATATGCCACCTGCTGTCCTTTGGGACAACAGGCACATTTTTTTGGTGGCAAGACCTAAAATGGCAACAGAGGCATGCTCCCTTGATTTTTGATTGCCAATTGGACATTAGCTAACTGGCACTAAAAGAGATCAGTAGGTGTGTATTCTTATGAACTAAGCCAACTCAGATACTTAATGATTATCGATAATGAGCCTGGTGCTGTGAAAGACTTTAGAGTTAGATAAAATAGAATTTCTCCTCTTAAGGAGTTTATATCCAAATTTGGGAAATAATACTGAACAATAAGAAGCAAATGTCAAAGTCTATTAATTCTTTAAATACTTGGCTTTATACTAGGGCCCTTGGCAAATGCTCCATAGGTTTATTATTATTACTGTTGTTATTGTTAGGAGCATAGAGGTAGGATTTTAGAGGGAGTGGAGGATGGGCTGCAGTATGAATGTTCAAAAGTAGGAGGCCTTTGGAGAATGGATGAGATTTGTATACACAGAAGACATTTGAAGGTAGCATAGTGTATGTAAGTTAAATCAGTTCTCAGTTTAGGATCTGACATTCTTTTGTCTATTAAGTCACTCTTCCACCTGCTCTACACCTCCCAAAAGTTTATTGTTTGTTCTATTATGATTTATTTTCTTTGGAATTATGTCTCCTTTTCTTGAGAAAATAACTTTATTATAATTTTACTGAGGTTTTCAGAGTAAAGGATGCATATGTTCAAATTATCATTTTAACAGACTCTTGAAGAGAAATAATTTTGTTTATTTTTCACAAAGATACATACTCATTATTTTAACAAATCAAGCAATACAGAAAAGTACAAAGAAACAAATAAAAGTCAATGAATACTCTACTATGCAGAAATTATTTTAATAATTTTATTAAAGTTCATTCCATTTCACAATATTGCATATATACACAAATACAAGAGTAGAAGGGTCATTTGTTTGTTGTTGTGGTTGAGTCATAAAAGTTCTTTATATATTCTAGATGTGAATCCCTTATCATATATATAATTTACAGATATTTTTCCCATTCTTGGTTTATCTTTTTACTTTCCTAGTGGTGTCCTTTGCAGATATGTTATTAATTTTGATAAAGCCCAGTTTATTTTTTTCTTTTGTTGTTTGTGCTTTTGATGCATGTCCAAGAAACCATTGCTTAGGGTCATGAAAATTTACACCTATGTTTTCTTCTAAGAGTTTCATGGTTTTAGCTCTTAAACGTAGGTCTTTGACCCATTTTGAGTCAACTTTTTTGCTGTGATGTGAGGTAGGGGTTTCACTTCATTCTTTTGCATGTGACTGTTCAGTTATCCTTAGAACAATTTGTTGAGTCTATTCCTCTGCTACTGGACTGTCTTGGCACCCTTTGAAAATAAATTCACTTTAAATGTGAGGATTTTGATCTGTATGTCTACTCTTATGCCAATAACCCACCATCTTGTTTACCATTCCTTTGTCATTAACCTTTGAGGTCAGAAAATGTAAATCCTCCGACTTTGTTTTTCTTTTCAAGATTGTTTTGGCTATTTTGGGTCCTTTGCATTTCTGCATGAATTTTAGGGTTAGCTTATCAATTTCTACAAAGAATCCAACAAGAATTTTGGTGAGGATAGTGTTGAATCTGTAGACCAGTTCGGGGAGTGTTGCTATATTAACATAGTAGATATTAAACTTTTAACATTTATATATAAAACCTAAATATTAAGTCTTCCAATCCAAAAACATGGGATGGCTTTCCATTTATTTTGATATTTTTGTATTTCTTTCAACAATAATTTGTAATTTTCAGAGTATAGGTTTGTACTTTTTTGTTAAATTTCTTAAGTATTTTCTCCTTTTTTAATGGTATTGTGAATAGAACATTGTTTAAAGATTTCATTTTTTGATTGTTTGTTGCTAGAGTATAAAGTGGGAGAAGGCAATGACAACCCACTCCAGTACTCTCACCTGGAAAATCCCATGGGTGGAGGAGCCTGGTAGGCTGTAGTCCATGGGGTCGCGAAGAGTCGGATACGACTGAGCGACTTCACTTTCACTTTTCACTTTCATGCATTGGAGAAGGAAATGGCAGCCCGCTCCAGTGTTCTTGACTGGAGAATCCCAGAGACGGCGGAGCCTAGTGGGCTACCGTCTATGGGGTCGCACAGAGTCGGACACGACTGAAGTGACTTAGCAGCAGCAGCAGCAGCAGAGTATAAAGTACAATTGAATTTGTATATTGATCTTGTATTTCATAACCTTACTGAACTCATTTATTACTTCTAATAGTTTTATGGTAGATTACTTGGGATTTTCCATATAAAACCATGTCATCTACAAATAAGACATTTCTTTCTTTCCAATCTGAATGCCTTGTATTTCATTTTCTTTTCTAATGTCCTTGGCTAAAACTTCTTGTATAATGTTGACTAGAAATAGTGAGTCTTTCACAATTAAACGTGATGGTTGCTTAAAAAGTTTTCTTTGTGGATGCCTTTTTATCAAACATAGGCAGTTCTCTTGTGTTCTGAATTTGTGGAGAGATTTTTCAATAAATAGATGTTTAATTTTGTCAAATGCTTTTTTATATCAATTAAAAAATTTAATTGAGAATTTTATTTATATGGTGATAATGTAGTTTTTCTTTTTTAGGTGTTTAAAATGGTGGATTACGTTGCTTGATTTTCAAATGTTGAACCAGACTTGCATGCCCAACATAAACCCACTATATATCTTATTTATAATGTATTTCATTGTGATAATTCATTGCTAATTTATTTTATTAAAGATTTATTTATTTTATTAAAGATTTCTGTGTCTGTATCCATGAAGGGTACTGGTTTGTAACTTTCACTTCTTATATTGTCTTTGTTAGATTTTGGTATCTGGGTAATGCTGGTTCTTATGAGTTGAAAAATGTTCCTTCTTCTATGTGTTGGAAAGGATTATGAAGAATTAACATAATTTCTTCTTTGAATCTTTGGTAAAATTCACCAGTGAAACCATCTGAGTTTCCTTTCCTAGAAAAAAAATTAAATTAGGCATTCAATTTCTTTAATACTTATGAGACTATTCAGAATTTCTATTTAACCTAGAGTCAGCTTTGATAATTTGTGTTTTTCAAAAATTGGCAGATTTTATCTAAGTTGTTGAATTTCTGTATGTAGAGTTGTTCACAGTACTGCTATGTTATCATTTTAATGTCTGTAGGATCTGTAGTGATATCCCCTGTTTCATTCCTAATATTGGTAATTTATATCTTTTTTATTTCTTGGTATATCTTGCTAGAGATTTATCAATTTTACTGATTGTTTCAAAGAGCAGCTTTGATTTCATTGATTTTGTCTACTGTTCTTCTCTTTTCAATTTCATTGATTTCTACCCTAACTTTATTATTTCCTTTCTGCTGTTTGATTTGCTTTTTTCTTTGTTCTTCTAATTTCTTTTCTTTTTAAAAAAAAATTATTTATTTTATTTTTGGTTGCACTGGGTCTGTGTTCCTTTGTGAGGGCTTTCTTTAGTTGTGGCAAGCAGAGGCTTCACTTCATTGCAGTGTGCAGGCTACTCATTGCAGTGGCTTCTCTTGTTTCAGAGCACAGGCTCTAGATGCTTGGGCTTCAGTAGTTGTGGCACATGGGCTTAGTTGCTCCATGGCACATGAGACCTTCTTGGATGATGGACTGAACTCATGCCCACTGCGTTGGCAGGCAGATTATTATCCACTGCGCTATCAGGGAAGTCCCTTTTCTAATTTCTTGAAGATAAGATTAGATTATTGATTTAAGAACTTTCTTTTCTAATATAAGCATTTAATGCTTTGTTTTCCTCTAAGCACTGCTTTATATGCACTTCACAAATTTTGAAATGTTTACTTTCATTTTCTTCCAGTTCAAAATATTTTCTAATTTCCGTTATGATTTTCCCCTTGATTCATGGATTACTGGGAGAAGGCAATGGCAACCCACTCCAGTACTCTTGTCTGGAAAATCCCATGGACAGAGGAGCCTGGTAGGCTGCAGTCCATGGGGTTGCAAAGAGTTGGACATGACTAAGCAACTTCACTTTCACTTTTCAGTTTTATGCATTGGAAAAGGAAATGGCAACCCACTCCAGTGTTCTTGCCTGGAGAATCCCAGGGACAGCAGAGCCTGGTGGACTGCCATCTATGGGGTCACACAGAGTCAGACACGACTGAAGCGACTTAGTAGCAGCAGTAGCATGGATTACTTGAGAATCATATTATTTAATTTCTAAGGTTTGAGGAGGAGATTTTCCTGTTATTTTTTCATTACTTATTTCTAATTTATTAAATTATAGTTAGAGAACTTGGTTTGTATCATTTTATTCTTTTAAATATGTTAAGATATATTTTATCACCCAGGATATGGCCTGACTTGGTGAATGTTCCCTGTACACTTGAAAAAATTGTGTGTTCTGCTACTCTTAAATGAAGTATTCTATAAATGTAGATTTAGGTCAATCAGTTGATGGTATTGATTAGTTCTCATATAACCTTGCAATTTCTGTTTGCAAGTTCTATCAGTTACTAGAAATGTTGACATTTCTAGTGATAATTGAATATTTGTTTACTTTTCCTTTCAGTTTTCTGTTTTTACTTCATGTATTTAGAGGTTCTGTTAACTTCATACACATTTAGGATTATTATGCTTTTAATTGATCCTTTAATCATTATGCAATGTCTCTTTTTATTTAAGGTAATTTTTTGGTCTAAAATATACATGCAAAGAGTTGACTCACTGGAAAAGACTCTGATGCTGGGAGGGATTGGGGGCAGGAGGAGAAGGGGACGACAGAGAATGAGATGACTGGATAGCATCACCGATTCGATGGACATGAGTTTGAGTGAACTCTGGGAGTTGGTGATGGACAGGGAGGCCTGGTGTGCTGTGATTCATGGGGTTGCAAAGAGTCGGACACGACTGAGTGACTGAACTGAACTGAACTGATACTTTGTCTAATATAATTATTACCTTCACTTGATTATTGCCATTATGGTATACATTTTTCCATCCTTATACTTCCAATCTACTAATATTATTATATTTAAAGTGAATTGCTTGTGAACAGCATTTAGTTTGATCATTTTTATTCATTCTAAATATTTATCTTTTAATTGGTTTATTTAGATGTTACCATTTAATGTAATCATTGATATATTTTAACAGGCCTATCATTTTGTTGTGTTCTATTTCTATTTTTATTCCCTGTTTACCCTTTCTTGCCTTCTTTTGAGTTATTTTTAAAATTTTCACTTATTTGTTATTATTAGATCTATTACTAGATCTATTTATTTTTATTATTAGATCTATTACTAGATCTTTGCTGCTGTGAGTGGGCTTTCTCTCGTTGCAGTGTGTGGACTTCTATTGCAGTGGTTTCTCTTGTTGTGGAGCACTGACTCTAGGGTGCTTGGGCTTTAGTAGTTGTAGCCCATGGGCTCAGTAGTTGCAACTCATTGGCTCTAGAGCATGGACTGTGTAATTGTGGTTCACAGGCTTAGTTGCTCAGTGGCATGTGGGATCTTCCCAGACCAGGGATCGAACCCATGTCACCTGCATCGGCAAATGGATTCTTAACCACTGGACCACTAGGGAAGTCCTCTTTTGGGTTATTTAAACATTAAAAAAAGCTGTCATTGACAATTGTAAGAAATAATGGCAATCCCTTGTTCAGTTTGCTTCAGTTCAGTTCAGTTCAGTTCAGCTCATTTCAGTCACTCAGTAGTGTCCGACTCTTTGCGACCCCATGAATCACAGCATGCCAGGCCTCCCTGTCCATCACCAACTCCCGGAGTTCATTCAAACTCAGGTCCATCGAGTCGGTGATGCCATCCAGCCATCTCATTCTCTGTCATCCCCTTCTCCTCCTGACCCCAATCCCTCCCAGCATCAGAGTCTTTTCCAGTGAGTCAACTCTTCACATGAGGTGGCTTCAGTTCAGTTCAGTTCAGTTCAGTCGCTCAGTCGTGTCCGACTCTCTGCGACCCCATGGACCACAGCATGCCAGGCCTCCCTGTCTATCACCAAGTCCCAGAGTTTACCCAAACTCATATCCATTGAGTCAGTGATGCCATCCAACCATCTCATCCTCTGTCATCCTCTTCTCCTCCCGCCTTCAATCTTTCCTAGCATTAGGGTCTTTTCAAATGAGTCAGTTCTTCACATCAGGTGGCCAAAATATTGGAGTTTCAGCTTCAATATCAGTCCTTCCAATGAACACTCAGGACTGATCTCCTTTAGGATGGACTGGTTGGATCTCCTTGCAGTCCAAGGGACTCTCGAGAGTCTTCTCCAATCCCACAAAAGCATCAATTCTTCAGCGCTCAGCTTTCTTTATAGTCCAACTCTCACATCCATACATGACCACTGGAAAAACCATAGCCTTGACTAGTTAGACTTTTGTTGGCAAAGTAACATCTCTGCTTTTTAATGTGCTGTCTAGGTTGGTCATAACTTTTCTTCCAAAGAGTAAATGTCTTTTAATTTCATGGCTGCAGTCACCATCTGCAGTGATTTTGGAGTCCAAAAAATTAAAGTCAGCCACTGTTTCCATTGTTTCCCCATCTATTTGCCATGAAGTGATGGGACCGAATGCCATGGTCTTAGTTTTCTGAATGTTGAGCTTTAAGCCAACTTTTTCACTCTCCTCTTTCACTTTCATCAAGAAGCTCTTTAGTTCTTCTTCACTTTCTGCCATAAGGGTGGTGTCATCTGCATATCTGAGGTTATTGATATATTATAGTTGCATTAAACCTTTATCTACCCAGTTGGCTTCAGGCTACAAGTTTCAACCAGATCTATGGGTTATGGTTCCAATGTCAATTTCATTTGCAGAGACTTTGCAGTGCTATTGGATCTATCCCAGGTAGGTACCACTAGCAGTCAGTCTGGGATTTGGGCTGTGGCTTATCCTGTTCCCTTCACAAAGTCTATGGTAGGCAGTTTAGGACTAGGCCCATGCACGCACAGTCCAGGGATTTGTCCAGGAGTTCATAAATGGCTTTATGGGGTCACTTTTCCTAGCTTCTGCCTCTTCTTACTCTTTCAGGTACTTTCATATTTCCTAGGTGTCCTCTTCTTACTCCTCTTGGTCAGAAAGCTGAGGCTTTATTTATCCTGCTCTTCTGTGCACTGGGCTGGGAGTGTGAGGAAATAGAGATCAAAAAGGGGGTGATGTTTCTCCCACTTACTCTGAGTATTAGCAGACCCCTTTCCTGCTCTTCAAACCAGAACAAGGACTGTGTTCTGCCCATTTCATGTTTCAGCTGTGTTGCATCCAGGCTGGGGAAACATGTGATTTGATGACTTTGAGTTATGTCTCTCCCCCAGTCTATCATTTTCATTTGAGTCCTCAAATAGCTGCTTCATTCTTTCTGTCTACACTTTATGACTGCATTCAGTGGGAGAGACAGCGTGGAGTGTACTGTTTCCTTCTTACTTCATCCATTTTGTCTTTCAAACATTTGTTGACATTTGACACATCCATCTATAGGTGTTTCTTTTTAGTTCTCTTTGTCTTCATGAACTTGTGTTTTATTCTTTACCAAAGCTCTTTATAACTCTGGTAAAGTCTTAAATTAAGAACAAGAGGAGATGGTCAATCTTCTGTCTTTGTTTTATGGATTCTAGCAAAATTGTGTTTTGTGCAAACTTTGACTATTTTTTTCTTGCTTTTCTGTTAGTATTAGTTGCTATTTTAGTTCCATTTCAAGCTCTTACTGTTTGTTTTATTTTCTTTTATAACAGGTAACAAAGGCATCTATTAGAAAATTGGAAGAATTAATTGGAAATCCGCTGTTTTTTCCAGCTGGTTAGAATAGAGCCTCCCTCTAATTGTAGATTATGAATATATATATGATATATGAAATGTATATATATGATAAATAAGACATTCAGATTTCCCCCTTTCTTTATGTTAGCCAAAGAAAAATATTTTAATTTGTTCATTGTTGTTGTTTAGTCACTAAGTCATGTAAGACTCTGTGACCCCATGAACTACAGCACGCTAGCTTCCCTGTCCTTCTCCCTGAGTTTGCTCAATTCATGTCCATTGAGTCAGTGACGCCATCCAACCATTTCATTCCCTGTTACCCACTTTCTCCTCTTGCCCTCAATCTTTCTCAGCATCAGAGGCTTTTCCAAACTATGATAATAAAAACCCTTTACATCTGTATATTGCTCTCATATCTTAACATTAAACATTAATTCTTTAGTTAGATATGATAATTAGAGGTTTGCATCAACATCTACTGTGTTTTTTGAGAAGAATTATTTTTATTTCACTTTCTTTGGGATTTTGCTGGCTGTCTTTACTAATTAAGTACCAAAGTGTCCTCAGAATTGTGAAACCTTTGCTGAGAGAAGTATCTATTCTAGTTTAGTTGGTTTTTGATTATATTCAACCTTCATTGTTCCTTTTATTTTAAGATTGTCATAAGCATAGACCTTTAACTTTGTGTGATAAAGGAGAAACTGGGGTTTGAAACTAGATTTTATCCATAGGTACACTGCTTTTAACTTTCACTTTTTTATTAACGAAGCTAATGTGAAAGCAAAGTGTTTTCTGTTGCCAATTTAACTTCTTTAATTAAAAATGAAAGTTATAAGGTAATAGTGCCATGGGTGAAGTTCTAATGTTATCAGAATGGGGGAAATGGGTTTAAAATTGAAACGGTTGACATGGTGGTGACTATAGTACAGCATCAGGAGTTTTGACACTTTATTTAATGGAAAAAGGATACCAATGCCTTAAACTCTTCTAGTATTAACTTTAAAAAAATTATAAAACTATTAGAGGCATGACTATGAGAAAAGCACTGATGAAAGCCGAGGGTGCCTTGGGAAGGTGCGAGTTTGAAAGATTAAAGCATGAATAGTCAAGGTTTCAAACTGTAAAAGAATGTGTATCCTGTGCCTAAATGAGGTCAGGCAAAGCAGAATTCCTCCGCACTTTTACCAACCTCATAAAGTTGACAAGTGTCTGAAACAAACAATCATTCTGGAATATGCTGAACCTGATTATAGCAGAATCCCTGTGAAAAAATCATGGTCTACAGTCTTTGTGCCAGTGGGAGTTGCTTGAGGACTTAGTTAATTTTCTTGACTACAAAATAAGGTATTCAGAAAAGTATTTTTATTTATGGAGAGTCTTAAGATCCCCCTTTCTAATTTCCATTTATTTCAGAAAGTATGTTTTCAAACAATAGTTCCCTATTCTGAGGACCTCAGCCTATTGAGATAAGTGTATCTGTCATGCCTGTGCAGTTCACTCAGTAGAATTTCTAATATTTTGTAGAATTATGTTCTCCACCCCCCCACCCACAGAAAAAGTCCAATGTTATACCAGACACATCACTTTACAAAATATTAATAGATTTTCCCCAGTATCAGTATTATACACAGAGGTATTTCAGGCATGCAGCATGTTACATCTACAAAGACTTTAACATAAAAATGTCCTTGGCTCGGGACTCACAGTAAAAGTGCAATAGTAAAGCTAAATTAATTTCACGGTAATTTATCATCCCTAAAATTTAAAGTGGGAGAAGGCGAAGGGTCTTTCAGTCAAGTACCTGCCCCGTGTCTTCTGACAAGAACTGAAAGCTGAGATTTAGTGAAAACAAACTAAAAGATGGTAAATCTGGGTAAATTTATAAGGAATTTTTTTCCCCGTAAGTCCACATACTTGACAAAGCCAAAAGACATTGAGTCCCAACAACACTGATACTTTCAGAAGATTCAGTTTTTACATGCGCAACTGTGGCTGATGGAGGGGACCTCTTGAAAGCACCAGGCATGTTGGAATGGCTGTCCAGAGTGAGCGGGACAGCCACATCCCACTGGCCTTCAGAGCTCAGAAAGCTGAGGGTACCCCATTCCCTCCCACATCAGACCTCTTTGCCCAGCCAGCTGTGTGACCAGGAAGAGGCCATGGGGCCCCTGTCCTAGCTTCATGAGGCAGAGGGGACCATACATATCAGCAGCCATTGCATGGGTTTCTCCATAAGCATCTCCAGCCTTCCCAAAGCTTCCCTCAGCTTCTGCCCTATTATTTCATAGATGGGTCCAGGAGGGAATTTTTCCTCTTTACAGCCCCTTCTCGGGATGGCTGTAAAATTATCTCCAACTGTTTCACCTGGAAATCTCCAAGAGGACACACAGCTCCTGTTGACATCCCATTGTGTTTTCAGTAGCTTTGCAGATTTGTCTGTGGCGTATTTTCCAGTCCTGTGCTTTTCTTCATTCTCCCCAAGTGATTCATTAGTATGTTTCCTATTGTAGAGGGTTATCATTAATATACAAATTAATAGTCAAGGAAGTATCCAAATTTAGGGCAGTGATTTTTTTAAATACATATAGGAAATTGGGTTAGTTGCTTTTTTTCCTAACAAAACCTCATTTTGCTAGATTTTTAGTTTTCAAATTTTTTCTTGAAATAGTTTTATTGTCTTCATGTGTTTATAAAGTGAAATACATACTCTCTGCAAAAGCTTAAGAAAATCCTATAAATACAAAGAGGTTAGCAAAGACTACCTGTAATTCCATTTCCTGGAGATGGCCTCTCTTTCCACTTGATTTAAATCCTTCTGGTCCTTTTTCAGTTCAGTTCAGTCGCTCAGTCATGTCCGACTCTTTGCGACCCCATGAACTGCAGCATGCCAAGCCTACCTGTCCATCACCAACTCCCAGAGTCCACCCAAACCCATGTCCATTGAATCAGTGATGACATCCAACCATCTCATCCTCTGTCATCCCCTTCTCCTCCTGCCCTCAATCTTTCCGAGCATCAGGGTCTTTTCAGATGAGTCAGCTCTTCGCATCAGGTGGCCAAAGTATTGGAGTTTCAGCTTCAACATCAGTCCTTCCAATGAACACCCAGGACTGATTTCCTTTAGGATGGACTGGTTGGATCTCCTTGCAGTCCAAGGGACTCTCAAGAGTCTTCTCCAACACCACAGTTCAAAAGCATCAATTCTTCGGCGCTCAGCTTTCTTCACAGTCCAACTCTCACATCCATACATGACCACTGGAAAAACCATAGCCTTGACTAGATGACCTTTGTTGACGAAGTAATGTCTCTGCCTTTTAATATGTTATCTAGGTTGGCTCAGAGGTTAAAGCGTCTGCCTCCAATGCGGGAGACCCGGGTTCGATCCTTGGGTCGGGAAGATCCACTGGAGAAGGAAACGGTAACCCACTCCAGTATTCTTGCCTGGAGAATCCCATGGACGGAGAAGCCTGGTAGGCTACAGTCCATGGGGTCGCATAGAGTCGGACACGACTGCGTGACGGAACGGAACGGAGGTTGGTCATAACTTTCCTTCCAAGGAGTAAGTGTCTTTTAATTTCATGGCCGCGATCACCATCTGCAGTGATTTTGGAGCCCAGAAAAATAAAGTCAGCCACTGTTTCCACTGTTTCTCCATCTATTTCCCATGAAGTGATGGGACTGGAAGCCATGATCTTAGTTTTCTGAATGTTGAGCTTTAAGCCAACTTTTTCACTTTCATCCAGAGACTCTTGAGTTCTTCTTCACTTTCTGCCATAAGGGTGGTGTCATCTGCATATCTGAGGTTATTGATATTTCTCCTGGCGATCTTGATCCCAGCTTGTACTTCTTCCAGCCCAGCGTTCCTCATGATGTACTCTGCATATAAGTTAAATAAGCAGGGTGACAATATACAGCCTTGATGTACTCCTTTTCCTATTTGGATCCAGTCTGTTGTTCCATGTCCAGTTCTAACTGTTGCTTCCTGACCTGCATACAGGTTTCTCAAGAGGCAGGTCAGGTGGTCTGGTATTCCCATCTCTTTCAGAATGTTCCACAGTTTATTGTGATCCACACAGTCAAAGGCTTTGGCATAGTCAATAAAGCAGATGTTTTTCTGGAAATCTCTTGGTTTTTCGATGATCCAACGGATGTTGGCAATTTGATCTCTGGTTCCTCTGCCTTTTCTAAAACCAGTTTGAACAGCTGGAAGTTCACAGTTCATGTATTGCTGAAGCCTGGCTTGGAGAATTTTAAGCATCACTTTACTAGCATGTGAGATGAGTGAAATTGTGTGGTAGTTTGAGCATTTTTTGGCATTGCCTTTCTTTGGGATTGGAATGAAAACTGACCTTTTCCAGTCCTGTGGCCACCGTTGAGTTTTCCAAATCTGCTGGCATATTGAGTGCAGCACTTTCACAGCATCATCTGGTCCTTTTTAGGGAACTAGAAATATAGTTGACTATATATGTGTGGTGCATAACTACCCTCTCTCCTTAGAACACTTCCAACTCCCTGGTCCCTCCTGTTTGCTCAGTAACACCCAAACTTGGTCCTACTTTAATTTTATGACCAAAAACCTCAAGGGGACCCTTAGCACAACTCAGCAATGTGAGTCCACTTCCCCAGTTGGTTCACCCTCCCACTCTCTAAGACTACTGTTTTGTGCTGCCTTTTCTTTCTCCCAATCTTTAACACCCTTTCCTTCCCTCTCATTCAGATGATGACCTTGTTTCTTATTTCAAAGAGAAAAATAGAAGCCATACAGTGAAAGCTGTCTCATTACCCAGCCATCAGCTCACACCCACCAGCCTTCTGGCCACTGTTCCCACTCTGACTCTCCTCTTGCTGTGAGCAACCCCAACACAAGCTCTGCATCCCATCCCTCCTCCTAGTCAGTGGTCTTGCTTCTGACGGAGTTTGGCCATTCCTTCATTCTTCCACTCATCAGTTTTCTTCTCAACTCCTTCATGCCCAGTAGCACAGAAGTGTGCTGTGCACTCAACCGTCTTAAAAACATGTCCTAATGTGTGTATCACCAACAACCACATTTCTCTGCTTGCCTTCATGGTAGAATTTCTCAAGAGCTGGTAGACTATTTTCACTTTATATTAACTATATTTTCTTATTTTTGGTATTCTTGATGCTTTGGTGTTTGGGGTCTTGATCTTTGGGAAACTGCCCCTCCCAGAGCTAGCTAATTCCTGGAATTAGCAAAGGACTGCCCTGCCTGGAGAATCCCAGGGAAGGGGGAGCCTGGTGGGCTTCCGTCTATGGGGTCACACAGAGTCGGACATGACTGAAGTGACTTAGCAGCAGCAGCAGCAGCCCTGCAAGCACCTTTGATATACAAACTACCCAATTCAGAGCTCACACCCCAACCATCTCCTGTATCAAACTCTCACACACCAAACCAGTATTTCCCCTGTCCAAAGTCACCCCAAGGCCAGGTACTGGACAACTAGGGGCCATTCCTTTAGCCCACAGCCTGCTGAAATTATCCAGACAATATAATCATAAACTTAAACCTACCTACTGCGCCTCACCCATCCCTTCCTTTGAAAATCCCAGTAAAATTTCTGCTCTGGGCCATGCTCCCCTCTCCCTTTCTGCCTCCTGGCTGACTTTGGTTCTTCCCCATGTGGCCCTGCAGGGTATGCCAGGTCTCCCATTTCTGGGGATCCTACTGGACTTTTTTCCCCACTTTCTCTGTCAAGCAGGAAGAGAGTTGCACTGAGTGTGAGCAAGGACATTCCTTGAGCTGAACACTGCAAGTGAAAGTGAAAGTCGCTCAGTCATGTTCAGCTGTTTGCAACCCCATGGACTATACAGTCTGTGGAATTCTCCAGGCCAGAATACTGGAGTCGGTAGCCTTTCCCGTCTCCAGGGGATCTTCCCAACCCAGGAATCAAACCAGGGTCTCCTGCATTGCAGGCGGATACTTTACCAGCTGAGCCACAAGGGAAGCCCATTTCTTTGGATCTGTAGGTATAAATTTCTTCATTCATGACAGTCATTTCCATGTTTGTGTACCTTACCAGATCTGATTCAAACAAATCCTGGGTACACACTTTAGAATACACTTCTGTCTGGGTTTTCTGTTTAAATGACTGTAATCAGATGTTTGTCCCCGATATTCTTCTGAAACAGATCTTAGAATACCTGCTTCTTGCCAACTCAGTGGTTAATTCTTGGTTCTCTTATTACTTGAGCTCCTAGCAGGTTTGATAGATTCTTATCATCTCCTTTGTACTTTTCTAAAAATACTTATTTGCCTGCATTGAATCTTAGCTGTCGCATGAGGGGTCTTAGTGGCTGTGCATGTGGGCTTCTCTTTTGTGGTGGCAGGCTGGCTCAGGAGTTGCAGCAGTCTGATTCAGTTTCCCCAGGGATGTGGGATCTTAGTTCCCTGAACAGGGATCAAACCTGTGTCACCTGCATTGGAAGGCAGATTCTCAACCACTGGACCACCAGGGAGAGTCCCTCAGTTGTCTTATCTTTAGCCGTTACCTCTCCCCTGCGTTCCTGTCACCTATATACAGCTTCCTACTGTCTCCTGGCTCTCTGATACAGCAGACTTTGTGTGTCCCAAAACATACTCTTGAGTTACTCCTTATACTCACCTGATTTTCCCATTTCTGGATGTAACACCACCATTCACCTATTCCTCACTCCAAAAACACTAGGAAATATGTGGTTTTTGTTTTCTGCCTTCATTTGTTTCTCCCCACTACCCTTCTCTTTTCCTTTTATTTCTCTTCCTACCAGTTTCTTACAACAAAGCAAGGAGGCTTTGGTGATGGCAGGAAGGAGGGAGTGACGAGACAAGCCCCCTGATCTTGTTTGGCAGATCTTGTTGTTACTGGGATTACGGTAGCTCAACGGTAAAGAATCCACCTTAAATGCAGTAGACGTGGATTCTGTCCCTGGGTCATAAAGATACCCTGGAGGAGGAAATGGCAATCCACTCCAATATTCTTTCCTGGAAAATTCCATGGACAGGGGAGCCCGGCGGTCTATAGTCTGTGGGATTGCAAAGAGTTGGACATGACTAAGCATGTATACACCTCATTGTAACTGGGAGAATCTGGTGCAGCTTGCCTAAAGAAGGAAAAGCAGGTGGTTTCTACATCAGAAGCTGCACAAACAGCTGTATGCTTGATGGGGAGGGTCCAACCACAGCCAGGACTGAGCCGGGCAGCAGTCATGGAGCAGCCTAGGGCTCCTCTCTTGGGAGAGAGGGCAGTAGTTTAGTTGCTCAGTTGTGTCCAACTCTTGCAACCTGACTGTAGCCTGCCAGGCTCCTCTGTCCGTGGGATTCTCCAGGCAAGAATATTGGAGTAGGTTGTCATTTCCTTCTCCAGGGGATCTTCCTAACTGAGGAATCAAACCCGGGTCTCCTGCATTGCAGGTAGATTTTTTTCTGACCAAGCTACAAGGAAAGCTCAGACTGGGAGAGAGGGGGATCCCCATGAGTTCAGCATCAGGAGGCTCTTTCTGCAAATGGCAATGCTGTCTCTCCCCTCCCATCACAACTCCTCATTGGTGTCAAATTCAGGTCCCTCTGAGGGCCTCTGACACTGTTCTCTGTTTAAGTGGGTGTGTTTTAGCTTTAGCAGGTCATTCTTTTCCTTTTTAAAATATCTCTTTATTTATTTGGCTGCACCCGGACTTAGTTGTTGCATGTGGGATCTAGTTTCCTGACCAGGGATCGAACCTAGCCCCCTGCGTGCGACTGTGGAGTCTTACCCACTGGCCCACCAGGGAGGACCTTAGCATGTCATTCTTTATTCTGTCTTTTTCAACTGTTTTGCCAATAAATATTGGATTAGGACCAGGCATATTTTTTTTCTTTTGGAATTTCAAATCAAATATTTAAAATTTTTATTTGCTTCTTCACTTTAAGACCCAAGTATGTCAGCACATGCTAACCAGTATGGAAGGAGGGAATCTTGCCTTATGTTGCTGGCATTTTTCTGTGATAGATGTGCAAAGATCTGTTAGCAATTAAGGATTGATTTCATTGTCCAAGAGATTTAGGGACTGAAAGCTTGGCATCACAGGCTATTTCAGGATCCAGGAAGTAGGACATGTGCATTTCACATACTTCTTTATCTCCTGTGTCGTAGCTACTTCTCCATCAGATGAGTTGGGCTTCCTGGAAAGAAAAGATTTGGGGGTATAATTGTATAGAGGGTCTAATTAATGTGGGAGGACTTGGTGTACAGCATTTTGAATACCTAAAAAAGAATGGAAACTTATTTTGAAACTTGAGAGTGAGCAATATTCTAAGTAAAGTGGGTTGATTTTTTTAAACCTACAGTAGATTTTATTTAAAACTGAATATTTAACAGCTAATTGGGTAAGCCTAAAGGCTTGAAATTACACGTCTATGAATTTAGGCCTTGAGTTTTTGACACCTTGGATCCTCTTCTCCCTCCTTTGCTATTTTTAACTTACCACAACAGATGAGGGGCTCTTAAACCATCTGTTAACCTTTCTTTCTCCTTTTTTAACCATGTAGAGTCGCTCAAGGCAAGAAGACCCAGAGACAGCAAGACTGAAACAAAAAGCAAAGGAGGTAGGCATGGCTCGAGATCATTGGGTTTGACATTTCAAGGCTTTTGCCTATTAATGTTTTATGCCCTGCTTCTTGTATATCGTTAATAAAAATCTGACGAAAAACTTTTTAGGATGTATTTGTTGCTTTGGCTTTGATCTTAATGTTTGCAAACTAATACATTAATACATGTGAAGCCTTAAGGAGTTTTTCTAAGAGAATATTTCCATACATTATGTTTTCATTTCCATTTTAGGTAGCTGAGCCTCTGTGGGGTTGTTGATGGTGTTGGCATTCGATTTTGGTTGGGAAACGTATTTCTTTGCCTGCCATTAAATGTGACTTTTGAAGCATGTGAAACCTTGTCATCAATATTTTACTTAAATTCACTTCAATAATGTCCCGCACTTCTAAGAAGTGTTGCCATTTCAAATTCTTCATTTTGGAAAGATGTGTGAAACTCCATTCAGTTATTTGTAATAGTAAAACTCATCCCAAATCATCTAATCACAGGGCTTGCTGTCTGGTTATTAAAATTTCACTTAGGTTAGGCTACAGAGATCAGCTCAACTGAATGTCATTATCTTTGCTCCCTTTAAGGTGCCTGTTTCCTAGAAGTGGCAGCTGTGCCTGACTAATTGAGTTGCAGCAAACCCAGTTGTCCAGAAACGTAAGTCATGCCAACTAAAACATGTCATCTTGTTCCTTAACATATGTATATGTCCCCCAATGCAAAATGTTGTCATGGCATAACAAAATGTCCACCAAAACTTCTAAAGAGTATTTGAGATTCAAGGATCCAATGAATAACTAGATCACATTTGAAATTTTATTTTATGAAAATAGGTAGATAGGAAACTTGAATGATTACTCATTGGAAAATGATTGCTCACCCCATTTTGAATGCCTTGCAGTGACACATGGATGAATAGGCTGTTGAAATGGCCCTTTAAGTTGTGTTTTACTCAAAAGTGACTGTGAAATTCTTTGAATATTTATGATTTGTGCTGAGTATCATACAACCTTCAATAGCTTTCAGATTTTTATCCTTGTAAGTAATGTTTGAAATGTCTATCATATTCTGATTTCTGAGTGGTTAATTATTCAGATAAATGTTAAGTACCTTTTTCTAAGAGGAGAGGGAATGGGAAAAAGCACACTGCACAGGAAAGCAAAATTAATTCACTGTGGTGATCAGTAAGATAACCACCCATCAGGGTCATCGTTACAGAAATTTCTTTTACTATTGTTCCCCGAAAGATGAAATCGTTAACAACCATGGTTATTTTTTTAGATCCACTAGAGGGAGTAATGTTGTACAGATAGGTACTTTTAAAAAGATCTGTTCGTCATTGAATTGGTAAATAAATTTGTGGTAAGAGTATTATCAAAATTTAACAGCCGTGATATTTTAAGTCTCTTTTTATTTGCGAATGTTGCTAGGTGGTTGATTTAAACCCCAAACCAGCTTTTTGGTGACAGAGGGGAATGCTCTATACTTTCACACGTTTGTCCTACTTCTTTCTCTTCCTTCTAATGTAATTCCTTAATTTTCTAATTCTGCTTACTGTCCTGAGGCAATTTTGATATGCAAATAAGCTTTAGCATTAAGAAAACCGGAAGCTTTTGAAATTCTGATTTTCATTTTTTGAGAGATTGTGTGTTTGGTATGGAAGCCCCACAACAGGGAATAAATGATTACCATTTCATTTCTACCGTGGCTTTCAAGGGTATGTCTCTGTTCCTGGATCTCATGTTGGTCTGCCTGACCAGTGCTTTGGCTTGGTGGGTAAATGACACCCTCCCAGATAGAAGATGTCATCTGGCCTTCTCTTTTCCATGAAGTGATAATAATAAGCAGCTTCAAATGTAATGTTTTATTTTCCAAAACTTACAGAGTTTACAGTAATTAACACACAAAGTTTTACAAATGTTTAGAAGTACCAAAGGACTTGCAATGGAAGTACAACACTGGGCTCATCTTCCGTTCCTTTCAGACCACTCCTCAGAGCGATCACTTGATAAAACAAAATTTTTTTAAGGTAAAATTTACATACACTGAAGCACACACTTGAAAGCCTTCAAGTAAATTGGTTTTGATTAATTGGTCCAATTGTGTAACCACCACCACACTCAAGATACAGGTCATTTCTGTCATTCCAGAAAATGCCCCTTCTTGTCAAAAAAAATTGTTTTTTTATTTGTCTTTATTGTATTTTTATTTGGTTAAATGTTTTCCAGTGTGTTTATATATATATATATTTAAAATTATTATTATTTTTTTTTCTAGCTGTGCTGGGTCTTCATTACAATCCATGGGCTTCTCTAGTTTCAACTTACGGGCTTAGTTGCCCCATGGTGTGTGGGACCTTAGTTCCCGGACCAAGGATCAAACTTGTGTCCCTGTATCAAAATGCAGATTCTTAACCACTGGACCACCAGGGAAGCCCCCAAATTAATTCACCATAGTGGCTGTTAAAATGACCACTGATTAGAGTGATTGCTATAGAAATTTCTTTTACTATTGTTTCAAAAAAGGTGAAATAGTTATAAATGTGGTTGTATTTTAAATCCACTAGAGGGAGTAATGAAGTTCAATTTAGCAGTTTTTTAAAAAATTTTATCTTTTATGCTTTTCATATTATTTCTAAGAAATCATTGCCTAACCATGGTCACTAATAATTATTCCTCTGTTTTCTTCTAAGAGTTCTGTAGTTTTAATTTTTAAGTTAAGTTTTGATGTATTCTGAGTTACATTTTATGTATGGTGTGAGGTAATTGTTCAAATACAACCTTTTGCATATGGCTCTCCAGTTGTCCCAGCATGATTTGTTGAAAAGACTGTTCTTTTCCCCACTGAATTGTCTTAGTAGCCTTGTCGAAAATCACTTGGCCATGAATGTAAGGGCTTATTTCTGGAGTCTCGATTCTCTTCCATTGACCTAAATGTCTATCCTTATGCCAGTACTGCAGTGTCTTGATTTATGGTAGCTTTGTAATAAGTTTTGAAATTGAGATGTGTAAGTTCTCCAACTTTGTTCTTCTTTTTCCAGATTATTTTAGCAATTTTGTGTCATTTTGCATTTCCACATGAATTTTAGAGCAGCTCATCAATTTCTGCCAAAAAAAAAAGCCCAGCTGGGACTTTGATAGGGATTATATTGAGGCAGATCAGTTGGCAGAAAATTGCCATGTTAACAATATTGTTTCCCAATCCATGAAGATGTAATTGTCTCTCCGTTTGTTTAGATCTACTTTAATTTCTTTCAATAATGTTTTATAGTTTCAGAGTATGTTTTACACTTCTTTTGTTAAATTTATTTCTAAGTCTTTTATTCTTTTTAATACTATTATGAATGGAACTGCTGTCTTCATTTCACTTCAGATGTTCATTGCTGGCACTTAGAAGTACAATGATTTTTGTTTGTTGATTTTTTTTTTTTTTTGTATGTTGCTCTTCTATCCTGCTAACTTGCTGTCCTAATTATTAAGTTGTAGTCTTCTTTTTTCTTTAAACTTGATTTCATAAGGTTTTCTATATACTTAGATCATATTTTCAGTCTGGATGCATTTTATTTCATTTTCTTGCTTTATTTCCCTGTTCAGAACCTCCAGTATAGTGTTGAATGAAAATGTTAGGAGTACACATTTTGTCTCATTCTCAGTTTAGGAGGAAAGCATTCTGATTTTTGGTAAAAAAAAAAAAAAAGTTAAATTTGATGAAGTGCATGTTATCAATGTTTTTATTTTATAGTTAGTGCTTTTTGTGTTCTGTCTTAGAGATCTTTGCCTATATTTGTCCTGCACCCCAATTCCAATGTTGGTTGGGAGTGTTTCCCATACCAACAAGCAATGCACCTTCACCAACTGATGTCCTACACTCAACTCAATTCTGACGCTATCTGGAGATAGGGTCAGGTTACACAGCTTAATCCCACAAGGCTGCCCTCCACTTCAGGTGCCAATTGCAAGTTCAGATTGTTACCTGTGCTTCTTATTGACCAAACCAGCTACAGACGGAAGGTTCCCACAACCCTATCCTTGGGTTTGATTAATTTGTTAAAAGAGTGGCTCATAGAACTCAGTTCAGTTCAGTTCAGTCACTCAGTCGTGTCCGACTCTTTGCGACCCCATGAATCACAGCACGCCAGGCCTCCCTGTCCATCACCAACTCCCAGAGTTCACCCAAACCCACCTCCATCGAGTTGGTGATGCCATCCAGCCATCTCATTCTCTGTCGTCCCCTTCTCCTCCTGCCCCCAATCCCTCCAAGCATCAGACTCTTTTCCAGTGAGTCAACTCTTCGCATGAGGTGGCCAAAGTGTTGGAGTTTCAACTTTAACATCAGTCCTTCCAATGAACACCCAGGATTGATTTCCTTTAGAATGGACTGGTTGGATCTCCTTGCAGTACAAGGGACTCTCAAGAGTCTTCTCCAGCACCACAGTTCAAAAGCATCAATTCTTCGGCGATCAGCTTTCTTCACAGTCCAACTCTCACATCCATACTTGACCACTGGAAAAACCATAGCCTTGACTAGACGGAACTTTGTTGGCAAAGTAATGTCTCTGCTTTTTAATATGCTATCTAGGTTGGTCATAACTTTCCTTCCAAGGAGTAAGTGTCTTTTAATTTCCTGGCTGCAATCAGCCACAGAACTCAGAAAACCCATTTATTCTCTAGAGTACTGGTAAACCACTTAAGTATTCTTGCCTTGAGAACCCCATGAACAGTATGAAAAGGCAGAAAGATATGACATGAAAAGATGAACTCCCCAGGTTGGTAGGTGCCCAATATGCTACTGGAGAAGAGCAGAGAAATAGCTCCAGAAGGAATGAAGAGGCTGAGCCAAAGTGAAAACAACGCCCAGTTGTGGATGTGTCTGGTGGTGGAAGTGAAGTCTGATGCTGTAAAGAACAATACTGCATAGGAACCTGGAATGTTAGGTCCATGAATCAGGTAAATTGGAAGTGGTCAAACAGAAGATGGCAAGAATGAACTTCGACATTTTAGGAATCAGTGAACTAAATTGGATTGGAATGGGTGAATTTAATTCAAATGACCATTATATCTACTACTGTGGGCAAGTAGTGCTCTCTAGAGATGTTTTGTGGTTTATCTTAGAAGTTTATGTCTATGATCCATTTCAAATTAATTTTTTGTGTAGTTGTTGATTTCTACCTTTATTTTTGTTGTTTTTGCTTTATGAACCTTGAAGCTCTGTTATTAGATACATACACATTTAGGATAATTATATCTTTCTGATGAATTGCTCCTTTATAATTATGAAATTTTCCATTTTTTCCTCTAGAAATACTCTTTGTCTTGAAGTCTGCTTTTCTGACATTAAAATAACCATTGAAGCATTCTTATGCTTACTGTTTATGTGATATATATGTTCCCACACTTTTACTTTCAATCAGACTTTATTTTATATTTAAAGTGCATCTTTTATTGGTAGCATATAGTCGAATATGGCTTTTATATGTAGTCTGACATTCTTTGCTGTTTAGTTGAAATAAATACTTCATTTATATTTAGTGCAATTATCGGTGTGGTTTGATTTTAAGTCCACTGTCTCGTGATTTGTTGTTTATTTTCTTATTTTGGCCTTCATACTTCCTTTTACAATATCTTGCCTTATTTTGGAGTAATTTAGTGTTTTTGTATGCTATTTCTTCTATCAATTTTTGAATCGCATCTATTTTTATTATATATTAGTGGCCGTTCTAAGGCTAACAATATGTATCCTTGATGTATCAAAGCCTGTTTAGAATTACATTGTACCTTTGTTCACATCTACCCAGTCTCATTTCACACCTTATGCTACTTCCCACATCACAATTTATATTTCACACTTCACAAATTCAATAACCTTAAAATAGAATCGTTCCATGTATTCACCCCATCTTTTATACTACTGTTGTTTTATCTTTTATTTCTATATATCTTGTAAGTCCCAAGTGGCTCACATGGTAAAGCGTCTGCCTGCAATGTGGGAGACCTGGGTTCAATCCCTGGATTGGGAAGGTGCCCTGGAGAAGGAAATGGCAACCCATTCCAGTACTCTTGCCTGGAAAATTCCATGGACTGAGAAGCCTGGTAGGCTATAGTCCTTGGGGGTCACAAAGAGTTGGACACGACTGAGTGACTTAACTATAAGTCCCACCTTATAGTGCTTATTATTTTGCTTTAAACAGTCAGTTTTTAAAGTAAATGTGGGAAGAAAAAAGTTTTGTATGTTTACAAAGTTATTTACCATTTCTAGTGTTTATTCTTTCCTGTAAATTCAAGTTCCCGTTGGGTATCACTTTCCTTTATCCTGAAGAACTTCCTGTAGCATTTTCTTGTATTAAAGTCTAATGACAAATTCTTTTAGCTTTGATTCATCTGAAAATATGTTTATTTCATCTCATTTGGGGAGGTTATTTTCATTAAATATAGAATTCAGTGTTGACAGCATTTTTCTTCATGTTTTCATCTTCAGAAATGTAATTCCATTGTCAGCTGGCAGCCATTATTTCCAATGAGGCATCAATGAACAGTGTTAATTGTTCAATGATTTTTTGCTCCTCACCCGGTCCTTCTGGAACTTCAATCACATATGCTTGACCAATCAATACTATCTCAGAGTTCATCAAGACTTTGTTCTTTGGAAAGCCTAAGTGTTGACCAAATTCCTCTAACTTGGGAGAATGCTAAGCCCAAACTGTCTTCCTTGCAGTAGATGAAAGTTGAAATCTCTCCTCTTGCAGCAGCTGCCTTTCAGCAGGCTTCTTAGAGTTTCCTTGCATAATTGCAGTTCAGGGTGAGCTAAGGGATTTGAGGGGAGTTTATATTAAAATTTGGTGACTCCCCATCCTGTGGTTCCTTTTTTTCCCCACCTGACTTTTTCCCTCTCAATTTTTGGCTTCTCTGGCTGCTTCAGATTCTAACACTTCTAGTCAACTCAGACTCTCTGTTTCAGTTCAAGCTGTTCCACCCCATAGAGACTAGGGAGTGCCTTTGGGGAAAATTAATAAGAACATAGATCTCACCCAGTACAATTCCCTTATTTCAAAGCTTGAATCCCTACCTCTTTATGCCTGTTTCAGGTCACTTTCTAGTGCCTTCAAACAGTTTTTCAAACATTTTGTTCAGAGTTTATAATTATTATCTACAGAAGTGGTAGTCTGATACAATATAGTCTTTCATAGTTTAAACCACAATTTCACAGCAATCATGTTTAACCGTTTCTAGTATAAGGTCTTCTGCAGTTATTTCCATGCTTAAAATACTATGCTTATGTCTGAATGCCTCAACTTTAGAATTAGCTGGTGGATTTTTGCTGTGTTAGATGAAATTTAACTTAATTCATGTGTCTTTCACCTCCATACTAGTATTGTTCAGTCATACCAATATAGTTACATTACTGTTTTGTTATTTTAATTGTTACCCATGTAACTTTAAATAACCTTCTTAAACCTATATTTCTTATTCATTAACTCTAGAAAGTATCTTAATTATCCACATAGTAATATAAGGGTATTAGCACTTTTAACTTTCCTTCTTTCTTATTTTTTTGCCTTTCCACCCCCACTTCTATATCCTGTGCCTTCATTTTTGCATTGCCAAGCATAATAACATTTAATTTCTATCACATAAACACAATTATGGCTTTTGTGACTTGCCTATGGCTTGATTCAACATTTATGAATGCGGCAAATACTTATTGTGGACCTACCATGAGCTGGCCCCTGTCCTTGGTCCTGGGGAAATAGAAGTAAGTACAGTAGTGAAGAAAAATCCCTGCCTTTGCGGAACATACTTTCTAGTGGGGGGGTCAGGTGGAGACAGAAAACAAGATAAAGAAGTAAAATATTTAGTATGATTATTGTGCTTAGAAGAAAAATTAAGCTAGGGAAGGGTACAAGGTGTGTGTGTGTTTACATGTGTGTACACATACCTCTGTGTTTTGTAGTTTAGATAGAATAGTCAGAAAAGGTCTCTAAGAGGTGATATTTGAGAAAGTTCTGAAGGAAGTAAAGGGGTAATGCAGGTGGATATTGGGAGAAAGAGTTGTAGGCAGTAAGTACACGTACATTATAAAGAGGAAGTATTGCTTGCATAGAACTAAGAAGGTACTATGGCAACATTCCTTCCCAGTGTTTCCAGGGACCCCACTCTTTGTTACTCACAGAAGAATGTTCAATAGAATTTGTTCTTGTGCTTGGCTAATTGCTCATAGTCACATCATGTTTTCCTTTACATTTTATTTATTTATTTAGATGCACTGGGTCTTAGTTACAGCATGCCAACTCTTAGTTGCGGCAAGTGAGATCTAGTTCCCTGACAGGGGTTGAACCTGGGTCCCCTGCATTAGGAGCATGAAGTCTTAGCCACTGGACTACCAGGAGAGTGTCCTACATGATATTTGGATCATACTTTTCTTGTGTATTTTCCCCATCACCTTCACTCTTACCTTTCTTTATTCTTGATAAAGAAGAAATCTATTTTATTCATTATATGTACCTTCCAGGTTATTTTCTCCATTACTTAGAACTTCAATTCTTTTTTCATATCTATTGACTTCTGCTCAAATCTGCTCTAATTTTACATTATTTTGTTATAACCCTGTGATGCAGTTGTTAGTTTTTCCTAGAGTTTTCTAGGTATTTTTCCCATTATTTACTTTGCATTCTGTGCATTTTTAAGATTCTCAGTTATTATGAAGTCCCGTCATGTATGCCTGTGGAATCCTCCCACATCTTTTCCTGGTCACCTTCCTTCCAAAGCCTGATATCTTCCTAGTCCAGATAGGGCTGCTGGCATCTTCAGCTTCTGTGTAGTTGACATTCTGGTACCTCCCTGTCCTCCCAGTTCCATGTCTTCTTCTGTATCAGACCCCTAAACACAGAATTAACTCCTAAAGTGGCTTCTTCAGAAGAGACATATGGGAGGGAAACTCTTGAGTGTTTGCATGTTTGAAAAGTGCTTTTGTTCTTGTCCTCGAATTTGATTGATAATTTGGCTAGGTATAGAATTTCAGATCTAAATATCCCTCAGCAGTTTGAAGGTCCTGCTCTATTGTCTTGAAGTGTCTGGTGCTGTAGATGAGAAATATAATGTGAGTTTGATTCTGGTTTTTTTTTTTTTTTTTTTTTTTAGTAGTTAACTCTTTGTTTCTCTCAGGAGTCTTTTCAAATCTTTCTTCTTGGTATTCTGAAATTTAACAGGGATATATTTATGTTGTCTTTTGCATTCAGTTTGCTGAAACAGATCCTCTTACCTTAAAGGCCCACATTATGTCCATATGCTCAAGGGCAGAATGAACACCTGACTGGTGGCTTTTTTCCATTTGAATTTGAGTAGGCAGATCATTTGGAATACAGATCCTTTACTTAATTTCCTTATTTCCAGCCCCATTGTTGACTCTGTGGGTGTGAAATTTGACCTGTCTGAGTCTAGAACCTCTTACAGCTGATTTCCTACCCACAGCTCTAGGCCTCCTACCTATGTTCAAATTGCAACTTTCTCTGCCCTACCTCCCCAGATAACTCACATTGTCCATCCCTTTCAACCAAACCTTTGTTTGGCCCACTAGTGATCCCACCCTGTTCTCTTCATAGTATGGATGAGAAATAAAGCATGGATATTTATATATACTCTAGTAGTATAGTATGGATGAGTGAATCTTTTCTATTTGCCTACTATCTTTCCTTGGGGGCCCAGGAAGAAGAGTATGTCACATGTCTTCCATTTACCACCCCTTACCATCTATTCCTCACCCTATTCTATCCTAACCTTTGTTCCAGGTGGCTGACCTGTCAAGATACATTGACTACCATCCTTGCCTTCTGTGTCTGATTGGATCCAGCTAATGGGGACCCTAGCAGAGGATCAGAGGAAGGAAAGAATGAGGCCATGGTATTTATTCCTTCAGCTCTCTCTCTGTGAAGTTGTCCCAGGATGAGCCCCCTAGTCAAAGCCACAGCTTTTGCCAGGCAGCCCTCTTCACATAGGCCTGTGGTTCCTCTGGCTCCTCTGGCCTCTGTAATAGCCTTGCTTCTTCAGGCAGATATGGCAAAGGTCCCTTCTTTCTGGCCCTAGGGCACCACCCATCCTTTATGGGTTTCTCTACCCCCCACCCACAACTTTGTAAATAATCTCTCTATTAAACTCTTTTTGATTGATCCCTTTTAAATATTATTTTATTTCCCTATGGGACTCTCTATAATACAAAAAGAACAAAAATCATATCTGCCTGGCCCACTATGTTGGGTCAGGGAATCTCAGGTAGTTTTAAAAGCATATAACTTGGGGCTTTCCTGGTGGTCCAGTGTTTAGGACTGCACTTCCACTGCAAGGGGCATGGGTTTTATCACTAGTTGCAGATCCCACATGTCACATGGCACAGCCAATAAAATGAAAGAACTTAACTTTTCCATGTAGACTGTTTCTGTTTATTTACTGCAACCTAACTAAGACTTTTGGATTTCCCTGGTGGCTCAGTGGTAAAGAATCCGCTTGCTAATGCAGGAGATGTGGCTTTGATCCCTGGGTTGGGAACATCCCCTGGAGAAGGAAATGGTAACCCAGTCCAGTATTCTTGCCTGGGAAATCCCATGAGCAGAGGAGCCTGGCAGGTTATAGTACATGGGGTCATAAAACAGCCGGACACAACTTAACAACTAAACAACAACAACTGCTAAGACTTTAAGGTCCTAATTCTCTATTACCAATCTGGCTCACTGTTTGTTAGGGATCCTGGAATTTTCCTATAATTTCACAATATTTACTGGTCATAGAGGCCGTTAGAGAGCAGGGTTCTCAGTATGGGATGCTGTGAATTAGCACTGAATTGGACTGAATTTTATGGGCATACCCTTGAGTCTGTTTCTGGCCTTGAAGGTTTTTAGCCTACGATTTTGGTACCTGCCTCTGGGTCGCGGTGCCTTGTTATTGACCACTGACCAAGCAGGGGATGTCTCCTCAGACGAAGGGCGGCAAACCCACTCTTGGATTGTGTCTCTTTCACCCACAAGGAGCTCAGGAATCCTTTGTGGGCACATCTGCCTCTTCTTCCAGACTGATGTCCCTAATGGCAGGGTCCATGTCCTCGTTAAGTTTGCGTTGCCGACAGCTAGTCCAGAGGCTGCCCGTAGCAGGAGTGAGAACATTATTTGTAGAATGTAGGAAGCTGTCCTCCGAGAGCTATAAAACCACAGCTCCAGTTGAACATCTCTTCTACTCACCCCGTCTAGTTTTACTCCATAAATAAATGACTAGGGGGCTGTGAAACCTCTATGAAGGGTATTCATCTTAGTCCACAGACCCCTGTGTAAAAGAAACGAAGCTTCCCTTTATTCCCTTTAAATCAAAATAAATTGAATTCTGAATTCCCGCATGGCTGGGTTGAGGGAAATTTGATCACATTCATCCTGGGGAGTGTGAATAAAGTGTCCTTCTTTCCAGGATCTGAGAAGCTTCCTTGGTGCCTGGACAATGAGGAAGGAGACCCATCTTCAGTCTCTCAGTACCCTAGTGACCTCATTTCCAAGCTCCTTTGAAGGAGGTAGCTCTGCTGTTTATCTCATGAGCTTGGTCCTGGAAGAATGGCCAGTGCTGGGAGCCTGGGTTTCAGTCTCTAGCCTCTGGGGAACACTGAGCTGGGACCTCTCAGTGAGGCCTAGTTCTCCCCACTGGTATGGCACCTGCTGACTCATCCCCACCATGTGTACTTGCACTCTGTTTGTGCCCTGCTCCATCCCCCCAGTTTTAGCTTTTGCCCCATTGGTTTTTTTCCCTACTCAGAATCTCCATAAGGAACTCAGGCTTCTGGAAAGCCAAAGCTAGAGAGGATACTTGCGTGTAAGAAACTTCTGGTTATGCTTTAGGACACAGTGTGAGTTCATTTCTCAGTGGATTCCCCACCACCTGTCTGGGCAGGATTGGTAATTGGCCAGGAGGCTCTCACCACTCTGTGGTTAAATGTTTTGGGTTCACCCCTGCATCTGGGCATTTGTGTTGAAGTGTTTGCCTTTCGCCTCTGCAAACCTGGACTCCTGACTCATAGCCTAATTGTGATGAAATAAATGGCAAATGAGTGGTTACTAATAAATATTCATTCCTTGCCTTTTCCCTTCTTTGTCATGATTTTATTTTTCCCTACTGCATTGCAACTCCCTCCTTAGGGCTCTATTTGTAGCTTCTGTCCATGGCAAATAGCAAGTAATCAACGTTTGTGGAATCCAACCTGCTTTCTTACCTGGATGTTTGGTCTAACTAAGCCTCTATCCCCTCCCCCATCCCTTTATTTTATTTTATTTTGACAAATGATGACATTTTATTATAGAAGAAGCACCCCAAATATAGGATTTCCTAAACAATGGTAGGTGAACAAGTGCAACTTTAAATGTAAATATAAAATAAAGAGGCAAAAACCTACAAGGATTTTGCTTTAAGAGGAGATGTAACGTTCTCCTGCAGAGGTGATCCCACCCAGAGCATGTGGGCTCCATCTCTCATAAGGGCATCAGGTTTGCTTTCTGAACTGCGCCCCATTTAATAATTTCAAAATGATGGCAAGGAGTGACACGGGATAAGTCACTAAGACTGATTCTTATCTTTATATTGACTATTACTTGAAAAGGCTCCCAACCACACAATGACCATTTGTAGCCAGTGCTCTGATTGTTTTTACTTACAGAAAGACCCACGGGAACATTACCCATCCTTCCTGGGCTTATTTCACAGCATTTTCATATACCTGTATACCTTAGGTATCACATGGAAGTTAGTTTAAAATAACATTGGCTATTGCATATCGTGCTGTTATCCAGCTACTTTCTAGCTTCCTCACCTTTTTTACTGTCATTCTTTTAGTACCTTTTCTCCACTTTGGAAGCTGCCATTTTGACCTCTTAGGCAGAGTGAGGAAAGGTCTTCCTCCACTTTGAGTTCTCTGCTTAAAGAAAGAAAAAGAAAAGCTTAGGGGTTCTGAATCCTGTCTCAGTGGTGGTTTGGGCTGTCATTCTGTCTGGTGGTATGGAGGCTGGGCCCACTCTTCCTTCTTAAGACTACTCCAGGCTCCCAGGGCGTCATGTCCTTAACTCACTACTCCTTCTAGGAAGCTCACGTGTATTTCTCAACCTCTTGTGAAATGTTAAGGGGGGAAATCTGCTAACTTAGAAATGAATATGATTCAGAAGTTCTGAATTCAGTAAAATACAGTCAGTGACTTTTTTTTTTTCTGGATGTGGACCTTGTCTAAAGTCTTTACTGAACTTGTTACAACATTGTTTCTATTTTATGTTTTGTTTTTTTGGCCAGAGGCATGTGGGATCTTAGCTTCCCGACCAGGGATCTGACCTGCACCCCCTGCATTGGAAGGTGAAATCCTAACCACTGAAGAAACTCCAGGGAAGACCATACCCAGTGACTTTAACAAAAAATAATTTCATTTATTTATTTTTGGCTGTGCTGGTCTTTGTTGCTGCACAGATTTTTCTCTAGTTGCAGTGTATGAGCCATTCTCTAGCTGCAGTGTGTGGGTTTCTCATTGCAGTGGCTTCTCTTGTGGAGCACGGGCTCTAGCGCAGGCTTTAGGAGTTGCGGCTCCTGGGCTCTAGAGCGCTGGCTGAGTAGTTGTTGTGCACGGGCTTAGTTGCTCCATGGCATTTGGGCTCTTCCTGAATCAGGGACTGAACCCATGTTTGCTGCATTGGCGGGCAGATTCTTTACCACTGAGCCACCAGGATAAAATAATATAAAAATAGTGTAATTCATTATGGAAAACTTGAAAAATACAGATATATATGTTTATATGCATGTGCTGTTATTTTCGGCCCACTCATCACCTTCACCTGGATGTCTGATAAGCATCAGCCTGAACCACCCTGTGTCCTGTGCCTCTGCATGTTTGCCCAGCTTAGGACTCTATTCTTCCAGTTGCTCAGTCATCCTGGAATCCACTCCTTCTCACCCACACATCTAATTCAGTAGCAAATTCTGTTGGCTCTTCCTTCAAAATCAGCTTAAATCCAGGTTCTTTTCATAGAACCGCCGCCCCCTTCCTACACTCCCCTGTTCCAAACTCTTGTCTGGATCACAATGGAGCCCCAGAGAATAAACCCCCTATAGTTTATTCTCTGAAAGCAGCCAGAGAATGTCTGTTTCTGGTATAAGGAAGATGCAGGACTTGATTTGCCATCTTGCCACAACTAGAAAACCTATCAAAATTCATGAAACAACTGTTTTAAGTACATAAACTGATACCAAATTTGTACATTTGCATGGATCTGATTATTAACTTTCTATTTTCTTCCATGGTTCTGTCTGTGTAATCCTCTACCCCTAAAATAATGATTGAAACTATATCATACGTAACAATATTTGGTATAGTAAGTTTCACCCCATTACCCTTCTTTTGAAAAATGTTCTTGGCTGAATCAGGTGTGTCTTTTCCCAAGTATAGGAAATTATAGGAATTGTTTTGTATTTGGAGATTTATCTGAGGATTCATGGATTTCTTCCAGTATTAAATACTACACAGCCTTGATTACTATAACTATGTACTAAGTCTTGAAATTGAGTAAACTGATTCATCCCACCATATACTTGTTTTTTGAATTGTTTTAGCTATTCTAGTTTCTTTACCTTTCCATATAAATTTTAAAGTAAGCTCATGTGTATCTATAAGATTTAGTCCTCAGTGAAGTTTTATAGTTTTTCTCACATAACACCAGCACATTTACTGTTGAGTGTATTCCTAGACATTTTATTTTGTTTATTGTTTCTGTGAATAGGATTATTTTGGTACCATAGTTTATGTGAATGTTGTTATTGCTTTTAATGTATTTATTTTATATCTGACCGATTTACAGATCTTTTATCAGCTGTAAAAGTTCTTTTCCCTCCATGGTTTCAATTATTTTAAATTTGTTAAAAATTTTTTTATGGCCATTGATATGGTCTATCTTAGTATATGTTCCATAGACACTTGAAAAGAATGTGGATTTTCCTGTTGTTGGGTGGAATATTCTATAAATGTTGATTAGACTCTGTTGGTTGATGGTATTGTTGGCTATATTCTTACTGATTCTCTGTCTAATTTCTCTATTGTTGAGAGGGAGATGTTGAGGTCTCCAACTGTAATTGTGAATTTGTCTCTTTCCCCTTCCTTTTCTATCAGGTTTTGCCTTATATATTTTCTAGTTCTCTTATTTGGTGCATGCACAGGATTGCTGTGTCTTCTAGATGGATTGACCCTTTTTCATTATGTAATGAATCTCTGTCTCTGGCAGTTTTTTGTTTTGAAGTCTACCTTACCTGATATTAACACATCCACTCCTGTTTTCTTTTTTTTTTAATTTTTATTTTTATTGGAGGCTAATTATTTTACAATATTATATAGGTTGGTTTTGCCACACATTGACATGAATCTGCCCCAGATGTACATGAGTTCCCCCTCCCTAAGCCCCCTCCCATCCTCCCTCTGGGTCATCCCCGCATACCAGCCCTGAGCATCCTGTAACATGCATCGACCCTGAACTGGCGATTCGTTTCACATATGATAATATACATGTTTCATTGCCATTCTCCCAAACCATCCCACCCTCACCCTCTCCCACAGAATCCCAAAAACTGTTCTATATATCTGTGTCTCTTTTGCTGTCTTGTATACAGGGTTATCATTTGCATCTTTCTAAATTCCATATATATGCGTTAGTATATTGTATTGGTGTTTTTCTTTCTGGCTTACTTCACTCTGTGTAATAGGCTCTAGTTTCATCCACCTCATTAGAACTGGTTCAAATGCATTCTTTTTAATGGCTGAGTAATACTCCATTGTGTATATGTACCAAAGCTTTCTTATCCATTCGTCTGCAGATGGACATCTAGGTTGCTTCCATGTCCTGGCTATTATAAACAGTGCTGCGATGAACATTGGAGTACATGTGTCTCTTTCAATTCTGGTTTCCTCGGTGTGTATGCCCAGGAGTGCGATTGCTGGATCATATGGCAGTTCTATTTCCAGTTTTTTGAGGAGTCTCCACACTGTTCTCCATAGTGGCTGTACTAGTTTGCATTCCCACCAACAGTGTAAGAGGGTTCCCTTCTCTCCACACCCTCTCCAGCATTTATTGCATCACTCCTGTTTTCTTTTGAGTTATGTTTGCATGGTATAGCTTTTTCTATCCTTTTACTTTCATTATGCCTGCCTCATTGCTATATTTGCATTTCCCCCAAATTCACGTATTATGACCTAATCCATGTGCTCATTTGCTCAGTCATGTCCAACTCTTTGCTCAGAGGAATCCTCCAGGCTCTTCTGTCCATGGGATTTTTCGAAAGAACACTGGAGTGGGTTTGCCATTTCCTTCTCCAGTGGATCTTCCTGACCAGGAATCGAACTCACATCTCCTGTATCTCCTGCATCAACAGGCTGATTCTTTACTGAGCCACCTGGGAAGCCCAGCCTAATCCACAGTGTGTTGGTATTTGGAAGTGGAGCCCTTGGGCAGTGATTAGGTCATCAGGGCTCTGCCTCATTAATGAGATTAGTGCCCTTATGAAATAAACCCTAGAGAGGTCCCTTGCCCATTCTTCTATGTGAAGATACAGTGAAAAGATGACTGTCTATGAACCTGAAAGTGAGCTCTCCCCAGACACCAAGTCTATCATACCTTTATCTTGGACTGCCCAGCCTCCAGAACTGTAATAAATAAATATTTGTTATTTATAAGCCACTCCTTCTATGGTATTTTGTTGTAGCAGCCCAAATGAACTAAGACAATTGTCATGTTAGAAATGACATGACACTTCTAACATAGCGTATATAGGTGGGTCATCTTTTTTTAAATTTATTTAAGTGTATTATAGGTATACAGTGTAGTGATTAGTTGGGTCATCTTTCTCGATCCACTCTAACAGTCTCCAACAATCTTTTAATATATTTAGGCCATTTACATTAAATGTAATCACTGATATAAGTTGACCCTTAGGACAACATGAGGGTTGGAGCACTGACCCTCCATGCAGTTGAAAATCCACATGTAACTTGCAGTTGGCCCTTCGCATTTGTAGTTCTGTGGTTATGAGGTTCTACATACACAGGTTCAACCAATACAGGTGATGTAGTACTCTAGTATTTATTCTTGAAAAAGATCCACATATAAGTGGAACTATGCAGTTCAAACCCATATTGTTCAAGGGTCAACTGTATTAGGGCTTGAGTCTGCTATTCTGTTTTTTATTTTTATGTTTTATTGTTTTCTGCTTTCTGATGAATTTTTCGAGAATTCCATTTTAATTTATCTATAATATTTTCCACTGTATTTCTCTGTATAGCTTTCTTAATGGTTGCTCTAGTTATTACATTATATACGTAGAACTTATCGTGTTTTACCAGTTTAAGTGAAGTATAGAAACTTTATCTCCTTTTATGTCCATTTACCCTCCCTTATTTATAATTGTCTTAAGATTTTCATGTGTATACATTCAGAATCACATTGGATGTTATTCCTATATAATTCCTTTAACTGTCAAACAGACTTTAGAAGACCTAAGAGGAGAAGGACAATTATATTTAACCATATTTTCATTCTTTCTGTTGTTCTTCCTCCTTTCCTGATGTTCCAAAATGTCTCCTTTTAAAGTTTCATTTCCGTTTTGAGAACTTTCTTTAGCCATTCTTTTCAGGTGATACCAGCAACAAATTCTCTTAGTTTTCCTTCATCTGAAAGTGTTCTGATTTCCACTTTATTCCTAATGAATATTTTCACTGCATACAGAATTCTGGGTTGAGAGTCCTTTTCTTTCAGCACTTGAAAACTGTGCCACTTTCTTCTGGCCTCCATGGTTTCTGTCAAGGGGGCATCCCTGGGTGGGTTCCAACACAATGCTTTGTGTTAACAGCTGAATGAGCTAACTGATTGTGTGACAGAAACTCTTCCATGATTTCTGATGAGAAATCTGCAGTCATTCAAATTGCTTTTCCCCTGTAAGTAAGGCATTGTTTTTCTCTCACTGCTTTGCAGATATATTCTTTGTCTTTAGCTTTAAGAAGTATAACTATGAGGTGTCTTGAAGTGTATTTCTTTAGATTCGTCCTAGCTGGGATATTTTTCCAGCTTCTTCAATCTATAGAAGATATGTATCTTTCCCAAGTTTGGGGATTTTTAACCATTCAGTTCAGTTCAGTCACTCAGTCGTGTCCGACTCTTTGCCACCCCATGGACTGCAGCACACCAGGCCTCCCTGTCCATCACCAACTCCTGGAGTTTACTCAAATTCATGTCCATTGAGTCGGTGATGCCATCCAACAATCTCATCCTCTGTCGTCCCCTTCTCCCCTCCCACCTTCAATCTTTCCCAGCATCAGGGTCTTTTGAAATGAGTCAGCTCTTCTTATCAGGTGGCCAAAGTATTGGAGTTTCAGCATCAACATCAGTCCTTCCAATGAACACTCAGGACTGATCTTTAGGATGGACTGGTTGGATCTCCTTGCAGTATAAGGGACTCTCAAGAGTCTTCTCCAACACCACAGTTCAAAAGCATCAAGTCTGCGGTGCTCAGCTTTCTTTATAGTCCAACTCTCACATCCATATATGACCACTGGAAAAACCATAGCCTTGACTAGATGGACCTTTGTTGGCAAAGTAATGTCTCTGCTTTTTATTTTTATTTTTGTTTTTTTAAAAAGAATTTTATTAAAAAAGCACAAATGCAAAGAAATGAACAGAGGAAAATTTATGCGTCGAACCTGGACTGGTCACTTATGATAATATACATGCTACAATTCCATTCTCTCCAATCATTCCACCTTCACCCTCTCCCACAGAGTCCCAAAGACTGTTCTAAATGCCTATGTCTCTTTTGCAGTCTCTTATACAGGGTTCAGGTTACCATTTTTCTAAATTCCATATATATGCGTTAATATACGGTATTGATGTTCTTCTTTCTGGCTTACTTCACTCTGTATAATTGGCTCCAATTTCATCCACCTCATTAAAACTGATTCAAATGCATTCTTTTTGATGGCTGAGAAATACTCCATTGTGTATATGTACCAAAGCTTTCTTATCCATTCATCTGCAGATGGACATCTAGGTTGCTTCCATGTCCTGGCTATTATAAACAGTGCTGCAATGAACATTGGAGTACATGTGTCTCTTTCAATTCTGGTTTCCTCGGTGTGTATGCCCAGGAGTGCGATCGCTGGATCATATGGCAGTTCTATTTCCAGTTTTCTGAGGAATCTCCACACTGTTCTCCATAGTGGCTGTACTAGTTTGCATTCCCACCAACAGTGTAAGAGGGTTCCCTTCTCTCCACACCCTCTCCAGCACTTATTGCATGTAGACTTTTGGATAGCAGCCATTCTGACTGGTGTGAAATGGTATCTCATTGTGGTTTTGATTTGCATTTCTCTGATGATGAGGGATGTTGAGCATTTTTTCATGTGTTTATTAGCCATCTTTATGTCTTCTTTGGAGAAATGTCTGTTTAGTTCTTTGGCCCATTTTTTGATTGGGTCACTTAGTTTTCTGGAATTAAGCTGCAGGAGCTGCTTGTATAATTTGCAGATTAATCCTTTATCAGTTGCTTCATTTGCTATTATTGTCTCCCATTCTGAAGGCTGTCTTCTCACCTTCCTTAGAGTTTCCTTTGCTGTGCAGAAGCTTTTGATTTTAATTAGGTCCCATTTGTTTATTTTTGCTTTTATTTCCAATATTCTGGGAGGTGGGTCTTGGAGGATCCTGCTGTGATTTATGTCGGAGAGTGTTTTGCCTACGTTCTCCTCTAGGAGTTTTATAGTTTCTGGTCTTACATTTAGATCTTTAATCCATTTTGAGTTTATTTTGGTGTATGGTGTTAGGAAGTGTTCTAGTTTCATTCTTTTACAAGTGGCTGACCAGTTTTCCCAGCACCACTTGTTAAAGAGACTGTCTTTTCTCCATTTTATATTCTTGCCTCCTTTGTCGAAGATAAGGTGTCCATAGGAGCGTGGGTTTATCTCTGGGCTTTCTATTTTGTTCCATTGATCTATATTTCTGTCTTTATGCCAGTACCATACTGTCTTGATGACTGTGGCTTTGTAATAGAGCCTGAAGTCCGGCAGGTTAATTCCCCCAGTTCCATTCTTCTTCCTCAAGATTGCTTTGGCTATTCGAGGTTTTTTGTATTTCCATACAAATTGTGAGATTATTTGTTCTAGTTCTGTGAAAAAGATTGTTGGTAGCTTGATAGGGATTGCATTGAATGTATAAATTACTTTGGGTAGTATACTCATTTTTACAATATTTATTCTTCCAATCCACGAACACGGTATATTTCTCCATCTATTCATGTCCTCTTTGATTACTTTCACTAGTGTTTTATAGTTTTCTATGTACAAGTCTTTTGTTTCCTTAGGTAGATATATTCCTAAGTATTTAATTGTTTTCATTGCAACAGTGAATGGAATAGTTTCCTTAATTTCTCTTTCTATTTTCTCATTATTAGTGTATAGAAATGCAAGGGATTTCTGTGTGTTGATTTTATATCCTGCAACTTTGCTGTAATCATTGATTAGCTCTAGTAGTTTTCTGGTAGAGTCTTTAGGGTTTTCTGTGTAGAGGATCATGTCATCAGCGAACAGTGAAAGCTTTACTTCTTCTTTTCCAATTTGTATTCCTTTTATGTCTTTTTCTGCTCTGATTGCTGTGGCCAAAACTTCCAGAACTATGTTGAATAGTAGTGGTGAGAGTGGGCACCCTTGTCTTGTTCCTGACTTTAGGGGAAATGCTTTCAGTTTTTCACCATTGAGGATAATGTTTGCTGTGGGTTTGTCATATATAGCTTTTATTATGTTGAGGTATGTCCCTTCAATTCCCACTTTCTGGAGAGTTTTTATCAAAAATGGATGTTGAATTTTGTCGAAGGCTTTCTCTGCATCTATTGAGATAATCATATGATTTTTATTTTTCAGTTTGTTAATGTGGTGTATTACGTTGATTGATTTGCGTATATTGAAGAATCCTTGCATTCCTGGGATAAAGCCCACTTGGTCATGATGTATGATCTTCTTAATGTGTTGTTGGATTCTGATTGCTAGAATTTTGTTAAGGATTTTTGCATCTATGTTCATCAGTGATATTGGCCTATAGTTTTCTTTTTTTGTGGGGTCTTTACCAGGTTTTGGGATTAGGGTGATGGTGGCCTCATAGAATGAGTTTGGAAGTTTCCCTTCCTCAGCTATTTTCTGGAAGAGTTTGAGTAGAATAGGTGTTAGCTCTTCTCTAAATTTTTGGTAGAATTCAGCTGTGAAGCCGTCTGGACCTGGGCTTTTGTTTGCTGGGAGATTTTTGATTACAGTTTCAATTTCCGTGCTTGTGATGGGTTTGTTCAGATTTTCTATTTCTTCCTGGTTCAGTTTTGGAAAGTTGTACTTTTCTAGGAATTTGTCCATTTCTTCCAGGTTATTCATTTTATTGCCATATAATTGCTGATAGTATTCTCTAAAAATCCTTTGTATTTCTGTGTTGTCAGTTGTGATCTCTCCATTTTCATTTCTAATTTTATTGATTTGGTTCTTCTCCCTTTGTTTCTTGATGAGTCTGGCTAGTGGTTTGTCAATTTTATTCACCTTCTCAAAGAACCAGCTTTTGGCTTTGTTGATTTTTGCTATGCTCTCTTTTGTTTCTTTTGCATTTATCTCTGCCCTAATTTTTATGATTTCTTTCCTTCTACTGACCCTGGGGTTCTTCATTTCTTCCTTTTCTAGTTGCTTTAGATGTAGAGTTAGGTTATTTAGTTGACTTTTTTCTTGTTTCTTGAGGTATGCCTGTATTGTTATGAACTTCCCCCTTAGCACTGCTTTTACAGTGTCCCAGAGGTTTTGGGTTGTTGTGTTTTCATTTTCATTCATTTCTATGCATATTTTGATGTCTCTTTTGATTTCTTCTATGATTAGTTCATTATTCAGCAGCGTGTTGTTCAGTCTTCATATGTTGGCACTTTTAACAGTTATTCTCCTGTAATTGAGATCTAATCTTACTGCATTGTGGTCAGAAAAGATGCTTGGAATGATTTCAATTTTTTTGAATTTACCAAGGCTAGATTTATGTCCCAGGATGTGATCTATCCTGGAAAAGGTTCCGTGTGCGCTTGAGAAAAAGGTGAAATTCATTGTTTTGGGGTGAAATGTCCTATAGATATCTATTAGGTCTAACTCTTCTATTATATCATTTAAAGATTGTGTTTCCTTGTTAATTTTCTGTTTAGTTGATCTATCCATAGATGTAAGTGGGGTGTTAAAATCTCCCACTATTATTGTGTTATTGTTAATTTCCCCTTTCATACTTGTTAGTAATTGTCTTACATATTGCGGTGCTCCTATGTTAGGTGCATAAATATTTATAATTGTTATATCTTCTTCTTGGATTGATCCTTTGATCATTATGTAGTTTCCTTCTTTGTCTCGTTTCACAGCCTTTGTTTTAAAGTCTATTTTATCTGATATGAGTATTGCTACTCCTGCTTTCTTTTGGTCTCTATTTGCATGGACTATCTTTTTCCAGCCCTTCACTTTCAGTCTGTATGTGTCCCTCGTTTTGAGGTGGGTCTCTTGTAGACAACATATATGGGGGTTTTGTTTTTGTATCCATTCAGCCAGCCTTTGTCTTTTGGTTGGGGCATTCAACCCATTTACATTTAAGGTAATTATTGAAAAGTAGGATCCCGTAGCCATTTTCTTTATTGCTTTGGGTTCAAGTTTATACACTCTTTCTGTGATTCCTGTCTATAGAAGATCCTTTAGCATTTGTTGGAGAGCTGGTTTGGTGATGCTGAATTCCCTCAGCTTTTGCTTGTCTGTAAAGCTTTTGATTTCTCCTTCATATTTGAATGAGATCCTTGCTGGGTATAGTAATCTGGGCTGTAGGTTATTTTCTTTCATCACTTTAAGTATATCTTGCCACTCCCTTCTGGCCTGAAGAGTCTCTGTTGAAAGATCAGCTGTTATCCTTATGGGAATCCCCTTGAGTGTTATTTGCTGCTTTTCCCTTGCTGCTTTTAATATTTGTTCTTTGTGTTTGATCTTTGTTAATTTGATTAATATGTGTCTTGGAGTATTTCGCCTTGGGTTTATCCTGTTGGGGACTCTCTGGATTTCTTGGACTTGGGTGATTATTTCTTTCCCTATTTTAGGGAAGTTTTCAACTATTATCTCCTCAAGTATTCTCTCATGGTCTTTCTTTTTGTCTTCTTCTTCTGGGACTCCTATGATTCGAATGTTGGAGCGTTTAACATTGTCCCAGAGGTCTCTAATATTGTCCTCATTTCTTTTAATTCGTTTTTCTTTTTTCCTCTCTGTTTCATTTATTTCTACAATTCTATCTTCTAGTTCACTTATCCTGTCTTCTGCCTCTGTTATTCTACTGTTTGTTCCCTCCAGAGTGTTTCTGATCTCATCTATTGCATTATTCATCGTATATTGACTCTTTTTTATTTCCTCTAAGTCCTTATTAAATCTTTCTTCCATCTTCTCAATCCTTTACTCCAGGTTATTTATCTGTAACTCCATTTTACTTTCAAGATTTTGAATCATTTTCACCATCAAAATTCGAAATTCTTTATCAGGTAGATTCCCTATATCTTCTTCTTTTGTTTGTGTTGGTGGGCAATTATCTTGTTCCTTTACTTGCTGGGTATTTCTCTGCCTCTTCATCTTGCTTATATTGCTTTGCTTGGGGTGTCCTTTCCCTCTCCTTGCAGTTTGTGGAGTTCTCTTTATTATGTAGTTTCTTCGCTGTGTGTGGGGTTGGACAGGTGACTTGTCCGGGTTCCCTTGGACGAGGGGTATCTCCTCAAGGCCGCCCCTCCTGCTTTGAATGTGGATCAGCTCCTCCCGGCCCTCCGGTGCCCAAGCAGCCACCGCCTCCTGGACGTGGTACAGCTCCTCTCGGCCACCGCCCTAACTCTGGGCGCGGGGCAGCTCCTCTCAGCCACGATTCTGCACGTGGTCGGTTCCGCCGGGAGCCGGGCGTCTCTCGCGACTGCGCCGCCGGGAGCCGGGCGTCTCTCGCGTCTGCGCCGCCGGGAGCCGGGCGTCTCTCGCGTCTGCCATGTCTCTGCTTTTTAATATGCTGTTTAGGTTGGTCATAACTTTTCTTCCAAGGAGTAAACGTCTTTTAATTTCATGGCTGCAAACACCATCTGCAGTGATTTTGGAGCCCCCCAAAATAAAGTCAGCCACTGTTTCCACTGTTTCCCCCTCTATTTGTCATGAAGTTGTGGGACCGGATGTCATGATCTTAATTTTCTGAATGTTGAGCTTTAGGCCAACTTTTTCACTCTCCTCTTTTACTTTCATCAAGAGGCTCTTTAGTTCTTCTTTGCTTTCTGCCATAAGGGTGGTGTTATCTGCATATCTGAGGTTATTAATATTTCTCCCAGCAGTCTTGATTCCAGCTTGTGTTTCATCCAGCCCAGCGTTTCTCATGAAAGGATTTAGCCATTAGATCCTTGAACTTTTTGGCCTCACCCTCTCCTGGGGTTCTGATGACATAAGCGCTAAATCTTTTTTTATAGTCCCATAGGCTCCTGAGGCTCTGTTCATTGTTTCCTCTCTCTGTTCAGGTTGGATCATTTCTATTGTTCAAACATGAAGTTTACTGATTCTTTCCTCTGTCCCTCCTCATCTGTCCTCTTCAGGTTTATCCTTTTCACCGAGTTAAATTCTTTTTCAGTTATTGTGCTTTTTCAGTCTCATATTTATTTCTTTATATCTTTTATTATTTGCTGAGATTTTTAATTTTTTCATTTGTTTCAGACTTGTTCATGATGGCTTGTTGAAACATTTTGTAATGACTGTTTTAAAATATTTGTCAGTCCCTTGATTGTCTTTTAAAATTCAAATTGAGATTTCCTAGGTTCTTGGTATGATGAATGATTTTTGATTTTGGAACTTCAACATCTTAGGTATTATATGGTATAAGAATCTGAATCTTATTTAAACTTTCTATGTTAGCTGGTTTCTTTTGACAGTGCTCCAGCAGGGGAGAAAAGGTGCTACCTCATTACTGTAAGACAGTGGTGGGAATCCAGATTCCTACTTGGCCTTTGTTTTTCTAAAAGATTTATTTATTTATGGCTGCACTAGGTCTTCATTGCTGCATGTGAGCTTTCTCTAGTTGTGGCTACTCTCTAGTTGCAGTGTGTGGGCTTCTCCCTGCAATGGCTTGAATTATTGCAGAGTGCACGCTCCAGAGCATGGGCTCAGCAGTTGTGGCACACAGACTTAATTGGCCCGAGGCATGTGGAATCTTTCTGGAGCAGAGATTGAATCTGTGTCCCATGCATTGGCAGGCGGATTCTTAACCACTGGACTGTCAGGGAAGTCCTGGCCTCTGTTGACCCCTCCCTATGAAGGAAATAGGCTCCTCATTACCAGTGCCTGGGGGTGGGGGTTTTGGCTCCCCACTAGCCCTTTGCTGATACCACAGAAGAAGGGGAGGAGTACCCTCATTACCACAGGGCAGTGGTGAAGGTCCTGACTCTTCTTTAAGTCTCTCTAACCCACCACCCTTGTAGGGAGAGTGAAGATGCCTTGTTACTTTGGTTCGGGGTGGAAACCTCAGCTCCCTACTCAGCCTTCTCTGACACTATCTTCTCAGGGGGTTTGGGACAACCTCAGTACAGCCTGGTGAGGGTGGAAGTCCAAGCTTCCTGCTCACTATTTGTAGGCAGGTGGGGCTACAGTTTTTCTGTGTTATTTGGCTGGAGTAAAACAGTTATTGTCTAAATGTTTTTGTCCTGCTAGTCTCTTTCCTGGTCCTTTGACTTGAAAATGCAGAATTTTGTTGGGGCTTATTTGAGTGGGGATCTCTGTGCAGTTTGATGTTTCTGGGTTACAGCCTCTTTAACTACAAGCCTGGAATATTTCAGGCAAAAAGGAAATCCAGAGAACTCACTAACGTGATGTTCCTTGATAGTCATCCCTAACCTCCCTGGTTAGATTGCCTCTTTCTCTCCATTTTTTGGAGTTTTATGTTCATTATATATATACACATTACATATAGTGTCAAGGGGTTTTAGTTGTACTTAGCTGGAGGAATCAGTTCAGTTCAGTTCTTCGGCGATCAGCTTTCTTCACAGTCCAACTCTCACATCCATACATGACCATGGGAAAAACCATAGCCTTGACTAGACAGACCTTTGTTTTGCTAAGTAATGTCTCTGCTTTTTAATATACTATCAAGGTTGGTCATAACTTTCCTTCCAAGGAGTAAGTGTCTTTTAATTTCATGGCTGCAATCAGCATCTGCAGTGATTTTGGAGCCCAAAAAAATAAAGTCTGACACTGTTTCCACTGTTTTTCCATCTATTTCCCATGAAGTGATGGGACCAGATGCCATGATCTTTGTTTTCTGAATGTTGAGCTTCAAGCCAACCTTTTCACTCTCCTTTTTCACTTTCATCAACAGGCTTTTGAGTTCCTCTTCACTTTCTGCCATAAGGGTAGTGTCATCTGCATATCTGAGGTTATTGATATTTCTCCTGGCGATCTTGATTCCAGCTTGTGCTTCTTCCAGCCCAGCGTTCCTCATGATGTACTCTGCATATAAGTTAAATAAGCAAGGTGACAATATACAGCCTTGATGCACTCCTTTTCCTATTTGGAACCAGTCTGTTGTTCCATGTACAGTCCTGACTGTTGCTTCCTGACCTGCATACAGGTTTCTCAAGAGGCAGGTCAGGTGGTCTGGTATTCCCATCTATTTCAGAATTTTCCACAGCTGAAGGAATAGGGAAATGTAAACCAATTCCATCTTCTCAGAACTTTATATAGCATTTTGTTACATAATTTTTTCTTACTTAGTGTACTGGCTAGTGTTTCTGCAATAACATGAAATGATAATGGGAATAGCATCTATTCTTTTCTCATTCCTCATTTACGGGGAATGCCTCTAATGTTACCCCCGCCAGTCATTAGTTTGAGATGTTAAATTCAGTTGAACAAATATTTAGTAGTCCCTACTGTATGTAGTCACTGCTCTAAGGCTGGAAATATAGCTGGCAGAGAATAAAGAGGTCTTAATTGTTTTATCTTATCTATTTTTCTCTTGTATCTTTATAATATCTGTTATATTTCTCATATCTTTTTCTCTACAGAAAGACTCACCTTTATATTAATACTTGTCTCCCATTCCTTCATCTGTTTGACCTGCTTTGTACTGAAATAGAGGTAGGGAACCATGTGGTTCACAGTTAAGAGGAATATAAGATATATTAAGTTATATTAAATCTATGGGCCTATCTTGGACTGCAGATGGTGACTGCAGCCATGAAATTAAAAGACACTTGCTCTTTGGAAGAAAAGTTACAACAAACCTAGACAGTGTATTGAAAAGCAAAGACATCACTTTGCCAACAATAAGTCTGTATAGTCAAAGCTATGGTTTTTCCAGTAGTCAGGTATGAATGTGAGAGCTGGACCATAAAGAAGGCTGAGTGCCAGAGAATTGATACCTTTACATTGTGATGCTGGAGAAGACTCTTGAGAGTCCCTTGGACACCAGGGAGATCAAACCAGTCAAAGGAAATCAACCCAGAATATTCATTGGAAGCACTGATGCTGAAGCTGGAGATCTAATACTTCGGCCACCTGATGCAAAGAGCTGACTCATTGGAGAAGACCCTGATCCAGGAAAAGATAGAAGGCAGGAGGAGAAGGGGGCAACAGAGGATAAGATGGTTGATAGCCTCATCAACTCAATGGACATGAATCTGAGCAAACTCTGGGAGATAGTGAAGGATAGGGAAGCCTGTCATGCTGCAGTCCATGGGGTTGCAAGGAGCCGGACCTGACTTAGCAACTGAACAACAACATCTTGGTTAGGACTCTTAAGTGTCAAGTTATAAAGTTCAAGCTAGCAGAAGTAAATGGAGGGTACTGCATTCATTGTACAATAGGAGGCCAGAGTCTCAGGAAGTAGGACATGTAGCTGAGTCTCAGTTCTCAGGAAGAACTGGAACCAGGAACCCCCAGGACCTTTTGGACTCCTGTTCTCTCATGTTCTTTCCCTCTCTCTCTGTCCAGGCCTGTTTTTTCAGTGCCAAGTCTGAACTTCTGTACTGCTAGGGAATTCCTTCTCCAGGTCTTTTACCTCCACTTCTAGAGAGTTGCCTTCATTCTTCCTTCTCTGCCTCAGAGGCTGTGATAGACACACCCCAGGTTCTAGGTTCATGTCCTGTCATTCAAGGAAATAGTCCAGGCAGAACTAGCTCCTCATTCTCAGCATCAGATTGGTTCAACTGGATGCTTGTCCACTCATCGTCTGGCTGTGGCCAGAGAGCCTAGTTATGTGGTACAGACACAGCTGCTAAGAGTTCACCTTTATATCAGAGGTGGGAGACACCCCAAAAGATGGAGTTCTTTTCATGCTTTATTATTATGTAGTAATAGCGTGAAGCTATTGGAGAAGGCAATGGCACCCCACTCCAGTACTCTTGCCTGGAAAATCCCACGGACGGAGGAGCCTGGTGGTCTGCAGTCCATGGGGTCGCTAAGAGTCGGACACGACTGAGCAACTTCACTTTCACGCATTGGAGAAGGAAATGGCAACCCACTCCAGTGTTCTTGCCTGGAGAATCCCAGGGACAGGGGAGCCTGGTGGGCTGCCGTCTATGGGGTCGCACAGAGTCGGACACAACTGAATCGACTTAGCAGTAGCAGTATAGGGACTAAATAAGGGATCACTTTATACATGTAACAGTTATAACTGCACAGAATGGCTATCCTTACTTTGGGCTCCAAATTAAGGCTTTTGTAAATTGCCATGAGCATGTGTGGCCTGAGGTTGTACCCTTGCCTGGTTTGGATAGTACAGTTTCATCACTCATGGGTTATTCCTTGCCATGGGTCATGTTATGGCTTATAGCAGACTCTGTGTCTCTAATTTATATTCACCTCCACTTCTTCTTGGGCTTATAAATAAATCCAATACAGAAATTCACAAATACTTTCAAATTAATGTCCTAGCCAGCAACATTAAGCCATGAATTCTATTATTACTGGATGAATCTAATCTCCCAAATCTTTACTCTTTTTCTTGTATCAATGTAGTAAAGAAATATTTGGTGTAGTTGAGAATATTAACTGCTTGCTTCCACATCAACTCCGGTTTTCATGTACAAACATCTACTTAATTCCTGAAGGAGGCAGCTTGTTGTCACTTCCCTCTCTCTATCTCTCTTTTTTTTCTCACTGGTGTTTCCCTTTTTCCAAGACTAGTATTAAGTTTAATTAAGTATTAAAATTCCACCATTTTAATCCTGGACTCTTTCTCCAGACTGTGCTTCTAACGTTTTAAAAGGCAACTTCCTTCCTCTGCTGCCTCCCTGGAGACCTGCTCCTACCTCATCTGGCAGAATTACATTGACATCAATTTCCAGGACTCAGATGGAAGGGTTGAATCCTTAGATGGCACCAGCAGGAATACAAAACAGCTGGGAACAAAGGATATCATGTGTCCACTGGTGAAGTCACCACTCATGTCAGTAAGAATGGCCTATCTAGCCACCCATGTCATTGGTTTAGTATTCCAGAGACCTTCCAGGAAATCAAAGCCAGTCAAGATTGCAGGAGAAGGACTTCCCTCATTTCTCCCTGGTGGTTCAGTGGTTAAGATTCCATGTTCCCAGTGCAGGGGACATAGGTTTGATCCTGGTCAGGGAACTAAGATTCTACATGCTGTATGGAGTGGCAAAAAGATTAAAAAATAAAAATAAATAAAATAGAAAAGAATGTGCATGTTGTTAATACTCAGATAATGATAATATTGGTAGTGATAACATGGACTTTTATGATGTCTGAACATGAGACATTGAGTAAGTGAAAGTGAAACTGAAAGTCACTCGGCCGTGTCTGACTTTTTCAACCCCATAGACTATACAGTCCATGGAATTCTCCAGGCTAGAATAATGGAGTGGGTAGCCATTCCCTTCTCCAGGGGATCTTCCCAACCCAGGGATCAAATCCAGGTCTCCTGCATTGCAGGCAGATTCTTCATCAGTTGAATCACAAGGGAAACCCAAGAATACTGGAGTGGGTAGCCTATCCCTTCTCCAGTGGATCTTCCCTACCTAGGAATTGAATCAAGGTCTTCTGCATTGCAGGTAGATTCTTTACCAACTGAGCTATCAGGGAAGCCCCACTGAGTAAAGACTACCCATTAAAAAAAAAAAAGATTGCCAAGAGACACAGGCCAATTACACATCAAATACCATCAGGAAAAGGTTACCAAAAGTTATTGTTGAATAACTTTCACCTATATAGTTCAAGCTGAAAGATTTCCATAAGGCCAGGTGCCATACATTTTTATTTCTTTGATTTCAAAACTAATTATAGAAGACATTATGCCTATAAAAATAAAAAACAGCCCTGGCAAGTTTCATTTGACATATTGATCCTTAAAACATTAAAATGTGGGGGAAATATATCTTAAAATTGAAAAATTACATTAAAATCTCATAGGATCTCAAGAATCAGATTACAAAAGTTGGCTCAGTTGGAGTCCAGTTGTATGTAAAAACAGAAGTGACTCAACCTTATTGCAATCCTTTAGCATCTTGTGGTTGTTCTATTGCAGTTTGAGTGCAAATAGCTAAAACCCTGAATGTATCACAAGGCCAGAGCTAACATCCTGATTTAGCATTCTGTGGTTTTTCCAGTAGTCACGTATGGATGTGAGAGTTGGACTATGAAGAAAGCTGATCGCTGAAGAATTGATGCTTTTGAACTGTGGTGCTGGAGAAGACTCTTGAGAGTCCCTTGGACTGCAAGGAGATCCAACCAGTCTATTCTAAAGGAGATCAATCCTGGGTGTTCATTGGAAGGACTGATGCTAAAGCTGAAACTGCAATACTTTGGCCACCTCATGCGACGAGTTGACTCACTGGAAAAGACTCTGATGTTGGGAGGGATTGAGGGCGGGAGGAGATGGGGATGACAGAGAATGAGATGGCTGGATGGCATCACTGACTCGATGGACATGAGTTTGAGTGAACTCTGGGAGTTGGTGATGGACAGGGAGGCCTGGTGTGCTGTGATTCATGGGGTTGCGGAGAGTCGGACACGGCTGAACGACTGAACTGACCTGAATGGAGTAAACACCACTACAGAGATAAAGAACATTACAGATTTAAACTTCCGGGGGGAAAGTAGCCTAATTACTATACTAAAATTTCTCTCTGTCTCAATGAGGAAAATCAACAAGTAAAATTCCTAAACTGATGATCAATCCCATTCACTTGTAATTATATAAAATATTCCAATGCCTTCCCCTTCATGGACCACAGCCTTGTCATAGCAAAGGGGCTTGCATAACTCAGTGAAGCTATGAGCCATGCCATGTAGGGCCACCTAAGATGGATGGGTCCTAGTGGAGAGTTCTGACAAAACATGATCTACTGGAGGAAGGAATGGCAAACCACTCCAGTATTCTTGCTGTGAGAACCCCATGTACATGAAGAACATGAAAAAGCAGAGAGATAAAACACCGGAAGATGAGCTCCCCAGGTCAGAAGTTGTCCAGTACGCTACTGGCGAAGAACAGAGGGCAATTACTAATAGCTCCAGATAGAATGAAGTGGCTGGGCTGAAGCAGAAATGATGCTCAGTTGTGGATGTGTCTGGCAGTGAAAGTAAAGTCTGATGCTATAAAGAACCATATTGCATAGGAAACTGGAATGTTAGATCCATGAATCAAGGTAAATTGGAGGTGGTCAAGCAGGAGACAGCAAGAGTGAACATCAACATTTTTGGAGTCAGTGAACTAAAATGGATGAGAATGGTCAAATTTAATTCTGATGACCATTATATCTACTACTGTGGGCAAGAATACCTTAGAAGAAATGGAGTAGCCCTCACAGTCAACCAAAGAACTGAAAAAGCAGTACTTGGATGCAATCTCAAAAATGACAGAATGATCTCGGTTGTTTCCAAGGAAATCATTCAACATCACAGTAATCCAAGTCTGTGCCCCAACCACAGATGCTGAAGAAACTGAAGTTGACTGGTTCTATGAAGACCTACAAGATCTTCTAGAACTAACACCAAAAACAGATGTGCTTTTCATCATAGGGGATTGGAATGCAAAATTAGGAAGTCAAGACACCTGGAATAACAGGCAAGTTTGGCCTTCGAAGGGCTTCCCTTGTGGCTCAGCTGGTAAAGAATTTGCCTGCAATGCGGGAGACCTGGGTTCAATCCCTGGGTTGGGAAGATCCCCTGGAGAAGGGAATGGCTACCCATTCCAGTATTCTGGCCTGGAGAATTCCATGGACTCAACAGTCTGTGGTGTTGCAAAGAATTGGACACGACTGAGCAACTTTCACTTGCACTTTCACTTTGGCCTTCGAATGCAAATTGAAGTGGGGCAAAGGCTAACAGAGTTTTGTCAAGAGAACGCACTGGTCATAGCAAACACCCCTTTCCAACAATACGAGAGATGACTCTACACATGGATATCATCTGATGGTCAATACTGAAATCAGAGTGATTATATTCTTTGCAGCCAAAGATGGAGAGACTCTATACAGTCAGCAAAAATAAGACCTGGAGCTGACTGTGCCTTAAATCATGAACTCCTTATTGCAAAATTCAGATTTAAATTGAAGAAAGTAGGGAAAACCACTAGGCCATTCAGGTGTGACCTAAATCAAACCTCTTATGATTATACAGTGGAAGTGACAAATAGATTCTAATCTGGTAGACAGATCTGGTAGACAGACTGCCTGAAGAACTATGGAAAAAAGGTTCATAACGTTGTACAGGAGGCAGTGACCAAAACCATCCAAAGGAAAAAAAAATGCAAGAAGGCAAAGTGGTTGTCTGAGAAGGCTTTCAGACAACAATAGCTGAGGAAAGAAGAGAAGTGAAAAGCAATGATGATACCACTCTAATGCAGAAAGTGAAGAGGAATCAAAGAGCTTCTTGATAAGGGTGAAAGAGGAGAGTGAAAAAACTGGCTTAAAACTCAGCTTTCAAAAACTAAGATCATGGCATCTACTTTATGGCTAATAGATGGGAAAAAATGGAAACAGTGACAGATTTTATTTTCTTGGGTTCCAAAATCACTGTGGATGGTGACTGAAGCCATAAAATTAAAAGACTGCTCCTTGGAAGGAAAGCTATGACAGACCTAGACAGTGTATTAAAAAGCAGAGACATTCATTTGCCGACAAAGGTCCATATAGTCAAAACTATGCTTTTTCCAATCGTCATGTACAGATGTGAGAGTTGGACCATAAAGAAGGCTGAACACTGAAGAATTGATGCTTTTGAACTGCGATGCTGGAGAAGACTCTTGAGAGTCCCTTGGACTGCAAGGAGATCAAACTAGTCAATCCTAAAGGAAATCAACCTTGAATATTCTTTGAAAGGACTGATACTAAAGCTGAAGCTCCAGTACTTTGGCCACCTGACGTGAAGAGCCACCTCATTGGAAAAGACATGTATATTATCATATGTGAAATGAATCACCAGTTCAGGGTCAATGCATGATACAGGATGCTCGGTGTTGGTGTGCGGAGATGACCCAGAGGGAGGATAAGGAGAGGAGGGAGGTGGGAGGGGGGTTCAGAAAGGGGAACTCAAATACACCCGGGGCGGATTCATGTCAATGTATGGCAAAACCAACCAATATAATATTGTAAAATAATTAGCCTCCAATAAAAAATATTTAAAAAATAAAATTAAATTTAAAAAAAAAAAAAAGGGTAAGACCCTAATGCTGGGAAAGACTGAAGGCAAAAGGAGAAGAGGGTGGCTGAAGATGAGATGGTTAGATAGCATCACCGACTCAGTGGACATGAATTTGAGCAAATTCCGGGAGATAGCGAAGGACAAGGAAGCCTGGCATGCTGCAGTCCATGGGGTCACAAACAGTCAGACACGACTTAGCGACTGAACACAACACACAACACACACATCCCAGTGTCATTAGATGACATTTCCTTATTCTGGCATAGCATTCCTTCTTGTTGAGGTTTGAGTGGATACCCTTATTCCCTGCCTGAGTTCAAACCAACTAAGAAGAGAAGTGAGAATTCAGATGGAGACTGAATATTACCTCTGTTATACCAATGATATATTGAAAAGAGTGACCTGAAATTCAGGCCAGGTGAATTCTCTGACTCCCTGCAGACAGTCTAAACCTTGGAATTGTCCATCTAAAGGCAAGTTTGGGTCTGCAGAGTGGACTCACTTAACCATGATTTCTGCCATGAACTAGTTCAAATAGAAGAGAACATTCCTACTTGTGAACCTAAATATATTAATTCCATCCAGTCAATAAATATGGTTGTCACCCATCATTGTACCCCATTTCTAGCTAAGGCAAGTAGTAAAAGTTGGGACAAGAAGCCAGTAATATTGAAGGAGAACTCTCCTCGTGATAAACAGGGCCCAGAAGTTTCCTAAAGGACAGCTTTATTCATTCTTTTGATGTGGCAACCTGCCTCCAAAGATGGTCTCCAATGATCCCCCACTCCCCATAGTCATACCCAGATGTAGTCAACAGTTATGTTGTACTAGAGTTGGTATGTATGACCAGTAACATATGGCAGAAGTGAGGAAGTCTTACTTCTAAGATTAGAAGGCTCTCTCTTACTTTCTCTGGGGGAAACTAGTTGCCATGTTGTGGGCAGTACTAAGGAGAACACTATGCAGAAAGTAACTGGAGCCCCCAGTCAATAGCCAGTGAGAAACTGAGACCCAATAACAAGCATATGAGTGAGCTTGGGAGTGGATCCCCCAGCTCCAGTCAAGGCCCATGAAGATGGAAACCCTGATAACAGGTTGACTACAACTTCATGAGACCTTGAGCTAGGACCACCCAGCTAAGCCACTCTCAGATTCCTGATCCTCAGCACTTATATAAGATAATACATGTTTGTTGTTTTTTTACCTCCCAAGTCTTGGGGTGATTTGTTAAGCAGAAAAATATGACTATTAATAGAATATTTAACTAACATTTATTTCATAATGTTATGAGTTCACATATATTTATCAGTTTTTATAATATGCCAAGCACTATGGAAGTCCCTGTCCCCAGCATCTGCCATTTAGATGGGGGAATTGGGATGTGGACAGCTCTTTGTGGACTTTCTTACAACTGTGTGAAGCTGATGACCAGATTCTGATTTTACAGATGAGGGAACTGTGACTCAGATTAAACACCAGGGTTCATCAGTTGTTGTTGTTCAGTCACTAAGTTGTGTCTGACTCTTTGAGACCCCATGGACTGCAGCATGCCACGCTTCCCCATCCTTCACTATCTCCCGGAGTTTACCCAAACTCATGTCCACTGAGGCGGTGATGCCATCCAACCATCTCATCCTCTGTTGCCCCCTTCTCCTCCTGCCCTCAATCTTTCCCCTCATCAGGGTCTTTTCCAATGATGGTTCTTTGCATTAGGTCGACAAAGTATTGGAGCATCAGCTTTAGCATCGGTCCTTCCAATGAATATTCAAAGTTGATGACCTCCTTGCTGTCCAAGGGACTCTCAAGAGTCTTTTCCAGCACCACAATTCGAAAGCATCAGTTCTTTGGCACTCAGCCTTCTTTATGGTCCAACTTTCACATCCGTACGGGGCTACTGGAAAAACCATAGCTTTGACTATATGGACCTTTGCTGGCAAAGTGATGTCTCTGCTTTTTAATATGCTGTCTAGGTTTGTCATAGCTTTTCTTCCAAGAAGCAAGTGTCTTTTAATTTCATGGCTGCAGTCACAGTCCACAGTGATTTTGGAACCCAAGAAAATAAAATCTGTCACTGTTTCCACTTTTTCCTCATCTATTTGCAGTGAAGTGATGGGACTGGATGCCATGATCTTAGGCTTCTGAATGTTGAATTTTAAGCCAGCTTTTTCACTCTCCTCTTACACCCTCATCAAGAGGCTCTCTAGTTCCTCTTTGCTTTCTGCCATTAGAGTGGTATCATCTGCATATCTGAGGTTATTGATATTTCTCCTGGCAAATCTTGATTCCAGCTTGTGCTTCATCCAGATTGGGATTTCGCATGATGTACTCTGCATATAAGTGAAGTAAGTAGGGTGACAATATACAGTCTTGACATGCTGCTTTCCCAGTTTTGAACCAGTGATACTGAAATAACTAAGAAAAGTTAAGTTTGGTTGCCTGTATTGTGTCTTGAGTTTCTTTAATTTCTAGATATGAAAGAGAGAAAACAAGGCTTATACTGATATTCCATTGGGAATGCAGATGCAGTAAAGTTTCATTGCTACAGGCTCCAGAGTGACAGGCTGGCATGTGGGCCTTGCCAGGAGCAGGGAACCGAGCCTCTCTCTGCATCTTGGGATGCCCTCTGGAGAACAGTTGTCTTATCCTTGCCTTCATGGGTCATGGGTCTTCTGAAAAGCCTAGGGTGGTATGAAATGTTGGCGGGGAAGTGGGCACCTACTTAAGATTCAGAAATCCATTTTAAAGCCACTTCCACTTAAAGATAGACTTGGCAACTGGCAGGGGTTGAACTGCCAGATGTCTCGAGGAGATTGGCAAACAGAGTGAATAGCTATGATTCAGCATCATTTAGCCTTGATCACACCATTTTATAATGGTCATCACTTGGATGTTGAAGTTGCTTTACTTGTTCTTGGTTTTCAGTGAGTAGCAATGTAGAAATTTTAATATGCAAAATTTCATTTAAAATAAAAAGAAATCTTTTTTGGCAACGCTAGGTCTTTATTGCGGTGCTCAGGCTTTCTCTTGTTGTGGTGTGTAGGCGTCTCTTGTGAAGCATGGGCTCTAAAGTCCATGGGCTCCTTAGTTGTGTCATGTGGGCTTAGTTGCTCTGTGACATGCAGGATCTTTGTTCCCTGAGTAGGGATCAAACTCAAGTCCCTTGCATTGGAAGGCAGGTTCTCAAACACTGGACCACCAGGGAAGTCCCCTGTGTACAAAGTTTTCAGTTCAGTTCAGTTGCTCAGTCGTGTCCGACTCTCCGCGACCCCATGAATCACAGCACACCAGGCCTCCCTGTCCATCACCAACTCCTGGAGTTCACTCAAACTCATGTCCACAGAGTCGGTGATGCCATCCAGCCATCTCATTCTCTGTCGTCCCCGTCTCCTTCCATCCCCAATCCCTCCCAGCATCAGAGTCTTTTCCAGTGAGTCAACTCGTCGCATGAGGTGGCCAAAATATTGGAGTTTCAGCTTAAGCATCAGTCCTTCCAATGAACACCCAGGATTGATCTCCTTTAGAATGGACTGGTTAGATCTCCTTGCAGTCCAAGGGACTCTCAAGAGTCTTCTCCAACACCACAGTTCAAAAGCATCAATTCTTCGGCGATCAGCTTTCTTCACAGTCCAACTCTCACATCCATACATGACCACGGGAGAAACCATAGCCTTGACTAGACGGACCTTTGTTGGCTAAGTAATGTCTCTGCTTTTTAATATGCTATCTAGGCTGGTCATAACTTTCCTTCCAAGGAGTAAATACCATCAAATGTATGGAGCTTTGTGGGGATGTTATAGTAGCCACCAGATAAATGTACTAGCACAATAACTGAATGGTATCATGTATCCTTAATTAATTTAGATCCAACTGTATAGCATGAAAGCACACTAATCCATCCCCATATTACCAAATTAAGAATTTTTACCTTCACCAAAATGCAGAAGATACTGTAAGTTAAGAAAGATTCTTTCCAGGCACTGATTACTAATTGCATTTAAGAATTTTCTAAGGTTGGAGGAATTTAAGTGTTTAGACAGATGGCTATATCAGGTTTGATTATTCATATTTTTGCTATGAATATATTCATTTATGAATAAATAGGTTGTATCAATTAACAGTATAACAGCTGGAACAATAACAGTGAAAATGAATGTTTTTGCATTTGGTTTTTTGTCTCAGTTGAAATTTTTGTCTTTTGGGGGTTTTAGGTTACAAATTGGACTGTTTTGGTTATCGTGGAGGGTGGAAATGAAGCTGGTAGACAGTTCTCTAAGGGAGAGGGAAAAGTAAGGACAAATGTCTATAACCAGTATTAGTAAAGATTGATGCTACTGACTAAATTAAATTTAGGTCAACTCTTAGTACAAACCGGTCATCATGTATATAAAAAGAACAGTATCTCCTCCTACTTCCCCAATTCTATCCCATCCCTCAGCAGCAATTCTTCCTTCATTTTGCTCTGCTCCATGAGACCTGACCTGCTGTGTTTGTTTTTCTAAGCAAGTCAGAAATGGGTAAGTCTGTGCTACTCAGAATTTTGTTAGAAAGATGCAAGCCTATGAAGACAATGCTTCTTCACTTTAACTGCCTTAGGTTTTTCTACAGAAATATTTCAGAATATATGATTTGTGAGAAAATTTAAGACTTTGAACTTTTTTGAAAAGTAGTGTCAGATTGTGTGTGCATGCTAAGTTGCTTGTCATGTCCAACTCTTTGCAACCCTATAGACTCTAACCTGCCAGGCTCTTCTGTCAATGGGATTCTCCAGGCAAGAACACTGCAGTGGGTTGCCGTGCTCTCCTCCAGGGGATCCTCCCAACCCAGGGGCCAAACCCATGTCTCTTACATTTCCTGCATTGGCAGGTGGGTTTTAACACTAGCACCACCTGGGAAGTCCCTAGTATTAGATTGTGTGTGAAGTCGCTTTAATCATGTCTGAGTCATTGCAACCCTATGGACAGAGGAGCCTGGCGGGCTACTGTATTGGATACTGGAGTGGGTTGCCGTGCCCTCCTCCAGGGTATCTTCCTGACTTAGGGATCGAACCCTTCTCTTATGTTTCCTGCATTGGTAGGTGGGTTCTTTACCACTAGCACCACCTGGGAAGCCCCAGTTGGGAAGTATCGGATTAAGGTTATCCAAATCTTTTCTAAATTCAAGTCTTATGAAGTATTCTGGCTAAAACCTCCTACCCTAATGAAATCTTTGTCCATTCTAACACTCTCTAAACTCATGTCCATTGAGTCGGTGAGGCCATCCAGCCATCTCATTCTCTGTCGTCCCCTTCTCCTCCTGCCCCCAACCTTTCCCAGCATCAGAGTTTTTTCCAGTGAGTCAACTCGTCGCATGAGGTGGCCAAAGTATTGCAGTTTCAGCTTTAGCATCAGTCCTTCCAATGAACACCCAGGATTGATCTCTCTTAGAATGGACTGGTTGGATCTCCTTGCAGTCCAAGGGACTCTCAAGAGTCTTCCGGGAGTTGGTGATGGACAGGGAGGCTTGGCGTGCTGTGATTCATGGGGTCGCAGAGAGTCGGACACGACTGAGCAGCTGAAGAAGAAGAAGAAACTCTGAACCATAACATTAATGGTTTATTTGTTCATTCATTTAAGAAACACTTGTTGAATACCTGTTATAGGCCAGAGTCTATAATGCTAGAAAAATATATTCTGTGGTTTCTATTGGTACTGATCTAGCAAACAAATGATTTACAGTACAAGAGGATAAGCATTGTAGTGTTTTTGTAAACAGACTGAGAGCATGTACCCAGACTGGAAAACTGGTGCCTAAGCTGAGAGAAGAGATTACATACAAAAACAGGGAGATGTGAGAATGCTATGGCAGATAGTAGGGCTACAGAGGTGAGCAGAGGCCAGGTCTTTGAGCATCAGGCTAAGGAGCTTTTGTGTGATTTTGAAAGCAGTAGGAAGGCACTAACGATGTTTAAGGAGTAAAGTGAAGCGATCTGGTTGGTGTTTCAGAAACATCAGTCTAGAGGATATGCAGGATTAGCAGTGCAATGAATGAGAGACGTTGGCTAACCTTCCTACTGAAAACAACTAGAAATGCTAGATGAAAACAATTTTTTCTTTTTAATTTATTTTTTTATTGAAGGATAATTGCTTTACAGAATATTGTTGTTTTCTGTCAAACCTCAACATGAATCAGCCATGGTATACATATATCCCCTCCCTTTTGAACCTGGCTCCTGTCTCCCGCCCCATACCATCCCTCTAGTTTGTACAGAGCCCCTGTTTGAGTTTCCTGAGCCATACCAAAAATTCCCGTTGGCTATCTATTTTACGTATGGTAATGTAAGTTTCCATGTTACTCTCTCCATACATCTCACCCTCTGCTCCCTTCTCCACATGTCCATAAGTCTGTTCTCTCTGTCTGTTTCTCCATTAATGCCCTGCAAATAAATTCTTCAGTACCATTTTTCTCGATTCCGTATATATACATTAGAATATGATATTTATCTTTCTCTTTTTGACTCATGTCACTCTGTATAATAGGTTCCAGGTTCATTCACCTCATCAGAACTGACTCAAATGTGTTCCTTTTTATGGCTGAATAATATTCCATAGTGTATATGTACCACAACTTCTTTATCCATTCATCTGTCAATGGACATCTAGGTTGCTTCCATGTTCTAGCTATTGTAAATAGTGCTGCAATGAACAATGGGATACATGTGTCTTTTTTCAATTTTGGTTTCCTCAGGGTATATGCCTAGGAGTGGTGGTTTTATTCCTAGTTTTTTAAGGAATCTCCGTAACATTTTCTATAATGGCTGTATCAATTTACATTCCCACCAACAGTGCAAGAGTGTTCCCTTTTCTCCACACCCTCTCCAGCATTTATTGTTTGTAGACTTTTTAATGATGGCCATTCTGACCAGTGTGAGGTGATATCTCCTTGTAGTTTTGACTTGCATTTCTCTAATAATGAGTGATGTTGAGCATCTTTTCATGTGTTTGGTAGCCATCTGTATGTCTTTGGAGAAATGTCTGTTTAGGTCTTTTTCCCACTTTTTGATTGGGTTGTTTGTTTTTCTGGCATTGAGTTGTATGACCTGCTTGTATATTTTGAAAATTAATCTTTTGTCAGTTGTTTCATCTGCTATTATTTTTTCCCATTCTGAGGGTTGTCTTTTCACCTTGCTTATAGTTTCCTTTGCTGTGCAAAAGCTTTTAAGTTTAATCAGGTCCCACTTGTTTACTTTTGTTTTTATTTCCTTTACTCTAGGGTCATAGAGGATCTTGCTTTGATCTAAGTCATTGAGTATTCTATGTTTTCCTCTAAGAGTTTTATAGTTTCTGGTCTTACATGTAGGTATTTAATCCATTTTGAGTTTATCTTTGTGTATGGTGTTAGGAATTGTTCTAATTTTATTCTTTTACATGTAGCTGTCCAGTTTTCCCAGCACCATTTACTGAATAGGCTGTCTTTGTCCTATTGTATATTCTTACCTCCTCTGTCAAAGATAAGGTACCCATAGGTGCATGGGTTTATTTCTGGGCTTTCTATCTTGTTCCATTGGTTTATATTTCTGTTTTTGTGCCAGTACCATACAGTCTTGATGACTGTAGTTTTGTAGTATAATCTGAAGTTTTAGGAAGGTTGATTCCTCCAGCTCCATTCTTCTTTCTCAAGACTGCTTTGGCTACTTGGGGTCTTTTTTGTTTCCATGTTAATCGTGAAATTTTTTGTTCTAGTTCTGTGAAAAATGCCATTGGTAATTTGATAGGGATCACTTAGTCATTTTCACAATACTGATTCTTCCTACCCAGGAACATGGAATATCTCTCCTTCTGTTTATATCATCTTTGATTTCTTTCATTAGTGTCTTATAATTTTCTGTGTACAGTTCTTTTGTCTCCTTAGGTACGTTTATTCCTAGATATTTAGTTCTTTTTGTTGCAGTGGTGAATGGGGTCGAGTCCTTAATTTCTCTTTCTGATTTTTCACTGTTAGTATATAGAAGTGTGATTTCTGTTATTGATTTTGTATCCTGCAACTTTGCTAAATTCACTGCTTAGCTCTAGTAATTTTCTGATATCTTTAGGATTTTCTATGTACAGTATCATGTCATCTGCAAACAGTGAGAGCTTTACTTTTTCTTTTCCGATCTGGATTCCTTTTGTTTCTTTTTCTTCTCTGATTGCTGTAGCTAGGACTTCCAGAACTATGTTGAATAATAGTGGTAAAAGTGGACACCCTTTTCTTGTTCCTGATCTTAGGGGAAATGCTTTCAGTTTTTCACCGTTGAGAATAATGTTTGCTGTAGGCTTCTCATATATGGCCTTTACTATGTTGAGGTAGGTTCCTTCTATGCCCATTTTTTGAAGAGTTTTAATCATAAATGTGTGTTGAATTTTGTCAAAGGCTTTTTCTGCATCTATTGAGATTATCATATAGTTTTTATCTTTCAACTTATTAATATGGTGTATCACATTGATTGATTTGCATATATTGAAGAATCCTTGCATTCCTGGAATAAACCCAACTTGATCATGGTCTATGAGCTTTTTTATGTGTTGCTGAATTCTGTTTGCTAAAATTTTGTTGAGGATTTTTGCATCTATGTTCATCAATGAGATTGGCCTATAGTTTTCATTTTGTGTTGTCTTCGTCTGGTTTTAGTATTAGGGTGATGGTGGCCTCGTAGAATGGGTTTGGAAGTGTTCCTTCCTCTGCAATTTTTTGAAAGAGTTTTAGAAGGATAGGCATTAGCTCTTCTCTAAATGTTTGATAAAATTCTCCTGTGAAGCCATCTGGTCCTGGGCTTTTGTTTTTTGGGAGATTTTTGATCACAGCTTCAATTTCAGTGCTTATAATTGGGTTGTTCACAATTTCTATATCTTCCTGGTTCAGTCTTGGAAGATTGAACTTTTCTAAGAATCTGTCCATTTCTTCCAGGTTATCCATTTTATTGTCATATAGTTGTTCATAAAACTCTCTTATAATCCTTGTATTTCTGCATTGTCTGTTGTAACCTCTCCTTTTTCATTTCTAATTTTGTTGATTTGATTCTTCTCTTTTATTTCCTTGATGAGTCTGGTTAAAGGTTGGTCAACTTTATCTTCTCAAAAAATGAGCTTTTCATTTTATTAAACTTTGCTATTGTTTCTTTCATTTCTTTTTCATTTATTTCTACTCGGATCTTTATGATTTCTTTACTTCTACTAATCTTGGGTTTTTTTTGTTCTTCTTTTTCCAGTTGTTTTAGGTGTAAAGTTAGGTTGTCTATTAAATGTTTTTCTTGTTTCTTGAGGTAGGATTTTATTGCTATAAACTTCCTTCTTAGAACTGTTTTTGCTGCATCCCATAGGTTTTGAGTTGTTGTGTTTTCATTTTCATTTGTTTCTAGAAATTTTTTTCTCTTTTGATTTATTCAGTAACCTGTTCATTATTTAGAAATGTGTTGTTTAATATCCATGTGTTTGTGTTTCTTACAGGTTCTTTTTCCTTGTAATTGATATCTAGTCTCATAGCATTGCGGTAGAAGATGCTTGATACAATTTCAATTTTCTTAAATTTACTGAGGTTTGATTTGTGACCCAAAAGGTGGTCTATCCTGGAGAATGTTCCATGTGCACTTGAGAAGAAGGTGTATTCTTCTGCATTTGGATGGAATGTCCTGAAGATATCAATGAGATCCACCTCATCTAATTTAAGACGTGTGTTTCCTTATTAATTTTCTGTTTTAATAATCTGTCCATTAGTCTGAGTGGGGTGTTAAAGTCTCCTACTATTATTGTGTTACTGTAAATTTCTCCTTTTATGTCTGTTAGTGTTTGTTTTATTGAGGTGCTCCTGTGTTGGGTGCTTGCTGCTGCTAAGTCACTTCAGTCGTGTCTGACTCTGTGTGATCCCATAGACGGAAGCCCACCAGGCTCCCCTATCCCTGGGATTCTCCAGGCAAGAATACTGGAGTGGGTTGGCATTTCCTTCTCCAATGTGTGAAAGTGAAAAGTGAAAGTGAAGTCGCTCAGTCGTGTCCGACCCTTAGTGACCCCACAGACTGCAGCCTACCAGGCTCCTCCATCCATGGGATTTTCTAGGCAAGAGTACTGGAGTGGCTTGCCATTGCCTTCTCCAGTTCGGTGCATAGATGTTTACAATTATTATGTCTTCCTCTTGGATTGATCCCTTGATCATTATGTAGTGTCCTTCCTTATTTCTTGTAATATTTTTTATTTTAAGATCTATTTTGTCTGATAAGAGGATTACTACTCCAGCTTTCTTTTGCTTCCCATTTGCATTGAATATATTTTTCCATCCTCTCACTTTCAGTCTATATGTGTCTTTAGGTCTGAAGTGGGTTTCTTATAGACAGCATATATATGGGTCTTGTTTTTGTATCCATTCAACCAGTCTGTGTCTTTTGGTTAGAGCATTTAATCCATTTACATTTAAAGTAATTATTGATATTTGTGTTCCTATTGCCATTTCTTATACTGGGACAAATTTGTCAGGGTATTTTGAGATTCCTTCCTTTTATTTTTTTTAAGCAACATTTGATAGTATTACCTCACGTTAAGAAATATACTGTACAGAAAGACATAAAATAATCATGTATTCACTCTGAACCCTTCTCAGGGCTTTTGAAGTGACTACATGTCTAGTTTTGTATGGCCATTGTAGGCCATGTCATTTCTGTTGTGTTAATCTATGACATTAATGTGAAGGCCACTTTTCATGCTTTTCATGTCTTAGAAGTCTTCAGCAAGCTCCAGGTTCTTAAATCTCTGATACATGTTGAGTTAATTTGTATTAACTGTGTGCAGTTTAGGTTGTGTTTTTTTTGCCTAAGGATGTTCGGTTGTTATGGTGCCATTTGAATAGTTGAAAAGACTATCCTGCCTCTATTGAACTGAACTTAGTAAAAAAAAAATCTGTTGTGCATATTAATTTTTGGGCCGTTTCTGAGTTCTTTATGTTATCCTACTGATCTGTGTATTTAAACCTCTGCCAATACATTATCTTGAATGCTGTAGCTATCATTAAATCTTAAAATTGGATAAAGTACTTCCATCTTCTTTAGAGGTGTTTTTTTATAGTTTTTAAAATTGATTTGGCTTCCCATGTCAATTTTTCCTTTGGTTTTCTGTATAAGTTTTAACATGTGCTGGTCTATATATTAAAAACATCTTGTGGGATTTTTATAGAAATTCCATTAATCTATGGATCATTTTGGTGAGATTTGGCATCTTATTGAGTCTTCCACTCCATGAACATGGTATGTCTCTCCATTTATTTGGATCTCTGATTTATTTCATAAGTGTTTTATAATTTTCAGCTTACAGATCCTGAGCATATTTTGTTATGTTTTTATTGAGTTTTTAACTTCAGTTTTATCATTGTCATTACTGTTACTGAGAAATAGAATTAATTTTTATATGTTGACTTTGTATTCTATGCCCTTGCTGGACTCATTTATTAGTTCTAGCAAGTTTGTTTGTTGGCAGATTCCTCAGGATTTTCTTCATAAGCAATAAGTTATCTATCTGCAGCTAGCTCAGATGGTAAAGAACTGCAATGCAGGGGGCCCAGGTTCTATCACTGGGTTGGGAAGATCCCTGGAGCAGGAAAGTGGCAACCCACTCCAGTATTCTTGCCTGGGATATCCATGGAGAGAGGAACCTGGTGGGCTACAATCCCTGGGGTCACAAAAAGTTGGACACAACTGAGCAAATAACACTTACCTGCAAATAGTGAACATCTTATTTCTTCTTCCTTAGGTGTATCCCTTTTATTTCCTTTTCCTTTTTTTATTCTGCTAGCTAGAATTTCCAGTACAAGGTTGAATAGAAATGATGAAAGAGGAAGACCATGTCTTGTTCTTAATGTTAAGGGGAAAGCATTCAGTGTTGTTTGACCATTAAATAAGATGACAGTATGGGTTTTTATATAGATTTTTTTTAAAAATCAAGTTTGGTAGGTTTCCCCCCTCATTTGCAAAGAGTTTTCTTTATAAATTGGTGTTGAATTTTGTCAAATACCTTTTCTCTTTCAGCTGATGCGATCATACGACTTTTCTTCTGTAGCCTGTTTATATGATGGATTGTCTGGCTGGATTTGAATGTTGACCCAGCCTTGCATTTCTGCAGTAAATCCTGTAGTTATAGAATATGGAACACACACACACACACACACATTCCTTTTGCCAGTATTTTGTCAAGAAATTTTATGTGTAAAATCATGAGCATATTGGCCTATATTTTTTGCACTGCTGTCTGAATAATACTGGCCTCCTGGGCTTCCCTGGTGGCTCAGAGGTTAAAGCGTCTGCCTCCAATGCGGGAGACCCGGGTTCGATCCCTGGGTCGGGAAGATCCCCTGGAGAAGGAAATGGTAACCCACTCCAGTATTCTTGCCTGGAGAATCCCATGGATGGAGAAGCCGGGTAGGCTACAGTCCATGGGGTCGCATAGAGTCTGACACGACTGAGCGACGGAACGGAACGGATTGCCATTTCTTAATTGTTTGGGGTTGATTTTGTAGATCTTTTTCTTCTCTTGTATTTCTTGACTATATAAGTCCCTTTAACATTTGTTGTAAAGCTGGTTCAGTGGTACTGAGTTCTCTTAACTTTTGCTTGTCTGAAAAGCTTTTTATTTCTCCATCAGTTTTGAATGAGATCCTTGCTGGGTACAGTAATCTTGGCTGTAGATCTTTTCCTTTCAGTACCTTAAATATATCCTGCCATTCCCTTCTGGCCTGAAGAGTTTCTGCTGAAAGATCAGCTGTTAAGTGTATGGGGTTTCCCTTGTATGTTACTTGTTGCTTCTCCTTTGCTGCTTTTAATATTCTTTCTTTGTGTTTAGTCTTTGTTAGTTCGATTAGTATATGTCTTGGCATGTTTCTCCTTTGGTTTATCCTGTATGGGACTCTTTGTGCCTCTTGGACTTGATTGACTATTTCCTTTTCCATGTTGGGGAAATTTTCAACTATAATCTCTTCAAAAATTTTCTCATAACCTTTCTTTTTTTTTCTTCTGGGACCCCTATAGTTTGAATGTTGGTGCATTTGATATTGTCCCAAAGGTCTCTCTGAGACTATCCTCATTTCTTTTCAATCTTTTTACTTCGTTCTGCTCTTCAGAAGTTATTTCCACCATTTTATCTTCCAGCTCACTTATTTGTTCTTCTGCTTCAGATATTCTGCTATTGATTCCTTCTAGAGTATTTTTAATTCCAGTAATTGTGTTGTTTGTCTCTGTATGTTTATTCTTTAATTCTTCTAGGTCTTTGTTAGTTGATTCTTATATTTTCTCCATTTTGTTTTCAAGGTTTTTGATCATCTTTACTATAATTATTCTGAATTCTTTTTCAGGTAGTTTGCTTATTTCCTCTTCATTTATTTGGACTTCTGTGTTTCTAGTTTGTTTGTTACTTTGTGTAGTATTTCTCTGCCTTTTCATTATTTTATTTTAACTTGCTGTGTTTGAGGTTTCTCTTTCCCAGGCTTCAAGGTTGAATTCTTTCTTCCTTTTGGTTTCTGCCCTCCTTTGGTCCAGTGGTTTGTGTAAGTTTTGTATAGGGTGAAATGTGTGCTGAGTTTTTGTTTGTTTGTTTTTTCTCTGATGGGCAAGGCTGAGGGAGGTGGTAATCCTGTCTACTGATGATTGGGTTTGTGTTTTTGTTTGTTGTTTAGATGAGGCATCCTGCACAGAGTGCTACTGGTGGATGAATCTTGTATTCAAGTGGCTTCCTTTGTGTGAGTTCTCACTAATTGATACTCCCTAGGGTTATTTCTCTGGTAGTCTAGGGTCTTGGAGTCAGTGCTCCCACTCCAAAGGCTTAGGACTTGATTTCTGGTCAGGAATGAAGATTCCACAAGTGGTTTGTGAGTGTATTAAGTGAGATTAAAACAAATATCCAAAAACAAGAAACCAAAGATGATCCCCGGATAAATGGCAGTTACAAAATCAGGCAACTAATAATTAAAATAATGGAATATACACATATACATCCATATGCAAAATCAAATTAGTCCAACAAAAATAAAGTACAACAGGTTGACCTGGTGAACAAAGGAAACCAAAAATTATATCTGCCAGTTAAAAACAAAACTAACTAAAGCACAAACTGGAAAACAAAACTAAAGTGAGGTGCCAAGTGGGGAATAAAGCAATGAAAACAAAACTAACAAATATGTTGAGAAGAAAGGAAAGAAAGAAAGAATAGATAAAGTTAAAGAGGTAGCAAAGTTAAATAGAGGTAGATCGAGAAGCTTTATCTACCTTAAAGATTAACTGCAAGGGGAAAAAAACAGTAGGAAAAGCAAACAAAGAAATAAATGTAGAAAAATATAATAGGTTTAAAAAAATTAAAATTTAAATTATAAAAAAGAGGAAAAAAAACTGAAGAAGAAAGAAAACAGGAAAAAAAAAAAGGAAAACTCCACAGAACTGCAAAAGCCCAACGTAGAAGCAGAGGTTGATAGCATCAATAAAAAGTGTGACTGAATATACGCACAAACATATACACACATAAGCAAAATCAAAACAGTACAACAACAATAAAGTACAATGGACTGACCCGGCAAACAAAGGAAACCAAAAATTATATCTATTGGAAGAAAACTAACTAAAGCACAAACTGGAAAAGAAAACTAAAGCAAGATGCCAATTGGGGAATAAAGCAATGAAAATAAAACTAAGAAACATGTTGAGAGGAAAGGAAAGAAAGAAAGAATAGATATGCAAAGTTAAATAGAGGTTGATAAATGCCAAAGAATGCTCAAACTACTGCACAGTTGCACTCATCTCACACGCTAGTAAAGTCATGCTCAAAATTCTCCAAGCCAGGCTTCAGCAATACATGAACCGTGAACTTCCAGATATTCAAGCAGGTTTTAGAAAAGGCAGAGGCACCAGAGATCAAATTGCCAACATCCGCTGGATCATGGAAAAAGCAAGAGAGTTCCAGAAAAGCATCTATTTCTGCTTCATTGACTATGCCAAAGCCTTTGACTGTGTGGATCACAATAAACTGTGGAAAATTCTGGAAGAGATGGGAATCCCAGACCACCTGATCTGCCTCTTGAGAAACCTGTATGCAGGTCAGGAAGCAACAGTCAGAACTGGACATGGAACAACAGACTGGTCCCAAATAGGAAAAGGAGTGCGTCAAGGTTGTATATTGTCACCCTGCTTATTAAACTTATATGCAGAGTACATCATGAGGAACGCTGGGCTGGAAGAAGCACAAGCTGGAATCAAGATTGCCAGGAGAAATATCAATAACCTCAGATATGCAGATGACACCACCCTTATGCCAGAAAGTGAAGAGGAACTCAAAAGCCTCTTGATGAAAGTGAAAGAGGAGAGTGAAAAAGTTGGCTTAACATTCAGAAAACTAAGATCATGGCATCTGGTCCCATCACTTCATGGGAAATAGATGGGGAAACAGTGGAAACTGTGTCAGACTTCATTTTTTGGGGCTCCAAAATCACTGCGGATGCTGGTTGCAGCCATGAAATTAAAAGACGCTTACTCCTTGGAAGGAAAGTTATGACCAACCTAGATAGCATATTAAAAAGCAGAGACATTACTTTGCCAACAAAGGTCCGTCTAGTCAAGGCTATGGTTTTTCCCGTGGTCATGTATGGATGTGAGAGTTGGACTGTGAAGAAAGCTGATCGCTGAAGAATTGATGCTTTTGAACTGTGGTGTTGGAGAAGACTCTTGAGAGTCCCTTGTACTGCAAGGAGATCCAACCAGTCCATTCTAAAGGAGATCAGTCCTGGGTGTTCATTGGAAGGAGTGATGCTAAAGCTGAAGCTCCAATACTTTGGCCACCTCATGCGAAGAGTTGACTCACTGGAAAAGACTCTGATGCTTGGAGGGATTGGGGGCAGGAGGAGAAGGGGACGACAGAGAATGAGATGGCTGGATGGCATCACCAACTCGATGGAGGTGGGTTTGAGTGAACTCTGGGAGTTGGTGATGGACAGGGAGGCCTGGCGTGCTGTGATTCATGGGGTTGCGAAGAGTCGGACACGACTGAGCGACTGAACTGAACTAAACTGAAAGAAGATTTATATACATTAAAGATTAACTGCAAGGGGAAAAGAACAGTAGGAAAACAAACAAACAAATAAATGTAGAAAAATAATAATAGGTTTAAAAATTAAAATTAAAAAAGAGAAAAGAAAATTAAAAAGAAAGACTCCACAGAACTGCAAAAGCCCAACATAGAGGCAGAGGTTTATAACAACAATAAAAAATGTGACTGAGAAAAAGAAAGCTCAAAAGCTTAATTAGATTTCTTAGTGCCATTAAAATTGACAACTACAATGGGGGAGGGGGAGAAAAAAATCCAAAAGATTCTACAGAACAAGTTAAAACATAAGAATAATAAATGTTTTTCTTGAGTCACTGCTGTCAGAGTCCTTTCCCTCACTGAGAGTCACAGTCCACCTCACCTCCCTAAAATGCCCTCCAACACTGCTGATCTCTGGACCTGTGGTGGAGGGCAGCTCAGATTCTAATCTGGTCCTACTTTTATGTGTTCTTGCCTCTAATGTCCACAGCTATCAGAACTAGTGCGTTTTCTTCTGTGGGAGCTCTCAATGACTTTTTATATATTTCATAGACACAGAGTCTGCCTAGTTGATCGTGTGGATTTAATCTGCAGCTTGTACAGCTGGTGGGAAGGTTTTGGGTCTTCTTCCTTAGCCACACTGCCCCTGGGTTTCAATTGTGATTTTATTTCCACCTCTGCATGTGGGTCACCCACTGAGACTTGCTCCTGAGGCTTCCCTGGAGGATTTGGGTCTGCCTCTGTGAGGGCCAGGTGTGGAGGTGGTGCAACTGCTTCGGTCGCAGGGGTTCTGGCAGCATCAGATACTCAGGGGAGTTGGTGGCTAGGGGAGCAGAAAATATAGTGTTCTAGAGGGGAATGGCAATCAGTATTGGTCAATATGCTCCAGTATTCTTGCTTGGAGAACCCCACTCCCTGACAGAGAAGCCTGGCAGGCCATAGTCTATAGAGTTGCAAAGAGTCGGACACTACCAAAGCAACCCTCTGTGTGTAGACGTAAGTCTTTTTTTGCCTGTGGCAGCTCTGCCCCAGTGAGAGTTGAGCGTGAAGGTGGTGCAACTGATTGACTTGCGGGGACCCTGGCGGTGCCAAGTGTGCAGGAACATGGACTGCCTCTGCTACAGGAGTTATGGTCCTATCAGAGTCTTTTTTCGAGCCTCTGGTAGCTGGCAGTCAGAAGGCCTCTTTGGCCAGTGTTTCTCCATAGCTCCGCCCATTCAGGCACTTAGAGGGCTCCCTTGTCTGGGGTCCTTCTCTGTTGTTCAGCTGGTCAGGCACTTAAAGGGGCACCCTGGGTGAGGCCTACTCTGTAGTTCAGTGCATCAGGCGTTTGATGGGCCAGATTCTCTGTTGTTCAGCTGCCAATGCTGGCATGTGGGGGAGAGAAGCTATGGTGATGGCTCCACCCGCTATGTGTGACCCAGCAGTATTACCTTGCTTCCATGGCTGCCTGACTTTCCTCCATAGGCATTTCCCACCATAATCTCCTCCCTCATATCCCCTCAATCCATCTCTCCACAGTCAACAGCAGCCCTTGCCCTGGGATTGCTCCACAATCCCTAAACTCCAGCTCTCAGCGGCTGTGCCTTCCAGGGAACCTGCACTGCTGTCCGGGGTATGTATGGCTGCAGCAAAGACTATCTGATTATCATTCCATGTAGGCTGCCACAGATCAGCTGTTTCACTCTCAATCTTAATGTTTCTCCTCTGACTCAGACAATTGCCCTGATGTGGGGATCGGACCCTTGCTTCAGTTCCCCCACCCACCGAGGGCAGGTCCAGTCCTAGTACCACTCCTGTTTTTTCCCCTAGTTCCTTTGTTCTGCCTACAGAGTTTTGTGTGGTTCTATTAGAGATTCCAAGGGAACATTTCATGCAAAGATGGGCTCGATAAAGGACAGAAATGGTATGGACCTAACAGAAGCAGAAGATATTAAGAAGAGGTGGCAGGAATACACAGAAGAACTGTACAAAAAAGATCTTCACGACCAAGATAGTCACGATAACGTGATCACTGACCTAGAGCCAGACATCTTGGAATGTGAAGTCAAGTGGGCCTTAGAAAGCATCACTACGAACAAAGCTAGTGGAGGTGATGGAATTCCAGTTGAGCTATTTCAAGTCTTGAAAGATGATGCTGTGAAAGTGCTGCACTCAATATGCCAGCAGATTTGGAAAACTCAGCGCTGGCCACAGGACTGGAAGAGGTCAGTCTGCATTCCAATCCCAAAGAAAGGCAATGCCAAAGAATGCTCAAACTACCGGACAATTGCACTCATCTCACACGCTAGTCAAGTCATGCTCAAAATTCTCCAAGCCAGGCTTCAGCAGTATGTAAACCGTGAACTCCCAGATGTTCAAGCAGGTTTTAGAAAAGGCAGAGGCACCAGAGATCAAATTGCCAACATCCGCTGGATCATGGAGAAAGCAAGAGAGTTTCAGAAAAACATCTATTTCTGCTTCATCGACTATGCCAAAGCCTTTGACTGTGTCGATCACAATAAACTGTGGAACATTCTGAAAGAGATGGGAATCCCAGACCACCTGACCTGCCTCTTGAGAAACCTGTATGCAGGTCAGGAAGCAACAGTCAGAACTGGACATGGAACAACAGACTGGTTCCAAATAGGAAAAGGTGTACGTCAAGGTTGTATATTGTCACCTTGCTTATTTAACTTATATGCAGAGTACATCATGAGGAACGCTGGGCTGGAAGAAGCACAGCTGGAATCAAGATTGCTGGGAGAAATATTAATAACCTCAAATATGCAAATGACACCACCCTTATGGCAGAAAGTGAAGAGGAACTCAAAAGCCTCTTGATGAAAGTGAAAGAGGAGAGTGAAAAGGTTGGCTTGAAGCTCAACATTCAGAAAACAAAGATCATGGCATCTGGTCCCATCACTTCATGGGAAATAGATGGAAAAACAGTGGAAACAGTGTCAGACTTTATTTTTTTGGGCTCCAAAATCACTGCAGATGCTGGTTGCAGCCATGAAATTAAAAGACGCTTGCTCCTTGGAAGGAAAGTTATGACCAACCTTGATAGTATATTAAAAAGCAGAGACATTACTTTGCCAACAAAGGTCCGTCTAGTCAAGGCAATGGTTTTTCCCGTGGTCATGTATGGATGTGAGAGTTGGACTGTGAAGAAAGCTGATCGCTGAAGAATTGATGCTTTTGAACTGTGGTGTTGGAGAAGACTCTTGAGAGTCCCTTATACTGCAAGGAGATCCAACCAGTCCATTCTAAAGGAGATCAATCCTGGATGTTCATTGGAGGGACTGATGCTAAAGCTGAAACTGCAATACTTTGGCCACCTCATGCGAAGAGTTGATTCACTGGAAAAGACTCTGATGCTGGGAAAGGTTGGGGGCGGGAGGAGAAGGGGACGACGGAGAATGAGATGGCTGGATGGCATCACCGACTCTGTGGACATGAGTTTGAGTGTACTCCGGGAGTTGGTGATGGACAGGGAGGCCTGGCGTGCTGTGGTTCATGGGGTCGCGGAGAGTCGGACACGACTGAGCGACTGAACTGAACTGAACTGATATATTCTTTTCCATTGGTCAGGTACTCCTGTCTGCTCTCAGCTGGTGTTCTGCATGCATTTCTGTGTCTGAAGGTGTATTCCTGATGTATCCGTGGAGAGAAATGTACTCCACGTCCATCTACTCCTCTACCATCTTGTTCTTGATTGAAAACAATTTTAATATAAAAATTTTAAATGAATCAGTGGCAAGAAAGGAAGAAGCCCTCAAACCAAAAGCCAAGTAAAGAGAGAAACTCAGAAAGGGAAACATAGATGCTTCCCCTTTATGTTGAGCATATTTGCTAAATAAGATGAACTTGAATTTTGATTTTTATTTCCTTTTAGCTGTGGAGTATAGGACACAACTTGTGGCCCATTCAAATGTAGGAAGTCTAATAGGAGTCCTCCATCATAAAACTGAAACCTCAGAGATTATACCCTTAAAATAAGGACAAACTAGAAATAAACCCACCCTCCTACCCCAAGGAATTTCAAAGAAAATGACGGGTCTTGAAATGTAATGATAAAGTCACATGGGAAGTAATCCTTCCTCAGTGTTTGTAACCACAGACAAGTCAGGTCTTTATATAAATTTTCACCACAAATTCACACTACCTAGATGGTCAAACGGAGAAGGCAATGGCAAGCCACTCCAGTACTCTTGCCTAGAAAATCCCATGGATGGAGGAGCCTGGTAGGCTGCAGTCCATGGGGTCGCTAAGGGTCGGACACGACTGAGCGACTTCACTTTCACTTTTCATTTTCACACATTGGAGAAGGAAATGGCAACCTGCTCCAGTGTTCTTGCCTGGAGAATCCCAGGGACGGGGGAGTCTGGTGGGCTTCTGTCTATGGGGTCACACAGAGTCGGACACGACTGAAGTGACTTAGCAGCAGCAGCAGCAGATGGTCAAAGAAAATCTCAACCTGAGATTTACTGAAGTTTTAGTGTAGAATGTTCCCATTCTTGAAGTACTCCAGAACAATAGACAGAAACAAGTGAAAATCTCTTTCTGTAGGAACTCACCTTCCTTATGAGCTCAAAGAATTTACCTAGATGATGTTCTAGAAAAATATGAGCGTACAGTAAAATCGAACAAACAAAAACATACTCAAAATATACACACATGGAGGCAACATAAGAAAGAGCCAGCAGAAATAATACATAGCCAAATCAGATAAGCAGGGTTACAGTTATGTAAATTTATATTAAATGTGTGTGTGTGCATGTGTGCTAAGTCGCTTCAGTCATGTCCAGTTCTTTGTGACCCTGTGGCTCCTCTGTCCATGGGATTCTCCAGGCAAATATTGAAGTTGGTTGCCACGTCCTCCTCCAGGTGGTCTTCCTGATCCAGCAATTGAAGCCACATCTCTTACATCTCCTTCATTGGCAGGCAGGTTCTTTACCACTAGTGCTACCTGGGAAACCCATTAATACCCACACACATAGTCAAAGTACATAATGAGAGGTAAAGTGTTTGATAGAAATTGTAGTTGAGTTGAAATTCTTGAAAGAGCCTACATATGGTTCATCCAGGACACAGACTTATTGTGGTCCCATGCCAAAGTGATGGGAGTCTCCCATCACTAGTCACTTCCATCACTAGTCTCCCTTCTTGGCAGGCCTGAACACCAATCCCTCTCATCCTCAAGGCTGGCAAAATTACAGCTTAATTCTCGGCTTCTCAGTTTTTCCATCTCAAAACAGGCAAATGCCTCTTGGGGAATGTGGCCCCAAATGTATGCTCTACTCACAGAGTCTCCCTTTTTTCCCAGATCCTAATTCTTTTTTTTTTTTCCTTATCCTGGTAATTCTTTACTATCATGGTAGAGCTCTTTAATTGTTCAAGCAGGTTTTATTTTCATTTTCCAGATTTTCTAATTAACTTTTGTGGGTTAGTGGGACCTAGCCCACCATTACCTAAAGCGGGAGTGCTCTGCTTAACTTTTTCCCTTGAAAATTGGCTTATCTTGAAAAAAGAAAAGTGAACCTCTGCTTCACTTCATACCCAATAATATACTCAACATGAATTATAGGCCAAAATAAAAGTAAAACCATAAGAGTTTTAGTAGAAAATAGAGGACCCTATCTTGATATTCTTAAAGCAGAAGTATCCAGAAAGCATCTTTTAAAAAATAGTTGATAAATTAGACCATATAAAATGTAAAGTTCATAAGAACAAAAGTCACCAAAACTAAGGTTAAAATGCAAGTCCATTTCAGAAATAATTTTTAAGCCTCCATAACTGACCAAAGATTTGTATCCAGAATAAATATTTTTTTAAAAAAGAAAGAAAGAAACCCCATAGGGGAAAATCGCAAAAGATATAGACAACTGTCTGAAGAAGATGTAGTGACCAGTACATGTGTGAAAGATGCTCAACTCTCCAGGAATCAAGGAACTCAAAATTAAAGCAATGAAGTGTTTCATGCCCATCATATTATCAAAATTTAAAGAAAATCATACAATTCTTTAAAATATATTGGAGAGACAAGAAGTCACTCTGTAAGTCAGAGTACAAATTAGAACAGCTAATTATAACAGGTAATATCTATTGAAAGTCCAATACATGTACTGTTTTTGAGCCAGCCAAATCTAGTTATAAACCCTTGAGGTATTGAATGTTTGCATAGGGAGACATATCAGGGTCTGTACTGCAGCACTATTATGATAATTAAAATGGAAAGCAAACTATGTGTCCCTCAATAGGAAAATGAGATTAAAACTGAGGTATTTTGTATAATAGATTAGTACAAAGCAGTTAAAATTATTCACTAGATCTATGTGCATCAACATGGATAAATCTTGAGAATGTATTTGATGAAAGGAAGACCACGTTGAATGGTGATGTACAGTATGACACAGTGCAAAATTTGAAAGTAAGAGAAACAGGGCTTTCCTCGGGGCTCAGTGGTAAAGAATCCGCCTGCCAATGCAGGGAACACGGGTTTGATTCCTGGTCTGGGAAGATCCCACATGCCTTGGAGCAACTAATCATGCACCACAATTACTGAGCCTGTGCTCTAGAGCCCAGGAGCCACAACTATTGAGCCGATGAGCCATAACTACTGAAGTCAGTGCACCCGAGAGCCTGTGCTCTGCCGAAAGAGAAGCCACAGCAATGAGAAGCCCATGCATCGCAACTGCAGAGTAGCTCCCCACAACTAGAGAAAAGCCCGCTCAGCAACAAAGGCCCAGCACAGCCAAAATAAATTAAATTATATAAGAAGAATCTTCTATTAAATACATAAGGGTAATAACACTATAAGCTCTTAAAAATATGTATATGTACACAGAAGTTGTAAAGATGTGACAACGTGAACAGAAAGGATGCATACCAACTTCCAATCACCACTGGGTAAAAAGTGGAGGTTGGGATAGAGGAATAAAACAGGGACTTCATCTCTAGTAGCAATGTTTTATTTCTTACACAACAACAACAAAAAAAAACAAAAGAAAAAATTTGAAGCAAATAATATGGCATCATGTTAAAATTTTTTCATTAAAAATTAATTAAATAAGAGCTCTAACAGTTCCCAGCACATAAAAAGTCATTGAAGTAAAAAAGGGAAAGAGGATTGAGGCAGGCGGGAGGGAAGGAATCAGACTCGGGATGTCCCTGGGTATCATAAGCAGCTGCAGGGCTCAAGGTGGTGACACTGACAACCTTTCATATGGAGAATGTTTTTAAAAAATTCATTCCAATGAGAGTGGGGATTGATGTCTTGGCATGCAGAAAGCTGGTTAAAAGACGCATGAGGATAGAGATGAGCCATCAGAAGGCTTACTGGTGTCAGTTACCTTTTTTAAAAAAAAAATCTTTATCCATAATCTGGAGATCACAGAGCACAGGGACCTCTGGGTTTGGAAGGAAGCCCTTCCAGGTGTGAGATCTGAGGTTGGTTTCGCTGAGACGTGGAGTAGACCAAGAAGGGGTAGGTAAGATGGGGCCATGTGAACTCCCCTAGGTGGGCACTGAGTGACGCTGACCTGCAGAATGGTGCAGGCCTAGCTGTCATCAGGTGGTCCATCAAGGACCACTGAGAGCCCCAGCTGAGCTGTGACTTACCTTGGGCAGATACTCAGGAAGGAGAGAGTGCTTCCCAGGTGACGCTAGTGATAAAGAACCTGCCTGCCAGTGCAAGAGATATAAGAGACAGGGGTTTGATCCCTGGGTTGGGAAGATCCCTTGCAGGAGGAAATGGCAAGTCCACTCCAGTATTCTTGCTTGGAAAATCCCATGGACAGAGGACTCTGGCAGGCTATAGCATAGGGTTGCACAGAGTTGGACACGACTGAAGCGACTTAGCCACACACATGCACATTCACAGAAAGGAGAGTAAATATGGCAGGTCCAGAAGAGGCAAGGCAAGGTGGGGAGAGCATCTGATCAGTCTTCCTGATGTTGAATTAATGTTCTTGTTCCCTGAACCCTAGAAGGTAGAATACTTAAGAGAAAGAAACCTAAAATAAAGTAAAAGAAACTCTAATTTGTACAGATCTTTCTAGCTTCTGTTCCCTAAGTTGGCGGTGCCCAATGAAAGGTAAAAATTGATAAAAGATTTTGTCTAAATTGAGAAGAATTTTGGATCCAGGCTTGACCTATGAACTTGTCTGGACAAGCCATTCTGGATAAAACCAAGCGTGACTAAGGACCTCAGTTGAGCCCTCTGTGGGGTTAAGATTGATTGCTCCTTTCCTTTCAGGTAGGGCACATAGCATGGTTGCATCTGTGATCCTATTTTCCATCTGTGCAGTCAATTGCCCAAAGATATGGAAAAATTCCCATTTCCCCAAAGTATCAGAAACCTAATGCCAAGCGATATATGCCTCCAAACTCAGCTTATATGTAAATTAATCAGTGTATCACTAATTGGTGTTGAGATGACTAAAGAATCCTTGTTTGAATATCTATTTTTAATTTCTTATTTGCGTGGGAAAGACCTGACCTTTCAGCCTGTTAAAGAGCTTTCTGATTTATAAGAATGTCATCTTAATTGAATAATGATATGCTGCTTAGCATGTTGTTAAAAATGTTTTCTCCCTCCAGTTACATTTTTTAAAGTAAATAAGTGCCATTTAAAGTAAATAAGTGTCAATAGTATGGTCACTTTTCTCCTAAATCTCTCTTATAGTGAGTGAGTTTGTAATTTGAGAGTTGGAAGGAATTCTTTATGTATTTAGGAGGGTCTACTAAAAAGCCTCTTGATGAAAGTGAAAGAGGAGAGTGAAAAAGTTGGCTTGAAGCTCAACATTCAGAAAACTAAGATCATGGCATCTGTCCCATCACTTCATGGGAAATAGATGGGGAAACAGTGGAAACTGTGTCAGTCTTCATTTTTTTGGGCTCCAAAATCACTGCAGATGGTGACTGCAGCCATGAAATTAAAAGACGCTTACTCCTTGGAAGAAAAGCTATGACCAACCTAGATAGCATATTAAAAAGCAGAGACATTACTTTGCCAACCAAGGTCTGTCTAGTTAAGGCTATGGTTTTTCCCGTGGTCATGTATGGATGTGAGAATTGGACTGTGAAGAAAGCTGATCGCCAAAGAATTGATGCTTTTGAACTGTGGTGTTGGAGAAGACTCCTGAGTGTCCCTTGGACTGCAAGGAGATCCAACCAATCCATTCTAAAGGAGATAAGTCCTAGATGTTCATTGGAAGGACTGATGCTGAAGCTGAAACTCCAATACTTTGGCCACCTCATGCGACGAGTTGACTCACTGGAAAAGACTCTGATGCTGGGAGGGATTGGGGGCAGGAGGTGAAGGGGACGACAGAGAATGAGATGGCTGGATGGCATCACCGACTTGATGGAGGTGGGTTTGAGTGAACTCTGGGAGTTGGTGATAGACGGGGAGGCCTGGCGTGCTGTGATTCATGGGGTCACGAAGAGTCAGACACAACTGAGCGACTGAACTGAACTAAAATTAACTGGAGCTTTCCCAGTGGCTCAGCAGGAAAGAATCTGCCTGCAACGCAGAAGACGCAGGAGACGTGGGTTCGATCCCTGGGTCAGGATGATCCCTTGGAGGAGGAAATGGCAACCCACTAACAGTATTTTTCTCAGGAAAAACTCATGGACAGAGGAGCCTTGTGGGCTACAGTCTGTGGGATCACAAAGAGTTGGACATGATTGAACACTCACTCACTCACTCACTAAAATTAATTAGGATTTCAATGTGGGACTTACAAAAGTAGTGAAAATAAGATAAATTTTTCTATTGATCAGATACTGGCGGTGTTCAAAATGAACTGATAAATTTTAGTATTTTTGTTGACTATTCTTCTAAAAGTCAGTGGTAAGTTATAGATTGTTTATCTTGATTCTGGCTAAAAGAAGGTAATTATTGATTAATAAATATTCATTGCTTAAATTTTCTTGATTCTGTATAGATCTAAAGAATAAGTAAGTTGGTAGTCAGTGAAATACAGATTTATTTAGCAAACAAAGATGAGCTGGCATCAGGGGTAGGGAGGGTCATTTCTCCTTTTGATGCCAGCCCATCTTTGTTTGCTAAATAAATCTGTATTTCACTGACTACCAACTTACTTATTCTTTAGATCTATACAGAATCAAGAAAATTTAAGCAATGAATATTTATTAATCAATAATTACCTTCTTTTAGCCAGAATCAAGATAAACAATCTATAACTTACCACTGACTTTTAGAAGAATAGTCAACAAAAATACTAAAATTTATCAGTTCATTTTGAACACCGCCAGTATCTGATCAATAGAAAAATTTATCTTATTTTCACTACTTTGGTGGCTCAGAGGTTAAAGCGTCTGCCCCCAATGAGGGAGACCCGGGTTCGATCCCTGGGTCGGGAAGATCCCCTAGAGAAGGAAACGGTAACCCACTCCAGTATTCTTGCCTGAAGACGGAGAAGCCTGGTAGGCTACAGTCCACGGGGTCGCATAGAGTCGGACACGACTGAGTGGCAGAACGGAATGGACCCCTGACCCCACTTCCCTTGTCTTAAGCCTTTTGACTCATTGGAAGTAAAGTGTTCATGGGATCTTTGCATCTTAGATGGTAAGAGCAGACAAAAAAACTTTACCTTATAACAAAGAAGCACATGTGTCTTCCCTGCTGGTGCAGTGGTTAAACATGCTCCCCATGCAGGGGGCCTGGGTTCAACCCCTGGTCAAGGAACTAGATCCCACATGCTGCAACTAAAGAACCCACATACCACAATGAAGATGGAAGATCATGGGGGGAGCGGTTCAAGAAGGGGAACACATGTACACCTGGGGCGAATTCATGTCAATGTATGGCAAAACCAACCAATATAATATTGTAAAGTAATTAGCCTCCAATAATAATAATAAAAAGACCCAACAAAGCCTAATGAATGAATTAATTTTTTTAAAAAAGCACATGAAAACCTCAAGTGAATATTCACCAAATCTAAGAAGGGAGGACTTTCTAAGCTAAGAAGTATTAGAAGTTATTTGTTAGATTTGGCCGCGTACTTTTTTCCTTTTCCCTGTTTCATCTCTTCATCTCTATCCCTGCTATTTACTGCAGGCCACTGTCACCTCCCACAAAAACACAGCAGGAAACTAAAAACAACAGGAATGTAACAGACAAATACATCTAAGACTCCAACATATACAGATTTTCCTCTGGGTGAAATGGGGTACTGCTGGAGAATTTTGATCAACAGAAGGGTTATGGTCTGACTTATTTGATCACAGGTCCAGTCAGGTAGGGCTTCCCTGGTGGCTCAGATGATAAAGAATCTATCTGCAATGCAAGAGACCCAGGTTCAGTCTCTGAGTTTGGAAGATCCTCTGGAGAAGGGAATGGCTACCCACTCCAGTGTTCTTGCCTGGAGAATTCCATGGACAGAGTAATGTCCATAATTGCCAGTCAGGCTATGTTGAGAATAACCATAATGAATCTAGGTGGAAGCAGGAGTCTGACTGGGGCCATTGAAGTAGTCCCCAGAGATAAGGTGGGTACCTGCACCAGAGTGGCTGTGGTAAAAGGAGAGAGAGAAATGTTGGATTCTAGATATATTTGGGAAGCAGAGCTTACACAATATATTCATGGACTGGGTATGGTGTTTGAGATAAAAAAGAGTTGATTAATTCCAGGCTTTTTCACATGAGTACCAGAAAGAATTGAACTGCCTTTACCTGGGATGGGGAAGATTGTGGTTAGGGCATATTAGGGGTAGAATTTCAGGAACTCGGCTTCAGACATGTTAAATTTGACTTGGCTATTTAGACATGCAAGTGGAGATGAAGGCTAGGCATATAGTGTTTATATAACAGAAAGAATATGTGAAGAGTCAGAGAAGCTATAAAGACATTGAGGGTGTAAAATGTTCACACAAAGCAAGATCCTGTTGACTTGAGTCCCACAACCATAGGATTATGCCAGTCTTCCTGAATTTCAGACACTGTAGTTGACCTTGACCATTACAGACCAATGGAACATATCCTTTACGGTACAGTTGATGATGGCTAAAGAATCTGAACATTTTACTGAAATACAATTTATGCATAAGTTTAAGGTATACAACATGGGGATGGTGGTGGTTTAATCACTAAGTTGTGTCTGACTTTTATGACTCCATAGACTGTAGCCCACCAGGCTCCTCTGTCCATGAGATTTTCCAGGCGAGAATACTGGAGGGGGCTGCCCTTTCCTCCTCCAGGGCATCTTCCTGACCCAGGCATCAAACCCAGGTCTCCTGCATTGATATACATATATATTGCAAAATGATTACTATAATAAGTTTAATTAGCATTAATCACTTCACATAGTTACAATTTTTATGATGAGAACTTTTAAGATCTCCTCTCTCAAACTTTCAAATATATAATGCAATAATTCTAACTATAGTCACCAGGCTGTACATTACATTCCCAGAACTTACTTATCTTATAACTAGAAATTTGTACCTTTTGACCACCTTCGCCCAAATCCTCTACCTCCACCTGCTGCCTCTGGCAACCACAAATCTGTTCTCTGTTTCTATGGGTTTGATTTTTTTTTAATGTTCCACATATAAGTGAGATCATAGAGTATTTGTCTGTATCTATCGGACTTATTTTACTTAGCATAATGCCCTAAAGGCCCATCCATGTCTCATAAATGGCAGGATTTCCTTCCTTTTTATGGTTGAATAATATTTTGTTATATATACCACATTTTCTTTATCTGTTCATTAATCAATGAACACTTAGGTTGTTTCTATATCTTGGCTATTGTATTAATAAATAATGCAGCAATGAACATTGGAGTGTAGATATCTCTTTGAGATAATAATTTCATTTCCTCTGGATATATACCCAGAAGTGAAAACTAGATCATACCGTAGATCATACCGTAGCTCTACTTTTAATTTTTTAAGGAACCTCCATAATGTTTTCCATACTGGTTTGCACAAATTTACATTTCCAACAACAGTAGAAATGAGTTGTCTTTTCTCCACATCCTTGCCAACACTTGTCATCTTTTGTCTTTTTGTTAATAGTCATTCTGGCAGGTGTGAGGTGATATCTCATTATGGTTTGGGTTTGCATTTCCCTGGTGATTAGTGATGTTGAGCACATTTTCATATACCCGTTTGCCATCTATATGCCTTCTTTGGAAAAATGCCTGTTCAGATTCTCTGTTGTTTAGTTGCTAAGCTGTGTCCAACTCTTGCAACCCCATGGACTGTAGCCTGCCAGGCTTCTCTGTCCATGGGATTTTCCAGGCAAGAATCCTGGAGTGGGATGCCATTTCCTTCTCCAGGGGATCTTCCCAACTCTAGGATCAAACCCACATCTCCTGTGAATCCCACATTGGCAGGCAGTTTCTTTACTGCTGAGCCACCAGGAAAGCCCTTCAGATTCTCTGCCCATCTTTAAATTGGATTATTAGTTTTATGCTATTGAGTGAGTTCCTTATATATTTGGATATTAACTCCTTATCAGATATATAATTTTCCAATATTTCCCCCATTCCATAGATTGCTGTTTCATTTTCTTGATTATTTCTTCAGCTGTGCAGGAACATTTTAGTTTGATGTAGTCCCACTTACTTATTTTTGCTTTTATTGCTTGTGCTTTCAGTTTCATAATAAAAAAATCATTGCCAAGACTAATACAAGAACTTTTCCCCTATTCTTTCTTCTAGTTTTACAATTTCAAGTCTTACATTTAAGCAGAATATATTTCAGCATAATTTTTGTGAATGGTGTAAGATAGGGGTCTGGTTTCATTCCTTTCCATGTGAATATATAGTTTTCCTAGCACCATTTATTGAAGAAACTACCTTTTCCTTATTGAGCATTGGAGCCCTCATCCAGTATTAGTCGACCATACATGCATGGCCTTATTTCTGGGCTTCCAATTCTGTTTCATTAGTCTGTGGATCTGTTTTCATGTCAGTATCATGCAGTTTGATTATTGTAGCTTTGTAGTATAGTTTGAGATCACAAACTAGCATTGTTCTTATTTCTCAGCATTGCTTTGACTATTCAGGGTCTTTTGTGCTTTCAAGCAAATTGCAGAATTGTGTTTTCTATTTCTGTAAAAAGTGTCATTGGAATCTTTATAGGGATGATATAGTAGATGGCTGTGGTTTATATGGACATTTTAGCAATATTAATTATTTTACTCCATGGACACAGAATATCTTTCAATTTATTCATGTCTTCAATTTATTTCATCAAAATGTTACAGTTTTTAGGGTAGAGATCTTTTATCTACTTAGTTAAATTTATCCATAAGTATTTTATTGTTTTTGATGCTATTGTAAGTGGGTTTTCCTTATTTCTTTTTCAGATAATTCATTATTAGTGTATAGAAAAGATACTGAATATTATATGTTGATTTTGTGTTCTGCAACTTGACTGAATTCACTGATGAGTTACAACACTTTTTGGTGGTGTTCAAGATTTTCTATATATAAAACCATAGAAACAATTTTACTTCTTCCTTTATGATTCAGATACTTTTCATTTCTTTCCCTTGACTGATTGCTCTGGCTAGGACCTCTAGTACTGTGTCTAGTACAAGGGTGAGAGTGGGCATTCTTGGCTTGTTCCTGATTCTTAGAGGAAAAGCTGTCAACCTTTTACCACTGAATTTGATGTTAGCTCTGGACTTGTCATATATGACCTTTATTAGGCTGGCATATATTCCTTCTGTACTCTGTTAGGACTTTTTATTTGAGACGATTTTGTATTTTGTCAGATGCTTTCTCTGCATCACCTGAGATGATCATATGATTTTTTTATCTTTCATTCTATATTAATGTGGTATATCACTTTTACTGATTCATGTATGTTGAACAATCCTTGCAGAGTGGAGATAAATCTCACTTGATCATGATGTATGAGTCTTTTAATGTGGTGTTAAATTATAGTTTGCCAGTATTTTGTTGAGATTTTTTGCATCTATATTTATCAGAGATATTGGCCTGTAGTTTTTATTTGTTATAGTGTCCTTGTATGGCTTTGTATCAGGTTAATTCTGGTCTCTTAAAATGAGTTTGGGAGTATTCTCTCTTCTTGGATTGTTTTTGAGGAAAAGTTTGAGAAGGATTGGTGTTAATTCTTCTTTGACTATTTGGTGAAATTTACCTGTGTAACCATCTGGTCCTGGACTTTTCTTTCTTGGGAATTTTGATTACTGATTCAATCCTTGCTTGCTATTAATCTGTTCAGATTTTCTAGTCTTCATGATTTAATCTTGGCAGGTTGTATTTTTCTAGGAATTTATCCATTTCTTCTAGGTTGTCCAGTTTGTTGGGGGTATAGTTCTTTATAGTAGTCTCATGATTCATTGTATTTCTGTGGTGTCAGTTGTAATGTCTCCTTTTTCATTTATAATTGTATTTATTTGGCTCTTCTCTCTTCTTTTCTTGATTAGTCTTGCTAAAAGTTTAATAATTTGGGTTACTTTTTTTCAAAAAACCAATTTTTTTGGCCTACCTTTTCTATTATTTTCCTGTCCTCTGTTTCTTTTATTTCTACTCCAATTTTTATTACTTCCTTCCTTCTGCTAATTTTGGGCTTCAGTCAGTTCAGTCGCTCAGTCATGTCTGATTCTTTGTGACCCCATGCACTGCAGCATGCCAGGCTTACTTGTCCATCACCAGCTCCCTGAGCTTGCTCAAACTCATGTCCATCGAGTCAGTGATGCCATCCAACCATCTCATCCTCTGTCGTCCCCTTCTCCTCCTGTCTTCAGTCTTTCCCAGTATCAGGGTCTCTCTCAATGAGTCAGTTCTTTGCATCAGGTGGGCTTAGTTTGTTCTTTTTCTTCATCCTTGAGGTATAAATTTAGGTTGTTAAATTGATTTCCCCCTTTAATGTGTGCATTTATCGCTGTAAACTTCCCTCTTAGAACTTCTTTTGCTATATCCTATAATTTTGGTACATGTGTTTCCATTTTCATTTGTCTCAAGATATTTCAAAGTTTCTCTTTTGATTTCTTCTTTGATCTATTAGTTGTTCAGGACTTTGTAGTTTAATTTCCATATATTTGTAAGTTTTCCAACTTTCCTTCAGCTATTATTTCTAGTTTCATACTCTTGTGATTGGAAAAGACAGTTGGTATGATTTCAGTTTTCTTAAATTTGCTAAGATTTGCTTTGTGACCTAACATACTCTAGAAAATATTCTGTGTGTACTTAAGAAAAATTGGTATTCTGCTGTTGTTGTTGGGAACGTTGTCTATTAGGTCTATAATGCTGTTAAAATCCACTGTTTTCTTATTGATTACCTATCTGGATGATTATTTATTGCTGAGAGTGAGGTATTAAAGTTTCTACCTATAATTATGTTACTGTTTATTTCTCCTTTTAGTTCTGTTAGCTTTTGATTTATACAGATGCTCTGATGTTGGATGCATAAATATGTACAATTTTTATATCTTCTTGATTGGTTTATCTCCTTTAGATCTTGTTTTTTTAATCTATCAGCCATTCTGTGTCTTTCATGGGAGAATTTACTCCATCTATATTTAAAGTAATTATTGGTAGGAAAGGACTTACTGTTGACTACCTGTTGTTTTCTGTTTTGTAGATTCTTTGTTCCTCACTTATATTTGTCTTTTTTGAGTGTGATTTGATGATATTTTGTAGCTTTATGTCTACCCTACGGAGAAGGCAATGGCAACCCACTCCAGTACTCTTGCCTGGAGAATCCCAGGGACGGGGGAGCCTGGTGGGCTGCTGTCTATGGGGTCGCACAGAGTCGGACACAACTGAAGTGACTTACCAGCAGCAGCAGCATATCTATCCTACAAGCCAGCCACTTACTGGCTGGGCTATCAGTTTGGGTACCACTGCAAGCTGGGTTGAATGGTGGGCCATACAGTCTCCGAGATGCTCTAGTTAACCCTTCTGGTTAGGTGGGACTGTGGGCTATTCTCATGGCAGGAATATACAATGAACCTGCTTCCCTTTCTGGGTGAGGTGGCAGAGCTGGTTCCAAGGATGGCATAGCTTATTGGCTAGGGACTTGAATGAGGCAGAACTGTCCACTGAGTTCTCTGACCAGAGAAGGCCACTGGCTTGGTTTTGCACGTGGACAGAGCTCCTGACTTGGTTCTTTGCTCTGGTACCACTGTAAGTAGGACTGTAGGATGGGCCATGCAACCCTTGGGTACTCCAGCCAGGCCCCTAGCTGGGCTAGATTGGGGGTCATATTCTATAGTAGATGGGGCTTCAAATCTACCCAGACAGGACAACAGAACAAGTTCCACAACTGGTATGGCCTCAAACGCAGCACTACATGACTCAAAAGTCCCATGTTCTTCATGTCCATGCCTTTTTGTTTGTTATTTCACAGTGCTTTGTCAGTCTCTTCACCAGAGAGATCATACAGATTCTTATTTCCAATTGCCATGGCTTCTTAGTTCTGCATCCTTTATCTTTGTCATAGAATTTGCCATTTCTCTGGGGCAGGATGAAGGGAATCTTTGTCTGCTATACAGATTCTGCTGTTAAACAGAAACATCATAGAAAGTGAAGTCGCTCAGTCGTGTCCGACTCTTTGCGATCCCATGGACTATAGTCTACCAGGTTTCTCTGTTCATGGGATTTTTCCAGGCAAGAGTACTGGAGTGGTTGCCATTTCCTTCTCCAGGGTGTCTTCCTGACCCAGGGATCGAACCCAGGTCTCCTGCACTGCAGGCAGACGCTTTACCCTCTGAGCCACCAGAGAAGCACAGCAGAAACATCATAGACCCACTTTAAAATAAATCTTTAAATATACCAGTATCTGAGGGAGCTTCTTTAAGGTATTCCCATTTTAAAAACCAGTGATAATTCTATTTTAATGTCTTTTTCACCCATTTTTTTGCCATAGATTCTATCCAAATGTTGAGCCTCCCAAAAACCTATTCATATCCCCAAATAGTAAGGACAAGAAATCTCTCTTTTGCATGGAGTCCTCCTAATACCTTGAAAATGTGTCAGGCAAGTCAAATAGGCTATAGGGAGGTGTCAGAGATATAAATGGGAAATTAGTCTGACTACAGAGCAGGAATCAGGTGCTAATTATATTCAGCAAGATAGTAAAGATTGAAATGTTCTCTCTTATTAAGATGTGGATGAAATAGAAGCTAGATGAAAGAGATCACTTCATATTTAGCAAGAAATTATTTAGCTATTTATTTCCATGATCCCAACTACTCATTTTGACTGCTGATTTTAAAGTGATTTTCTAAGTTAGAGCATGATCATTTCTATGAATACTTGCTTACCCCAAAATTATTATATTTTAATAATTAATAGAGATGTATATTACTGATCTTGGAATAAAACTTCTGTTTATTATTTATTTATAGTTATCCTGTCACTTAGAAAAATGAGAGATCTATTTTTTTTAATACAGTAAGTCCCCTACATACAAATCTTGAGAACTTTCAAAGGTATGAACGTGTGTTCCATCAATATCAGATGTGGGTGAAATTGCAGTTGGCCCTCCATCTCCTATTGCTAATGATCCTTCAGCTCGATCATATCACACCTCCTCTCCCTCCTCCAGGCAGTAACTCTTCTTGCTTGTTCACTGAATGCCAGCCCCTGTTGCCAACAGTTGTACTGTACTGCTATACTTTTCAAGGTACTCTACTGTAAGGGTAAAAATGTTTTCTTTATTTTTTGTGTTTGTTTTTTATGTATTATTTGTGTGTAAAGTTTTATAAACCTGTTACAGTACAATACTGTATAACCGATTGTATCAGTTAGGTCCCTAGGCTGACTTTGTTGGACTTAGGAACAAATTAGACTTACAAACATGCTCTTGGAATGGAACTCATTCATGTGTAGGAGACTTACTGTATCTTGTTTCTTTTTACTTATTTTTTTCCAGCTTTCTTGAGGTATAATTGACACCAGTTACCTATTTGAACATTTTACATGTTACAAGAGAAACTGCAGACTGTCTTTTGTTTTTTCAGGAGTTACAATTGCCCCTGGTCCTAAAGAAGAGAATTTTTACAGCACTTACTTAATTCTTTGGCCACAACTGAGTCCCCTCCAACTTGGCTTCACATCTCAGCAAAGACCAGCCCCTCCTGGCCATTCACACGTGTGCCAGCTCGGCTCAGGGCCTGCTTGCGTGGATCTTGATGAGCTTGTCTGGTTGGCCCCTATTTGTGAAAGAGGAGAAGCAGACCTTGTCCAAGACGGGCCCTGAATAAAATACCACAGTCAGAAGGTCGGGTTCTATTTATTCTTAAAGAAGTAATTAATTAAGGCAAACAGGTTCTCAGGAAGACTGTGCATGTGTAGTTGGGGACTATAGTGAGGTACTCCAAGAACCGGGAAATAAGGGAAGAGAGAACGACCTCAGCGCCACATGATGAAATCTACAGGAATCAAAGCTGAATTATTCAGAGTCAGTTTGTCAAAAGGAAAGTTCCCAGGAATATCTCAAAAAAAGAAAAAAAACAGTGTCTCTTAGGAGTTGTCTGGTCCACTCAAGATTAGCCAGGAGAGATTATGAGCGGCCCCTCCAGGCTCTCCCCAGGAATCCTGGCAGAACTCCCCTGTAAGCAAGACTCCCCTTGAGATGGAGATGGAGATGGAGATGGAGACCAAGCCATGTTACCTGAAACAAACAAACTCACTCTCTGCACAGCTGCACGTTTGCCTGGAGGAGGAGAACGTGCAGATCATATAGACCCAGTCATCACTCTCCCTGTGAATGGTCCCTCTCTATCAGTAAATGGGCATGCTGATTTTGTACAACAGTCCTGAGTGCTTGCCTCATGGAACACAGATCCTGAGAGATGGAGGCACTCTCCACTTGTTGGCAACACTCAGCTTCCCTATCAGGAGGGCCCATGGGTAGACCCTGCACTGTGGCACTTCTGCCAGCTGTCTTCGGGGAGGCCTGGCAAGTGCAGGCCAGCCACACACCTCTGCTCCCTGCCCAGTGACAGCCTTGGAGACTTCTAAACCAGTGACTGACAATTTTCCCTGTGTTATAGGCCCAAACGGTGCCCCACAAAGATGCTGGAGTCCTAACCCCCAGTATCTGTGAACGTGACCTTATTTGGAAATACGTCTTTGCAGATGATCATGTTAAGATGAGGTGATTAGGGTAGACTCTAATCCAGTTTGACTGGTGTCTTTGTTAAAAAGGGAAATTTGGAGGCACAAAAAGAAGATGAGGGACTTCCCTGGCGGTCCAGTGAATAAGACTCCATGGTCCCAATCAGGAGGCCTGGGTTTGATCCCTGGTCAGGGAACTAGATTCCATATGCTGCAATTAAGAGTTCACATGCCGTAACTAAAGATCCCACATAGTACAACTAAAAAATCTTGCACACCACAACTAAGAACCAGCATAGCCAGAATCAATAAATAAAGGTTTTGGTTTGTTTTTTTAAGAGGGGAAAAAACAAAGAGAAGATGATGTGAAGATACGAGAAATATGGAAGAGGTTCCCAGCCCTTACAGGGAGCCAATACTGATGACACCTTGATTTTGAATTTCTAGCCTTGGAATTGGGAGAGAATAAATTTTTGTTGAATTAAGCCACCCAATTTGTGGAACTTTTTAATGGTAGCCTTAGGAAACTAATACACCCAGTACCAGACTCTTTACCAGGGAATTCTGAATTAAAGCTTTTCATTGTTGTTGTTTAGTCCCTAAGTTGTTTCTGACTCTTTGTGACCCCGTGAACTTGCCAGGCTGCCAGGCTCCTCTGTCCATGGGATTCTCCAGGCAAGAATATCAGAGTGGGTTGCCATTTCCTCCTCCAGGGGATCTTCCCAACCCAGGGATCAAACCCGAGTCTCCTGCTTAGCAGGCAGATTCTTTACCACTGAGCCCCCAGGGAAAGTTGTTCATTATGATTCACCATTGATGTCAGAGCCCTGGTCGCTGACATTACCTGTTGCTGGAAAAGCAATGCCTTAAGAATATAAAATACCCTCAGGCTAACTTGGTGTGGCCCTGGAGAATCTCTGGCTATGGGGAATTTTCCCCAGCTGGCACAGGTGTTCTGCAGGGCTGAATAAGTATTGTCTAGTGCTTTTTAATTTTTCAAAAGTTCATTTCAGATAAGATAAGCATTTTGGCTGTGTGTTAGAAGGCATTAGCACCAAAAGATATTCCTAAAGACAAATTATAATTTACTAAATAGGTATTTCCCATCCTGCCCCAAATATAGGTAAACGTTACTTCCATGCTTTGCAAACCCCTAAAAATCTACTTTGGAATTTTAAACCACATACTAACTTTTCAATAGGAAAGTTCAGACATTTCAAACTATTCTCACATAAAATTTGTTATATTTTTAAGATGAAATGTAAAAATTTCCATGACTAATTAAAAGCAACTGTCCTGAATTAGCTCAGGTGGCTTACCTGCACAGATTAAAAGGCAGAAACTTTTAGTACTGAGCAAAAATCAACCATCAAATTTTCACCAGGTAACAACGTAGGACTATAATGAATGTCATGGATGCTTTCATCTATAATATTGACTCCTGTTGAACTAGTTAACTAAATTTCAAAATAGTCCTTGTTCCATAATTTGATGTACTTTCCCCCCAGACTTATGTTTTCTAAACATTAGTTTTGGAAGCAAGCCAATGAGGTTGACAGATTTTCTCCCATTTTGTAGATTAAAAATGCTGAGACTCAGAAGGGCAAGTGGCTTGTCTAAAGCCATAAAGAATAATAACTGCAATAGGATCATGGATCTAGCATACCTCTTCCCTTCTCATTCCTTCCAAAAATGTTCATTCATTAAGAGTATTCCTCTTGTTCAAATTCTTTGTCAGGTCCGGGCACACACAAGGTTCTTGCTTCTGACTGACACTGAATGACCCCTGTGCTGGGGGCTCTGGCATCCAGCGCTTCATTAAACCACACCTGGGAGTCAGGTATGGTCAGCCTTGTATTATGGATGAGGAAACCAAGGCTCAGAGGGGTTTAGTGTCCTGCACAAGGTCACACAGTTTGTTCATGACTGACCTGCCTGGGATTGGTACCAGATATAAATGAAGTTCAAATACACCATTTAAAAAATTATACCATTTTTAAAATTTCCAAAATGAAAAGAATCTTTCTTAAATTAGTCTTTTCTGCTGCTACTGCTAAGTTGCTTAGCAGCATTCATGTCCATCTCTGTGGACTATGACCCTGTGGACTATAGCCTGCCGGGTTCTTCTGTCCATGGGGATTCTCCAGGCAAGAATACTGGAGTGGGTCACCATGCCTTCCTCCAGGGGATCTTCCTGACCCAGGGATTGAACCTGGGTCTCCTACATTGAAGGCAGATTCTTTACCACTGAGCCACCAGGGAAGCCCAAATTAGACCTTAACACCTGCTATATGCTAGATAACATATGAGGCTAGTTCAACTTTATCTCATTTAATCCTCTGAACACCTCTTCAAGGTTGGAGGGTTATTTCTACTTTTTTCAGGTAAGGAAACAGAAACTTGAGGATGGAAATAGAGTATCATGGCCTGAAATTAGCAGAGGCAGAATTGGAGCCCAGGTCTGACTGACTGAAAGCACAGTTTTGTCCTGCTGCCTGAGTGACAGTACGGTGTGAAACAGAGGGTGGTGGCTCAAAAAGTGAATCAGATTCCTATGGGATTCAGAGGAAGGGGCTGTAGTGATGAGGGTAAGTTCATGGAACAAGGGGTGCAGGAGAGGGGCTCCAAAGGCTTCTGCAGGCACGGCTGGTGAGGAATGAATGGGAGGGCAGAGAGAAGGAAGAAGTGACACGTTTGCCCTCCCTGCTCCTCAGCCACCGCTGTCCTGGGGGCCAGTGTGCACTGGCAACTTTTATTTTTGCCTTGCTGGGCAACCGCATCCCCTTTATGGGAAGCACAGAGTCTTAACCACTGGACTGCCAGGGAAGTCCTAGAAACTCTTAAATGCTGAGTTTCTACATGAGATGGAGACTATATAGATAAACCTGATCATGAGTGAAGAGTTGAAGAGGGAAGAGAGGGCATGTGGAGGGATGTTTGCTTGGATGCAGAGAAAACCCTGTAGAAATTTAATATGGGTGCTGCCTGGCACACGTGGCAGAGGATCCCAGGGCACAGTGGAACAGGGCTCCTGCAGCCTCCCAATTGGCCCAGCTTTCTTTGACTTCTCTTTCTTGACTGACCCCCACCCGCATGATTGCTTTTCAGATATTTTTCACTTATATTGCCTAGAAGTAATCTTTCACGAGGTTCCGTCTTTCAGGGACAGTGAAATGCAGGGAATAGGTACCCTTACAAGGATCCCCATATATCTAAGCTGTCCCACTTATTTCTCTCCAGACAGGCAGGAAGACTATTATTTGCAAACAACTGCTGAACTGCTCACAGGTCTTAGAGTTTGCTTATGTGGGAAGAGCAGTGAGTTTTATGAAGTGACATCTTTTGGTCTGTGGATCAGAACTTGTGAGTCTTAGTAAGGAGAGGAGGGGAGACTTCAGGTTGGGGTATAAACCCAGAGTTCATCATCTGCTTCCAGCAGCATCTTTCAGCTGAGGGACCCAAGACACCCTCTCTACCCCTCCTGACCATAAATTGTAAACAGCAGTAGCATCAGTGACTGCTCCAGAGGAAGTGTCCAGCATGGTGTTCAGATTCAGTAGACGTGTGTTCTATCTCAGGGGTCCCCAACCTCGGGGATCTAATGCCTGATGATCTACGGTGAAGCTTCTATAATAATAATAGAAATAAAGTGCCCAATAAATGTAGCACACTTGAGTCATCCCCAAACCAACCCCCCACACTGGTCTGTAGAAAAATTGTCTTCCACAAAACTGGTCCCTGGTGGCAAATAAGTTGGAAACCACTGTTGTAGCTGAATCTGAGCCAGTATGTTCTCCATTCACAAGACTCTTTTAGCAGCTACCTGATAACAAGTCCCTGATGCTGAAAGAAAATACCTTTCGGGAGACACTGCAAGCAGCTGGAATGGAAAAGACACAGAGGTTGTTCACCATCCTTGGTGAAGTCCAACCCATCGGGCAGCAAGCCCAGTCCTTGGGAGCCATTGATTAGGAGGTGAACATGCATGATGGTGACCCCACTGACATGCTGCTGTGCTGTGGGTGACTGCAGGCTGCACCCACGGAGCTTGGCTCAGGCAGAGGGGAACTGGCCTGACTGTTGCCCTCAAAATAGCAAAGACAGATAAAGATGGCAGATGAGCAAAGACTGGTAAAAGCAGGGCAGTAACCAGGGGGCCAAGCCTGTGTCCAGCGGCAGTCTAGGCTCACCTTGAGATCGAGCTGGTAACCAGCTGTGACCCTGCGGGGGCTCTGCCCGTCTTTGGAGGGTGGAGGTGCTGGTAGTTTCTGTCCTGTGGGGGCTTCTTGCAGTGTTTCCCGAGGGACTGAACAGCACTGAGGAAAATCTCTGGAGAGTTTCCCAACAGACATCTCTGAGTTCTGGAAGAAGAAAAAATAAAGATAAATGGCAGATACTGCTTACTAGACTAAAACACACACAAATTGATCGTAAATCCCAAACTAAGATGTTGATTCTTATTTCAAACAAAAACGCCTGTGTTTTCAGCAATGCTCTGCCTGGAAAGGTTGTACAAAGGGCTGACACAAACCCTATCTACCAAAGGAGCTGGTTATCCCTGAGAATGAAGGAAGAATACACATGAAATGCGCGAATTAAAATGAGATGTTCTCTTCCCCCCAACAGTCTTACTTTTAATAGTTATTTAGAAGAAAACTGCATTTTTTCACTTGAAATGTGCCGAGCCTTTGTTGGCCAGCTATGGGTACCAGTCTGCCTGCCTGTTTCCGCTGGCTTGTCATGCTCACTAATTAGAGAGCTGCCGCCTGATTCACCTTGTTAATTAGAGGGACTTGCACACGGAGCCCTTCGGGCAGTGTGCGAGACAGCCTCGCACCAGTGCCCCGAGAACGATGCGTCTGTGAAGTCATTCTTCTCATCTACCTTCTATTTTTCATTTGAAATGAATAAATCATTGAGATTTTCCTTGTGGAGTGAGAATGCAAGAATTCACATCTCTGTAAGATGTAAATTACATGTGATCAATAGGAAGGGATGACTCGGGTATTGTACTTACATGATTTCCTAATTTACTTCTTGTCGGTGTATGAAAAATGGCCTGAAATATGTGTCTCCCCTCCATGAATCAGTGTCCTTCATCTGGGAAAGGAGGGTGTTGAGTGAGAAACACAGCTGCTTCGTTTGAGCTGTTGGAGTCTGGTCTGGTGGTTTGTTGTTCTTTTGCACAGAAGGAGGGAAGCCTCTGAAACACAGTCATCCAAGGAGGGAGTTTGACCAGCTCCTTCTCCTAGGCCACCCCCGGCCCCCCTCTGCTCGGGCAGAAGCAAGATGCAACAGGTCATTGTGTTGGACACGGTCTTTTGTAATAGAGACCTGCACTTCTTGGAACTGAAATTTTATTTTATTTTTAAATTTTTATTTATTTATTTAATTTTTAAAAATGGGGTTTTTTGGCTGTGCTGGGTCTGCATTGCCACGCATGAACTTCCTCTAATTACGGTGAGTGGGCCTACTGCTTGTGATGCGTGGGCTTCTCACTGGGGTGGCTTCTCTTGTTGCAGAGCATGAGCTCTAGAACGCAGGCTCCGTAGTTGTGGCACACGGGCTTAGCTGCCCCGAGGCATGTGGAATCTTCCTGGACCAGGGATCAAACTTATGTGCCCTGCGTTGGCAGATGGATTCTTAACCTCTGGACCACCAGGGAAGCCCAGAACCGAGACTTTAAATGTACTGTGTCTTTTTTTTTTTTTTAAGTGTTTGTTTAAAGTTTATTTCTTAAAAATATTTTCTTGGCTGTGCTGCACAGCCTGTAGGTTCTTAGCTCCCCAGCCAGGTATTGAACCCGTGCCACCCCCTGCCTTGGAAACATGGAATCTAAACCACTGGACTTCATGGGAAGTCCCTATCGTATGTCTTTTAAAAGACCAAAAATTTAAACAGTAGTTTGGCTTAGATGCCATGCCAGAAGCAGTAGTGCCTTTAAGCACCACGTTGCCTCCTATTCCAACCTGCAAAACACTTTGGAAATAAGTTTCAGTGGCCTTCTCTCCTGCTGCTTGGTTAAAAAGAGTTATTGTGGTTAAACGAGAATGGAAAAGAGAGTGACCTCTCATTGGGTGAAAGTTGTAGCTTTAAAAAAAGAGAGAGAGAGGCGAGGTTCAGCCCCACCAAGTCTAGGTGTCTCTGCTGAGAAGCCTGTTCAATAACCCTATTATCAGTCTGGGTGGTTAATGAATATCTTAAACAGGTTCACCTTTCTGCTCATCCAGGGCATTTGCAATCATTGTACGTGCTCACTTACAGAGATTTTTGGCAAAAGATTTTCAAATGTTTCTTTAGAAAAAGAAGCATTTTATACCTGCTCTTCCTGGGAAAAACACAGACCGTGGTAACTTTTTTTGTAGGTGCTTTCCCCACCATTCTCAGCATCTGATCTTGTGCCCATGAGCACGCACTGAGCACTTGTTGCTTGCAGGATACTGCCCCAGTCCTGAGGGAAGCCTGAGACACAGAGGTCATCCTTGTCCTCAGGACCCCACATATGAGTGGAATAAAGAATCAGAAAAGAAGCAAGCCATTACTCCTGAGTGGTGGGTAGTGGGGAGCCTGCCAGGGTAGGGGACTTGGGACTGAGGCCACAGAGGGAGGGACTCTGTGAGGGCCACTGGGGACCAGGCAGAACTGGCCAAGTGAAGGAGGACTTGCAGGCAGGGAGCACGGCACGTGCAAAGGTGTGGAAATACTGCCTGTTGCAGGGGTGTGAGTGGAGGGAAGGCTGGAGGATGAGTCAGTTGGAGGAGCGAGGGCTGCAGGGGAGAGGGGCACACTGCTCAGGTCCCTAAGGCCCACACTCTACCCTGGACGCTAGCTCGGGTGCACAGCAGTGCTGTTGGCTCCGCTATAGCATCCAGCCCGGGTGGGCAGTTGGGGGCAGAGGGGACAGTGTGTGGCCACCGCAGGCCTGGGCTTTGGCTTAGGAGGAGTCCATGCAGGTCTGTAGATCTCCTTGAGAGGATGCACAAGTGTGCTCAGCCCCTTCGACCCATCTACCCTCTGCACAGCTCCAGCCCTGGGTTCAAGGCCCGTGAAATATAGGGAGTAGAGGGTGATGGAATGGATACTGACCTGCCAGGAATCTCATAGGCCAAGGAAGCTGCCTCTGCAAGAGCATCCGCCTGCTTGACCTTGAGAATTTTACTGAGGGTCACAGGGTGCAGCATGGGTCCTCACACAGCACTTTCCCAAACACCTTGTTCAGTTCCTCAAGTGGGATTTGAGCACCTGGCCTTTGCTGGATTGAGTGCAAATAAGTGTGAGTCGTTCAGTTGTGTCCGACTCTTTGTGACCCCATGGACCGTAGCCCACCAGACTCCTCTGTCCGCGGGATACTCCAGGCAAGAATACTGGAGTGGGCTGTCATTTCCTTCTTCAGGGGAGTGCGAATAGCCAGGGATGCAAAGTTATAAAATCCCTGTCTCCTCTCTTTAAGAAGCTCGCAAGAGATGGCGAAAGTGGTATGTGTTTTCAGAGATGCACTGTTAATTTCAAAGCAGCAGCCTGGAGAGAGAGGCCTCACTGGGGCGGTGACATGGCCCTGAGTTTTCCAAATGAGGAAAATTTATTAGGATGAAGTAGTGGGGGAGGGTTTTCTAAACAAGGGACAGTGAGTGCAGAGTGAGGAGGCATGAGTGTGCATGGCGGGCTCACAGGCTGCAAGAATCCATCAGGTTCCAACTCGGAATGAACCTAGAGTTTGTAACATGGTCTCCCAGCGGGGAGAGGATCAGAGGTTTTAGTGTTAGTCACTCAGTCACGTCTGACTCTTTGCAACCCCATGGATGGTAGCCCACCAGGTTCCTCTGTCCATGGGATTCTCCAGGCAAGAATACTGGAGAGGGTAGCCATTCCCTTCTCCAGGGGATCTTCCCAACCCAGGGATTGAACCCGGGTCTCCTGTACTGCAGGTGGATTCTTTACGAAATGAGTCATCTCCCACTGGGAGGTTTTAGGACAAAGTGAAAACAGGATCAGATGTAAATTTATAAAGGAGGCTTTGGCCAATCCCTCCCCCACTCAGTTGTACCCCACCAGAGGTGCTTTCCCTGAGTTTCCTCTCCTTGATGTTCTGTAAGGTGTTGTACAAGGTGAAGGCAGAGACTCTCTGCTCATCCAGGCAGCCAGGGTCTGAACCAGCATGGACTGGAGGAGATACTGAGGTGGAAAAAATAGACCTTGGGGGAAGAGAGTGTAGGGACCCTCCAGAAGGAGGCTTCCAGCTTTGGGGACAGAGCATCAGAGTGAATTAATAGCCTTCTATTTGTGGAGTCTAGCGGTTGTCTCTTTCAGCTACTTGAGACTTCTCTTTTCACAGTTTACTGGTTTACAGTCACAAAAATGTAAAATCCAGCCATAGTCACGCCCACTGTCCAGGTGGTGTTGGATTTGATGATGAATTCATCACCCTCAGGACACACCGCTGCTTCTAAATTGGTTGTAAGATGACAGTTGAAAGCTGTACCCACTTTATATGGTGTGCTCCCCCCTTTTAAAATCTCTTCCCTAGAAAGGTGTGGTCAGCCTGACACCAGGCAGGAGGGAAAGCCAGGTGGCCCAGACCTGGACCCTCTTTTAATTCAGGAATATCTGGACACAATCTCATCTCCAAGGGGATGAAACCACCTTCTCAAACAAGTCCTGTGTGTGGAGTGAGCTTTCCAGATCACTTCGGGGGGCTCATAATGCTATCTAAATATTGTAGGATTAATGGCATTACCAACTCAATGGACATGAGTTTGGGCAAGCTCCAGGAGTTGGTGATGGACAGGGAAGCCTGGTGTGCTGCAGTCCATGGGGTCACAAAGAGTCAGACATGACTGAGTGACTGAACTGATTGAAAATAACCATCAACCAGCAGAGTCCCCTCTCCCTTGGGACAGTCCTCAGGCACAATTCTGCTCCTCAATGCTCATAACTGCTACTGGGCTTTGCCACCTTCAGGGTTAGAAACGATGCTTGAATTTCATCTGTCATCCTTCAAGATTCAGTCAGTGTCACGGATGGATGCTAGGCACTGAGCTAGTCTCTGAAACGGCCCCTCCCAGAACCACTGCACCTGGGAGAAGCTCCTCAGGAAGGGCAGTGGGGTTGAGGCCTGCCCCTCCTAAGTGCATCGGTGCTCAGGCAAAAGCCTGTCTTTGAAGAAGACAAGAGGTTGTTCCTTTAGCAAGTCATTCGCTTCAGTACCATGAAGAGGCGCGCACAGACACACACACACACACGCACACACGGTGAAGTGAAAGTAGTATTAAAATAGCAACTGAAATCCCCGTAAGGCTTCTCCCAGGACATGAGACTTCCTACCCTGGAGCTCACTCTGCTGGCCGCCCACCAACCACTCCACTGTCCTCCGGCCTCTGGGCTGGGTGCCACACGTTGGTGCTCTAGCTTCTTAAGTTCGTGGCATGTCCCAGGAGAGCAGAATCTTGCCCACTGCCTGGTGCCCCAGTGGTGCCGAGTCTAGCAGCACAATGGATTCTTGGTAACTGATCAGTACTTTCTCCACACATTAAGAAATTTCATCCTTTGCTTGATTGTAAATGTAATGTGTGTTAGTGTGTGATGATGGCAGACAATTTGGAAAGTTCAAAGTTTCTGATCTGTTTGTTTATTTTTTATTGGAGGCTAATTACTTTACAATATTATATTGGTTGGTTTTGCCATACATTGACATGAATCCGCCCTGAGTGTACATGTGTTCCCCTTCTTGAACCCCCCTCCCACCTGCCTCCTCCCCTTATCCTCCCTCTGGGTCATCCCCATGCACCAGCCCCGAGCATCCTTTATCATGCGTCAAACCTGGACTGGTGATTCATTTCACATATGATAATATACATGTTTCAATGCCATTCTCCCAAATCATCCAACCCTCACCCTCTCCCACAGAGTCCCAAAGACTGTTCTATACACCTATGTCTCTTTTGCTGTCTCGTATACAGGGTTATCATTACCATCTTTCTAAATTCCATATATATGCGTTAGCATACTGTATTGGTGTTTTTCTTTCTGGCTTACTTCACTCTGTATAATAGGCTCCAGTTTCATCCACCTCACTGTTCCAGCTTGTTCCAGCCAAACATACGCCCTGCCTGAAACGAACACTCTAGTTGATTTTACACTTTGTCTTCTGAAATTGAGCTTCCTTACTATGTATTGATTATTGTAAAATTAACTCTTTTAGTGGACTTTTGCAGAGAGGTAACAGAAGAATTCTAAATATTGTGATATTCTTTTGCAGTAATAATTAATATGAGTATAAACTCCTAGCATGATTTACCTAAAGTGACAGCCCTCTCCTTCCTAGTAGGGGGTCTGGAATGAGTGACAGGTGAGGTCAAGTTGGTGTATACAAGGCAGATAAGTGAGTGTCATTCACATTCATAAGAATGAATAACATTGCCCACGTTTTATGTTAAAATGTGTGCGTGTGTGCTCAGTCACTCAGACATGTTCGACTGTTTGTGACCCCATGGACTGTACCCTGCCAGGCTCCTCTATCCATGGGATTTCCCAGGCAAGTGTATTGGAATGGGTTGCCATTTCCTTCTCCAGGGCATCTTCTCAATCCAGGAATTGAATTTGTGTCCCCTGCATTAGCAGGCCAGTTCTTTACTACTGTGCCACCTAGGAAGTCCAGTGTTGCCCACAGTCATTTTTTTCAGATCTATGAGGACTACCCACTCTAGTATTCTTGGGCTTCCCTTGTGGCTCAGCTGGTAAAGAATCTGCCTGTAATGAGGGAGACATGGGTTTGATCCCTGGGTTGGGAAGATCCTGTGAAGAAGGGAAAGGCTCCCCACTCCAGTATTCTGGAAGGAGAATTCCATAGACTGTATAGTCCGTGGGGTCTCACAGAGACAGATACAACGGAGCAACTTTCACTCACTCACTCACATGAGGACTTTTAATATCAAATATTTTTATAACATTTCTTTATTTTACTCATTTATTTTGTCTGTACTATGTGGCATGTGGGATCTTGGTCCCCCAACCAGGGACTGAACCAGTGACCCTGCATTGGGAGCATGGAGTCTTAACCACTGGATCACCAGAGCAGTCCCACCCACGGTAGTATTGATGAGCTGGGATACAGGGCATGCAGATGTGTGCAGATGGGTGCAGGTATCCCAGCTACAGCAAGCTGCTGAGTGCTTACAGCAAACGGCGTATGAATCAGGGACTAGTGAATCTGCCCATAAGATGCAGACAGCATCTCTTTTTTCCTGTCTGTCCTTTGCTAGAATAGACCAAACAGTCTTGAATTCTAAATTGAAGGACTCATTTTGATACAACTTTAACCCATATTTATATTTCAAAACTTGGTGACTTGGGTGCTCTGCTCAGAAAATGAAATGTGTGATGCTTTCTTAAGCTTGAGGTTGTTGTTCTGTCACTCAGTCATGTCCGACTCAGTGACCCCATGAACTGCAACACACCAGGCTTCCCTTTTCAAACTCATATCCATTGAGTCATGATGCCGTCCAACGATCTTATCCTCTGTCGTCCCCTTCTCCTCCTGCCTTCAATCTTTCCCAGCATTAGGGTCTTTTCCAATGAATCAGCTTTTCGAATCAGGTGGCTAAAGTATTGGAGCTTCAGCTTCAGCATCAGTCCTTCCAGTAAATATTCAGGGTTGATTTCCTTAAGGATGAGGGCATATTCATTATTCTAGTTATCTACTGAGCACTTCCCTGTTAGCTTCAACCCTGAGACACTGATTTCTAACTTCCACCCCAGAACTGTGAGAGAACACACTTGTGTCATTTTACCCCCACCCTTCGTGCCCAGGGTTTGTGGTGACTTGTTACAGCGACCACAGGAAACTAATGCAGACAGAGTCAGAGGGACTTAGGAGTAGAATCCACCAGCCTGGGGACTGAGTGGATGTATTTGTTGCAGGGATAGGAGACATCTAGAAGGTACTCAAGCTGGCTCCTGCCAAAAGCAAGCCTGAGACTCAGTTAGAGGCATAGGAGCAGGCCCGGGAAGCAGAGGGAGGACCCAGGGAAGGAAGAGACTCCTGTGAAGGTGTGTGATTGAGCGGTGACTGCAGCAGGCAGAGAAACCACATGGAATACTCACCTGAATCATCCCTCAGGAGGACAGGGAGCTGGGGCATTTATCCACTAGCTCCCATGTCCCAGTGGTTGATAGTTGCCTGTATTAGGGTTTTCCAGAGAAACACAACCAATGGACTATGTAAATATTCATTATATTTAATATAAATATGTTTAATATTCATTATAATTAATCTCTCATATACACCTCTCATATATCGTAAATGTCTATATTTGTAACATGTAACAAAAATAAGAATATATATATACATATGTATATATATGTATATATAGGTCTTCCCTGGTGGCTCAGTGGTAAGGAATCCACCTGCTAATGCAGGAGACTCTGGGTTGGGAAGATACCCTGGAGTAGGAAATGGCAACCCACTCCAGTATTCTTGCCTGGGAAATCCCATGGACAGAGGAGCCTGGCAGGCTATAGCCCATGCAGTCAGCAAAGAGTTGGATATGACTTAGTGACTAAACAACAATAGCAGCTATGTTTGTGTGTGTGTGTGTGTGTGTGTGTGTGTATCGAGAGAGAGAGATATTTTATGATGAACTTGTTCATATGATCATGGAGGCTCATATGATTATCACAAGATCTGCAGTTAGCCAGCTAGAGCCAGGACAGCCAGTGGGGGGTAGAAGACCACTGAAAACCAGCAGGCTCAAGCCCCAGGAAAAGCCGATGTTTCAGTTAAAATCCAAAGGCAGGAACAAAAAACCCCATGTTCCCAACTCAAACAGACAGGAGGAATTCTCTTTCACTCTCAAGAGAGTCAGCCTTTTTGTTCCATTCCGACCTTCAAAAAACTGGATGAGGGCTGCCCACATTGGGGAAGGCCATCTGCTTTACTCGGTCTACCGATTCAAGTGTTAACGTCACCCAGAAACACCCCACAGATACACCCAGGGTAATGTGTGACCAAGTGTCTGGGTACTTCATGGCCCAGTCAGCTTGACACAAGAAATGAACTGTCACACGGGCCCTCGGGGGTTGTCCCATCCCCTGCTGAGTACTGAGGGGTGCCTTGGAGGTGGGACTGCTGTGCTGAAATTAGGTGTGTCTGGGGGATGCAGCTAGGGCACAGGAAGCATCCGCCTCAGGTTCCTGAACTTCTGACTTGGGCAAGAAGGGGAGTAGGGGACCCAGTAGGAGAAGCCAGAGTTGGGGAAGGGGCACGGATACTAGTAGCGATGGTCTGGGTTTTCATACGCCAGGGCCTGCAGGCAGCTTGAGCTGGGGCGTGGCTGAAGCTCTCCAGCCCTAGAGTGGGTGAAGGGTCCTGGTGAGACCAGCTGCAGAGGAGCAAAGGGACGGAGTCTAACTGCAGTGGGGTGTGTGTGAGAGGGCAGGGGTGACGTGAAGCCCACAGCCAAGGACAGCCCCTTCAAAGAGAGCCATAGGACAGAGGTTGAGTGAGAGTCAGAGTCAAAGGAGGATTTAAGTTGAGAAAAAGATTATTCTGTCAGTCAACAAGCATTCAGTTCAGTTAAAGTTGCTCACTCAGTCGTGTCCGACTCTTTGCGACACCGTGGACTCCTCCGTCCCACCAGGCTCCTCTGTCCGTGGGATTCTCCAGGCAAGAATACTGGAGTGGGTTGCCATTTTCTTCTCCAGGGGATCTTCCCGACCCAGGGATCGAACCCAGGTCTCCCGCATTGCAGGCAGACGCTTTAACCTCTGAGGCACCAGGGAAGCCCGTTATTGAGCCCCTAATCTATGACAGTCCCTTGGGGATACCACCGTTATCAACACACACTAAGCGTCTCTCCTTGGAGAGTAAACGTGTATAGAAAACACAACAATTTCAGATACTGTAAATATGAAACAAAAATAAAATAACTGCAGGAAATTCCCTGGCAGTCCAGTGGTCATTGTCCCTGTCACTGCCATGGCCCAGGTTCAATCCCTGGTCAGGGAACGAAGATCCTGCCCCCCCAAAAAATAAAGAGAACGAGATAGATAAAATAATTTCAGATACTGATAAGAAGCCCAAAGAGATAAATCAGGGTGACGTGCAAGTGAGTGACAGGGCTACTTCACCTGTTAGGACTAGTTAGGGAAGGTATCTCTGAGGGGGTGACGACTGCTATGGCTGTGGGGAGTGAGAAGGACCCGGCTGGGCAGAGAACTGGGGGAGGGTGTGCCAGTGCAAAGACCCTGGGGTGGGTGTTTGAGGGAGAGGGGCACGCCATGGGCCTGGAGCAGGTCAAGGACAGGAGGTTGCTGGCTGGCACCACCCAGGGCCATGGGGGCTTGAGGTGAGACTAGTTGTCGTGTGAAGCCATTGGAGTTTCTGAAGCAGGGAATGATTTACATATGGAATGATTTACATATTTGAAAGATCACTCTGGGGACTTCCCTGGTGGTCCAGTGGCTAAGACTCCATGCCTCCAATGCAGGGGGCCTGGATTTGATACCTGGTCAGGGAACAAAGTCCCACCTGCCACAGCTGAAGAAACTGCATGCCCCAGTGAAGATGGAAAACCCCCGTACCACAACCAAGACCCTGCACAGCCAAACAAACAAATACATGAATATCAATTTAAAAAGCAAATCACAGAAAACTAAAAAAAAAAAAAGCAAGTACTTAAAAATCAAATTTTTCTCCTAGAAGCACAATCTAGAAAACCTCTCACAGTAGATATCAACAAGGTGATTGATAACAACAAAGCTTATCTTAGCAAAAGCAAAGTAAAACAAGAATCTGAAGAAACACCAATATCTACAGATAGGTGAATGGAGATGGGAGAATGGACTATGACCACAACAAAAGTCAAAATTATATTTTCAATAGCTGCGTGTCAACATTGACGAAGTTCAAGACAATGCTGAGGGAACAAAGCAACAGATAAATATCTAATGTAGGAATCCCTTTGCTTAAAAACATACAAGACTCAACAGGTTAGAGATATGTATGAAAATCAGAGAATGGTAAAATAGCAAGTACATTATGAGAGTGTCAAATGTACTTCCGATCTACTTTTCAAGTTGGGTTGAGGAATACATGGATGTTTTATATATTTTATTCTTTTTCCTTAATCTAAAGAGCTTCCCTGATAGCTCAGTTGGTAAAGAGTCCCCCTGCAATGCAGGAAACCCTGGTTCAATTCCTGGGTGGAAATATCCGCTGGAGAAGGGATAGGCTACCCACTCCAGTATTCTTGGGCTTCCTTTGTGGCTCAGCTGGTAAAGAATCCGCCTGCAGTGTGGGAGACCATTGCAGTCAAATGTACTTCACCATTTGACCAACTGACCAATTGACCACACCAGTCAAATGTACTTCTGATCTACTTTTCAAGTTGGGTTGAGGAATACATAGATGCATTATATATTTTATTGTTTTTCCTTAATCTAAAAAAATTCAATGTAACTACTTTGAATTTTGTAATATAAACCATTTTTAAATGTTGAAAAGATGTAGTTAGAAATGAAAGAGACCCTCAAAGATAAAAAAAAAATAAAAGGTCACTCTGGCTTTGCAGGGAATGGACTCAAAGAGGGCAAGAGTGAAAGCAGGGAGGGTAGTGAAGAGGCCCCATGGTGGTCCAAGCTGGGGGTGATGGGAGTTTTTTTTTCTAAGTTCATGCTCAGTCATGTCTGGCTCTTTGTGATCCCATGGACTGTAGCCCGCAAGGCTCCTCAGTCCATGGAATTTCCCAAGCAAGAATACTGGAGTGGGTTGCCATTTCCTTCTCCAGGGGATCTTACAGACCCAGGAATCAAACCTGCATCTCTTATGTCTCCTGCATTGGCAAGTGGGTTCTTTACCACTAGTGCCACCTGGGAAGCCTGGGTGATGGTGGGAGAGGTTTGGGCAAAGACGGGCATTGCAGGAACAGACCTGTCTAGGTATGCTGGGATCAAAGTGAAATATACAGAAGGACAGAAATTACCATTTTCTAAGTCACTACTGTGACTGCGCCACAGTAGTGATGTAATGTGTTGTCTTAGAAACTTGATAATTGCCTAGCATCAGTTCACAGGTAATGTATTCTGCGAGGTGTGTGTCGTTAGCAGGTATTAGACTTGTTTAGAAGGACTCCATCAGCTAATGAACTGTTGTGAATGGGTCATGAAAAGTGTACCTTTATTTTTTTTTATAATAATAGTACAGTTGCTATACAATGTTACATATACTACGGGTGTACAGTATAGTGATTCACAATTTTTAAAGGTTGTACTCCATGTATAGTTGTTATAAAATGTTGGCTTTAATTCCCATGTTGTACAATATATCTTTGTAGCCTATCTTATACATGACAGTTTGTACCTTTTACACTCCTACCCCTAAATCGCCCGTCTCCCTTCCCTCTCCCCACCGGTAGCCACTGGTTTGTTCTCTTTATCTGTGAGTCTGTTTATTTCTTGTTGTATTCACTAGTTAGTTGCGTTTTTTAGATTCCACATATAAGTGATATCATACAGTATTTGTCTTTCTCTGTCTGAGTTATTTCACTGAGCATAATCTCTCCAGTGCATCCAGGTTTCTGAAAATGGCAAAATTTCATTCTTTTTGTGGCTGAGCAGTATTCCATTTTGTGTGTGTGTGTGTATCATATATATATATATATCTTTTTAAGAAGTTTTTAGAGTTTTTTTTATTATTTTTGGCTGTGCTGAGTCCTCAGTGCTGTAGGTGGGTCTTCTCTAGTTGTGGTGAGTGGGGGCTGCGTTTTGTTGCGGTGCGCAGGCTTCTCTTTGCTGTGGCTTCTCTTGTTGCAGAGCACCTGCTCTAGGCACACAGGCTTCAGGAGTTGTGGTGCATGGACTTAGTTGCCTCAAGGCATGTGGAGTCTTCCCAGACCACGGATTGAACCCATGTCCGCCTCATGGGCAGATGGAGTCTCAACCACTGGACCACCAGGGAAGTCTGAACCACATTTTCTTTATTCATTCATCTGTTGATGGACACTTAGGCTGCTTCCATATCTTGGCTGTTGTAAATTATGCTGCTGTGAACATAGGAACACATGTATCTTTCGAATTAGGGTTTATTTTTGTTTGTTTTGTTTATATATCTAGAAGTGGACTTGCTGGATCATATGGTAGTTCTATTTTTCGTTTTTTGAGAAACCTCTGTACTGGAAAATGTACCCTTAATAGGGGTAGGCTTTTCACAATCCACCTGTGACTGGAATGGAACTTTCAGAGTGAGAATGCTTCTCAGGGCAGGAGCAAAAGGCCAGCCTTAGGAGAAGACCTGTTCTTGGGACAGTTAGACTGCTGCTCCAGCTCTCACCACGTCCCCCGTGAGGATGCATCTGGAAGGAGGATGTGAGAAGGCTCTCAACAAAGCTGCACTCAGGCTGCTTACTCAGCCGGGAGATGCTGCAGGGGGAGGGCAGCAGGTGGGGTGGGTGGTGGGCTGGTTGTGGGCAAGGGTGTCTGCTCACTTATGTCCACAGATGGGGAGGAAGGTTGGAGAGCCAGGATGCAGAGCTGTGCTTTGGGAACTGTCCGGCTGGGAGCCCACTGCCCAGAAAAAGTAGGATTCTTGTGCCAGACCCTACTGACCTCAAGAAAGTTTTTCTGGGGTTGCAGGAGGCAGACTTCCCTGGTGGTCCAGCGGTTAAGAATCCACCTTGCTGTGCAAGAGATGCAGGTTCAATCCCTGGTTGGGGAAGTTAAGATCCCACATACCACAGAGCAACTAAGCCCATGTGCCACAAGTAAAAGTTTTTGGTTGAAATGTACCTTTTATTCTCTGGTTTTGGGGAGGGAGATGGTTGGTCACTTAATTTTAGCATAGATAAGCATAGCAAAGAGGCCAGATCAATACTTGTTGTCTGACTCTGGACCACTGATGGCTGACAGCAAGGGATGGACTCAGTCAACCCAAGGAAAAGTCCCTGTTCTACCCTTGTGGGCCTCTGTTTTTTTCAGCTTGAAATGGGAACAGCCCTGTCCATCCTAAGTTCAATGAAAATGGAGGTAAAAGTAGGGTGGGTGTGTCAATTTGGACAAACCTTGAAGACATATCAGGCTGTGTGAAATAAGACAGACACTAAGGGATGAACATTGTTTGAGGTGCCTAGAATAGGCAGTAGAAAGTAGAATAGCAATTCCCAGGGGCCAGGAGGAGGGAAAAATAGAGAGTTATTATTCAATGGGTAATTGTTGTTCAGTCGCTAAGTTGTGTCCAACTCTTTGTGACCCCATGAACTGCAGCACGCCAGGTTTCCCTGTCCTTCACTATCTCCTGAAGTTTGCTCCAACTCATGTCCATTGAATCAGTGATGCCACCCAACCGTCTCATCCTCTGTCTCCCCATTCTCCTTTTGTCCTCAATCTTTCCCAGCATCAGGGTCTTTTCCAATGAGTCAGTTCTTCGCATCAGGTAGCCCAAGTGTTGGAGCCTCAGCTTCAGCACCAGTCCTTCCAGTGAATATTCAGGGTTGATTGCTTTTAGGATTGACTGGTTTGATCTCCTTGCTGTCCAAAGGACTCTCAGGAGTCTTCTCCAGCACCACAGCTTGAAAGCATCAATTTTTCAGTGCTCAGCCTTCTTTATGGCCCATCTCTCATATCCGTTCTGATGCACCCAAATCGGATTACCTGAGCTGCTGTGGCCTGGCTGGACCCTGGCCCAGGCCTGGACCCCAGACACCTTGGAGGATAATAACTAAATGTAGACAACTCTGAAAAGAACTAGAGTATCTGAAAGCTGCACCACATCACCTGTAATCCTCGTAGTTATCTATGAATTTTTCCTTACAAAGTTTTCTAGTTTGATACCTGGGTTTTTATTGTTGTGACTGTTTAGCACTCTTTTATAAACATTTCTCTATATCACTGGAAGCTCTGCACAAAGCACTATAAAGGCCATATGGAAATGCTGTAATTCACCTTTTAATTATTCGTCTGAGTCGGGTCTTGGTTTCGGGGCGTGCATCTTTTGTTATGGCCTACAGGCTCAGTAGTTGTGCGTGGGCTCAGTTGCTACTCTGCATATGGAATCTTCCTTGACCAGGGATTGAACCTGTGTCCCCTGCATTAGCAGGTGGATTCTTATCCACTGTACCACCAGGGAAGTCCCACAGTTTTTCACACTACACAGAACGCCAGGCTCAAGGTCTCTGTGCATAAATCTCTATCTACCCCTTGGCTATTTCCCTGGGATAGATTTTTAGAAGTAGAATTCTTTGGGTATGATATCGAACACTTATAGAAGCTTGCTCCATGGTGGCGGGTTGATTTCGGAAAGGCTGTGCCTTTGGCACGTCCTCTGGCTGAAGCCTGTGTCCTGGTGCTGTTGGCTCCACTTGGAGAAAGGGGTCTCCTGGCCTAACACACATGGCTCCTGAGACAGGCCCCGCCCATCCCTCTGGGCAGCCGTCACAGAGCTCCTGGGGTGCCAAGGCGCTGTGCATACTGACCGTAGAAGGAAGGATTGACGAGAGGGTACCGATGTTAGAGACCAGCCTTAGCAGAACTGACCTCTCCAGACTGTTACAACCTTGCTTCTCATAAGGTAGACTCAGCTCAGAAGAAAGACAGAACCCACCCCCACCCTGCCGCCACCATCAGTTCTTGTGGGGAATATTTGCTGTCCAGCTAGTATCTTTCACAGGGAGCTCAGCCTGGTGCTCTGTGACAACCTAGAGGGGTGGTAGGAGGATGGGTGGGAAGAAGGTTTAAGAGGGAGGGGATATATGTATACTTATGGATGATTCATGTTGTTATATAGCAGAAACTAACACAACATTGTAAAGCAATTATCGTCCAATTAAAAATAAAAGTTAAAAAGTCACACAATATAGAACATACTATTTTTTAAAAATACTACTTAACTGTATTTAACTATATAGTTCAGTGGCACTAAGTACATTCACATTGTTCTGCAGCTCTCACCACCAATCCTTCCAAGTTTTTCACTTTCCTAAATGGAAACTCGGGCTTCCCAGGTGGCACCAGGGGCAAAGAACCTGCCTGCCAACACAGGAGACATAAGAGACGCAGGTTCCATCCCTGGGTCAGGAAGATCCCCTGGAGGAGGGCATGGAAACCCAAATCCAGTATCCTTGCCTGGAGAATCCCATGGACAGAGGAGCCTGGAGGGCTACAGTCCATGGGGCCGCAAAGAGATGGACACAACTGAGAGACTTAGCGTGTACACATGCAAACTCTGCCTCCATTAAACATTAAATCCCCCTCCCCCCGCCCCGGCATCTACCAGTGTACTTTCTGACTCTATGAATTTGACTGTTCTCTGTACTTCATGTAAGTGGGACCAAACAGAATTTGCCTGCACCTCCGCCAGTATCATTTTTTGCCTGGTCCTTGTAGGTTTCTAGAGAGGCCGAGGGAGAGATGCTCCAGCGTGTGCAGGAGAGGCAGAGGCAGGTGTGGAGAGGGGTTTGCAGATTTGCCACCAGCCCCTGCCCTCAGCTCTTCCAGAGATGCTGGTCTGACCTTGGCTGGAGCGGGATGAGTCGCCCAGACACCCTGGTCTCCACCTCCAAGGGCCTCTGAACCCACTCTGCTACTTACCTCCCTGTGACCTCAGCCACCTTTCTGACCCTCACTGTGCTTCCATTCTCCCATCAGTAAAGGGCACGAATGGGCTTCGCTGGTGGCAGACAGTAAGGGGTTCACCTGTGATGTGGGAGACCTGGGTTCAATCCCTGGGTCGAAAAGATCCCCTGGAGAAGGGAATGGCTACCCATGCTAATATTCTTGACTAGAGAATTCCGTGGACAGAGGAGCCTGGCAGACTACAGTCCGTGGGTTTGCAAAGAGTTGAACATGACTGAGTGACTAACTTTCTTTCTTTCTTTCTTTCAAAGGGCGCTAATAATACTTTTTTCTGGGGGTTGTGGTGAAGGTTAAGGTTATGGGTGTCAAAGTGCCAGGCCCAGCCGTGTGTAACCCAGCAGCTCAGAACGTGCCGACCCTCACTCCCCCACTGCCATTCACAGGACGGCAGACCCTCCTGCGTCTGGATGGCTTTCTCCCAGTCGTCAGTAGGGTGGGCCTGGGGCTGGTGTTTGCAGTGCCCACTGGAAGGGCATCTCAGACATGAGCTGGTGCTGGTTTCCCTACGACCGTGTCCCTCAGTAAGAGTCCCCTTTGTACCCGGAACCCACCCAGCTCCCAGCATCAGCACTCCAGGGTCCCCACTGCCTTGTGAGGCCTTAGCTTTCTTGGGGATCATTTTTAGCAAGTAGACCCTCATCTTCATATATTCTGCAGACATCTGACAATTGTGATAACCTTGATGGGTGGTGAGCAGGGCAAATTAGCCAAAAGATGATTGATTTTTTTTTATGCACAATTTTATCTTCAACCTTTCCTAGCAACGTGCTCTACCAGAGTAATAATTTCTTTTCCCAGGTATTTGCCAGTATCGAGATTGCACATCTATTTATGGTTGCCTGGAAGCCCCATAATTACAATACAGTCCAAGTGCCCATTTTCTTTCCTTGACTACAAATAGGGATCAATCGAATTTTAAATGACCGCTCCGGGGCTGGCTCGCGATCGTGACCTTTGTAAATGATTAGCGCTCACCACTGTTGCTGTCTGCCCGGAAAGAGAAAGCGGCCAGAGCTTTCTAACTGGCATTTAATCTGGATGTGGGCCAAAGATATTCCAGGTGAAAACTGGCCATGAGCTGCCTGTAGAGAAAGGGCTTGTGGACTTTGTCTCCGCCCCAAGGACACTTCCTGTGTGTCCCCCACACCCGCTTTCTTTGGACCAAGTCCCGGGTTCTGAGAATATCTGGATGGAACTAAAGTAAGCACCCTTGAGGCCTGAATTCAGAACATCCCTGGAAGTCTGAAACCTGCAGATAAAATTGTTATTTGCTAGGAAGAAGTTTATTTCCTCTTCTTTTTCTTAAATCACTGGATTTGATCTCCATGCTAAGCTTTAGATTGTGAAGCTCAAGCTTCAGTGTAAATAGTTCTTACTGAAGAAGCTTCATCCAAGCTTTGCATTGAGCTCCCATGTAAGGTCCCAGCTGTCTTCAGGGCCAGGCTTTCTGATTCAGGCTGAAGCCAGCTGCAGCATGTTTGAGCTGCCCGCCCGAGGTCCCTGGGTGTGCTGCCTGAGGGCAGATGGCTGAAGCTCAGCCCCAGAAACCTGGAACATGATCCTCCTGCATTTCCTGGAGGTGGGATGTCAGGAAGGCTGCTTTCCACCTGCCCCCCTTGATGGCAATGTTGGGGCCACAGGGAGGGTGAGACAGCATTCTATTTGAATGCCAGCCCCCTCCTCAGTTTCTTGAACCACTGCTGTTAAGAATAATTTGCTAACTTTGTCTATGGTCAGGCTGCAGCTATGTCATTGAAATAGAGTCTTGACGGCCTTGCTTTACCAGAGTCTTGTTTTATGTAATAGCAGCCTGTTTCCTTCTGGATAGTGGTATTTGGGCTGTCTGCTACTAGGTCTCTCTGAGCAACCCTAAGACCAGCCTTGTCACCCTCCATCCCCTCTGCAGACAGGACAGCAATCCTGGGACTGACCCTCCTGGGTATCTGCATGTCAGCTGCTATCCACGCAGTGCCCCATGACACCCATCATCACCCCGCATGTCCCTTGTCCACCGCGCACAGCCTCCCTGAGCTGGCTCTGTGCTGGCTCCTCTGGGCAGCAGGGCTGTCCCTGCTCAGGAAGCAGATACTGGTTACCCCGTCTCTGGCTAAGCACCTGAGTGTAACCTTCCTATAGCTCCTCATCTCGCCAGTCCCCAGGAAAGCCTATCTCCTCTACCAACCCATGAAAGTCCACCTGAGCTCCCAGGAATAGAGGAGGGCACCAGGGAAGGGGAGAAGCTGAGACGAGTCAGCAAACAGTTTGCTCCCACGGTTGGCTGCTGGCATGTCTCTGAGATACAACCTGTAACGGAATTCTCATAAAAGCACCAGTGTTCCCTGAAGTGAAAAACATCACCAAGGGCTCCCCTGGTGGCTCAGTGGTAAAGATCTGCCTGCCAATGCAGGAGACACGGGTTTGATCCCTGATCTAGGGAGATCTCTCATATCCGCCGAGCAACTAAGCCTACGTGTGTGTGCGTGGTCATTCCTATCCGCCTGTTTTGTGACCCCGTGGACTGTAACTCTCTCTAGGCTCCTCTGTCCAGGGCATTTCCCAGGCAAGAGGACTGGAATGGGTTTTCATTTCCTACTCCAGGGGGCCTGGGATCAAACCCATGTCTCCTACATTGGGAGGCAGGTTCTCTACTACTGTGCCACCTGAAAGTGAAGTCGCTCAGTCGTGTCCGACTCTTTGCGACCCCATGGACTGTAGCGTACAGTCCCCTCAGTCCATGGAATTTTCCAGGCAAGAATACTAGAGTGGGTTGCCATTTCCTTCTCCAGGGGATCCTCCCAACCCAGGGATCGAACCCAGGTCTCCTGCGGGCAGATGCTTTACCGTCTGAGCCACCAGGGAAGCCCAACTTACCCCAGGCACCACAACTATTGAGCCTGTGCTCTAGAACCTGGGAATGCAGCTACTAAACCCACACTGTACAGCCTGTGTTCTGAAACAAGAGAAACCACTGCAATGAGAAGCCTGCGCAATACTCTCATAGCCCCTGCTCACCGTGATAGAGAAAAACTGGTGCAGCAACGAGGACCCAACACAGCCAAAAATAAAGAACTGTTTTAAAAAAGAGTCATGATCTATGTCTGTTTCTATTTCTGCTTTGCCAGTAAGATCACCTATACCATTTTTCTGGATTCCACATACATGCAGAGAAGGCAATGGCAAGCCACTCCAGTACTCTTGCCTAGAAAATCCCATGGATGGAGGAGCCTGGTAGGCTGCAGTCCGTGGGGTCGCTAAGGGTCGGACACGACTGAGCGACTTCACTTTCACTTTTCACTTTCACACATTGCAGAAGGAAATGGCAACCCACTCCAGTGTTCTTGCCTGGAGAATCCCAGGGACGGGGGAGCCTGGTGGGCTCCCGTCTATGGGGTCACACAGAGTCGGACACGACTGAAGTGACTTAGCAGCAGCAGCGGCAGCATTGATATACATTTGTTTTTCTCCGTCTGACTTTCTTCACTCTGTATGACGGTCTCTAGGTCTATTCACGTCTCTACAAACTACTCAATGTTTTTCCTTCTCTTGGGTGAGTCATATTCCTTTGTATGGATACCAAGGGGGAAAGGCAAGGTATGGGATGAGTCAGGAAATTGGGATTGACAGCTATACACTACTGATATTATTAATATGTGTAAAATAGATAACTAATGAGAACCTACTGTGTAACAGAGTAAACTTGACTCAGTGTTCTGTGGTGACCTAAATGGGAAGGAAATCCAAAGAGGAGGGATGTGTGTATGTGTGTGGGCGATTCTCTTTGCTGTGCAGTAGAAACTGGCAAACGTTGTAAAGCAACTATATGCCAATAAAAATTAATTTTAAAAAAGGGTTACGATCTAAAAATCCCACGAGAAGTCTCAAGTAAAACACTGTCTTGTCCTGCTGCAGAAGCCTCAGGAAGGTGCGTGCTGTGGCTGTGTTCCCCCGTGCGTCACGAGTACACCTGTGTTCTTAGAAACTAAGAATGTATGGGACAACTTTCTTTCTTTGTCATGGACATAGATCCAAGCTAGCTCGGTGGAGGCAACCAGGTAAACTCACCTGAGCTTTTTCCCCAGCTGGAGAGGTGAGCATCTGTCTAGGTGACTGTGCATTTCTTCTATATCTCGTGGGTAAGCATTTCCTTCTGTTTGACCTTTGAAATGCATTGGAAACCAAGCACCATATGTCTCCTTGGTCCTGTTCCTTTATTTATAGAACAAGAGAGTGTAACCTGACAGGTTGGGGTTGAAATCTATGGGCTTTCCCAGTTGTCATCATCATTTTTAAAAAAAGATTTAATTTTAAAATTTTAATTTTGGCTACACTGGGTGTTCATTGCTGTGAGTGGACTTTCTCTAGTTTCGACGAATGGGGACTACTCTTTGTTGCAATGCTTGGGCTTCCCATTGTGGTGGCTTCTCTTGCTTTGGAGCATGGGCTCAGTAGTTGTGGCACATGGGCTTAGTTGCTCTGAGGCACATGGGATCTTAGGTCCCAGACCAGGAATCAAATCTGTGTCCCCTGCATTGGCAGGAGGGTTGCTAACTACTGGATCACCATCGAGTTTTCATTTAAATTTCTTTTTTCTTTTTTCATCGAGTTTTAAAACTCCCGTAATGTGAGCACAGCATATTTCAAGATATTTCTGTTATGGTACATCCAAGGATTACAGTTGGAAGCAATTGATTTAATTCCCCAATACCATGGCAATCTGGAAGCATGAGATGTGTTTTGTGTGCAGTCAGGATGGGCTTTAAAGTGTATCCTCGGGCTCAGCAGCAGATCTGAGCCTGGAGCCTGAACCCGTGGAACCACCACCCTGGGAGCCCTTGACATCCTCAGGCATCGGTCCCAGCACAGTGTGGGATGGGAAAGCATCCTGACTGTGGGAGACACTGCTGTGTCTTTATGTGTCGGTACCTTTTGTTCACTCCCTGAAGAGCAGCGACTTTGCTGATTTCAGTTTAGCTTATTTTCCCACTATTAACATGTGTACATGTAAGTGTTTTCAAAGATGCTTACATTAGTGTCATGTTTTGCAGATAATGTATAACAGTAGGACTGAGGTGAGAATCTTTAGTGCAAAAGCTATTGCTCCTGGGAACGAAGGAAGTGCACGGCAGTGAGGTATGATAATTGATCCCACCACAGGCAACTTGTATCTCTGGAATTTCACCTCTGTCTTGGCACATATACTATTAGTAATTATTCTGATTAGAATAATGCCCTGCATTTTTAAAGTGTGTAATATGCACTTAGAGTCACTGCTTAACCTTCATGGGAATGTTACTTTTGCAGAGCTCTGCTGATGCTACAGACCTCCAAAAGACCTGAGTGCAGGGGCATTCATCGGAAACCTGTATCAATAAATGATGAATGTTTGAGTTGAGGGCTGGGTAGTTTTCGAAATTCTTTTCTGAATCTGTATGTTAAAAATTCAGAAGAAGCCATGCGTCAGTGCCCCTGAGATTCTGGAATAATTGACTTGTGTAGTCAAGTAAATATAGTATAATTTCACACCCAGACCAACTGGCAGGGACAAAACCTGCTGAGAAGATGGCGTTCGTGAATTTAGCTGAAATAGGCAGAGCAGACAGCCATATATTCCGATGTGTGTTCCAGGGAACACCCAAGCTGCTGGGATAGGTGAAAAGGGGCTACAGGAGAAAAGGGTTCCACTGTCCAGGCAGTTTGGGAAGTACTAGGTCCAACCAGGTGAAACAGGTTTCTTTACCAATTGCACTGCTATCCTAACAGTCCTCCATCCCTGCTCACCTGAAAAATATGACAGCTTCCACTAGTGCCCTGTCATTCTTTTGTGGGATCTTAGTTCTTCAGTCAGGGATCAAACCCGTGACCCCTGCAATGAAAGCTCGGATTCTTAACCACTGGACCAGCAGGGAAGCCCCTCCATTACTTTTTTAAAAACTCACCTACCCATCAACCATTTGTGACAATGATTGCACTTAACATTAGTGGCAACATACAATTGGGGGGCGGGGGTGTGAAGGCTGCACCATGTGGCATGTGGGACCTTAGTTCCCCAGCTAGGGATCGAAACTGCACCCCCTGCATTGCAAGTGCAGTTTTAACCACTGGACTGCCAGGAAAGTCCCCAGAGGGGACTTTTGAAAAGATGATTTGGGGAATTCCCTTGTGGTCCAGTGGTTAGGACTCAGCGCTTTTACTGCCATGGCCTGAGTTCAATCCCTGGTTGGGGAACTAAGATGCTGCAAGCCACCCAACACAGCCAGTAGATAAATAAAAGATGATTTGGCGTGTCATGCCCCAACCTCAAACCCTCCAAGGGTTTCCTGCCCAACTCGGAGTAGACTCCAGCTGTAATTGTGGCCCGAGGCTCACCTGCCCCTGCATGGCCTCTCCTCTCCACTTTTTCTGTTCTATTCTCCTCCTTCCTAGAGGGTTCAGCCACCCTGGTCTCTTCAGTCTTTGGAAGGGCTCAAGCCCTTTCCTGCCTCGGGGCCTTTGCACTTGCTATTTATCTGCTTGGAAACGTCTTCCCTCTGATCTTGATTAATTTCTCCTTGTCATTCAGATCACAGCTCAAAACCACCTTTTTTTCTTTAATATTTATTTATTTGGCTGTGCCAGATCTTAGTTGTGGCACTCAGGATCTTTGGTTGCAGCATTTGAACTCTCAGCTGTGGCATGTGGGATCTAGTTCCCTAAGCAGGGATCAAATCCAGGCCCCCTGCACTGGGAGTGTGGAGTCTCAGCCACTGGACTGCAAGGGAAGTTCCAAAACCACTTTGTGAGAAGTGTTTTCCCATCACCAGGTCTGTTCCACCTCGCATCCTGCTGTTACTTTATATACCATGAGAGAAAGTGGTGTAAGTGAAAGTCACTCAGTCATGTCCAACTCTTGCTACCCCATGGACAATACAGTCCATGGAATTCTTCAGGCCAGAATACTGGAGGGGGTAGCCTTTCCCTTCTCCAGGGGCTCTTCCCAACTCAGGGATCAAACCCAAGTCTCCAGCATTGCAGGCTGATTCTTTGCCAGCTGAGCCACTAGGGAAACCCAAGAACACTGGAGTGGGTAGCCTATCCCTTCTCCAGCGAATCTCCCCGACCCAGGAATCGAACCGGGGTCTCCTGCATTGCAAGTGGATTCTTTACCAACTGAGCTATCAGGGAAGTCCTTATATACCATGAACATGTATTATTTTCTTTATAGTACTCATTGTTCTCTGAAGTTTTCTTATTAATTCATTGTTTTATTATCTCTCCCTGCCTGAATGTGAATCTCATGAGGACAGATTGGTCAGTGTCTTGGTCTGTCCCATTCACACTGACCCTTTGCGTTTGGAACCACACCTGTGACTTGGAAGACTCTTTGTGAATACTTGCTGAGAAGCAGAATGAACTGTGGGCCCATGACTGTTAGCACCTGAGGAGTTGGTCATAGGCATTCACTGAAATGTGATGTGCACCTATACCACGTGGCCCGAGTGAAAATCTCACCATTTGAACGTGTTCAGTATATGGAAAATCGATTAGAAGCTGAGGGCTCAAAGCTGGCTCTGAACGTCTCACCTCACATCCCCAGATGTGGATATCTCAGGGCTGGGTGTTCGAGTCAGGGGCCCCCGCTGTGGCCAGTCGCCTGGACCTGATTACAGGCGCCCTGTTCTGCAGTCTGTGCTGCAGGCAGAGTCCTTTTTGGGTAACAGGCCCCCACGTGGCTCTATTACCCCACTGCTATTCCTGTCTCTGGGATTTTGCTCCCCCTTCTCCTTCTGGCCCCACCTCTGTAGGCAGGAAGGAACTCTCATTTCACCTACATAGCTCAAGAGGATTAGGCATCCTTGAGAGGGAGTGCTGGCTGAGCAGTGTGGGCTCAGGGACCCTGGCTTGGTACCAGTTTTCCCAGGCTGCTGTCTCATTGAGCCTGGAAATGTCTTCCAGTTCAAGGCATCCCCTTCATCTGATGAATGGTATCAGCAGGATTGATGGGGAAGGGAACAGTTGTGTCAGAGTCTGAGGGTTCCCCACCATGGAGGGGCCAAAAGGATGGCAATCTTCTGACCAAAGGCTGGATGGACCCTGCTTGTCAGACAATGTGACCTCAGAGGGCTGACCTCTCACCTCATCCAAGGACACCAGCCTGCCTCCTGGACACCCCCCGCGCATTGCACACCCGCCCAGACCCTCATTCCCATCTCTGCCCTCCCCTCTGCTGTCCCGCTGCTCTGGCTTCCCCGCAGCCTTCCTCTTTCAGACTTCCATAGTGATCCTTCCCTAATAAAGGATCGCTGTTCTTATTCATTCTCTTCGTTTCTCGCCTCCTATGCCAAGTTCCAAGCCTTCTGGTTGTCCCTCCCTCATCCATCTCCCTGTCATCCATCTCTTCAGTCTTGCTTGGCTGACTCCCCCACGGCAGCCGGAGAGACAGTGGTGTGTTACGGATAAAGTCAGACTATTCTGTGAGTCTAAAGAAGGGAAGATAAATCAGCATAGTAAAGACTTTCCCTTCGAGTCACACTCCTTCAGAGCATGGTTTTCTAATTGTTTACAACTTCAAGACTATCAAACAGGAACATGGACAGCGCCAGCAAAATCTGTGAAGCAGCCCCTGTTTGCCTCAATAGTGTCAGAGGCATTTCTTTAGCTTGGGAGGAATATTGATGGATGAAAGTGTTGATTGGCCAACAACCCTGGCAGGAGGAAGTGAAGGATATGAAATGGGAATGTCCTTATTCATGGAGAGGAGCATTTTTCAGGACAGGCACCAATGCCCTGTGCACGAGTTGTTATTCAGTTGCTAAGTAGTGTCTGACTTTTTGCGACCCCATGGACTGCAGCAGGCCAGGCTTACCTGTCCTTCATTATCTCCCGGAGTTTGCTCAAAATCATGTCCATTGAGTTGGTGATGCCATCCACCCATCTCATCCTCTGTTGCCCCCTTCTCCTTCTGCCTTCAATCTTTCTGAGCATCAGGCTTTTTTTCAATGAGTTGGCTCTTCACATCAGTTCAGGAGAGATGACTTAAAAAACGCATGTGGTCACCTGTGGCATACAACACTGAGACACAGACATCTGTTCAGTTCAGTTCAGTTGCTCAGTTGTGTCCGACTCTTTGTGACTCCATGAATTACAGCACGCCAGGCCTCCCTGTCCATCACCAACTCCCGGAGTTCACGCAAACTCATGTCCATCGAGTTGGTGATGCCATCCGGTCATCTCATTCTTTGTTGTCCCCTTCTCCGCCTGCCCCCAATCCCTCCCAGCATCAGAGTCTTTTCCAGTGAGTCAAGTCTTTGCATGAGGTGGCGAAGGCATCTGTATGGTATCTTTACTGGGTCCTGACAGCAGGTCAGGTCAGGAATAAGAGCATAGCCTCAAGGTCTTGGGGGGGAGGCTCACACCACTTCTGTGTCACGACACTTTATGTTGCTTTTGCAATCAAGGCAAACGAGACTCCCAGACAAAGAAACCCCTACTGAAGTTGAGTTCACAATAATAAATTACAAACCACCCCAAGACAGAGTCTGCTCCAACAGAGAAACTGGCATTTCAAGAACTGGGAATAATAGAACAAACTGAGAGACATTCAAAAATGTGTCTAAAACATTTATAGATCATTGGCTGTGGATCATTCTGCTTTTCTGTATGTTTGAAACCAGTTATAATTTTCAAAAGGAATCAAGGAGGGCAGTCAACAGTTTAAGTGAAAAAGTGAGAGGAATTTTAATTAGGAATTAAAACCTCCAGGTATTTCCTTGGTGATCCATTGGTTAAGAACCCGCTTGCCAGTGCAGGGGACTCAGGTTCAATCCCTGTTCTGGGAACTAATATCCCACATGCCGAGGGGCAACTAAGCATGTCCACTGCAACTACTGAGCCCAGCAGCCACAGTAGAGAGAAGCCTGCATGCTGCAACGAAGATTCTGTGTGCCACAGCTAAGACCTGACACAGCCAAATATAAAATAAAATCAATAAATAAAATAAACATTTTAAAAAGAAATCAGAACATCCACCTATGAACAGCCCTTTCATCCTCTGCCCCTTTCTTCTTGGTAATCCAGGCTATAGAAAGTCAGTTTGCAATCTAGGTCAGCAATCAGAGTGGTATGTTATAATCTTTATTCAAAACTCCTGAAACAATACAGCATATGTCTTGTCAAACAAAAATGTAAGACTATATCTCTCATGAATAGATAGAACAGGTATGAATTTTCTTTTGCTCAATTGGATAGAGTAGGTATGAATTTTCTTTTGCTCAATTGGAAGATAAATGGACACATATGACTTCATGTGCATTTCTGTTCTATAGCAGCCAGACATTTACTTTCCTAGGATGCAATTCTTAAACAGAAGTTGCTTGTTGCCATGGATTTCTGCTCTCAAGTTGTTTTTTTTTTTCTTTTCTCTTGCCTTTTCCAAGACTTGAGCAAAGCCAGCCTAGCTAAGAAATAAGCGAATTATTTTTAGTTTTTTCATGAATTCTTTCTTTCCTTTGGTCCAATGCCCATTGGAACTCAAAGCGATTTTAATTCTAAGGTTGGTCTTTGCTGGACCACTTATCTCTATTCTTGCCCCTGACCAGCTAGGCACTCCCAGGGACCAGGAAGCCCCCTTGATCTCAGATACTGGGGCTTTACCAGGAACACATTACTTTTCAGATGTCCTCAAGTACTTCAGACTTGGCACATTTCAACAGAGAGTTCTGGAATCTCTTCCTTGGAGATGGTTACCTGAGCCAGAACTCCACAGGCCTCCCTGATTCCTCCTTCCATTTGTCCTTCCCCCGTCACTCACCCGCCCTTTCATTTCTACTTCTCAGTAGTATATTCCAAATGGATGGTGTCCTTTTCACTGAATAGATTTGGGGCTGTCTTGGAGATCAGAAGATCCAGCCCTGTCCTGGGACAGCTTTGCTCAAGGCTCACACACACAAGAAAACTTACCTTGCAAACCTCTAGTCTCCATTGGCAACCTCCTCAGCACCCCTTTCCAGGTCTCACCTCCATGCAAAGTTATCCTGCAGGGATACGGAAGTGTGACCTCTCCAGAGCACCTCCTTGGAGTCTTTCCTTTTCTTGGAAAAGGATGCAAAGAAACAACAGTACAGCAGAAAGAAAAAAAAAAGTTAACCCAAAACAAGTAATAATTTTAAGTTCTTTTTAAAAATTTTATATTTATTTATTTATTTTTGGCTGCACTGAACTTCTCATTGCAGTGACTTCTCTTGTTGCTGAGCATGAACTCTAGAGTTGTGGCACCATGAGCTTAGTTGCTTTGCAGCATGTTGAATCTTCCCTGACCAGGTATCAAACCTGTGTCCCCTACACTGGCAGGCAGGTTCTTAACCACTGGGCCACCAGGGAAATCCCAATTCGAAATTCTTGTTCACTCTTTCTTTTTCCTTTAGCTCCCCATGATCTGAGCAGGAGGATGGTTTTCCCCTCTCTTTTCCTGCCCCTCCTATGCAGTGTGAGTGACATTGAGGATAGGAACAGAAACTCACAGAAGCTTGTAACTGCTCCAGAACCTCTCCTTGGAGTCTGTCCTTTTCTTGGAAGCAGATGTAAAGAAACAACAGTGCAGAAGAAAAAAAATATTAACCAAAAACTAGTGATAATTCAAAATTCTTTTTTTTTTTAATTGAGGATGGGGACCCTCAGGGCACAAGCAGGACTATTTCTATCCCTGCCTCTCTCTCTGATAAGATTAACTCCTCTTATGGCTGAAAAGGAGTCAGGAAACATGAAGGAGAAGCAGCATATCCTTGGGGGACAGGTCTCTGGCATCTCTGTCTGAAAGAAGAACTTTCCTTCTCTCCAGGAGGATTAGATCTCACCTGCCATACTTGTCGTGGGTGTTTTCAACTGCAACTTGGCCTTCAGTGACTATTATTTTCACTTGAGGTGTTCCAAGTGTTGATGATGTGGTTCCATCCCTTGGGGTTTTCAATTCAAACTAGGTCTTCATAAACCTCAATCTAAAAAACAAAACTATAAGACTCTTAGAAGATATCCTTGGAGAAAATCTGCATGCCCTTTGGGTTTGGCAATGTCTTTTTAGATGTAACACCAAAAGCACGGTCCATGAAAGCAAGAGCTGGTAAGTTGGAGTTCATTAAAATTAAAAATGTCTACTCTGGGAAAGAAACTGTTAAGAGAGTGAAAACAAACCACAGACTAGAAGATCTTTGCAAAACACATATCTGATTGAAGACTGCTCCCCCAAATCTACAAAGAACTCTTTAAAATCAACAATAAGAAAATAAACAACTCAATTAAAAAATAGACAAAAGCTCTTACCAGACACCTCACAAAAATATAGCAAAATAAAACAGGAAAATATGCTCACCAGGGAGCTGCAAATTAAACCAACAATAAGATACCACTACATGGGGTCGCAAAAAGTCGGACACAACTGAGCGACTGAACTGAACCGAACTGAACACACCTATTAGAAAGGCTAGGATCTAAAATACTGACAATGTCAAATGATGGTGATATGTGGAGCAACAGGAATGCTCATTCATTGTTGGTGGGAATGCAAAATAGCACATGCAGCCACTTTGGAAGACAGTTTGGCAGCTTCTTACAAAACTAAACGTACTCTTACTCTTACCATGTGATTCAGCAATTATGCTGTTTGGAACTTACTCAAATGAGTTGAAATCTTATGTCCACCCACAAATGTTTATAGCACTTTATTCATAATCACCAACACGGAACCAACCAAGATATCCTTCAATAGGTGACTGGATAAACAGACTGTGGAACATCCATGCAGTGGAATTTAGAGCGCTATAAAAACAATGAACTATGGAGCCATGAAAAGACAAGGAAGAACTTAAAATGCATATTTTTAGGCATAATCTAAAAGGTTACACATTGTATCATTACAACTCAATGACATTTTGGAAAAGACAAAACTAGGAAAAAGTAAAAAAGACTGGTGATTTTCAGGGTTCAGGGAAGAACAGGTGGGGAAGGAATGAAGGGACAGAGCACAGGATTTTTGAGGGGCAGTGGAACTATTCTATATGATACTATGAGGGTGGAGACATGTGGCAATCAATAGAAGGAGTGAACCTTACTATAATAGTTGGTAGTATTACCTATTAAGTGTTATTATTAGCTAATAATGTATCAATATTGGCTTATCAATTATAACAAAGGTACCACATGAATACATTTGTTATAACTGATAAGCCAAACACACACCCACTACATTAATGCAGTGTTAATAGGGGAAACTATGTGGGAGAGAGGGAGTATATGAGAATTCTCTGTACTTTCAAGTTTTCTGTAAACCAAAAACTGCTTTCTAAAAAATAAACTTTATTTTTAAAAACACTTATTGATTTATTTGGCTTTGCTGGGTCTTAGTTTCGACATGCAGGACTTTTAGTTCCCTGACTGTGGATCAAACCCAGGCCCTCTGCATCGGAAGCGCAGTCTTAGCCAACTGGCCCACCAAGGAAGTCCCCAAAATAAACCTTATTAATTGTAAAAAAAAAAAAAACTTTTTCTTAAGGACCAAGGGCATCCCAAAGGTCTCCTTGTTGTAGCTAAGGTCCAAAGCAACTTTGGAACATTTCAAATGGACTCTTGGCAGCCATCAATCTCAACCACGAGTTTATTAGGTGTTCTAGTATGCTTGCCCAAATGATTTTAAATTCTAAAGAATATAAAATTTCTATTGATCTATCTGTCTGGCAATACACGTGACTAGTCTAAAAACCTGAATACAAGACAGTGTCACCATCACCTTTCCTGCATGCTGTCTGAAGTGCTCAGCTGGAGGCAGCTCTCAAACTGCTCCTGATCTCACAGTGATGATCCCGGGTGGAGATGTCTTTGGAAGCCTTGTTAGATACACCCTCATCTCTCAAGCTGATGAGATCAGGCAGCCTGTGCCTGTCATTGAGGTGTCACGTTCATAGCTCCTGCTCTCTGACAGTGGACAATCTGTTTGCTCTCCTGAACTCAACCTGCTCCTCTGAAAGAAGGAGATGTCAGCCTTGGCCAGTTCCCAGGAGGACCGCTGTGCAACTAAAGTCACTTCTGTGAGCACACTTGAAACCACTGCAAGCTCCCTAGTAAAGCTAAGAGGGGACCTTCTACCTCTCTGTCTGGATGTACCATAGATAGAAGTTTTGGTTTGTTCACTTTCCTTCCATTAGATTACCAGCCTTTTGAAGAAGTCCAGGGTGGGACAGGAACAGCCCACCTTCCATCCCTCCCTTCCTCCTTCCTTCCTGCGTTTGTTTAAAATTAATCAATTTTAAAAATTATTTATTTTGGCTGTGCTGTGTCTTCATTGCTGCACACACACTTTCTCTAGTTTCACCAAGCAGGGACTACTCTCCTTGTGATGTGTGGCCTTCTTATTGCAGTGGCTTCTCTTGTTGTGGGTTTCCCAGGTGGCGCTAGTAGTAAAGAATCTGCCTGCCAGTGCAGGAGACCCAGGTTCAATCCCTGGTTTGGAAAGATCCCCTGGAGGAGGGCATGGCAACCCACTCCAGTATTTTTGCCTGGAAAACTCCATGGACAGAGGAGCCTGGCAGGCTTCAGTCCATGGGGTCGCACAGAGTTGGACACAACTGGGTGGAGCACAGGCTCAGTAGTTGTGGCACACAAGCTTAGTTGCTCCACTGCACGTGGAATCTTCCCACACCAGGGATTCAACCCGTGTCCCCTGAATTGGCAGGCAGATTCTTAACCACTGGACACCCAGGGAAGTCTCTTCCCTGTCTTTCTTTTTCTCTCGTACTTTGACCTGGAACTTTTTCCACTGGCAATCCATAGTACCCAGGCCACACTGGGCCCAGGCAGGAACTCCAGTCTGAGACAAGAAATGGATGCTGTGGTCTGCCTTGCTCTGGATTTCCTCAAGAAAAACATAGGTTGCCTGTTTACTCCATTTTATTTATTTTTAAAATCAGAGATGACTTTATTACTTTAAAAGCCAATGACATTGATGCATTGTCACCTTTCTGGATCCACGGTTTAAAGGGACAGCATTTTCAGAGATGATTGTGTAAAGCAGCAAGTGTGTGCAAAAGTATTGGGGAAAAATGTGTAAATGAGAACAGCACTGTTAAAGTCTACCTCTGGAGCACTCAGAAAACATGGTTGTAGGCATTGCACAAGTCTTGAGGGTTGCTTCAGGGAAACTGCATCTTTGTAATGCCTGAATCTCCACATTCAGGGTCGGAGGAAGAGACTGAATCTGTCTCTTAGTCAGGGACCAGTGGGGAGGAAAGGTCAGTTAATGACTAAGGGACAGCAGCAGCAGCAGCAGCATGGCCCTGACCGGCAGAGCTCCCAAGCGTATCTCGATCCCCCACACAACCTCTGTCCAGCAAGAGCCTCTAACTAGTGTTGCACACATGCGGCAGAGTGACCATAGGAAGTGAGGCCTGATTAATGTGTGTTTCTCCATAGTAATAGCGAACTTTTAAAGGTTCTAAAAATAGTTTTTAAAAATATTTATTTTTTATTATTGGGCTGCATCAAGTCTTAGTCATGGCAAACAGGATCTTTGTTGCATCATGAGGACCCTTCGATGTGGCACGTGCTCCAATGGGAGCATTTTCACTTGGTTCCTTATGTCTCTGACGTACCTCCATAATTCTCCTTTATTAATTCTTCCTTAATTTCTAGCACTGTAAGATACTCCAGGTTCATTTCATATACCCCAGTCCCAGAATCAGCTGTTTCTCCATAGAGCCCTAGTTCCTTCTCACTGGAGTGTGATATTAGAAGCCAAGATCTGGGCAATAGATGTGTTCATTGCTACCTGGGTCTTATTGCTTCTGGCGCCTCTCAACTGACAGAGCAAGAAAATATATGTGTATATGCTAACTTGTGTACACATACACATCTCTAAATATGTCTAAATGTAGCCATATTTATTTATATTAAGTTAAACATGAGTTCATACTAATTAGAGTCTCCAATTCTAATCTATTACCGCATGTATCATTCTAGTCTCCTCCCATTGTTTATATGTAAACCAACACTCCATTAGTGATAAATCTGGTTCCAATCATCCACCATCCATTTATGTAATTATTATATATACTGAGTAGTTTTACAATTGTTAACCCTTACCCCTATGGGACATGGAACAATGAACTGATTCAATATTGGGAAAGGTTGTATATTGTCATTCTGCTTATTCAACTTATACGCAGAGTACATCATGTGAAATGCCAGCATGGATGAAGAACAAGCTGGAATCAAGATTGCTGGGAGAAATATCACCTCAGATATGCAGATGACATCACCCTAATGGCAGAAAGCAAAGAGGAACTAAAGAGCCTCTTGATGAAGGTGAAAGAAGCTTAAAACTCAACATTCAAAAAACTAAGATCATGGCATCTGGTCCCATCACTTCATGGCAAATAGATGGGGAAAAAATGGAAACAGTGACAGACTTTATTTTCTTGGGCTCCAAAATCACTGTGGATGGTGTCTGCAACTATGAAATTAAAAGACGCTTGCTCCTTGGAAAAAAAGCTAAGACAAACCTAGACAGTGTATTAAAAAGTAGAGACATCACTTTGCCAACAAAGGTGCATATAGTCAAAGCTCTGGTTTTTCCAGTAGTCATGTATGGATGCGAGAGCTGAACTAAGAAGGCTAACTGCCGAAGAATTGATGCTTTTGAACTGTGGTGTTGGAGAAGACTCTTGAGAGTCCCTTGGACTGCAAGGAGATCAAACCAGTCAATCCTAAAAGAAATCAACCCTGAATATTCATTGGAAGGACTGATGCTGTAGCTGAAACTCCAATACTTTGGCCACCTAATGCACAGAGCAGACTCACTGGAAAAGACTCTGATGCTGGGAAAGATTGAGGGCAAGAGGAGAAGAGGGCTACGGAGGATGAAATGGTTGGATGGCATCACTGACTCAGTGGACATGAGTTTGAACAAACTCTGGGAGATAGTGAAGGACAGGGAAGCCTGGCATGCTGCAGTTCATGGGGTCGTAAAGAGTTGGACACAGAGTGACCTAATAACAACCACCCCCAAGGGAAACACTGTGTCGACTAGAGTTCAGTATGTATGTACAGTTCCCTTTGCCTTTAGTCCTAAATCGTCTCTCTGCTGCTGCTTCTTTTAAAAAAAAAAATTGTGCTGTGAAGCATGGGGGATCTTATAGTTTCCTGACTGTAAGGGATTGAACCTGTGTCCGCTGCATTGGAAGCATGGACTCTTAACCACTGGATTGGCAGCAAAGTCCCTCCACTCATTTCTTAAGTTACTGTCCCATTCCCTTCAGAGAAGTTATTTCATCCATTTCCAATACAGTTAAATTCTCTTGTCATCTGCATTCTATCCTGGGATTCTCCAGCCTCTTAAATGATTTTTTAAAATTTACACAGCTTAAATTCTTCTTTGCTCTGTTAAGTTCTATGGGTTTGATAAATTCATAGTGTCATGTATCCACCTACAGCATCATATAGTTTCTCTGCCTTAAAAACAAAAATCACCTGTGTTTTGCCTAGTCAAATAAGCCTCCTTTTCCAAACCTCTGGCAACCACTGATCTGTTTACTGTCTCTACAGTTTTGCCTTTTCTAAAATGTCATATAAATGAAAGCATAAAATATGATATCATAAAAAATCAAAAAAGCCTTTTCAGACTGGCTTCTTTCATTTTGGCAATATATATTTAATATTCACCCATATTTACAGTCCATGGGGTCACAAAAGAGTTGGACGTGACTTAGTGACTAAACAACATAACTTAGAAAAATTGATTTTTCTAATTTAATTGATGTAATTGATTTTTAACCTTTTGGACTTCTCAGGTGGCTCAGTGGTAAAGAATCTGCCTGCCAAGCAGGAGATACTGGTTTGACCCCTGGGTTGGGAAGATCCCCTGGAAAAGGAAATGGTAACCTGCTCCAGTATTCTTTCCTGGGAAATCCCAAGGACAGAGGAGCCTGATGGGCTAAACAGCAACAATTCCTTTTTATCACTGAATAGTAGTCCACTGAATGGATTTATCACTGCTTATCCTTTAACTTGGGGCTTCCCAGGTGGCAGGTGGCTTCCCAGTGGTAAAGAAGCTGCCTGCCAATGCAGGACACATAAGAGACATGGGTTTGATCCCTGAGTCAGGAAGATCCTCTGGAGGAGGGCAGGGCAACCTACTCAGTATTCTTGCCTGGAGAATCCCCATGGACAGAGGAACCTGGTGGGCTAGAAGTCCATAGGGTTGCATGCATAGAGTCGGACACAACTGAAGTGACTTGCACGCGCGCGCGCGCGCGCACACACACACACACACACACATTCACTTACTGAAGAATATCTTGGTTGCTTCCAGTTTGGGATAATTATGAATAAAATTACTGTAAGTATTCATGGAGAGACTTTTGTGTGGACATAGTTTTCAATCCAGTTGGATAAATGCCTAGGAGTATGACTAGGTTGTTTGGTAAGACAGGGTTGCACTTTGTAAGAAACTGCCAAATGATCTTCCAAAGTGGCTGCTCTATTTTGCATTCCCATCAGCAATATGAGTTCCTGTTGCTTCACATTTCCTCAGCAGCAATTGGTATTGTCAGTTTTTTGGATTTTAGCCATTCTAATATGTGTGTAGTGGTATTGCACTGCCATTTTGATTTGCATTTCCCGAATGACAAACGATGTTAAACATCTTTCCATTTGCTTATTTGCCATCTGTATATCTTCTATAGATAATTGTTTTTAAATAATTTCAAATCTACAGAAAAAGGACAAATACAGTATGAAGAACTTCACTATTCTTGAACAACATGAACATAAGTTGCTGGCTTGATGCCCTGTCAATCCCTAAAACTTGAATGTGTATTTCCTACAAAGACATTATCCTAAATAAGCACAACGCACAGCTAAAATTGGGAAATTAACATTGACACATTACTCACATCTACTCCTCAGACCTTATTCAAGTTTCACCAGTTGTTTCAGTCACATCCTTTATAGCAGCAGGATTGGGTTTATTTTTTTTTTTTCAGGATTGGGTTTAGAATAACATGATGCATTTAATTGTCACATCTTCTAGTCTCCTTCAATCTGGAACTATTCCCACTGTTCCTGACTTTCATAACTTTAATATTTTTGAAGGTTTTTGAATACAGAGCAGGTATTTTGTAACTGTCCCTCAGTTTGGTTTGACTGATGTCCCCTCATGTTTAGATTCAGATTTGTATGAGTGGGAAGGTCATAGGTTGCTCTTCTAGGTAGGTATACCTTATCAGGTAGCATCAATTTTTCAATTTATCCCATTACTGGTGATGGTAACTTGATTAAGCTGTATTTGTATCTACCAAGCTGCTTTACTACAAAATTATCTTTACCTTTGTAATTAGTAAACATTTTGTGGGGAAAGTGTTTTGAAAATACTATCTCATTCCTCATCAAACTTCCTTCTATTAGTTCTAACATCCACTGATGATTCTTAGAAATAATTACTCTTAGTTGTGACATGATGCTTTTCTGACTCCACTGTTCCTTATACAGCTGGCATTCTGCCATAGGGAAGCATTCTACTCTTCTCCCCATTTACTCATGAGTATCAGTACAGATAGCTTCCCTGGTGGCTCGGCAATGCGGGAGACCTGGGTTCGATCCCTGGGTTGGGAAGATTCCCCTTGAGAAGGAAATGGCAACCCACTCCAGTACTCTTGCCTGAAAAATTCCATGGGCAGAGGAGCCTGGTAGCTACAGTCCATGGGGTTGCAAAGTCAGACATGACTGAGCAACTTCACTTTCACTTATTACTACAGATTCATGGGTTTTCATTCAGTTGCCCCAGATGCGGCCAGGGGGAGCGCCTTCTGCGTGTTTGACATGTCCGTATCATTCTTTAGGCACTTTCTTATTTTCTGGCACCACAAGATGTTCCAGGCTCATCTGGTTCTTTCTCTACTCTGCCCTTTTAGTGGAGAATGGTATTTAGAAAGCAAGATCTGGACTCTAGGGGAACTTGTGCTTTGGGGGATGTCACTGCTCCTAGGGACTCTCAGTGAACAGGGATGCGAACAGAAATAGGAAACACATGAATGCATATACATACATGCAAACATACAAACACCTATTTATATAATACACACACATTTACATCTGCATTTATTTTTATATCTATTTTAATGTACATTGAAAACCATGTACTTGCACTGATAACTCAAATTTTCATCTAATCCTAAAGTGTTCCATGTGTGTTTGCTAGAGCTCCCATAACAAAACCCCACAGACTGGGTGGCTTACACAACAGATATTCAATTTCTCACAGTCCTGGAGGCCTGAAGATGAACAGATACATGATAAAGCAAGTATTGTAAATATTAATTGTATCATGTAGGTGGAACATGCATAAGTGTTTACTGCACAATTCTTTAATTTTTTCTGTATATTTGACATTTTTTACAATAGAATGTTGGTAAAGAGCAGGAACCCCTGTGAATAAAAGAAAAAGGACTAGTTCGCATTTATCATGTATTACAATGTGCTGGGCCTGTACCAAGCACTGTTATAATCATCTCACTTAATTTTCTAACAGCCCCATATTATTACTTTCTGGTGCTATTATTTTCCCCATTTGATAGCTAAGCAGTCTGAGGCTCGGAGAAGTTAAGTCACTTATCTGAAGTAACAACGCTTGTAAACAGAGGTGGGACTCTAATTCAGATATGTGTGATTCCATAACTGATGCTCTTAACTCTCTTAGATCTAGAACACCAGCATTCCTGTCCACCCTCCATCCATCTCTGTGATTAAGAAAAAAAAGTTAAAACCCAATAAATGGCTTCTAATGACTCCTTGATTTTTTACATTTCTCCAGGATGAAATTATACTTTTGCAGAAGGAAAAGTAAAGTTCTTATTTAAATTCTCTTCCTTCAGGGATGGGACCGTCTCCCTCCCAGAAGTCTTGGCAGTTGTACATTCTTTTCCAGGGAGTAAGAAAACTGGTAGCAGTCAGCTGTCACGTCTGCTGTCTCCTGCTGTACTCTGAAGTAGGGCAGGCTCTTTTATGCATGAGAACACTGTGATGCTCAGAGACTTTACACACATTGACCAAGCCACACAGGATTATGGGACTGGGCAGCTCTGGCGCTCAAGTCTCCTGATGCCCAGTTTGGGGGCTTTGGTCTTGGCACTTCTCTCTTAACTGGTCTCCGTCTAAACCCAGCTTGACAATTAAGCAGCACTTGTTCTCAGAGGCCAATGGTTACTGTGGGTATTTTCCAAACAGTCGTACTTGCTGATCTGCCCTTCTCGCCTGGCATAAATTCCCAGAGAGTAAGTAGAGATCTGACATGCTTTTGGTCTTCGACATGCGCTCTTGGTCGCCTACGCGTCTTCCCTGAAAGGGCTGTTTTCTGTCCAGTTTTCCGTTCTCACAGAGGGCGTGTAAAACGCCTGGATGCCCGACCCCGTGCGTCACTGTGTCCCTAGGGGAGCTGTAGCAGAAAGGGGTGGGGGCAGGTAGCGGGGAAGGGGGCGATCTTACCCAACAGTAAAGGCAGAGACGAGGCCCCAGAGGAGGCCGTGCTTTGTCCCGGCTCAGCAGGGCCGCAGCCTGGGCAGGCGCCGGCCTCGCTCGTGCCCTGACGGCCCTGGGGCGAAGCTGGAGGCCCTGGGCGCGCCAGCTGACCAGATGGCCTGAGCTGCAAACCCCAGAGACCCCGGGCGGGTTCCGGCAGCCCTCAGACCCGGGCCTGGGTCTCGCCGCCACAAGGCTCAGCTCAGCCCGAGCGCTCCATTAGGAGGTGCGGCCCACGGAGGTGGCGTGACTGGGCCGGCCCAGAGGCGCGGCGCCCGCGGCCCACGCGGGGCGGGCGGACGGGGGTAGTCCGCTGGCGTGCCCGCGGGCTTTCACCCGCTAAGCAGCCGTCCGAGGTTCCGGTCTCCGCCTGGGGTCGCCTGAGCACCGCGGCTGCCAGGGCTGCTCCGGAGGGCGTGGGGGAAGGGGGAAGAAGCAGCTGCGCCGCGGCTGCTCGCGGCCTGTGCCCAAGGCGGGGTCGGTTTCTAGGCAACGAGGCCCTTGCACGGGTCGCGCCCTCCCTCTTCTGGGTCGGTCTCCCCTCCCCCGTTGAAGCTCTGCAGAGTCCGAGCCCCGGGACCCAAGGCGGAGCCCAGGTGTGGCCTGGGGGCCTGGGGGGGGGGGGGGGTGCGGCCCGACGGGCATGGGAGTGGGTGACCCCAGGGCGGCCCAGCTGCCGGCCGGCGTTTCTCCGACTTCGGTGGGGCTGCGCTGGGGGCTGGGGACCCGGACGGCCCGAGGCGGGGGCGACAAGTCTGTTTCCTCCCGGTCTCCGCCTGCGCCGGCTGAAACGAGTCTTTCCGGTGGGGCTGCCCAGCCGGGTCCGCCCCGCCCGGCCTCCCGGAACCCGCTCGGAGACATGCACGACCCCGCCCGGGCCGAGGGCGAGAGCAGGCGGGTGGGTGGAGCGGCTGGAGAGGCGGGAGAGCCCGGGTTCTGGGTTCCAGCCCGGGCTGCGAGCTCTGGAGCCCGTCTTTCCGATCCGGTGGCTCCCCAAGGGCATCCTGACCGAAGGTTTATGTTGAAGCTTCCCGGGTGATTCTGCGAATCAAGGCTGCAGTCTAACCTTATTACTTTACAACTGGGGAAACTGAGGCACACACTGTGCCAAGGCCTCATCGTAAGTTAGCCAACCACGAGGAAGTCAAGGGAAAGCCTACATGGAGAGACCCCACGAAGGCCAGGATTTTTCCCAGGGCCTGAGTCCCCGGGGGTTTGGAGTGGAAGAGAGGGGCTAGGGATGCAGGAAGGTCTGGGCACCCTGCCCTGACAGCTTCGCAGGATCACCGCGGCGGTCCCCGGCCTCACGAAATTAATGAGGAAGAGGCCTTTCTTTCCTCAGTCGAGGAGTAGAGATTCCGTTTAACCTCTGCAGACAGTAAGACAGCGACCACTCTCCCTCCCAGCCTGGCGCCAGCATGAACCCGAGGGCATGTCAGCAGGAGCCAGGAACTGGAGGCGAAGCATCCTTCATTTCCTCTGCGGCAGTGGAACGAGTGAGGTCTCTGATTGCCAGAGTCTTGTTTTTTTCAAAATCGCAGCATGCTGAGACCGAAAGCGGGGTACCCTGGGGGATTCTTTTATATGCTCAACCTTGAGTCAGACTTGCAATCAGCATTTGATCAAGAAACTTGGTCAGTTTCTCAAAATGCAGAATCAATCGCCGGTTTTACTTTTTTGCTTGGCATTTCCTTGGGTTAGTCTTGGTTCTGAGGATGAAAGATTATAAACTATTGTCTTAAATTCTATCCTGATTAGCATCTTTCCTCCATCCAGGATTTCCCTGGAGCCAGATATTTGCAGCTTCAGGATTATGATTTTTTAAAATATAAGTTTGATGAATTTTTATCCATTCCACAAATTAGAAACTCCCTTAATTACAGGAAAAAACATTTTCAAATAGAAAAGGTAGACCTTTAGAGCAAGCCCAGGAGCAATGCTTCTAAAGAAAATCTCAGGGCAGGCAGGTCCTCAGAACCAAGTGAGATGGTCTTTCTGCAGCTGTCAGGCCCACCGTCTTTCAGTTAGTTCTTGACTAAAAAATAAAGAATAAATGAAGGTTTCCTTGAAGCTGTTCATCCTCCTGCAGAGGATTCTACTTTGAGAGAAAGCATGGTCTTGGTTCAAATTCTTTTAAAAATTGGGCTTAGGTGGCCAGATGGTAGATGGGGGAAATTTTCTCTTTGTGAAAGTATTTCTAGCTAATAAATGAAGAAAGAATTATAGACAGAACATCACCATTTTGTATTCTTAATGAGTGATTGGATCTAGGCATGATCAGCTGTGACTACTAAGTCTTGAAAAGAGAGAACCCACAGGATGTGCTAATGGAAAAACTCAGCACCAGCTATGAAATCATCTTGATACTCCTTACAACCCCGCCCTCACAAATCAAAGCAGCATCTGATCCAGGGTCATCTAGATCAACAACACTGTGGGAACATAATCAAAACGATCTACATCTTGTGAAACTATAAATGACCCAATTCTTTAATAATAATTGTATGGAAAATATTGCATTTAGATTCTCAATTGAATAAATGAAAGGAAAAATTGACATTCATAGGATACTTGTAAATTTGAACGCTACTGGGTATTGGATATTTAAAAGGTATTATTACATTATTTCAGATGGATAATATCATGGTTATATTTTTAAGTATTTGCAAACGTTTGAACATTTTCAATGTATGTTGAAATTTGGAAATGCAGTATTGAAATACAGATGAAATGACATGAAATCTGGAATTTATTTCTACAGGGTTGAACATTAGTAATGAGTATATGGTGGTTCATTTTATTATTCTTTTTTTTATGTTTTGCTTTTTGCAAGGTATTCTCAAACTTGGGAACCAGCCTTGAAGCCTGACAAAATTATCTGGGATGGAGCTCAGGACGACATGTCACTTCTCACTTGTCCATTCAAGAAAAACTCTGGAGAACCTCCTGTCTGCTTGGGCTTTTAAATCATGGAGTTGACACTTTAGATTAGAAAATAACAAAGAAGGAAGCTGCCAAATAGAAACATGGAAGACTTTACAAAAGAATTGACACTTAGTATGGATTCTGACAGATGAAAAGGAGTTCCCTGGGTGGCGTCAGTTCATCTTCTGTAAGGTAAGGTGGTTAGACTAGGTCTGCTGCTGCTGCTGCTGCTGCTAAGTCACTTCAGTCGTGTCCGACTCTGTGTGACCCCATAGACGGCAGCCCACCAGGCTTCCCCGTCCCTGGGATTCTCCAGGCAAGAACACTGGAGTGGGTTGCCATTTCCCTCTCCAATGTGTGAAAGTAAAAAGTGAAATTGAAGTCGCTCAGTCGTGTCTGACTCGAAGCGGCCCCATGAACTGCAGCCTACCAGGCTCCTCCATCCATGGGACTTTCCAGGCAAGAGTACTGGAGTGGGTCGCCATGGTCTACATCCATTTAATCCTAATAGATTCTGGGGTTGTAACATGCCAGTAACCAACATTTTTCTTCTCTGTGTGTCCCTCCAGGGAGTTGAGCGATCCCCCACCCCCGACACCCCGCACTGTGTACCTCCTATCATCATCCTTTATTTTGTTAGCTGAGACAATCCAAAAGTGAGTCCCCCAGTTGTGTTTGAAGGCCAGAGCATCATCATATTAACCAGTCTATAACCTTCTTTGGGAATGGTCTCTTGGACTCCTAGATTTATTTCTATCTGGTTCCCAAGGCATTTCACTTGATAACTTTAGCTACAACAAGACTCAGCCTTGGTGGTAAAGCCCATTTGCTCCTCAGAACATGCTCAGCCTTCCCAACTGTTCTTAACCTCCCTCTCTTCCTGTAGGACATGCAGTTTAATATACAGCACGCAGCCTGGCCTTTGGGTTAACTGTTCATGCTGATACTCTGCCAAAACAGGTCAAACTGTGTGCTTTGATGGCCTTTTCACCCTTGTGACGTGAACCATCTGTTGGGGCAAAGTTTTAAACACTAGTTGTCATTTAGCAAGTAGTTGGCAGTATCACATCTTTACTCCATTATGGAGAATTATTCTCTTTTCATCTTCTTGGTTTTTGTGGATGTTTGTACTTTAAAAGGACAATTTCTGAAACTCTTGGAGAAGTAAGATATAACTGTTTAAATTTGGTTGCTCTGCGTTTGTTGAATGAGTTTGCCTAGGCTATGATGCTGAGTCAAATATGCTGTTTTTTTAGGGACCTGGCAGCATCTAGCAGTGTGATCCAGAGCCTAGTGGAGGGCTGGAATGCTAGCAGCTCCTCTAATTTTTACTGCTGTAAACCAAAGGTATACTTCACTGTGGGAAAATATTGGGAAATTAGCTATGATATATTGTATGTTTCCAGTGACTGCTCAAAAGCTTCTTATACTAATTTAATTAGAATAATTTACCTTAATAGGAAACTGTAATTTTCTACTTTTCCCAATAGGTTGAACCAATTTGTATTCTTTTTACCCACCCAGATGGAATTTATTACACCAAAGCTAATAATCTAAACCTTAATTTTTGTGCTAGCCATCATTATAACTGAGGAATTATGCTATAAGAATAGTTGAGACCTCTGTTTCTGGCTCTGGAACACCAGGCTAGATCAAACTAAACTTCCTACCTCAAACAAGTAAAACAGCTGGATAATTTAACGAATATATCTGACAGTGAGAACCTGAGGGCAAGATCCTGGAGAGAATGGAAACATAGGAAGGTGAGCCTGACATTTGACATTTGTCTTAGCTTGGGCTGCTATAAAATATGCCATAGTCTGGGTAGTTTAAACAATAGACATTTCTTTCTCACAGTTATAGAGGCTGAAAGTCCAAGATCAAGGTGTCAGCAGATTTGGTTCTTGGTGAAGGCTGCCTGGTAGATTGCCACCTTCTACCTGTGTCTGTCTTCACATGGCAGAGAGGAACCTCTAGTGTCTCTTCCTCATCCTACAAGAGCACTAATCCCATCATAGAGGCTGCACCCTACACCTGACCCGACCTAAACCTGATTACCTTCCCAAGGCTTCACTTCCTTATATGAGCACTTTGAGGGCCAGGGCTTCAGTATATGAATAGGGGAGGCACAAATATTCAGTATATAACAACACTGTTATTCCCCTTAAGGCATCTCTAAGAACAGTGATTTCAATGCTAAGAAGTTGAGAAAAACTTTTCCAATCTCAGAGTGACCCTGGTAATATCCTGGGCTTTTGGTTCAGTTCAGTTCAGTCGCTCAGTCATGTCCGACTCTTTGTGACCCCATGAATCACAGCACGCCAGGCCTCCCTGTCCATCACCAACTCCCGGAGTTCACTCAAACTCATGTCCATCAACGTTTGTACTTTAAAACGGTGATGCCATCCTGCCATCTCATTCTCTGTCGTCCCCTTCTCCTCCTGCCCCCAATCCTTCCCAGCATCAGAGTCTTTTCCAGTGAGTCAGCTCGTCGCATGAGGTGGCCAAAGTATTGGAGTTTCAGCTTTAGCATCAGTCCTTCCAATGAACACCCAGGATCGATCTCCTTTAGAATGGACTGGTTGGATCTCCTTGCAGTCTAAGGGACTCTCAAGAGTCTTCTCCAGCACCACAGTTCAAAAGCATCAATTCTTCGGCGATTTTGGTTAGAACCTCTGAAAAGTCTCTTCCCTGGTGGCTCAGACAGTAAAGCATCTGCCTACAATGCGGGAGACCCAGGTTCAATCCCTGTGTCAGGAAGATCTCCTGGAGAAGGAAATGGCAACCCACTCCAGTACTCTTGCCTGGAAAATCCCATGGATAGTGGAACCTAGTAGGCTACAGTCCATGGGTCGCAAAGAGTCGGATACGACTGAGCGACTTCACTTCACTCTGAAAGGTTACACCAGTAGTAAGAGCAAATCTAAAAAGGACCAACTCAACTCTCACAAAGGTTCAGCTTTGACTCAAAAGAGATTAAGATGGTCTGCCTCTATACTAACTGCATTACAAAAGCAGTGGAGAAAGATAGCATTACCTACAATACTGCATTTGTTCTACAACTTTTCGTATACAACATGTTGCAGTTGGTCAAAATTTACTAGGCATACTAGGAGAAAAGACCAAATCACCTTTAACCAAGAGAAGAAATAGATAATATAAACTGATTCACAGAAATCCAGTTATTGGAGTTATCAGAAAAAGACACGTATTGATAGAATAACCTCTGATCAATACATTTCAGGAGATAAAGATAAAATGGAAAATTCCAACAGGTAATAGAAATATATATATATATATATATATATGTATGTATATATATATAAAGAATTAATGGAAATTTTACAACTGAGAGAATGTAATTAAAAATAACATATTAGATGAGTTCAAAGTAGATTAGACAGATGAAGAGAGGTGAACTGGAAGATAGAAAATAATCTGAAATGAATCACCAAGAGATAAAAGAATGGAAAATAGAGAGAGTGTATCGTATTTTGGACATAGTAAAAGGTTTTAGCAAAATTGTAACTGAAGTCCCAGAAAATGACAGGGAGAGAGAGAATTGAATGGAGCAATTTTTGAATAGATAATGGTGAGAAATTTTCCAAAATTGATGAAATACATAAATCCACAGATTCAAGAATCCGTTTAGAGCTCTGTGAGTGACTGAAAGTCACTTAGTCATATCTGACTCTTTGCGACCCTGTGGACTATTGTCCATGGAATTCTCCAGACCAGAATACTGGAGAGGGTAGCGGTTCCCTTCTGCAGGGGATCTTCCCAACCCAGGGATCAAACCCAGGTCTCCCACATTGCAGGCAGATTCTTTACCAGCTGAGCCACAAGGGAAGCCCAAGAATACTGGAGTGGGTAGCCTATCACTTCTCCAGCAGATCTTCCCGATCCAGGAATCAAACCAGAGCCTCCTGCATTGCAGGGGGATTCTTCACCAGCTGAGCTACCAGGGAAGCCTTTAGAGCCCTAAGCAGTGTAAATTCAAAAAAAAAAAAAAAAATCACATCTAGACACATCTGAGTCAAACTACCAAAAATCAAAGAACAACACACTGTGCAAACAAGGACTAAAGAGATTGTTGAGAGGCAGAAAGATGAATATTTCTGTGGCCACACAAATTTGGCACGGTCAATAATAATTCATGGAAAATGTATTTTCCTGATTCTTATTGGATCAGATTGATTGTTTTCATGTCTTTGAAGCTAGCATTTTCTTAAAGAAGGATCACACTCTGTTTTACCCACATGCCACCCATACTGCAAGAGTCAGGTGCCAAGAGCTTCCTGCTAGCCTGAAAACCATGCCACTGAGTCTGGCAATCTGTATGTATATAGTGTATAAGCACTCACAGCTCTCTTTCTCTTCACCGCAAGTTTGCTGAGCTTTGCCAAAGGTCAGGTTCAGTGTTGGGCAGTGCCTGTCCTCGTGGAGCTCAAAACTTGAGAGAGAGAGAGAGAGGCAGGCATGGATGGGACCCCCACATCTCTGAGCGTGCACTGTAGTTAAGACATAGGAGCCCAGTGAGAGAAGGACTCATTCTTTCTGCAGAGTTCCTTTCTCAAATGTTCATTGAGCATCTGCTATGTGCCAGACTCATTAACATGGTTTTTTTCCCCCCTTGTCTTGTTTTTTTCTGAACTAAGACCCATAGTCTTTCCAAAAAAACTATGACTTTTTTTTTTTTGACTGTGCCATGTGGCATGCAGGATCGAACCTAGTCTGGAATTGAACCTGTGCCCACTGCTTTGAAAGCACGAAGCCCTAGCCCCTGGATGGACATCATTTTTTTTTAAAGGGGAAGATTTTTCTCCCCAGTCAATGAGTTTTGTGAAATACCTATAAAATTAACAGCAAACAGGTAAACACAAGAGGCCAAGGTAGGGAAAAAGGGAAGAGGAAGGAAAATAACCCTTATAGAACCTCCATTGTTTATTCTCATTGATCCCCATAATAACCAAATGTGGGAAGTGTGGATATACCTTAAAGGTTGGAAATTCAGGCACAGAGAGGTTAAGTAACTTACTCCCAAGGCCTCAGCTTACAAATTGAGTAGCTGGTCTGTAGACGCCAAGTCTTTTGACTCTTGGTCCAGTGTTTTTCCTATACCAGGCAACTGAGTAGTAGGTGTCCTGGAGACCTTCTTTTTCACTCATGGATCCCCTGGGCTTGGGGGTAGTATTTGTGAAGCAATGTGAGGAGTCTGAGGGAACACATTTCAGCCTCCTTGTCTGCTCTGCTAATGGGTTGAAATGCCCAGAAGTCCCAGATGGGGTTGGAGGCTGGTGCCTCCTCCACCCACTGCTCACCCTGTTGGCCTTCCTGTCTTTGGAACTTAGCATCAGCATGTCATTTTCTGACAGGTAGTGAGATAGAGCAACTGAAGGTGAATGAAGGCCTTTGTCTTTGTGGATGAACCTCTCATCATCAGGGTCCTAGCATTTTCTTGACAGTTTCTAGAGGGTCCTTTACTCATTTAGAACTGGCATCTGCATAGAGCTGGCATCTGCATCTGGCTCTTGTACAAGGTGTTCACCTAGTCCTTTTGGCCAACAGTGTAGCTTCAAAACCAGACCAGAGAAAAATGAAGAAAAGACCATTCATAGGTGTTGTAGTCTTCTCGGGCTGCCCTAATAAAGTACCATAGATTGGATGGCTTAAACAATAGAAACTGATTTTCTCAAAATTTTGGAGGGTAGAAGTCTGAGATCAAGATGCCGGTATGGACAGGTTCTGAGCTCTCTTTCTGGCTTGCAGAGGACTGCCTTCTAACTGTGTCCTCTCATGGCATAAAGAGTGAGCTCACTGGTATTGTAATAAGACCACTAATCCCATCATGGGAGCCCCACCCTCATGATGTCATCTAACCCAATTACCTCTCAAAGCCTCCATCTCTGAGTACTATCTCATCAGAGGTTAGAGCTTCAACATATAAATTTCGGTGTGCATACTAAGTTGCTTCAGTTGTGCCTCTGTGTGACCCCATGGGCTGTAGCCCACCAGGCTTCTCTGTCCATGAGATTCTCCAGGCAAGAATACTGGAGTGGGTTGCCATGTGTAAATTTGGAGGGGACGCAATTCAGTCCATAGACATTGGTTTTTCCTTCAGGCAAATCTCTTTATCTCTTACCAGTGTAATGGGCATATTATGATTCCAAAGGGGTAGCAAGTAAGAGCCACTGCCCTAATGTTTGTTCTTTAACATTTGTCTTTTCAGGGGTCCCTTTGGCAGTTTCATAGTCAGGTTTCAGGAGAGGCCAGTTTCCCATACGGAGAAAAAAAGACCCCAAGGAGGCTACATGCAGGTTCTCTGAGTGAGTTTTGGTGGGGGGTAGGTGGGAGCCAGATGTCCCAGGTGGTACTGAGCATGTGTCTAGACACCTGGAAACCTAAGGGAGGTGACTGCTGTTCCCATCTGAAGGTCAGGTCATTAAGTGGCATTTATATATTTTATAGCTTTCCCAATTAACTTGTTTTTAAATCTCTGAAGTTTGAACCTTGTAGGTTCAACTGCTGAAAACAAAGATGCTGTCGAGGTTGTTGCCCTATTTTTCTTTGGATGGTCTGTCTCTGTGCCCCAACCTTACTCCCACTGATCCTCAGGAGAATCTAGTCACTAGGTCTTTCTTTTGAGGACCTAGTCCTCTTGTCTCTGGTAGGACCTCGTGCTGTATGCTCTAGGGTTTTGAGTGAAGGTTCTGATGCCCAGCCCAGCCCTCTTTCAGGTGCTGGGCCTGCACCACAAGTCTGAGTGGGGGGTGTCCAAGCCTCAGTACTCCTAACAGGCTGAGGACTCCTGCTGCTTGGCCTGTGACAGCTTCTGACCAGCCTGGACCTAAGCTTTTCCCTTGACTGAACTCTAGTCTCAGCTTCTGATTGGTAATACCCTCTCCCGGTTTCCTGGTACCCTTGAACCACTGCCAACCCTTCATGGCTTCCCTGGTGACACTTCTGCACACACACCCCTGTCCCTAGCACGTGAGCAACTGTCCTGGATCTTCCTGAGGCCTGTTCCCTCCCTCCTCGCCCTTTGAGGGTACCCCTGACCGTACCTGCCAAGTGGCTTGTCAGGAGGCTGGTGAGACCTCCAGGGAGGGCGGTCTGGGGGCAGGGGGGAGGGGACTTAAGCAAAGCTGGTGAGTCTAGATTGCTCTGTTGTGACCTAGAAACAGGGCTTTACAGAATTGCCCCGTACTACATGCTGTCCAAACCCCTGGAAGTTTGGCAGTGGGAGGATGGATTCATGCACAGCTTAGTAACAAAAACCAGCCTTTCCCATTTTGACTGCTCAGGGTTGACAAAGTGGCACCAAAACAACTGGATCAAGCTGGCCCATGTCAGGAGGTACTCTGGGGCAAGAACAAGGACTTCACGTGTGCTCTCTCATTTAGCTCTCACAGCTACCCCTGGGGGATGTAGTTTCTCTGAAAACATAAGACTCAGAGAAGTTAGGTACCTTGGCCATGGTCACAACACTTGTATGACAGGGTATGATTTAAAACCATACCCACCAAGGCCAAGGCTCACAAGGTGCAAGGCTGGAATGAGCCCCTTCTGTTGCTCACACACAGAGCAGCCTCAGAATAGGGGTAGGGAACTGATATTTCCAAAGATATTTAGTCTTTTCTTCTTTGAAAAAGTACATCACTGTGCAAGTCTTCAAATATAACTGTGCTTCACAACTTGGTAGACAGACCTGGATAAATGCAGAGTGTGCAGGACAAAGGGCCACAGCGGGGGCGCCTTGGTGGCTAATAAACCAGTTGGGAGGTGCTGTTCTCACCCTGCCCCATGCCTGGAGCTGCCCCGAGCTCCACTCCAGAGGGCAAGACTCTGCTTTGATGCTCATAGGGGCTGTGCCCATGCACAGCTCTGGGTAAACCTTTGCCTTCACCCAAGTGACCATGTGTCCCAAGGGATACATTTATGCTAAATAGCACCTTCTGAGACCCTGCTCCCTCCCGAAAGGATGATACCCAGTTTCCGAGAATCTGGAGGAGGGCCTCCTGGCCAGGCCCTTACTGGGACAGGGTAGAAATCTCCACTCAGCTGCTAGTGGACCCAGCTCGCCCCTCCCTCCCTCAACTGCCCCAAAGCTCTTTTCTGCAGAGTGGGCCCCACATCCCAGGCCCTCTGACCGCTGGCAGCCACATCTAACCAGCCACCACTCCCAGCTTCCTAGTCACCCCCACACTGGGAGTCGGGCCAGGCTCGCAGGCAGCGTCTGGCCTGACGAGGTGGTGGCCGGGGGTGGTGGCTGTGGCTGATTGAAGTCCCCATTTCCCTCCTACAAAGGCAGCATAATTAATCAGGCAGTAATGAATTCAGGTACCCCTGCTTGTCACCTCAAGAGATAGGCTCTCTGAGAGCACTGGAATTCACAAGAGGCAATCAGGTCACCATTACGATTTTTTAGTATTAAATGTTAAGAGGAAGATGTATTGGAATATGACCGAAATTTTGTCTGTTTACCTTCAAGAACCCCTCACCCATTTTCTTTCTTCCTGTTATTTATTTATGATTTACTTTTGTCCATTCTGGGTCTTTGTTGCTGTGTGCAGACTTGCTCTAGTTGTGGTGAGTGGGAGCTACTCTTCTTCACTGCGGTGCACGGGCTTCTCATTGCGGGGGCTTCTCTTGTTGCAGAGCAAGGACTCTAGGCTCGAGGGCTTCAGAAGTTGTGGTGCACTGGATTCGTTGCCCCACAGTATGTGGGATCTTAGTTCCCAGATCAGGGATCAAACCTGTGTCCTCAGCATTGGCAGGCAGATTCTTAACCACTGGACCATCCAGGAAGTCCCCTGTCCCATTTTCTTCCTGTCTTCCTTTGGCTCACAGGGCTGGGGCACTTGGGGTGGGTGGTCCTCTGGCTGACTCTGATCCTCCACCCAAGATTTTCTCAGTTCAAAGATACCTGTCCCCTTGTGTCCCTGTTATTCAGCATCCTCTCATGTGAGGCCTTGGGAAAGGGGAGGCGGGTTTTCCCCTCACTGAGGATTCAGGCTCCGCAGTGCTCTGCTACCAGGGCTCTGGAGATGGACCAGGTGGGCAAAGGTGTTGGAGGGCTGTGGGATGCTGTGACTGGGCCCTGATTGCACTGACTGATTCAGATTCCAGGAGCAGCCAGCCCAGGAGCACAGCGGGGTTATCAAGGGATCCAAGTTCAAATCCCAGTCTTCCCAGGGCCACACTGAGAGGTTTGGAGAAAGCTGCAGAACTTGGAGTCGGCATCCGTTAATGTAGTGAGATGAAACAAAGTGGCAGTCGTGGGCTACCTTGCATATGGCTTGCACACAGTAGGCCCTCAGCTGGTGAAGGCTTCTGCAGGTGGGGCCCATGGAGCCCCAGGCTTTGGGCTGAGGCAGGCCCAAGACTAGCCGATTAGAGGCTGCTGAGCTCCACATGGAAACCCCAGCTGGCTGTGGGGCCCACAGTATAGTGTGTGCCAGAGTCCCCTGACTTTAAGTGGCTTCTGGTCAGTGCCAGCACATGTCCCTACCAGCTTCAGGACCAGTGGCCCCCCCAATGCCATGAGAATACTGTGAAAGCTTCCCAGAAGAGGTGCTGTTTGATCCCCTTTAAAGGAATATATCAGGGCCCTACAGGGTGGCCCAAAGCTGCTGTGTCCCCATAGAGAGTGGATAAGTAGCTTGAAATTCCCTGTGTCCCAAGCACCTGCTGTGTGCTCAATCAAGAAAGCAAGTGATAAGGCAAAAAAGCAAGCTGCACAAATGGGCAAAGAATATGATTAGGTATGAATAGGTATATAAATACGAATAGTTCACAAAAGAGGCATGCAAAATGGTTTGGAAATTGATTTTAAAAAAGAATGCTCAATCCTGCCAAATCTTAAGGGAAATTCAACTTAAATGAGGTAGTATGTTTATATATACTGGAATATTACTCAGCCAGGAAAAAAGAATGAAATAGGGTTTCCCTGGTGGCTCAGTGGTAAAGAATCTGTCTGCCAATGCAGGAGACACAGGTTTGATCCCTAATCTGGGAAGATCCCACATGCCAAGAAGCAACCAAGCCCCATGAGCCACAGCTATTGAATCTGTGCTCTAGAGCCTGGGAGCCACAACTACTGAACCCGGGTGCCTCAACTACTAAAGCCCATGCACCCTAGAGCCCACACTCAGCAACAGGAGAAGCCGCCACAATGAGAAGCCTGCACACCACCACTATAGAAAAGCCCTCATAGCAACGAAGACCTGGCACAGCCAGAAGTGAAGAAATGGAATTATTTTTTTTTAATAAAATGAAGTAATGCTTTGTGCAGCAATGTGGAGGGACCTAGAGATTATCACAGTAAGAGAAGTAAGCTAGACAGAGAAAGACAGATATCATGTGATATCATTTATATGTGGAATCTAAAAAAATGATACAAATGCACTTATTTACAAAACAGGAACAGCCTCACAGACTTGGAAGACAGACTTATGATTACCAAAGGGGCAAGATGGGCAGGGGAGGAATAAATTAGGAATTTGGGATTAACATACTACTGCTATGTAAAATAGATAATCAGCAAGGACCTACTGTCTAGAACAGGGAGCTATACTCAATATTCTGTAATAACCTATATGAAAGAATATTGAAATCTGAATAAGAAGGAATATATGTATAAATGAATCACTTTGCTGTACACCTGAAACTCACACAACATTGTAAATCAACTATTGTTGTTTAGTCACTTATTTGTGTCTGACTCTTCTTCGGGCCCATGGACTGTAGCCAGCCAGCCTCCTCTGTCCATGGGGTTTTCCAGGCAAGAATACTGGGGTGGTTGCCACTCCCTTCTTGAGGGAATCTTCCCAACGCCGGGATCAAACCTGAGTCTCCTGTATTGAAGGCAGATCCTTTACCGCTGAGCCACCGGGGAAGTCCAAAACAGCTGCACTCTAACAAAAAATTAAATTTGAAAAATGAGGTACCATTTCTCACTCATCAAATGGATAAAAATTTACAAGTCTGATAGTATCAGGTCCTAGTGAGAATGTCAGGATTGTGCTCTCAGATCTACCTATTGGTGCAGCTGTTTTGGAGGGCCTAGCTAGAAATGTGTATACCCTGGAACCCAGCAGTTTCCCTTCTGCTTTACCTGCCCCCAAGAAACATATATATGCACACAGAAAGAAATGATCACACCAGTCTTTGTAATTGTAGAAACCCAAATGCCCATCAGAATTGGAATGCCTAAATAGATTAAGGTATCTTCACAGTGTGGAATTTTATATAGCAATTTTTAAAAATTGACTTGAGCCTATATGTATGCAAATAGATCTCTAAGATGTATTATTGAGTAAAAAAAAAAAAATCTGCCTAACAATATGTGTATTTTTCATGTAAAAAAAAACCTTCATCAATAACAACAAATACTGCATAGTTTTAATGGAGTCCTACGCATGTTGCAAAAACACAGAACAAAAATCAGAAAGAATATGTACAGACTCATGTACGGTGGCTACCTTTTAGAAGACTGAGGGGTAGCGATGGATTTTAGGAATTGGGCAAGGGTGGAATGGCTTGAGTTTTCTCTACAATGCTGTAGGTTTGGGGGAGACAAATGGGTTACTGTACCTTATGTAGAATATAGATTAATTTTGGAAAGAGTATGCTAGGGGAAACAAACTGCATCTAGGGACAGTTGGCAGAATACAACATTAAAAGCTGAGAGAATGGCTAAGAAGGAATGGGAGTGAGCGTACCGTGTGCAAAAGCCCTCTGGGGCTTGCCGAGGGGAGGAAAGGGAAAAGCAGAGTGAGAAAGTCAGGGAGCCTGGACACGCAGAAGGAACCCCCAGGGAGGGAAGGTGAAGAGCCAGGCTTCTGATTGCTTTGTCCTTGACTGGAGAGGGAGCATGACACACAGAGATGCACTTCCTGATGCTGAAGTTTCCAGCTGTGACAGCTAAGGTTCCTCCCCACACTCCTCCAATCTTCCTTTCAAGCTGGAAATCTATTTCTCTTGCTGGCTTAGAGAGGAAGTTTTGATTAGTTTTGCATAAGGACCCTGAATTACAACTCAGTTCTCCGGGGACTTCCCTGGTGGACCAATGGTTAAGAATCTGCCTGCCAGTGCAGAGAGCACGGGTTCGATACCTGGTCTGGGAAGAGTCCACGTGCTGTGGAGCAACTAAGCCTGTGTGCCACGACTGCTGAGGCCTGCATGCCTAGAGACTGTGCTCTGCAGCGGGAGAGGACACTGCAATGAAAAGCCCTGCATACCGCCACAAAGAGTAGCCCCCACTCGCTGCAAGTAGAGAACGTCCATGAGCAGCAACAAAGACCCAGTACAGCCAAAAATAAATAAAATTTTTAAGAAGTCAGTACTCCTGGGACGTCCCTGGTGGTCCAGTGGTTATGAATGTGCCTTGCAATGCAGGGGGCACAGGTTCGATCCCTGGCTGGGGAACTAAGATCCCACATGCTGTGTAGCAACTAACCCCCACACTGGAGCCTAAGAATAACAACTAGAGAGCCCACATGTCTGCAACTACTGAGCCCACCCACAACTACAGAGAGTCCACGCACTGCAACGAGAGATCCCGTGTGACGCAAGAAGATCTCACGTGCTGCAACTAAGACTGATGCAGCCAAATAAAAAATATATAAATTTAAAAATCAGTACTGCTGCTGACCCCTCTGAGAGCATCATCCGCAGGAATGGACGCTGACCCTGGACACACCTTTGCTGTAAAGGGCTGCCCAACAGGTCTAGAAACCTGCTTCTGCCCAGGTCTGTGTGGATGGGGAACCTGCTTCTCCTGGGTCATGCTCAGGGGTCCTTAGGTTTACAAGGTGGGGGTGGGATGGGAACCTCAATTGCAGCGAACTGGGCAACCTTCAGCCCTGGGCTCAGCATCCTGGCACAGAGCTAGGCCAGAAAAATGTGTAAAAAAGAGTAAAGCTTACCTCCGAATCGCCATAGTATGGGGGCTTTGGAGTCCGATCTGAATTCACATGCCAGCTCATTCCTACAGCTGGTACGTGTAGCTTTGTGCAACCTCAGACACACCAGCAGCCTTTCTGGGAACTAAATAAATAAAATGTTATCATGCTCTCAGCTCCATGAATGTCGCCCAGAGGTGGTTGAAGATAATGATGCTAACATACATCTCCTGTCTCTTCAAGACCTTTATCAGAACAGCAGACTTTGACGTACTGTGAATGTGGTTTCTGATGTATTGGGTTGGTCAAAAAGTTCATTCGGGTTTTTGGGTAAGATCTTACAGAAATGCCTGAATGAACTTTTTGGCCAAACCAATACTTAGAATAGTTTATTCTAGTGTGATGTTCAAGAAAACTCTTCTTTTAACTCAGTAGCTCTTTCCCATCCTGCATTTCTTAAAATTGGAGGCTTATAGTGTCAGAAATTTTTATGAAGGAATGAAACCTAAGAAGAGAGAGCCCAGTGAACCTGGATTGGGAATGGCCAGTAAAGAAATTGCTTCCAGCCATCCAGAGGTGAGGCGTTGAGAGAAATGGCCCCTCCTCTGCCATGTTGGCTGGTCCTCGTGGGACCCCGGTCAGCTAGTGAGGCTTCCATCATTCTCATCAACAAAGCCAGGACCAGGGAGAGGTGAGCGAGGCACCTGCCTGGGGACAAAATTTAAGGTGGTGTCAAAACTGGGCTTCCCAGGTGGCACTAGTGGTAAAGAACCCACCTGCCAATATAGGAGACATAGGAGACGCGGGTTCAATCCCTGGGTTGGGAAGATCCCCTGAAGGAGGAAATGACAACTCACTCCAGTATTCTTGCCTGGAGAATCCCATGGACAGAGAGCCTGCAGGCTACAGTCCATAGGGTCACAAAGAGTCAGACAAGACTGAAGCAACTTAGCATACACAGCATGCCAAAGCAATCAGTAATCAAGATAAATCATATTTTAATACTATATGTGTTTAATAAGAATTAATGCAAAAAAAAAATCTATGATGAACAAAATGTCACCACGTTACACCCTGGCTTCCAGTCTCATCTTACTGACCCCATAAGCTGCTGTCAAGCTCTTTACATCCTCCTTGCTGGCTGTCTTGGGCATGGCTTGGTCTGCCTGAGTCTAGGAGAAGGAGGCTGGGGAATGGACTCTGTAACTTATCTTCTATCAGCATGGGGAGGAGTAAGGGAACCTTTCTGGTCAATTATCTTTTGAGTGTGTGTGTGTGATTTTTTTTTTTTAAAGCACAGCACACACTGGCTTTTTTAAAAATAAAAATTATTTGGCTGTGCTGGGTCTTAGTTGCACCATGTGGGATCTAGTTCCCTGACCAGGGATCAAATCATGCCCCCTGCATTGGGAATGCAGTGTCTTAGCCACTGGACCACCAGGGAAGTTCCTATATGATTTTTTTTTAATATTTATTTTTTTGCTGACCCTGTAGAGGAAATAGATTTAAACAAAATAAAACCTAACAACAAGGGATAGGAACATGAGAATTTACAGTAGAGAAAGCAGATTTGAAAACAGTTTTCAGAAAGCCTTCTACTGTCTGTCATCTGATTTTTCAGAAAATAGCCAAGGGTATGCAAAAGCAATTTTTCAGTTTTTTTTTTAATTAACTGAAACATACAATGTGTTTATATCACTCACTGAGTACACGGCATTTAAAAAATTTTTCAGTTTTAAGTGCCTTTACTGCCCCCTCAATGATGCTGCTGCAGTAAATACAGGTTCAAGTGCACGTCCCATTTGCCCCTCTATAATCTGAGCATTCTGTACACCTGGCTTGAAAGCTCAGCTGGCTTGCCCTCAGACACCACCCAACTCAATCCTAGGCTCATCCCTCCATCCCTGGCTGAGGGGGCTGGATGCCCAGCCAGTACAGAAACTTCCACCCAGGAAGAGACAGGACAGCTACAATGTAGAAGATGTTGGCTTAATGAGACAGTCCCATAGTTGGTTAAACACCCTCCCAAAAGAAATGTGCTATGTGCTAAATCACTCAGTCATGTACGACTCTTTGCAACACCATGGACTGTAGCCCGCCAGGCTCCTCTGTCCGTGGAATTCTCCAGGCAAGAATACTGGAGTGGATTGCTGTGCCCTCCTCCAAGGAATCTTCCCAACCCAGGGAATGGGGTTGGGGGCAGGGGGAACACCTTTTTCTTTAAGTTGGCAATCGTGTAACAAGCCATTTCTGTTGTGATACAGTATTTAAATCAACATAGATTAATAATAATGTAATCATATGCATTTATTCTGCCATTCTACATATTTAAAAAGAAACTAATTTGAGAATATTTAGAAATAAGGACTTCCCTGGTGGCTCAGTGGTAAAGAGTCCACCTGCAATGCAGGAGATACAGGTTTGATCCCTGGGTCAGGAAGATCACCTAGAGAAGGAAATGGAAACCCACTCCAGTATTCTTGCCTAGAGAATCCCTTGGAGAGGGGAGCCTGGGGGGATATAGCCCACGGGGTCTCAAAACGACTAAACAACAAGCTGTTGGTGGCCGTTATTTGTGGTGTGTGTTCTTCACTCGCTGCTGAGGGGGCTCCTGTTCTGTCAGGAGGGATGTCGGGGGACTAGGTTGGGGGAGCTGGAGGAAATCTAGGGAGAGGAAGACCCCATTTCCGAAAGAGACAGCAATGGAGGCAGGCAGTTGAGTTTTAAGTTTTCAAGCAAAGACTGCTTTTGAAAAAACTGGATTCTATAATTTTTATATTAATGATATACTTTAAATTATTACTAAAAATGCCATCCAAGGGAATGGGAAAATGGAATCCGTTTTGTCCTTCCCTTTATCTGTGGACTTCATTTTAAAATCACTTTATTTTCAGCACCTTGGTTTTGTTGTCTTTGCCAGAAAGTAACTTTTCTGTTCAACAGTATATTAATGCAGAATAGAAATAAAGATGCTTTAAAAAAATTCTTTCAAGCACAAAAGGAGATGGTTTTCAACAGATAATTTTACATATTTACATATTTTACCTTAAGCATTTTGTAGTCTCTGCTTACTGGTGAATGGATCAGATTTTTGCACTCTTCAGAATGAACCAGTTTGGCTTCTAAGCCTTTACGAAGGACGGAAATGAATTCTAACTTTTTTTTTCACTTCATTTTCGCATCTTCACATTTCCTTATTTCACATGGTTTAAAATAAAATGCCTCCAGCATTATTTTTCCTTTCTCAAGAGCAAAGTGAATGTGACTTTTCGGAGGGGTCACAGGATGCCCTGGAGGCCTGTGGGTGTTGTTGGACCGCTGCCTGCTTTCAGCTTGACTGAAGGGCTTGTCAGAGTTTTCATCTCCTAAGAAACGCGCCGCCGGCAATGGCCAGAAGCAGGGGAAGGCAGCAGTATGAGTCCCACGCTGGTTTCTTTCCCACTGACATCAAATCCTGAGGTTTTAAAATTAATCCCACACAAAGACAGCCCTTCATTGTGGTGCCTGTTTGAAATTAGATGAGCAATAATGACCTTTCTAAGATGTCTCGTTGTTAAGATAGCCCCCTGTTGAAACTGAAAGGCTGCCAAGGGGGCCCCCTGAGCAGAGTGGGTGAGATGCCTCAGCAGTCAGCCGGGTCAAGGTAACCGCCTGGCCTGGCCGGAGGTGCTGCTGGGTGGCAGGAAGTGGCCGCTAGCCCAGATGGCCAGGCTGCCTCCGGCCCCCTACAACCTGGAGCCACCGATGCTCCCCAGGTCTGAGCTGCTGACTGGCCCCAGCTGAGAACGGCTCCAACCTCCAGGTCAAACAGATTCCTTGAGTTCTAACAAGCATTTTTTGTTAAAGGGACCTGGAGATATAAAGGGACTCGACCTGAACATTAACAAAGAAGGCAGTCATCTTCCAAGAAGGAGAAGCACAGAATGGGGACTGGTCCTCTGCAGAACCCCTGCTGTACCCCACTTAATCTTACTTCTCTTGCACAGTGGCTTTTCTTCCCCACATTATGTGGCTTCCACACCAAACCACCTTACCCGGGATCCTGGTGCAGCCAAGCGGGCGAGCCCGGTTCAGGTGGCTAACTGTGCCGTCCGAATCCAGGGCAGCGCAGCCGCCTCTCCGCTGGGCCCTGGGCACACATCCATCGTCTCTGTGGTACCTACGGACTCTTCACACAGTGGCCACTAAGAAAACTTCTCAGGGAGAACAGGTTTGAATGGCGATGTCCCTGCACATTAATAGAAACAGAGGAGCATTTAGAGCTTATGTGGTTTGAATGTGACCTTCTTACCAGACTAGACCAGAATAACAGTTTAGTTCTTTTCGATAACTGCTATGCTTCTAAATAATTAGATATTGTAATCATTTCCATCAGTGACTCCGTTCAGAGCTCTGTTTCAGTTACGGTGCCACCGTGGCCTGCATGAAGGGCTCGGTCTTTGGAAATAGAAAGTGTGTGTTAAGCATCCTGTTATTTTTACTGCTCACCACAAGCTCGGCTATATTTTTCCCATTGTTCCTATTTGGAGAAGGCTTCTATGCTGTTGAATTTTGAGATTCCTACTGTCCTCTGCAAAGGTTGCATCTCATTTGAGTTGCTTCTTTTAACCCTTGGCAGTGGTTTTGAAGAGAAGAGGCACAGGGAGACAGTCTGAGTATTTTGTAAACAACCAAAGCTGATTTATCAAAAGAGCACTTTTTTTTTTCCCCTAGCATCATGGTCTCTGTCAAACTTCTTTCTGTATTCTGAGTGCTGGAGAATGTGCATTCAGAAAGTTAGAAAGACAGCCTCCTTCTCTGTTTTAATATATTTCACCTCTCTGAGGCAGACGGATCAGAAGCTCACAAGGAAAACCGATGCCCTTTCCCGCAGCGAAATTAACCAGAATCACGTGGAAAACAATCCAAGCCTTGTAGGGAAGGGGAGCCATTAAAATGTGCCCTGAGCGATGGGCTGCACCCAGTCTCACAGCCTGGCTCGCTCGGCGGCAGCAGACAGGAGGCTGCTCCCCGGGATGGAGGGAGTCTTGTTGTAGTGCCACAATTAAAATCAGCTCCTCTGCCAAAAAATAAAAGGGAGGAGGGAAGAAGGAGAACATCAAAGACAGATTGAAATGTGCAGTTAGTAATAAGAGTGGTCTCCTCTTGAACCAAAGCCTGCAGCGATTCACGGCCCCCTTGTTAATGAGAAATTTTGACCTCTGGTTTGTAAGTTAAACTTGTAATCCCAGCTAATGAAGTAAATCACTTCCAACTTGAGTCTGTTGTTCCCCCGTCTGCTTTGCACACTGGGTCTGAGAGTGAAGAGCCAGGTCCACACACACACACACACACACACACACAGATCGAGGGGAAATATAATTATTCGGTGACTGCAGAGTTTCTTGCTTGTTGAGGACGTGCTCACAGTGACGCCGCAGGCACGGACTGTGGACCTATCCGTTATTTTATGGTACCCTGTGTGTTGATAAGAGAGAGAGCCTCTTAGACTCTGGGTTGAACAGCAGGATTGAATGACACTGCAGGGAGGTAAGCCGGGGACCCTACACACCGCATTTCTTCATTTCTTAAGCAAATGAAAATACATCTTACTCAGTTCCAGGCCAGCGACTGAGCAGACAGTCTAGTCCTTTGCACAGGGAAAAAGTCGATGGAGATTTACTGAGGAAATGTTGCTGTATGAAGGAAAGACTGGTTGGGTGATGTGGAGCTTGGAGGGTAGAAAGCACAGCTCAGGAATGTGTGTCCAGGAAAGGCAGGGCTGAGGAGCCTGTGAGCTGCCTGGTTCTGCCTGCGCTGAGGCTCAGTCGGGAGAAGAGCCATTATGTTCAACTGGATACAGCTGGGATGCTGAGGGGCTTTCTCCTTCAAGTGACAGATTGTAGCGAAGACAAACAGGCTAAAAAATTATCCTGTTTTAATTGCGTGAGGGCAAACATAGGTATTAGGCTGTTTCGTTTCAAAAGCATTTCATTCAGAGAACTGTTGACATTCTGATGGAGGGCCCTATTTTTTATTCAATTCCATGATGCATCATGTTCTATTCCTCCCAATGAGTCTAGAGTCTCTAAAAATTTCCAGATCCCTCTCTAAAAATTATCAGTGATCTTAGTTTCTGATTGGGCAACAATCTTCTTAATTTTTGGTCAGGAGACAACTCAGCCACACAGTCTGGTGCCATCCTTGGCATAGTGACCTTGGGGCATGAGCTGTCAGAGGTGAGAATTCTGGTCTTTAGGAGATGCTAATCTCCCCGCAAAGTTCAGGCCACCACCCTCTAATCAAGGCCGACTTTACCGCTGGCAGAGGGTAGGGGGAGGTGGCAGCCCCCAGAACCTGCTGGGACCACGAATCAGGGAGAGCCCCGTGGGGCAGGGGTGTCCCTGCCGACTCTTTCTGTAGGCAGGATCTGTGTAACAAAATCCCACGGTGGAAAATGGCTCTTGTTTGGCAAATTTGGGGAGGCAGGCCCCTTTTTCATCATCTCCCATGTTGGACGTCCTTGTCCCTCTCCTATTCCTTGGCATACGTTGGCCTAAAAGGTTTCTGAAAACTTCAAGCTCTCTAGGCGTAAGGAAGGAGTTGGGGCGGGAGGATGTTTTTAAAGCACTGATTCCTGTTATTTCCGTTAAAGGGCATTCAGACCTAGTCTCCTCTGGTTTTTCATTAGACAAAGCAAAGCATTTGGGCATTTGTCCTGTTTGTATGACCCTGCAGAGAGCTCTGGGGTGAGTCCCCAGGCAGGAAAAGTCACTGACCGGGTGTCTGAAATCTGAGGACGTCTGGGGCCCGAGGCTGGGCCTTTAGATCTGCTATAAACAACATTGCGTTTTACGTCAAGTGATTTGAATAATCTCATCTTTCCTCTAAATTTGAGCATGTATAAAATATTAATTTTGTCAACAAGTGGAGAAAATGCCACAGTGAATTTGTTCTCCGATGGGGTACCTGGTATGTAGAGGAGCCAGTCGAGAAGGGGCCATGATGAACATAATCATGGTTTATTAACTGCACGGGCTTTTTCCTTTGTTTCTTTTCATTTAATTCAAAGTGAAACAACTCAGCATGCAAAACTAAAATTAGCTGGAAAAAAAGGTGTAAGTGAATAAACAGGCAGATCCATTAGAGTCGATGGGTTATCGGATCCCTTGCCACTCCTCAGACAGCGGCCTATTAAAAGTGGTAATGTTCGCTGCTGGCAGTGCCCCTGGCAATGAAAGAAGGCCAAGGCAGGCCTATTTCACATGCATCAGACACAGGAATTAAATAGACCAATGTTCCCTAAAAGACTGAAGTACATCTCTTTCTGACGTTCATCTCAGGCAAAAATTCATTGATCTCAGTATGTCCCTTGGCAATTATAAAATATTAAATCCAAGTCACACTTTTCTAGTTGGCTTAATTTTTTCTCTTTTCACAGCTTTCTATTTGATCAATTTTAACAAGTTAGGAATAGCATCTAATAATAAAAAGTGCAGAGTTTAAAAGTTTGGTCTTTTGACATTCTTTCCTTTCTTTATTTTGTTTTGGGTTGGCATTAACTTCACATTATATAAATGACTTGAATGCTATTTTAACAAACAGAAAGAACATGAGTGAGCCAGAAGGTTCTTAATTGAGAATGATATTCATTAGTTAGTATCCAATGATAACGATAGCCTGATTTAAGGCTTTTTTTTTTTTTTTAGCACATGCCCAAATAGCCTTCTTTTTGTTTTGTAGTCATTAACGCTCCCCTCTTCCAAAATTACCATGTGGTTTCAGCTGGGAGTATCTGAGAGGGCTAGAGATTTGACTATGTTCCCACTGAGACTTACAAAAGATGTAAATTCCTTTCCCCATTTTTATGCATATGTAATTTTTTAGCGTTTGATGTTTGTTAATTCAGAATATAACATAAATGCTAGCATAGACACACATGAGAAAAATGCAGAATTTGGGAGCCCATTTTCATTAGACTGTCAGTGTGGGAATTATTGAAGGGAAAAACATTGCATAATAGTAACTTTACTCTCCAATTCTCCTTGCCATAAACTATGAGAACATTCTCTCCAGATTTATAATTTATAATGTATAGAATCATTTTATGTGAAATAATAAATTCTTCTGAAACAAAATCTACTATGATCTCCCTACATTTAAGTTTTCATGTGGGGGAAATTATTCATCAATTGCCCACCATATACCAATTACTTTATGAAAAGCTTTATTTAAATAATTTGATTCTTACCACAAACTCATGAGGTCATGGTATTGTCTCCATTTTTCAGATAGATGCTAGGGCCTCACAATCATGCAGCAACTTCCCTCTCTGGGCAACCAGGCCAGTCCCTTGGGGGTTTTGACAAAAAGGATCAGAAAGAAAAAGAGAGGGAGAGAAGGTCAGGCTAGAGAGCAAGAGGCCTGGGGGATAGTGTTGAGGCGGGTAGAAAAGATGGAGCCACTGCAGTACTCCAGGGAGAAAGCAGGAGAGAAGAGACGGGTTCCACAGCAGTGCTGTAATCTGTCATCTCCTTCAGACTGTTAGAGAAGTGTGAGGTTGAACTTGGCTTATTTTGAAATTACGTTTAAGTGGATCAATGGTGTTTCATCTGAGACTCTTCCCTGAGACTGGACCATGTGGGTGATGGCATTATAATTACTAGGGTTGCTTCAAATGGCCAACTACAAACAGTGTTTCAAAGAGAATTCAAAATAGAGCCCGAGCATGAGGATGAGAGGCTCGAAGTCTGGTGGCTTCTGGGCTCAGGATAGGCTCAACCTGGGTCTCTCTCTAAAGGGGCCCTGGATGCAGAATTTTCCGCACAGTCTTTTCGTGGCCGCCTTTGTCATTCACCTCCTGTACTTGTTTCCCTTCCTGCCCACGCCTCCTTTCTCTCACTGTGCAAGGACGGTGTATTGCATTTTTTTCTCTCTCAGACAGCAAGAAGAGACCTCTCAAGGAGAGGATTACTGCCTTAGGGTTCAAACTGTGCCACGAGCCATCTTTTATCGTGGTCCAAGCAACACAGGGCCCACTGTGAGACCCCGTGCCCAGGACCAACAGTGTGTGCAGTAGTGGTGGGCTCACCCATCTCTGCATCTCCCACGGTGGTGTCCCCTCTCTGAGCCACTAGCCCCCTTTAAGATCTGCTCCCTCCTCTGCATACTGAGACCTCTTTCTGTCACTCCAGCACCTGGAACATGGCTTGACACAGAACAGGTGTTCAGGAAAGATCCGCTGAGCAGAAGGCTGGCTGGCTGGATTGGTGGTGAACGCATGGCTGGACAGACGAGGATGGCCGAGAGTATCTCATACACTCATGTCAGGAACTGAATAAGCCGCCCCTCCCAGGAGCATGAGCGTTTTTTTGAAAGACCTGGTGTCGACTAACATAATCAATAAACAATCTATGATAGGAATAGCAAAGAGTTTTATTTGAGTCAAACTGACTTTAGTCTAGAAGTCGGCCTCTCAGCTAACTCTGAGGGACTGCTCTGGAGAAGCATGGTTCTATATCTTGTCAGAACAAAGAACATTAAACAAGTCGGGGATACATTCCTTCAAGGTGTCCAAAAAATAGATCAGAAGTACACAGCTAGTCAGTATGGCCTCGGCACCTGGGGAGGGAGTCTTATCATGGAAAGAGGACCAGCACTGGTGTCCCAGGAAGGAAGGCTTTTCATCTTTATTTTTAATATGGACATTCTTTACTTCCAGTCAGTGCACCCTTTCCTTAATACTGAAAGCAGATGTATAATGTATGTTTCATAGGCCATAAACAGGCTGTTTTAGTTAGCATACAGTGCAAGTTAATTCATATATAAGTCAGAATGACTTCCCCATACCTCAGTACATGAAAATTTCTTTGATCACTAGGTAGGATGCTGCACACACAAAGAAATGTTACCCCAAATTGGGGTTCCGCAAACTGTGCTCCTCTAACCCCCTGTTATGTGACTTCAGCCTGTTTACTGAGTCCCTGGGCCCCGCCCAAGACCGACTTCATCAGAATTGTGTTTTGAACAGGTGCACTCCAGTATTTGAGGATTCCTGTGCACTCCAGCGGACTTTCTAGGTATTGTTAGTGGTAAAGAACCTGCCTGCCAATGCAGGAGACATAAGAGAGCGAGTTCAATCCCTGGATCGGGAAGATCCCCCGGAGGAGGGCATGGCAACCCACTCCAATATTCTTTCCTGGAGAAGCCCATGGACAGAGGAACCTGGTGGGCTGCAGTCCATGGGGTCGCAAAGAATGGGACGTGACTGAGTGACTTGGCATGCACACATGTGCACTCCAGCATTTGAGCACTTCTGCTATCCCAATGGCAAGCCACTCCAGTACTCTTGCCTGGAAAATCCCATGGACGGAGGAGCCTGGTAGGCTGCAGTCCATGGGGTCGCTAAGGGTCAGACACGACTGAGAGACTTCACTTTCACTTTCACACATTGGAGAAGGAAATGGCAACCCACTCCAGTGTTCTTGCCTGGAGAATCCCAGGGATGGGGGAGCCTGGTGGGCTTCCGTCTATGGGGTCACACAGAGTCGGACACGACTGAAGTGACTTAGCAGCAGCAGCAGCAGCTATCCTAAAGGTAAGATTTCAGCAGTCCAGATGCTGATCTGAAAAAGGTGGAATGGAAACTCTTTCCTGGTGTCAGCAGCTAGAACCTCCTTTCTGCACCACCTACTGTTTATTAGCTGGGCCCAGGCAGCCTGAGGATCCAGCCCAACCTCCTAAACACAAGGGGCCCTGCTGGTCACAAGGCAGATGCTATGTTCCCACAATCCTCATCCCATCTCTGTCAGCAGCAGGCATCTTCCTCACTTCCTGGGATCAGGGTGGACTTCTGCAGCTTTGCCCTGCCCCCATGCTGCCCACATGAAGCTCCTTGGGTCCCAGGGACCTTGTCTAGTGAGGGGTCCCAGGCTCTTTGAGTCAGTGGTTTGCTACAAGCTTGTCCAGCCAGTTCTCCCAAAGGAGAGAGCCTAGACCTTCCTTCTGGGATTCAGGGAGGAGTTCCTGAGATAGAGCCGTTGTTGGGGTCAGCTAACAAAGCTGCTTCTTCTTGGGTGGAGCCTCAGTCATCTCATCTGTTAACTGGGGGTAAGAAGAACAACCTCCATGCCTGGTTGCTTCAGACGTCTTATGAAGGTGAGAGGCCTTGGCAAGTCTTAGTATAAACAGAGGCTGTGTGCATATGGGCCCATTTGAACTAAGAGTCCTGAAGTGCATCTGGGGTGATTTCTTTCCTCCACGGTGGAGCTGGGGCAGGGCTATCCTCCTCCCTGGATCTGAACTTCTGCATGCCTTGTGGGGTGGAGGGTGGGGTGGGAAGGACAAGGGCCCCTTGAAGGTCTGTATGCAGTGAGACTTTGCAGACTTGGAGGGTCTCAGCCTCTCCTCAAACCCCCTTTTCCAGATTAAATGTTTGCATCCTTGTTATATTAGGAATTTGATCTCCTTTGTGAGCATTGCACCCAAGTACCTCTAAAATGCTTCCCTGGTGGCTCAGACAATAAAGAATCCACCTGCAATGCAGAAGACCCGGGTTCAATCCCTGGGTCTGGAAGATCCCCTGGAGAAGGGAATGGCTACCCACTCTGGTATTCTTGCCTGGAGAATTCCATGGACAGAGGAGCCTGGTTGGCTACAGTCCATGGGGTCGCAAAGAGTCAGACACTATTGAGCAACTAACACTCACCTTTCACCTGTAAAATACAGCCATGGCTAGTATCTATGAATTGGCTGTTTTTGGTGTGCATGCATACCTCCGTGTGTGTGTGCGTGTGTGTGCGTGCATGTACGTGTGTGTGTGTGCATATGTGCAATATATATTCGAGACAGGCAAAGTGGTTTACATATTCCCAACCCATGTTAACATGATGTTCTTTCCTGAACATAACATGTTTCTGAAAATTCCCAAATCTTTCACTCTGAAACTCAACAATATTGTTATTAACATGGTTCTGTTTAAAGAACACTTGGCTGAACTTGGTTGCCTTTTAACGACACGCTCATTTGAAAAGGTCAGGGTATTGTGTTGCCGGAGCTGTGACCTAAGCATAACCCTTTGCTGCTACCTGGGTTTCTGATCTGTGGTGTTAGCATTCGGAAACGCTCTTTCCCTTCGAGTTTCAGCAGCTAAATAAGTTGCAGCCCCTTCAGCTATACTCATAAAAATTTGCTTCCAGACAACATGGTCTGTTTATTGTGTAATAATCGAAATGGCACTAAATTGCAGTGATTGCCGAACACTTAGGAATTGTGTTAACCTCTTAAGTGCTAAGCAGTTTGCTGCCTGTCTCCTCGCTCAGATGTGCAGCCCCAATGTGTTTCTCTTCCTCTGCTTCCCTCAGTCCGTGCCATGGGGGAGGCCAGTGTCCTTGACCCCAAGTCCTGCCTTGGGAGCAGGCCAGAGCCTGCTGGCACTACACTCACCAGAAGACAGTCCTGCCCGGCTGGTGGCAGAGACAGTTAGCCGTCCCTACCCAGGGTCCCTAGAGGCTGGATCAGCCAGTCTTGGCCCACAAAGCCCCACTTCTGTCCCCTGGCTTCAGCTGTGTGTGTTTCATGACAGCTGCTTTATAGCTTAGTTCGAGGATCGATTCTCCAAAGAGCAAAGGGAATAACTGGCCTTTCTACCAGGGCCGCCACCTTTGAGAAGCGGCTCCGGTTTGGGCGAGTCCCTGGCTGCCCCGCAGGAGGCCGGGTGGCCATGGCCTTGGCGTCCCTGGGCCTTGACCGCCCACCGCCAGCCCTGTCCACACTCCTCCTGCAAGCGGCGGGCCTGGGAAGGAAGAGTTAACCAGAAATGGAGCGGCGCAGCTCCGGGGCAGGCAGCCTCGCTGCAGAACCGAGCAGCGTTCGTGCAAAGGCAAGTCATTTCCCGAAACACTGCAGACACACGGCCTCGGGCAGCCTAAAACCTTTGGAGACCAAAATGGCTCGCAGGGGTTGGAAGTAATAAGGTGTTTTTCCCTTCTTTCTCCTTCACTGAAATTCTACGAGGTTGCTCTGCCTTGCTGGGGAACAATGGTGCTGTTTTTGTGTTTTCTGTGGGTATTAAGATCCATTACGCTGTGACATTTTTAAGATTGGTTATCCTGTAGTTTGGTGTTAAATTGAAGTTGTTTGTTTTGAATTTAATTCTTTCATTTTTCAAATGGAAAAAGGCGACTCGGCGGGGCGGTGATGCTGGCTCGCTGAAGTGTGCCCATACTTGTTTTAGGGCAGAGATCTCTGCCGTCCTTGGACCTTGGCAGAATTAGCCCTGAAAGAACATGACCTATTTCTCTATCGAAAAGTCTAAGAATCCTGGGAGACGACTTTCGAAACTAGGTACCAGGGGTCATTTCCATTGTATGTCGAGAAACAGGATACGAGCTGGTTTTTAGCAGAATGTTATACATCCAATCTGTTATGCCTAATGCAGCCTGCATATAATTATTACCACTCTCTGTTTACGACAGCAGCAAAATCAGCTTCCATCCACCAAATGACCCGGCAGCAGTGGGCCAGCCGCCTCTGAAATGACATCTGTTAACTCTTTGTCAAATGCCCTCTCATTGTCCCTTTCTCCCAAGCAGCGCTGTGGTTAATTATGACCTGAGCATATGACACAGCCTTTCGAGTGGAGAGAACCACTTAGGGGCAAGGAGAAATCTAGCCCCAAGAAATTCTCTTCTCTCACCCCCCTTAAAAAAAAAAAGCCAGAGTAAATTGTTTTAAAATAAACATTCATTTATTGACCAGAATGTGTTGTTGAAATATGTTTTGACTAAGGCCCAAGATTATAGGGTTACTATATAGCATTGTGTCGAGAGGCCCAGCCCTTCACAGGAAAAAGAATCATATCAAATTCTTGTCAAGCCCTAAGAAAGTTTCTATCGGAGGAACCTGGGTGGCCTTGATGCCTGTGAGCAGGGAGCACATTTGTGCCGCTGTCATCAGCTTTGTTAATGGCGAAAGGTGGTTTCCTTCCAATTAAGATTGGTCACTGGAACTGGGAAAGACCAATCTGATAAACCAACATTTCAGCCCAGCCGCAATAAGGAAGTAAAGGGCATGAAAGTGTTAGTTGCTCCGTCATGTTCAACTCTTCGTGATTCCATGGAATGTAGCCCCCCCAGGCTCCCTTGTCCTTGGAATTCTCCAGGTAAAAATACTGGAGTGGGTTGTCATTCCCTTCTCCAGGGCATCTTCCCGACCCAGGGATCAAACCGGCATCTCCTAAACAGCAGGCAAATTCTTTACTGTCTTAGCCACCAATAAGGAAGTAAAGTGCCATTTATATCTGGCTGCCCGGAGTTCACGAGGGGCTAGGTTTTCTCCTTGGAGTCCAAGTGGGGTGGCTGGTTTCTGGTACTAGACCTGATGTTGTATCTGGGGGCCTGCTTGCCTTTACCCCCACGTGGTGAGCTCAAAGCTGCACGTCATGGACCTTCACTTGGGATCCATCCAGCAGCGCAGGGCTGAATGTGTGCTGATCTAGCCTCTGAGTCTGTGCTCTCTGCCTGCTTTTGACCCTGGGTTCTTATTAAGTATCTCCCACTGTGGTAGCCCACTAGCTTCTTTGTGTGAAGATCATCAAAGAATTGGCCAGGAATTGGGCTAAGTCACCCCTACAGGACCACAGGGCTCGAGCCTGCCCTGGACACCAGTCCTTGAGAAATCCAGAATGATGTTCCTCACCTTGCCCATCTAGGGAGGGGCACTTGGGGTCCCGCCATGCTCAGGAAGGTCTCCTAGACCCTTCCATCCTGAAGGAGGCTCCTGATAGCAGCCTCCGGGCTGCCTCTGGACCCCTGTCTTCAGATTGAGAGGTGTAGTTGGTGGCCAGGAGATTTCAAAACTTTCAATCTAAGACCCCAGGGAGCCCTGCCCTGCCTTTGGCAGAGGGGATCCTGATGAGGCAGCCTGGTCAGAGACATAAACAAGGACTGTTCTCCAGTCGGTGGACAGTAAATGGAAACCCATTCCATGCTGATGTTCTCAAATACTGGTTTCATTTCCTCTGCTGCTTCTGATGGAATGCATTTTAGTATAATTCAAAAAAAAATTCATTAGCTGTCCAAATCCCATCTTTCCAGCCACGTCCTCTATGTTGCCACCCACATGGGTTCTGAGGGCAGGTCCTGGCCCTTCCTTGCTAAAGGGTGGGCCCAACTCTTGGAAACCACAAGCGTGAAAGGAGTCCCAGGTGTGAGCTTGTGTGAATGTTCCCGTGCTGCCTCAGACATCAGTTTCTTTATATACAGGTGTCTAAATGTGCCTTTGCTTGGAGTCCAAGGCCAGACCAAGTAGACGGCGAGTTTTGGAGTAGAGGGAACAACTCCAGAGGTGGCCGACTTGGGGAAGGAGGAGCAGCGTTTCCGTGTGGATTCATTCATTCACTAAGACCCTGACGCAGAAGCCACCCAAAGGGCCTAGACTCTGAGTCGAAGTCAGACGCTTAGGCCCTGTCCTCCTGTGCCGTGTCTCCTGCCCCAGTCAGGAGTAAACATCTATGTGGGAGAGGTCCTGTTTCCTAATTTGTGGCAATGGGTTCCACCGAATAAGTATATTCAAAATAAGTTCTGTGACGGGAGCAGAAATGAGTGCCCTGGCTTTGTTCCCTGATGGCTTCCTGCCAGCGAGGTGGGGCTGCGAGACCAGTTTCTGAAACCAGGGCCCACAACACCCGGCCAGGTATTGGGACAGATTTCATGTGTTCTTGCTCTTTTTTAAAAAAAATGAAATATAATTGATTTACAACGTTGCGTTAGTTTCAGGGGTATAGCAGTGATTCAATTATACGTGTATATATTTCTGTATTCTTCATTTAAAAATTAACAAATAATTACTTAGTTATTTATTTTGGCTGTACTGGGTATTCATTGCTGCACACGAGCTTTCTCCAGTTGCAGTGTCGGGGGCTACTTTCAAGTTGCGGTGCATGGGCTTTCATGTCGGTGGCTTTTTTGTTGCGGAGCATGGGCTCTAGGGCTTGAGGGCTCTAGAGCACGGGCTCAGTATTGTGGGCCACAGGCTTGGTTGCCCTGTGCTATATGGGATCTTTCCCGCCCAGGGATCGAACTGGTGTCCCCTGCTTTGCAAGGTAGGTTCTTCACCACTGGACCACCAGGGAAGCCCTATATAGTCTTTTATTAGATTCTTTTCCATTACAAGATATTGAGTATAGTTTCCTGTGCTATAGTTATCTACTTAATATATATAAATGTATAAATTTTAATCCCAAACCCCTAATTTATCCCTCCCCACTTTTACCTTTGATAACCATAAGTTTGTTTTTTTATATCTGTGAGTCTGTTTCTGTTTTGTAAGTAAGTTCACCTGTATCATGTTTTTAGATTTCATATATATCACATGTGTTCTTCTGCCACATCATAGAGCCCTGACCCAGGCCCATCCTGCAGACAGCATCTCCCCGAGGAATTGGATAAATTACCTCATGTCACCCCCGCTTGACTTTTGAGACCTTGTTCCTGGGGAAAGGAGTAGAAGAAGATGATTAGAAGTCAAACCTCTCATGTCCGGTCCCTCTGCCCTCTCTGTCCTACAGGGTACAGGCCATAGAGGCTTCCTTGCAAGCCTGCTTTCCCGTGACACTCCTTTCCTACTTGCTCAGGACACAGTAGGGTGCAGACTCGCTCAGGGGGACCCTGAAAGGTGGGTCTGAGTCAGTCCCAAGGCCACAACCCTTCCCTGCCACATCCACAGGGCTACAGCTTTGAGTCTGAGATTCAGGACCTGAAGTTTCCTTTTAGATTCTGTCCTGGGGATGCACATGTGGATTAAATTAGAGCAATATGTTTTTCTAACAGCATCTTGGCTGAAAAGCCAAGCAGATAAATGGAAACAAACACAGCTTTATGTGAATGAAAAGGGGCTGACGAGGCAGCCACTTCTGCCTGAAGCGCCACAGCCAGCAGGGTTGCCCTCCTGGGGTCTTCCCCCTCCTCCCGCCTCCCCCTCCAGCCCTGACCCTGGAAACACTCACCAGAGGGCTCTCAATGCCCCTCACCCAGCCTCTGCCCTGGCCAAACTGGCTTCCTGCCCATCTCCAAATCCGCTTTGTGCTGCCCACTCTTGACCACAGTCATCACCTATGTTGTGCTCTCTGTGCAGATATGTGTGTGTGTGTCCAGCCGCTTCAGTCATGTCCGCCTCTGTGTGACCCCATGGACTGCAGCCCACCAGGCTCCTCTGTCCATGGAATTCTCCAGGCAAGAATGCTGGAGTGGGTTGCCATTCCCTTCTCCAGGGGATCTTCCTGACTCAGGGATCAGACCGGAGTCTCCTGCATTGCAGGGAGATTCATTACCCACTGAGCCCCCAGGGAAGCCTACATACCCCCTGTTGCTGCTGCTGCTGCTAAGTCGCTTCAATTGTGTCCGACTCTGTGCAGCCCCATAGACAGCAGCCCACCAGGCTCCCCCGTCCCTGGGATTCTCCAGGCAAGAACACTGGAGAGGGTTGCCATTTCCTTCTCCAATGCATGAAAGTGAAAAGTGAAAGGGAAGTCGCTCAGTCATGTCCAACTCTTAGCAACCCCATGGACTGCAGCCTACCCGGCTCCTCCGTCCATGGGATTTTCCAGGCAAGAGAACTGGAGTGGGGTGCCATTGCCTTCTCCGACATACCTGCTAGTAGACCATAATCTCCAATAGGGAAGGGAAAGTGTTGTTTTCCAACTTGTACACCTGCCTCCAATGCCGAGGCACTCGTAGAAGTTACAGGTGAGGCAACTGCTCTGTGAATCTCGAGTGCCTGAAATTACTACCTAGGAATGCCCAACCCTCCTCTGCTTGTGACCTTCACAGCTCTTTATCTGCACTTCTCTCCCAGGCATCCCATGTTCTCCTGGAAGGCAGGGACTGCATCCAGCTCCTCCTTGTCATCCTCCCAATGCTGAGAACATGGTAGGTGTTGCATAAATAGATGCTGTAAATGAATGAGTGGAAGGAGACAGAGTGTGAGATAACAGAAAATATGTTTTGGTCTCTGCCTTTGGTTCTTGTCATGAGGTTCCTGAAGCCCTGAGTGGTAGGAGTGTCTTTGGTTCTAATGATGTGACTCTGGTCGGGGTGGGGGTGGGGGTAGGAGGCAGTGCTCCTGGATGACAACTGGCCACCAGAGAGACCAAGCCATGATTAGAAGCTTGGAATTTTCAGCCCCGCCCCTGATTCTCTTGAAAAGGAAGAAAATGAAGTTAATGATAGATCATGTCTGTCTGATGAAGCCACCACAAATATCCCAAAAGTACAGGGTTCAGAGAACTTCCAGGTTGGTGAACACATCCACACAGCAGGAGGGTGCAGCACCCAACTCTACGGACACAGAAGCTCTTGGACTTGGGACCCTCCCGGATCTTGCCCCGTGTGTCTCTGTATCTGGCTGCTCATCGTATTTGTCGTATCCTTTTATAACCTGGTAAATGTAAGTAACCACTTTCCTGAGTTTTGTGAGCTGCCCTAGCAAATTAATTGAGCCCAAAGAGAGGGTTGTGGGTTGTTGGAGCTGAAGCTACAATACTCTGGCCACCTGATTCAAAGAGCCGACTCATTGAAAAAGACCCCAGTGCTAGGAGAGATTGAAGGCCAAAGGAGAAGGGGGTGGCAGAGGACGAGATAGCATCTAACATGAATGGACTCAGTGGACATGAATTTGAGCAAACTCTGGGAGATAGTGAAGGACAGGGAAGCCTGGAGTGTTGCAGTCCGTGGGGTCACAAATTTGGACATGAATTAGCGACTAAACAACAAAGAGAGGGTCGTTGGAGCTTCTGGTTTATAGCTGACCCATCAGAAGCACAGGTGTTAACCTGGACTTGTCACTGGCATCTGAAGGCAGGGTGGGGGGTGGAGCAGCCTTGTGAGACTGAGCCCTTAGCCATGGGATCTGACCATATCTTCAGGTTGATTGTGGCAGAATTGAGTTAAATGGTAGGACATCCAGCTGATGTTGCAGACTTGCCTGCTGTGGGAACCACCCCCCCCCAACCACCCCCCCCCCACACACACATCTGGTGACCAGAAGCATGAGAAGTGTTCCATGTGAAAGTAGAGGAGAAAGACGCAGGAGGAGGAAAGACCGAGTTTTCTTCTTAATAGAGATTGCTGAGACAATGACAATGAAGGTTTATTTCACTTAGGATATTGTCACAAGAAGCTGGTTGTGAGTGGGTTGTGTGAAGCTCCTCTGGGCAGTAACCTTTACCAAGGGTGGCCCCGTAGGAAGTAAATGCCCTCTCTCTTTCCGATCTTGAGCTGGAGAAGCCCTGGGGGCTGAACCCCCACTAAAAGCCAGAGGCAAAGGAACCCATTAATGTGGACCACCTGAGGGTGGAGAGCTGGGTAGAGGGTGGAGAGCTGGGTAGAGGGTGCGGAGGGCTAAAGGAGCAGGCGTGGCTCTCCGGGGAAGGGGACATGGGTCTCATTTCTCAGCAGTGTTCTCTGATGGGTACAAAAAAGGGCCTTAATCTGCTTTGCCCATTCTGTTTCTTGGGCAAACAGATTCTGTTGCTTTTTATATTCCCCACACAAGACAAAGACTCAGGTAGGGTCCTGCTCAGAGACAAACTGCAGTCATCCCCACGCCCCACTTTCCTACGCCCCAGCCTCAGAAGGGGGATCAGAAATCACATGTTTAACATCATAACCAGGCTCCATCCCCACACTCATTTGCGATTATCAAGGTCAGAGTGCATGGGAAGGAGAAAAAGCAGATTTCTCTTTGAGTTAAAAGTTTTCAACATACAAGCTTCTCTTCTACACATGTCGTTTTTGGAGACAAAGGGCAGTTGGAAAATTAGGAAGTAGCTTTTTATTTTTTCTTCTTATTTGATGCTAGTGTCTTAAGAATCTGAATTTATATTAAAAATGCGAAAGTGCCAAACCTCAAAGCAAGTCCGTGGAGCCTAAATAAGTGGAATGGGAGTGGAGAAGAAACACAGAGGCGAGGTTGTGATGTGGTGTGGTGCAGGAGGCCCTGTGGGCCTGCTCATCTGGAATTCTGCAGCGCGGGTTGTGTGGGATCACAACGCTTTCCGGCACTTGTTCATATCTTATTGCCACGGGTGAGACGGGAGGCCAGCAGCAGCATCCCACACATTCAAAAGACCTGCATTGCTGGTGGACGACTTGGACCATGTCTCTGTTGAGAAGTCCCAGTCTGGGGGAATGCCTTATCGCCCAGCAGGTCCCCATTTTATCTCCATAAAGTGGGGACCCCCCTCTCAGGGTCCTGCTAAGCACCTCCCTTTCTGGGTCAGTTTTTGTAGCTTGCTTTTCCACCATCTCTCTCTATATAAACATATATAAATGTATATCGTGGTGATGTGTCCAGATCTAGGTTATTCATTTTAATTACCGAATATATTTCATCATATGACTGTACTACATTTTTTCATTGGAATATAATTGCTTTATAATGTGTTTCTGCTGTATAATAGCATGAATCAGCCACGTGTATACATGTACTACATTTTATTTATCCATTGCTCAATTAATGAAAGTTTAGGATAGTCCCAGTTTGGGGCTAATAGACAATGCTGCAGGTAACACATTTTAGAATTTCCTTGTGCAGCCAGCCTTGGGCACTCCGGGGAATGTAGCTAAAAGCAGAACTTGCAGGTGATGGGTTAGTGCATCTTCAACTTGCTGAGTTCTTGCCCAGTTCACCTCCAAATTCTGCTGTGAAGGTACAGTCCCACGGGGATCACAGAACTGGTCCCATTTCCAACATCCTTGCCAACAGCTGATGTCATCAGATGATTGTTACATTTTGCCAGTCTTATTTATGTTGCCCTATTTAATAGTAAACTTGAATATCTTTTCACATATTTATGGACTTTCTTCTTTTTTTCTCACCTTTGATTTGCCTGATGATATCCTGACTTGTTTCTATTAGATTATTCATATTTTTCTTATTTATAACAGTTTCCAAAATACTCTGGATATGATTTTTGTTGTTGTTGTTATAGGGGTTGTAAATATCTCCTCCAAGCTTGTGGACTGTGGGTTTTCTTTTGACTGGACTGTGACTTTTTTCGTTTATTTTGGTTTGGTTTTTAACATTGCTAGTGGTGTCTTTTGATGTGCAGAACTTTAAAATTTTAATGTGGTAAAAGTCTCTCTTTCTTTTGTGGTTTGTAATTTTTCTGTTTTATTCAAAAAAATCCTTCTCTAACTTAAGTGACATAAAAATATTTTCCTATACTTTTTCTTAATTCAAATGGATTGAGGCATAATTTACACACAATAAAATGCACCCATTTGAAGTGTAGTGCCTGCCACATTTTGACAAATGTATACAACCATGTAACCCTGACCCCCAAAGAAAATATAGAATGTTACCCACGTGCCCAGACATACTGCCTTCCTACTCTCCAACCCTAGGCAATGACTCATCAACTTTCTGTCACTATAAATGAGCTTAACTTTTCCAAATTTCATATCAGTATATGGCACATAGATAGACTTCTGGCTTCTTCCTGTGCAGCATCATGGTTTTGACTTTGATCCAGGCTGTCACACACACATCCTTTTTATTGCTGAGTAGTATTCCGTTGTATGGACATAACACAATTTATTTTTCCAGTAAATCTGTTACACATTTATTTCCAGTAGGGCTATTATGAATAAAGCTGCTATGAACATTTGTGTGCCAATATCTGTTATGTATATACACTTGGCTGTTTCTTAGGTAAATATCTAGGTGTGGAATTACTGATTCACATATAAGTGTATGTTTAACATTATTATGAAAACTACTAGGCTGTTTGCAAACAAATTGAACCATTTTACACTTCTGAAATATAAGAGAGTTCTAGTTGCTCCACCAAAACTTGGTGTGGTCAGTCTTTTTAATTTTAAACCATTTTAGTGGGTGTTTCAGTTTCAGTTCAGTCGCTCAGTCGTGTCCGACTCTCCGCGACCCCATGAATCACAGCACGCCAGGCCTCCCTGTCCATCACCAACTCCCAGAGTTCACTCAAGCTCATGTCTGTAGAGTCGGTGAGTGGGTGGTTAGTGGTATCTTCAGTTCAGTTCAGTCGCTCAGTCGTGTCTGACTTTCCGCGACCCCATGAATCACAGCACGCCAGGCCTCCCTGTCCATCACCAACTCCCGGACTTCACTCAAACTCATGTCCACAGAGTCGGTGATGCCATCCAGCCATCTCATTCTCAGTCGTCCCCTTCTCCTCCCACCCCCAACCTTTCCCAGCATCAGAGTCTTTTCCAGGGAGTCAACTCGTTGCATGAGGTGGCCAAAGTATTACAGTTTCAGCTTTAGCATCAGTCCTTCCAATGAACACCCAGGATCGATCTCCCTCAGAATGGATTGGTTGGATCTCCTTGCAGTCCAAGGGACTCTCAAGAGTCTTCTCCAACACCACAGTTCAAAAGCATCAATTCTTTGGCGATCAGCTTTCTTCACATCCAACTCTCACATCCATACATGACCACGGGAAAAACCATAGCCTTGACTAGATGGACCTTTGTTGGCAAAGTAATGTCTCTGCTTTTTAATATATTATCAAGGTTGGTCATAACTTTCCTTCCAAGGAGTAAGCGTCTTTTAATTTCATGGCTGCAATCAGCATCTGCAGTGATTTTGGAGCCCCCCAAAATAAAGTCTGACACTGTTTCCACTGTTTTTCCATCTATTTCCCATGAAGTGATGGGACCAGATGCCATGATCTTTGTTTTCTGAATGTTGAGCTTCAAGCCAACCTTTTCACTCTCCTCTTTCACTTTCATCAAGAGACTTTTGAGTTCTTCTTCACTTTCTGCCATAAGGGTAGTGTCATCTGCATATCTGAGATTATTGATATTTCTCCCAGCAATCTTGATTCCAGCTTGTGCTTCTTCCAGCCCAGCGTTCCTCATGATGTACTCTGCATAGAAGTTAAATAAGCAAGGTGACAATATACAGCCTTGATGCACTCCTTTTCCTATTTGGAACCAGTCTGTTGTTCCATGTCCAGTTCTGACTGTTGCTTCCTGACCTGCATACAGGTTTCTCAAGTGGTATCTTATTGTGGTCTTAATTGATATTTCCCTAATGATTAATAATGTTGAACATCTGTTCATGTGTTTCTCGGCCTGTGAAATGTCTATTCATATCTTTTCCCCATTTTCATTTTGGGGTGTTTGTCTTATTGAATCATTTGCAGATATTATGAAGTCCTTTGTAAGACATGTGTTAAGAACATTTACTCTCCACTTATGTCTTGAATTTTTATTTTTTGACAGTATCTTTCAGAAAGCAGAAGTTTTTTTTCATTTTGATAAAATCCAGTTTGTCAAACTGTCTTTTATGAAAAGAAAATGTCTTATTCAACACATCTTTGTTTACTCCAAGCTCACAAAGATTTTCTCCTATGTTTACTCCTGTGGATTTTATCATTTTATGTTTTACATTTAGGTCTATTAATGGATTTCAAGTTAATTTTTGTGTAAGTTGTGCGATAAGGGTTGAGCTGATTTTTTTCCCCTACACACGTCCAATTGTTCTGGCACCATTTGCTATAAAGACTATCATTTTCCTAATCAAATAACCTTAGAACTTGTGTCAAAAATCAAGAAACTGAAAGAAAAAAAAAATCAAGTAACTATTTAAGTGTGGGTCTATTTCTGGACCTCTGTTCTGATCTGTTTTTAGAATCTATATCCAGTTGTCTATATGTCTATCCTGACACCAATTGTCCTTTTTTAAAAAAATTATTTATTTATTATTTGTGGCTGTGCCAGCTCTTTGTTGCTACACAGGCTTTTATCTAGTTGGGGCAAGTGGGGGGCTACTCTCTAGTTTGGTGCTTGGGCTTCTCGTTACAGTCACTTCTCCTGTTGTGGGATGTGGACTCTAGGGGCGTGAGCTCAGTAGTTGTAACACGTGGGTGCAGTAGTTGTGGCTCTGGGCCTAGTTGCACCACACCACGTGGGATCCTCCTGGATGAGGGACTGAACCCGTGTCTCTTGCACTGGCAGTCAGATTCTTCTCACTGAGTCACCAAGGAAACCCCGTGCTGTCTTGGTTACTATAGTTTTACCAAAAGCCTTGAAGTCAGTTAGCACAAGTCTTCCAACTTTTCTCTTATTTTTTTCAAAATTGTTTTGGATGTTCTAGACCTTTACATTTCCATATAAATTTTAGAGTAAGCTTGTCCCATTCAACCCAAACATAAAAGCCCACTGACATTTTTAATTGGGATTGTTTTGAATCTGTAGATCCACTTGGAAAGAATTGACATTTTAACTATTTGAGTCTTCAATCAATAAACATGGAATACTTCTCTACTTATTTAGGTCTTCTTTAATTTATCTCAAGTGTTTTATAGTTTTAAATATAAAAGTCTTGAAAATCTATTGTTAAATTTGTTGTTGTTTAGGCTTCTCAATTGGAGAAGGAAATGACAACCCACTCCAGTGTTCTTGCCTGGAGAATCCCAGGGACTGGGGAGCCTGGTGGGCTGCCGTATATAGGGTCACACAGAGTCGGACATGACTGAAGTGACTTAGCAGCAGCAGCAGCAGCATGCTTCCCAATGATTCAGTGGGTAAAGAATCTGCCTGCAATGCAGGAGACACAAAAGATGTGGGTTCGATTCCTGGGTTGGGAAGATCCTCTGGAGAAGGGCATTGCAACCTCCTCCAGTATTCTTGACTGGAGAATCCCACAGTCAAAGCATCTCAAAGAATTGGACACAACTAAGTGACTAAACTCACAGACACACACACGTACAGTCACTAAATTGTGTCCGACTCTTTGCAGCTTCGTGAACTGTAGCCCACCAGGCTCCTCTGTCCATGGGACTTCCCAGGCAAGAATACTGGAGTGGGTTGACATTTCCTTCTGCACGGGACCTTCCTGACTCAGGGATTGAATGTGAGTACCTTGTATTGGCAGGTGGATTCTTTACCACTGAGTCACCAGAGAAGCCCCCATTGTTAAAATTCAGTTCAGTTCAGTTCAGTCACTCAGTCGTGACTGACTCTTTGCGACCCCATGAATCACAGCACGCCAGGCCTCCCTGTCCATCATCAACTCCCGGAGTTCACTCAAACTCATGTCCATCGAGTTGGTGATGCCATCCAGCCATCTCATTCTCTGTCGTCCCCTTCTCCTCCCGCCCCCAATCCTTTCCAGCATCAGAGTCTTTTCCAGTGAGTCAGCTCTTCGCATGAGGTAGCCAAAGTATTGGAGTTTCAGCTTTAGCATCAATCCTTCCAATGAACACCCAGGATTGATCTCCTTTAGAATGGACTGGTTGGATCCCCTTGCGGTGCAAGGGACTCTCAAGAGTCTTCTCCAGCACCACAGTTCAAAAGCATCAATTCTTCGGCGATCAGCTTTCTTCACAGTCCAACTGTCACATCCATACATGACCACTGGAAAAACCATAGCCTTGACTAAGTGGACCTTTGTTGGCAAAGTAATGTCTCTGCTTTTTAATATGCTATCTAGGTTGGTCATAACTTTCCTTCCAAGGAGTAAGTGTCTTTTAATTTCATGACTGCAGTCAGCATCCACAGTGATTTTGGAGCCCAAAAAAATAAAGTCTGACACTGTTTCCACTGTTTAGTCCTATATAATTTCATGGTTTTAGGTGCTTTTGTAAATTTTTAAAAACTTAACTTTTCAATTGTTTGTTGCTAATATGCAAAAAAGCTGGGTTTTTAATACTGAATTTAACTCTGAGGCTTTACTAAATTCACTTATTATTTATAGTAGGCTTTTGAACATTTCTTAGGATTTTTGTGTATGATATTATGCCATCTTTGAAGAAAAAATTCTTCCTAAACTAGATGTCTGTGTTAAAGTTTTCTTACCTTATTGCATTGACTAGGATATTCAATACAATGTTAAATAAAAGTGGGATGAGAGTGGAAATCTTGTTATTCCTGACCTCAGAATGAAAACATTCAGTGTGATGTTAGGTGTAGCCCAATAAAGAGATGCCCTTTATTGGGCTCAAGATGTTCCTTTCTAGTCCTTGTTTGCTGAGCTTTTTCTTTTTCATAAATGAATGATGAATTTTGTCAAAAGCTTCTTTTTGCATCTATTGAGATGGTCATATGAGTTTTTCTCCTTTATTCCATTAACAAAATGAATTGCATTGATTTTTAAAATGTTAAACCAATCTAACATTCCTCAGGAAAACCACATTTGGTCATCTGTTGTTGGAATTAATTTGCTCTTATTTTGTTGAAGACTTATACACCAATGTTAATGAAGTATATCAGCCTGAAGTATTCTTTTCTTGTAATGCCATCCAACAGTCTCATCCTCTGTCGTCCCCTTCTCCTCCTGCCCTCAATCTTTCCTAGCATCAGGGTCTTTTCAAATGAGTCAGCTCTTCGCATCAGGTGGCCAAAGTATTGGAGTTTCAGCTTCAACATCAGTCCTTCCAATGAACACCCAGGACTGATCTCCTTTAGGATGGACTGGCTGGATCTCCTTGCAGCCCAAGGGACTCTCAGGAGTCTTCTCCAACACCCCAGTTCAAAAGCATCAATTCTTTGGGACTCAGCTTTCTTTATAGTCCAACTCTCACATCCATACATGACTACTGGAAAAACCATAGCTTTGACCAGATGGACCTTTGTTGGCAAAGTAATGTCTCTACTTTTTAATATGCTGTCTAGGTTGGTCATAACTTTCCTTCTAAGGAGTAAACATCTTTTAATTTCATGGCTGCATTATCAGGTTAATATTGGCTTCATAAAATGAGTTGGGAAGTGGTTCCTTCTGTATTTTTGAAAAAAATTTATGTATCCTTATGAATGATTTCTTAAGTGTTTCACAGAAATAATCAGTGAAGCCACCTAGGCCCAGTAATTTTGTCAGTTTTAAAAGTTGTTGTTGTTCTGTTGCTAATCATATTAGACTGCGACCCCATGGACTGAAGCACTCCAGGTTTCTCTGTTCTTCGCTATCTCCTAAAATCTGCTCAAATTCATGTCCACTTAGTAGCTGATGATATCAAGCAGTCTCATCCTCTGCTGCCTCCTTGTCCTTTTGCCTTCAATCTTTTCCAGCATCAGGGTCTTTTCCAATGAGTTGACTTTTGCATAAGATGGCCAAAGTATTGGAGCTGCAGCTTTAGCATCAGCCCTTCCAATGAATATTCAAAGTTGATTTCCTTTAGGATTGACTAGTTTGATTTCCTTGCAATCCAAGGGACTCTCAAGAGTCCTGTCCAGTACCACAATTCACAAGCATCAGTCCTTCAGTGCTCAGCCTTCTTTATGGTTCAGCTCTCACATCTGTACGTGACTATTGGAAAAACCATGAAAGTGAAAGTCTCAGTCATGTCTGACTCCTCACGAGTCCATGGACTGGAGCCTGTCAGGCTCTTCTGTCCATGGAATTCTCCAGGCCAGAATACTGGAGTGGGTAGCCTATCCCTCCTCCAGGGGATCTTCCTGACTCAGGAATGGAACCAAGGTCTCCTGCATTGCAGGCAGATTCTTTACCAGCTGAGCTACCAGGGAAGCCCCCATAGTTGTGACTCTATGGACCTTTGTCAGCAAAGTGACATCTCTTCTTTTTAATATGCTGTCTAGATTTGGAGGACTATTTAGAATCTCTGTTTCTTACTGAGTCAGTTTTGTTTCTTTGTATCTTTCAAGCAGCTTGTCCAGTTTTCTGCATCATCAAATTTATTGACATAAAGATGTTTGTAATATTCCTCATTATTCTTTTAGTGTTTGTATATTATTTAGTATGACTTTTCTTTTGCATATGGTGTTGGTAATTATCTTCACTTTTTTGTGATCAATTTAACCAGAAGTTTTTAGATTTTATTGATTTTTTAAAAATCATGTTTTAATGTCATTGATTTTTCTCTATTGTTTTTCATCTTCAATTTGTTTATGTTTTATCTTATTTATATTATTTCCTATATTCTATTTTCTTTTGGTTTGATTTGCTCTTCTTTTTCTAGTTTCTTAATATGGTATCATAGATCATTAACTTTAGACTATTATTTTCTAAATATATGCATTGAAAGACCTTAGTTTTCAGCTAAGCACTATTTAACTGCACTCAAGTCTACATTAGCTGTGTACCAATAATTTAGTTTATTTCATTTAATTAACTGTGATTTCTTCTTCTGTTGTTGTTCAGTTGCTAAGTTGTATGTGACTCTTTGCGACCCCATGAACAGCATGCCAGGCTTCCCTGTTCTTCACTGTCTCCCTGAGGTTGTTCAAACTCACGTCCATTGACTCAGTGATGTCATCCAACCATCTCATCCTCTGTCGTCTCCTTCTCCTCTTGCCCTCAATCTTTCCCAGCATCAGGGACTTTTCAAATGAGTCAGCTCTTCCCATCAGGTGGCCAAAGTCCTGGAGCTTCAGCACCAGTCCTTCCAATGAATATTCAGGGTTGATTTCCTTTACGATTGACTGGTTTGATCTCCTTGCTGTCCAAGGCTCCAACAACACAATTCAAAAGCATCAATTCGTCGATGCTCAGCTTTCTTTATGGTCCAACTCTCACATCCACACATGACTACTGGAAAAGTCATAGCTTTGACTATATGGACCTTTGTAGGCAAAGTGATATCTCCGCCTTTGAATACGCTGTCTAGGTTTATCGTAGCTATTAAAAGGAGCAAGTGTCTTTTAATTTTGTGGTTGCAGTCACCGTCTATGTTGATTTTGGAGCCCAAGAAAATGAAATCTGACATTGTTTCCACATTTTCCCTGTCTATTTGCCATGACACTTCATGGGACCAATGCCATGATCTTTGGTTTTTGAATGTTAGTTTTCAGCTAGCTTTTTCACTCTCCTCTTTCATCTTCACCAAGAGGCTCTTTAGTTCCTCTTCACTTTCTGCCATTAAAGTGGTGTCATCTGCATATCTGAGGTTGTTGATATTTCTCCCAGCAATCTTGATTCCGGCTTGGGATTCATCCAGCCTAGCCTTTCACATGATGTACTCTGCATATAAGTTACATAAGCAGGGTGATTTCTTCTTTACTCATTGAGTATTTAAAACTGTATTATTTAATTTACAAATATTCAGGTATTTATTAGATATCTTATTGTTACTGATTTTTAATTTAACATTGTATGATCAGAAAAACCTATTATTTCAATCCTTTTAGATTTATTGAGGCTTGTGTTATATAACAGCCAATAGTCTATTTTGGTGACTGATTAAAATGCCCTTGAAATGCATGTATATTCTTCCATTTATTAAGTGTAGTATTCTATAAATGTCAGTTATGGCAAGATGGTTGATAATGTTCAATTTTCTATACTGCTTGATATTGTTCTACAGATCACTGAAACTTCATTTTTAAAAGATTTTTCTTTCTGCTTAAATTTATTTCTAGGCTTTCAAATTCTGTCTTCATGTTTGCTGGTTTTTATCTTCTTCACTGTCTATTCTGATATTAATCCCATCCAGTGAAATTTTCATTTCAGATGTTAATTTTTCATCCCTAGAAGTTCAGCTTGGCTTTTCTCTGTATACATTCTATTAGTCTCACTATATTCCCTTTCAATCCTTTGATTTAAAAAATAGCTGATTAAATTTTTGCCTGATAATGTTATCATCTCTATTATTTCTGGTATATTGTATTGCCTCATTTTTTTCATGGTTATAGGTCATATTTTCACATACCTAATAATTTTTATGAATATTGGACATTGTTTAGTGACGGGATTTTGTTGTCTTCCTTTCAAGAAAGTGAAGTTTTCTTTTGACAACCAACCAAGTTACCTGTGGATCATTTGAAGCATTTTTTTTTTTTTAAACAGTTGTTATGTTGGGTCTAGAGTTGTCTTTCTGCTAGGCCTAGTTTGGCTCTAATACTGCACCGTGTTCCTTCTAGGGTATTTACTGAATGGCCTCTGTGTTCAATGAATTCTTTCCACTCTGCCTGTTAGAATTCTAACATCTTCCAGTTCTGCGTGAGCTCTGGGAATTTTCCCACTTATTGCTTGTTGATAACTGTTCTTTTCAGGTAGTTGCTCCTTATCCAGCCTCTTTCAATCTCGCGTTATACATACAGTTTAATTGCAACTAAAGAATCAAGGGAATGCCTATACATATTTCTAGAGATTGTACTGTACATAGCTCCTTTTTCTCTATTGTGTCCTGAAAATTCCAGTCTCCTTCACTTCTCTGAACTCTGTCTGTGTATGCTCAATTGAATAGGCGTGCCTTGCTCTGTTTGAATAATTCCTTCCCCTGTGGCACAGTCCAAAGCTGCTGCCAAACAGAAAGCCAAAGTGATTATCAGAGCCCACTTCATCTGTTTCCTTTCTCTCAGACATCACAGTCCTGCACTGCCTGTTGTTTGGTGTTAGAAAATAGGTGATCTGGGGGATTCCCAAGTTGCTCAGTGGTAAAGAATCCGCCTGTTGACATGGGTCGGGAAGATCCCTGGGTCGGGAAGTTTCCCTGGAGAAGGAAATGGCAACCCACTCTAGTTTCTTGCTGGGAAAATCACATGGACTGAAGAACCTGGCAGGTTCAGTCCATGGGATCACAAAGAGTCAGACGTGGCTTAGTGATGAAACAGCAGCAGCATATTAACTATATCTCAATAAAACTGGATGAGAAAAAAATAGAAAAAAAAGTTGCTTTGAAAAACAAAAAAGAAAATGGTGAATTTGTATATTTTGTCCAATTTTCCAATTGTTTTTGGTATATGAGGGCCAGATGCAGAAGTTTACCTATGTTATTTCTTTTAAGTGTTTACATATTGCTTTTCACATTTAGGATTTTCTTTTCATAGATACTGTGAAATGGTAGGGGGAGATGATTTTATTTTTTTCTATGTGTAGTCAGTAGTCCCAACAATACTTATTGAGTAATTCCTTTGTCCACTCATTTTAAAGTCACCTCTCTCGTATGTCAAGCTTCTATATTTGCATTCATCACTTCATTCTATTTTGCTTCTTTGGTTCTCTCTGTATTCTTTTTCAAATTGTTTTGGTCAAGCTAGGGCCTTTGTCTTCCCATATAAATTTTAGAATAAGTTTAACTTCATCTACAAAAAAATCTTGCTGAGAATTTGATAGAAGTTGCATTAAACCTGTAGATCATTTTAGGGAGATGTCACATCGGTACTATGTTGTATCTTCCAGTTAATGAACATAGTATGTCTCTTCAGGTGTTTAGGTCTTTGATTTCTTTCATCAGCATTTTGTAATTTTCATCAAATAGACCTTTTACATGTTTTGTTGGATTTATCCCTAAGTATTTAATTTTATTTGGTACAATTTTAAATGCTATTGCATTTTTTATTTTAGTTTTAACTTGTTCATGTGAGTATATAGAAATGCAATTGATTTTTGTGTGTTGATGGTGTCTCCTGCAGCTCCACTGAACTCATTTATAAGCTCTAGGAGGTGTTTTTGTTGTTTTTCCTGTAAATTTCTTGTGATTTTACTCATCAACAACATGTCATGTGCAAATAAGAGAATGTTTTATTTGTTCCATCCCAATCTGTATGCTTTTAGCTTGCTACTCTGGTGGCTCAGACAGTAAAGAATCTGCTTGCAATGCAGGAGACCTGGGTTCAGTCCCTAGGTCAGGAAAATCCCCTGGAGAAGGGAATGCCTACCCACTCCAGTGTTCTTGCCTGGAGAATTCCATGGAGAGAGGTGGGCTTTTAATTTTTTGTTTTGTATGCTTTTAATTTCTTTTTCTAAATTCTTGAGATGGGAGTGTAGATGATTTATTTGAGACTTTTCCTTTTATTTTTTCTAATGTAAGCATTTAGTTGTATAAATTTCCTTCTCATCACTTCTTTAGCTGCATCTCACAAATTTTGATATGTTGTGTCTTCATTGTTTTCATTTTCACAAAGTGATGTATTTTTAAAATTTCTTTTGAGGCTTCTTCTTTGATCCATGGACTGTTTAAAAGTGAGTTGTTTAGTGTCAAAGCATCCAGAGATGTTCTTGTTGTCTTTCTGTTATTGATTTCTAGATTGAGTCCCTTATGGTCAGAGAACACACTCTGTATGATTTCAATTCTTTTAAATTTGTTAAGATTTGTTTTATAACCCAGGATATGGTCTATGTTGGCTGAGCCCATGTGCCCAGCAAAAATCCCACGGGCCACAACTAAGACCTGACACAGCCAAAATTAAATGATTAATTAATTCTTTAAAAAAAGATCTACTCTGTTAGCAATTTAAAAAAATATATAATACAATATTATTAATTATAGTCACCATACTTTATATTCCCTCTCCCAGGACTTATTTTTTTATAACTAGAACTTTACATCTTTTGACTGCCTTCACCCATTTTCTCCATCCCCAACTTCCTGCCTCTGGCAACCACCAGTCTATTCTCTGTATCTGTGAGTTTAGTTTGCTTTTGTTTGTTTATATCAGTTTTGTTTTTTAGATTCCACATATAAGGGAAACAGTATTTTTCTTTCTCTGACTTATTTCACTTAGCATCGTGCCCTCAAGTTTCATCCATATTGTTCTACATGGCAAGATTTCGTACTTTTTGTGGTTGAATTATATCCCATTGTATAAATATACCAAATACTCTGTATCCATTATTCATTAATGAACACTTATGTTGTTTCCATGTCTTGGCTAGTATATGAACATGGGTGCAATGATCATTTTTGGGACATATTTGAGTTAGTGCTTTCATTTTATGCAGATAAATAGCCAGAGGTAGAATTGTTGGTTCATATGGTAGTTCTATTTTTAATGTTTTGGGGAGCCTCCATACTGTTTTCCATAGTGGCTGTACCGCTTTACATCCAAACACCCATACACAGTGGTTCCCTGTCTCCACATCCTCGTCAATATTTATTATCTCTGGTCTTTTTGATAATAGTCATTCTAACAGATATGAGGTGATATCCCATTATGGTTTTGATTTGCATTTCCCTGATGGTTAGTGACGTTAAGTACCTGTTGGCCATCTGTATGTCTTCTTTGGAAAAGCATCTATTTAGATCCTCTGCCCATTTTTAAATTTTGAATATTTATTGAGTTTGCTATATATTTTGGATATTAACCCTTTATCAGATATATGACTTGCAAGTATTTTCTCCCATTTTGTAGGCTGTCTTTTCATTTTGTTGATGTTTTCTTTCGCCATGCAGAAGCTTTTTAGTTTGATATAGTCCCACTTGTTTATTTTTGCATTTGTTGCGTTTGCTTTTGGTGTCAAATCTAAAAAATCATTGCCAATTTAAAAAAAATTAATGTTTGCATGATATGTCTTTTCCGTCCTTTTATTTTTAACCTCTCTCTGTTGTTATGTTTGAAGTGAGTTTTTCGTAGGCAGCATATCCTTAGGTTGTGCTTTTTTACATGCTCTGTCAATCTCTGTCTTTTAATTTGTGAATTTAGAGCATTCATTTTTAAAGCACTTATTGATATGTTCGAGTTTAAGTCTGCCATTTTATTATTTGTTTTCTGTTGGTTGTCTCTGATTCTCATTGCTCTGTTTCTTTTTTTCTTACCTTCCCATGGGCTATTTGAGCATTTTTAGAGCTTCGTTTTGAACTCTTTATGATATGTTTGAGTATATCGCTTTGTATAGTTTTCTAAGTATTGCTCTAGGTATTACCATATACATACATAGCATCACAGTCTACTGGTGTCAGTGTTTGACCACTTCAAGTGAAGCGTAGAAGCCATACTTCCATTTAGATCCTTTTACCATCTCCACATTTTAAACATAATGGACTTGAGTTTCCTCTCTATGTCCCAGCTGGTGTTATAACCTTTTCTTCAACCACAAAATATGATCAAAGAGATTTATGAGGTGAAGGATAGTCTATTGTACTGACTTCTATTTTTTCCCCATTCCATTGTTTTTCTTTCTTTTCTGAATGACTCAGTCTTCTACTTTTATCATTTTTTTTCTGTTTGAAGAGCAGAAGGATAAGAGTAAGGATAGATCTGAAAGCAACAAATTATCTGAGTTTTCCTTTATCTGAGAAGGACTTTCTTTTCTCTTATTCCTGAAAGAATAGATTCACTGGTTAGAAGATTCATAGTTAACGGTTCTTTAGCACTTGAAAAATGCCGTGCCACTTCCTTCTGACCTCTGTGGTTCCAGATGAGAAATTCATTGTTATTTAAATTGATCTTTCTTTACAGGTAATGTGTTATTCCTCACTGACTGTTTTTATGATTTTTTTTCATCATTTTTAGCTTTCAGAGGTTTGATGAAGCTATATCTTGGTGAAGATTTCTTCTAGAATTTCTTCTCATATTTTTCAGTCCCACATTCTTTTCTCCTCTCCTTGAACTTGGATCATATGAATGTCACATCTTTTGTTATTGTCTACAGAATTCTGAAGCTCTGTAAATTCTTAATCTGCTTTTTGTCTATTTAGATTGAGAAAAATCTATTGATCTGTCTTCATCATTTCTATCCTCTGTCATCTCCATTTTACTATTGAATCCATCTAGCAAGTTTTTTTCCAGTTGTTGTACTTTTTAGTTTTATAATTTCCATTTGATTGTCTTTTATTATAGTTGTTTTTTGCTAAGATTTTTAATTTTTAAATTTATTCCTAGAGAATTTGTGTTTGTTGAAGAATTTTTATGGCATGGCTTTAAAATTGTCAGGTGGTTCTGGCATCTAATTCATCTAGTTATTAGAGTCAGTTTTCTCATTTAAACTGTTGTTCTTTGGAATGATGAGTGATTTTTCAGTTGCATCCTAGATACTTTTGTCTTTATGTTATGATACTCTTGACTTTTGTATGCAGGTCAAGAAGCAACAGTTAGAACCAGACATGGAACACCAGACTGGTTCCAAATAGGGAAAGGAGTACATCAAGGCTGTATATTGTCACCCTACTTGTTTAACTTATATGCAGAGTGTCTGTGTGTGTGTACATGCATGTGCGCGTGCTTAGTTGCTTAGTTGTGTCTGACTCTTTGCAACCCCATGGACTATAACCCACCAGGCTCCTCTGTCCATGGGATTCTCCAGGCAAGAATACTGGAGTGGGTTGCCATGCCTTCCTCCAGGGGATCTTCCCAACCCAGGGATCAAACCCAGATCTCCTGCACTGCAGGAAGATTCTTTATCATCTGAGCCAACTGGAGAAGCCCTATATGCAGAGTTCAGTTCAGTTCAGTTCAGTTCAGTCGCTCAGTCGTGTCCGACTCTCTGCGACCCCATGAATCACAGCACGCCAGGCCTCCCTGTCCATCACCAACTCATATCATGCGAAATCCGAGGCTGGATGAAGCACAAACTGGAATCAAGATTGCCAGGAGAAATATCAATAACCTCAGATATACAGATGACACCACCCTTATGGCAGAAAGTTAAGAGAAACTAAAGATCCTCTTGATGAAAGTGAAAGGGGAGAGTGAAAAAGCTGGGTTAAAACCCAACATTCAAAAAACTAAGATCATGGCATCCAGTCCTACCACGTCATGGCAAATAGATGGGAAAACAATGGCAACAGTGACAGACTTTATTTTTTTGGACTCCAAAATCACTGTAGATGGTGACTGCAGCCATGAAATTAAAAGACGCTTGCTCCTTGGAGGAAAAGCTATGACCAACGTAGACAGCATTTTAAAAAAGCAGAGACATTACTTTGCTGACAAAGGTCCTTCTAGTCAAAGCTTTGGTTTTTCCAGTAGTCGTGTATGGATGTGAGAGTTGGGCCATAAAGAAACCTGAGTGCCGAAGAATTGATGCTTTTGAACTGTGGAGAAGACTCTTGAGAGTCCCTTGGACTGCAAGGAGATCAAAGCAGTCAATCCTAAAGGAAATAAGTCCTGAATATTCATTGGAAGAACTGATGCTGAAGCTGAAGCTCCATACTTTGGCCACCTGATGGGAAAACTGACTCACTGGAAAAGACTCTGATGCTGGGAAAGATTGAAGGCAGGAGGAGAAGGGGATGACAGAGGATGAGATGGTTGGATGGCATCACTGACTCGACGGACATGAGTTTGCACAAGCCCTGGGAGTTGGTGATGGACAGGAAAGCCTGATGTACCGCAGTCCATGGAGTTGCAAAGAGTCAGACACAACTGAGTGACTGAACTAAACTGAACTCTTGACTTATTTAAATCTGTTTTAGCATATAGGTGCTGGTATATCCATCATATGCATATATATACCAGAACCTACGTGTATTAGTTACAGTGATGGTTTGCTTATAGAATCCTTTCAGTGTGATTCTGGTCTTCTAGCTTCATTCTGCTAATACTGCTGGTGCTGCTGCTCAGTCTCTATTGATGTCATCTGTTGGTGCCATTCCCAAGGCTGCTTGGTATTGCTGCAACATCTTCTTCAGCTGGAGGGTTAGGGATGGGGGACAAAAGCTGCTGGGCCTGGATCTTTTCATGCCTCCAGCTGCTGCTGCCCCTGCAGGTTGACCAGTTCACCAGCCTCTCCTCTGGGTGTTGCAGGTGGACCAGATCAGCTGCCAGTGCCCCCATCACAGAGTGGGCCCTGGGGTTCCCTGCTAAGTCTCTTTGGGCCTTTTCTTTGTCCTTTGTCCAGAAAGAGCAGACCTTCCTTGTCATTTTTTTTTTAAAACGTCTGTCGGTGGTTCTGAGTTGTAGGAATCCTTGACACCTACTCCTTGGTATATGTGAGATGAAAAAGAAAACTAGGGAAATTCACTGTGTTGTTGTTCCTCAAGTCCTGAAGCCCCTAGCTAGTCCACCTTCTGCTTTCTGGCTTTAAGAGTCTTTTAACCATTGTCTGTTAAATAATTTCCAAGATATTTAGTTATCATTAGAGGGCAGTGTTTTAACACCTTTTCTTTACTCCACTGGTGCGGGAGGTCTTCCTGCCCTAGGTTTGTGGGGATGGTTGAATATACAAATGCTGAGATGGGCAAATGAGATCCCCAGGTTTTTAATAGTCACATATAGTCATGTGTGATTCCCTGGTGGCTCAGATGGTAAAGCATCTGCCTGCAACGCGGGAGACCTGGGTTCTATCCCTGGGTTGTGAAGATCCCCTGGAGAAGGAAATGGCAACCCACTCCAGTACTCTTGCCTGGAAAATCCCATGGACTGAGGAGCCTGGTAGGTCCTGGGGTCGCAAAGAGTCGGACATGACTGGGCGACTTCACTTTCTTCACTTTCTGTAGTTATAGCCTGAGGCAGGACACCAAATGCCATGTAGGGTCACATGGGGGTTGCACTTGGGAACAGAGTGAGTAAGCAGGGGCTGCAGGAGGCAGGCCACAGAGTGTCAGGAAGATGGGGTGCCCCCGATTCCCACAGGAGAATGTGATCAGCTTGTTTGAATAATGCCGTGGACTGATAGGGTACTGAAACCTGATACTCAGGATACAAAGGGACCTGGGTCCCTTTGATAAGGAGGTTGTTTGCCTAGGGGATCTTATCTGTGGGAGCAGAGTGAGGGGGGAACTTGCAGTTATACCATTTGAGGGCCTCCTGATTTTACCAGATGTCAAGACAGCACTCCATATTGAGTCTTACAACATAGAAGCAGAAAAAGTATCATCTTTTGCCAGAACTGGTACTCAAGTTTTATTTTAAAAATTCCTAAGAATTGAATTTTTATCAAATTGTTATATTCTGATCCAGGTTTGTTTTGATATTAAACCTGCTTTTCTCCAGACCTTCTATTAAAATTGTGGGTATCTATCTTCTTGGGCCATCAGCATGAATCCTGAGCACACTGAATACAGCTTGCAATGATTTAGAAAGTGTTATTTGGAACTTCCCTTCTGCTCCAGTGACCAAAACTCTGTGCTCCCAATGTAGAGGGCCCAGGTTCAATCCCTGGTCAGGGAACTAGATCCCTGTGACTAGGAGTTTGCATGCTACAACTAAAGATCCCATGTGCCACAACTAACAATCCTGTGTGCCAGCCCAGCCAAATATTAAGTAAATAAATATTTTTTAAAAAAAGAAAGTGCTATTTTAGTTACGCTTTTAATTGAAAAGTAACATAACCATATTACAGATAATTTGGGAAATATGGAAAAGGAAAAAACCTCTATAATCATACTGATTATCATTTTAGTGTAATTTCTACAGTCTTTTTTTTTCACCCAAAATTTAAAACTGTAAATATAGACTGCGTAGAGTTTGTTCATCTGCTTTTTATGCCTGGTGTTTTATCAGAGTTCTTCTATCTCTTTTTCTTTCCTTAACAATTCAAGAAGACATTTATTAGGTGGGGCTGAACAAGGGAGGAAGCTGAGGTCATCCATGGTACACCTTGCATCCTGAGAACTGAGCAGGACATCTGCAGAGGAGAGTGTTTCAGTGCACGATGAGGGTGTCAGAACCCATGCTGGATGAGGAGAACATCTGTGCCAGGGTGTGACCTAGAAGGGTGTGACCTAGCACAGATGTCAGAGCCGAAGGAGCATGAGGAAAGCATCTGAGGGTTTGGGAAGAGGGCAGTGACTGGATACTTGAAGCCTCTGGGAGCTGTGTTTCTCATAGTTGGAAAAGGGAGAATACTAGATTGGAATTATTAGTAAGAACTCATAATTTTCTATATATGTAGAAGTATATGAAAGTGAAAGTGTTAGCCATTCAGTAGTGTCTGACTCTGCAACCCCATGGCCTGCAGCCTGTCAGGCTCTCCTATTCATGGAATTCTCCAGGCAAGAATACTGGAGAGGGTAGCCATTCCCTTCTCCGGTGGATCTTCCTGACCCAGGGATCGAACCCATGTCTCCTACATTGCAGGTGGATTCTTTACAGGCAAGAATACTGGAGAGGGTAGCCATTCCCTTCTCCAGTGGATCTTCCTGACCCAGGGATTGAACCCATGTCTCCTGCATTGCAGGTGGATTCTTTACTGTCTGAGCCACCAGGGAAGCTCATGGAAGTATATAAATATTATAAAAGCATGAGATGTATACACACACTTATATTCCCTGGCATTGTCCACTGAGAATGTCTGGGAGAAATGATACCCCAGTAGCAAAGAGTATGCTTAGCCCTATATCTTGGTTTCTAAATACTAGTCTCCATTATAAAGAACTAGAGTTCCTTGCAGGAAGGGCGCTCTAGGATCAGAGCAGGAAAAATACAAGATGACCTTGTTATGCTAGGAAGTAAGGAGGTATTAAAAATAATGAGGACATGTCAAAAGAATATGAAAGTCAGCATAAAGAAGTTCCTACTGGACAAATCTGGGGTAATTGAAGCACCAAAGTAAATAAGGTGACAGATTATAACCCAATGAATAGAACAGAAGTGGATGACTATGAAGTCACTGACATAAGCAGATAAACAAATAGATGGAAAATTCCACAAAGAACCAAGTATTACATAATTTCATAGTACTGTTCATTACAAAGAGGAAAGGAGTAACTTTAAGGAGGAGAAACCTGGTAGACACCACCTTAGTCTGATGATCAAAGTGATCATCTTCAGTAATGGGACAAATAGGAATCATGTACAACCTGGTAGATTGCAATGAGCAAAACAAGAACACCTGTCTTGGATAGTCTGGTCAAAAACGCATAACCTGAATCTTTATTTTTTTTTAATTAAGTTAAAATTCAAGTAACATAGACATCACCATTTTAAAGCAAATGATTCTGTGAAATTTAGTTCATTCACAATGTTATGGAACTTCCACCTCCATCTAGTTCAAAAATATGTTCATTACTCAAAAAACAACAACACCACCACCACCCTACTCATTAAGCTGTAACTCCCTATTACTACCTATCTCCAGTCCCTGGAAACCACTAACCTGCTTTCTGCCTCTATGGATTTACCTGTTCTGGGTATTGCATATAAAGGGACTCATATAATATATAACCTTTTGTGTCTGCCTTCTTTCACCTTAGATAATGCTTTTGAAATTCATCCATGTAGCATATATCAACACCTTTTCATGGTTGAATAGTATTCCATTGTATAGATATACCACCCTTTTATAAAAATTAACTTTTATTGACGTATGGGCTTCCCTGATAGCTCAGTTGGTAAAGAATCTGCCTGCAATGCAGGAGACCCTGGTTTGATTCCTGGGTCCAGAAGATCCCCTGGAGAAGGGATAGGCTACCCATTCCAGTCTTCTTGGGCTTCCCTGTGGCTCACCTGGTAAAGAGTCTGCCTGCAATGCAGGAGACCTGGGTTCAATCCCTGGGTTGGGAAGATCTCCTGGAGAAGGGAAAGGCTACCCACTGTAGTTTCTAGTGTGGAGAATTCCATGGCCTTTATAGTCCATGGGACTGCAAAGAGTTGGACACAACTGAGCAACTTTCACTTCACTTTATTGGAATATGGTTGATTTACAATGTTGTGTTAGTGCCTGCTTTACAGATAAGTAAATCTGTTATACATACGTATACCCACTCTTTTAAAAATTCCTTTCTCATATAGATCATTACAGAATATTGAGTAAAGTTCCCTGTGCTATACAGTAGGTTCTTATTAGTTATCTGTTTTATATACAGTAGTATGTATATGTCAATCCCTATCTCCCAATTTATCCTTCTCCCTTTTCGCCCTTGGTAACCATAGGTTTTTTCTGTTTTGTGAATAGGTTCGTTTACACTATTTTTCTTCACTTTCACTCTCACCTTTTGTGTCACACCGTGCTTGTAAGATTTCACATATATATACCAGGGCTTTTCAGGTGGTGCTAGTGGTAAAGAACCCACCTGCCAATGAAGGAGATGTAAAGAGATGTGGGCTCAATCCTGGGTCAGGAAGATCTCCTGGAGGAGGGCATGGCAACCCACTCCAGTATTCTTGCCTGGAGAATCCCTTGGACAGAGGAGCCTGGCAGGTTACAGTCCATAGGGTCGCAAAGAGTCAGACATGACTGAAGCCACTTAGCACTGCACACACATATACCATCTTTAGTTTGTCTGTTCAACCACTGCTGGGCATTTGGGTTGTTTCTACTTATCAGCTATTGTGAGTAGTGCTGTACAAGTCTTTATTTGGCCATCTGTTTGTAATTCTTTTGAGGCTGTACCTAAGAGTAGAACTTCTGGATCCTATATCCTGCGCTTGTCATGAGAAAATATCAGTGAGCCAGAATTGAGGGACATTCTGTAAAATAACTGGCTTGTAATCATCAAAAATGTTAAGAATATGAAAGTCAGGGAAAGACAGGGGAAATTTCCCAGATGGAGGTACTAAAAACACATGGCCATGGCTGCTAAAGGCAACACATGATTCTGGACTGGTTACCTTGCTATTAAGAAAGCTATCAGAAGAGGTGGTGACCCAGTGGGTCAGGGGAGTAGGTGTTGATAACATATCAGTGTACTTGCCTGATGTTTGAGTTTGGTGGCTATATGAGAGAATGTCCCTGTTTGTGAAAAGCACACATCAATATTTGGGGGTGATGGAAGGAACATCATGTCAATCAGTTACTATGAAATGGCTCATCAAAAAAAAAATTGTTTTACGTGGTGCTTGCAACATCTCTATGGATTTGGGATTGTTTCAAAATGAAAAACAATTAATTTAAAATATTTGATACATTTTCCTTCAAGGTTGTCCATACTTGTTTCAGTTTTCTCCTGTTCTGTCTAGAATATTCTCCATTTAGATTCTTGCCTCCTCATTCCACTTGATGGGGTGAGTACTGAAGTCATCGATGAGCTCTATGCTCCTGAATCCAGCAGCAAGCCCCAGGCTGGGCCTCGTACCTCCCTCATCAGTGGCATCTGGCAGGTTGATCTCATCTTCCTCATTCAGCCTCCTGGCCTTCCTCCCACTTTGCTGGCTGCTCCTTCTCAGACTCCTCTGCTAATGCCTTCTTATCTCTCCTAACTTTTAGACCTTGGGTGCCAAGGCCAGTCCTGGGGCCTCTTCCCTATTCTTTCTCCCCTCACTCCCTTGGAGACCTCAGCCAGTCTTTGCCTACTACCTCTCAGCTGATGATCCTCCAACTTCTGCCTGCAGCCTGTCCTCCTCCCGAGTTCCCCACTTGTGTACCTGACTGTGCCTGCTCACCATCTCCACTCCTGTGTCTAACAGGCATCTCAACTCAGCATGTCCAAACCTGAGATCCCAACCTTCTGTATTTATCTCTCCCCCCAGTAGTCTTCCTCCTCTCAGTAAAATGCAACTCCATCCTTGCTTTGCTCAGGGCAAAAACTTAAAATCGCCCTGGACAGTTTAGTGTCTTTTATATCCCATATCCAAACAGACAGCAAATCACCTTGACTCTTCTTTTCAAAGTGTATTCCAAAATCTTACCACCTCCACTGCTACTACCCTGCTCCAAGCCACCTTCATCACTCCTCCAGACTATTTCTGTAGCATCTAACTGGTCTCTCTTCCTCTCCTTTCGCCCCCTTCAGCCCATGTCATTCCTCTAATGACCATTCTGCAGTGAATGCTCATCTCAGTCTCTTAAAAGTCCAACTCCTAGTAATGGCCCACAGGCTACCTTAGATCAGGATGCTTTAGAGGCTGATGCTGAGACAAGAGCTTGAGTACAAGAGGTTCATTTGGGAAGTTCCCAGAAGCAGAGAGAGAGAGAGAGAAATGGGAAAGTGAGACAGGAAAAAGAAGGATGCCAATACAAGGTGTGTTAATAAGTGAGTTATCGGTGTGGGCACCAGAGCTCCATGCTTCTGGGGACCTCTGGGAGGCTGCCTAGGGCATGCCTCACAAGTGTTAAGGCATTTGGGTATTTATTCACTAACTCCACATTGTCTGAGAGCTACTTCCAAGGATAATAACTCCCTGACATGCCTTGCTGTATTCCTGTGGCCAGAAAAGACCCTCAGACAGAGAGCTGCAGAGGCAGTAGGAAGCCAGAGGGCCTGCATGCATCAGTGGGCAGTGCTGAGGGGATACAGGTGGGGCACTGGCAGCACTTGCTTCAAAGGCCCTACATGATCTGACTTCTGTCCTATACCAAGTACCCCTACGACCTCACCTCCTATCACTCCTTTACTTGCTCCAGCCGCACAAGCTTCCTTCTGGCTGTGTCTCAAACACATCACACATGATTTTACCTACCACAGGACCTTTGCACTTGCAGCCACCATGCCCAAAGTGCTCTTCCACCAGATATCTGCATGTCTCCCACCTTACCTTCTTTAGGGGTTTTATCTAATTGTTACCACCTCAGCAAGGCTTCCTGGGAAAACAGATGACACCCTCCAGTTGGAACAAGCTGGAGAGAGTTTAATAACTTACTATTACAAAAAGTAGACAGGGTTTAGGGAAACCAGAAATGGTGATGAGTCACCCTGGGACTAATAAAGGCAGCCATAGTTACCATCCCTAGGCTTGAAAGGGCAAGAAAAGGAAGATGTTCTTAGAGCTGGGTGGGCTGCATGAGAACAGTCCTAATAGTGGGTGAGGCCTTTGGAGGAAGGATGCTGACCTCAGTTGTATTCTGCCCTCCAGTCTCCTGAAGGTGTTTCTCATCAGCCATGACCAAAAGAAAGGCAGAGGGTAAGAGAACCACGCTGCTCACAGATGTTAGCCCACCAGGAGCAGGGCGGGAATAGAGGGGAAAATGGTAGATGTCCAGTACATTGGCTGAAATAGCAATACACACGTAACTGCCTATCCTGTTCTCTGCTTAATATTTTCCTCTTAGCACCATCTAACCTATGATATGTTTTGCTTATTTATTTATTTTTATCGTGCATCTCCTTCTTCTTCTTCTGCTGCTGCGTCACTTCAGTTGTGTCCGACTCTGTGTGACCCCATAGACGGCAGCCCACCAGGCTCCCCCGTCCCTGGGATTCTCCAGGCAAGAACACTGGAGTGGGTTGCCATTTCCTTCTCCAATGTGTGAAAGTGAAAAGTGAAAATGAAGCCTCTCAGTCGTGTCCGACCCTTAGCGACCCCATGGACTACAGCCCACCAGGCTCCTCCGTCCATGGGATTTTCCAGGCAAGAGTACTGGAGTGGGGTGCCATTGCCTTCTCCGGCATCTCCCTCTACTGGAGCATAAATCCCACAAGGTCAGGGATTTGCCTTCTTCTTTCACTGTTGTTTGTCAGCAGCACCTGCACTTGGCTTCCCAGGTGGTACTGGTGGTAGAGAACCTGCCTGCAATACCGGAGACACAAGAGGTGCGGATTTGGTCCTGGGTTGGGAAGATCCCCTGGAGGAGGGCATGGCAACCCACTCTAGTATTCTTGCCTGGAGAATTCCATGGACAGAGGAGCCTGGTGGGCTACAGCGCATAGGGTTGCACGGAGTCAAACATGACTAAAGCAACTTAGCACACACATGCACAGCACCTAAACTAGTGCCAGGCATGTAGTTGAAAGAAAGTGAAAGTGTTAGTCAGTCAGTCATGTCTGACTCTTTGTGACCCCATGGATTAAGCCCTAGAGGCTCCTCTGTCCATGGGATTCTCTAGGCAAGAATACTGGAGTGGGGAGTCATTCCCTTCTCCAGGGGCTCTTCCTGACCCAGGGATCAAACCCAGGTCTCCTGCATTGCAGGCAGATTCTTTACCATCTGAGCTACCAGGGAAGCCCATAGGCATATAGTTGGTGCTCAATAAAAAGTTTCTGGTTGGTTAAGGTTGCTACTTAGCTCTGGCAGACAGAATAATGCCTCCAAATATGCCCATATCCTAAACCGAGGAATCTGTGAATGTATTAGGTGTTGTGGCAAGGAACAAGTAAGGTTGCAAATAGAATTAAGGTTAATCAGTTGATCTTGAAACAGTGAGATTATCCTGGATTATCTGGGTGAAAGTGAAAGTCACTCAGTTGTGTCCAGCACTTTGCTACCCAATGGACTACACAGTCCATGGAATTCTCTGGGCCAGAATACTGGAATGGATAGCCATTCCCTTCTCCAGGGGATCTTTCTAACCCAGGGATTGAACCCAGGTCTCCTGCATTGCAGGCAGATTCTTTAGCAGCTGAGCCACAAAGGAAGCCCATATTATCTGGGTGGGCCCAATGTAATCATGAGTCCAGAAGAATCAGAGTCAGAGATATTTAAAGATATTACAGTACTGGCTTTGAAGATGGAGGGGGCTATGAGCCAAAGAATGTGGGCAGCCTCCAGAAACTGGAAGAGGAAACATATTCTTCCCTAGAGCCACCAGTCAGCTCCATGGACACCTTGATTTTAGCCTGGCAAACCCATGTCAGAATTCTGATCTCTAGAACTGCATCATGATAAATTTATGTTTTAAGACACTAAGTTTGTGGTAATATGTCACAGCAGCAGTATGAAGCTAACACAATAGTTGGCTGCTTTCAGTGGCAGGAGCATGGACTCCGGGGCTGCTCCTCTGGCCCTCGTTAACTGTGGGATCTCACACCTTTCCTCTATAAATGAGACTTGATTGCTCCTTCATCCCAGGTGTGGTTGAAGGATTTGGTGAGTTAATGCGTGAAACACTCATGGCTCAGAGCCTGGCCTTCAGAAGCCCCTCTGCTTGAACCCAGGCCCTACAAGGGCCTGGCAGACTGGAGATAATAAGTATTTATAGAAGGATAAATACATTTCATCAAATGATGTTCCATAATAGATGTCACCTTCTCTCTGTTTTTAGGACACATTCCCCCATTTAAACATATTTTTTATTGGAGTGTAGTTGCTTTACAAAGTTGTGTTAGTTTCTGCTGTACAGCAAAGTGAATCAGCCACACATACACATATATCCCCTCCTTTGGAGATTTCCTTCCCATTTAGGTGACCATAGAGCATTGAGTAGAGTGCTCTGTGCTATACAGTAGGTTCTTATTAGTTATCTATTTTATACATGGTACAAGAGTGTATATATGCCAGTCCCAATCTCCCAATTCATCCCACCACCCCTCTTTCCCCCTTGGTAGCCATACATTTGTTTTCAATATTTGTGTCCCTATTTCTGCTTTGTAAATAAGATTGTCTATGGCCTTACTGCCCTGAATATGCCCTGTCTTGTCTGATCTCTGAACCCCTATTTTCATTTTTACTATTGTAAATAAAATTGGAGAATCTTTGTGCACAGCTTTTTTCCCCCAAATTTTAGCTTTCTACTTCTTCCAAACAAGAGTTCTAGTTGGCTGCAAGGCTGGTGCTCATCACACCAAGTGGGTGACTGCCTTCAGCACAGAGTGGGCAGGTGACCACCCCCCTCCCACCCTCCAGGGACAGTGAGCCCCCACGTGGTCAGCCCAGCTGGAGATGGCAGGTGGGGAGGGGAGAGAAGGCAGACAAGAGGCTGTGTCTGAAGGCACTTTGACAGATTCCATTCCTGGGCTGGGCTTCCACTGGGCTCCTCCACCGGGGGCATGGGAAGTAGGGGAGGCTGAGGGAATGGAGAGCCAAGAGAGTGAGTGATGGTGCCGCAGTCATCTGAGCCAAGGGAGCCTCTTCGTGATGCAAGAGAAGAGTCAGGGGCCAGTTCAGCAGCTCTAGGCGGGGCCGGCCAGGGTAAGCGCATCCAAACCACCCTCCCTCCTGGTACTCGTCCAGGACTGAGCTCTGAAGGCTGCACACCCACTACCTGTGCGGGAGGTGGGGGTTTCCCCAGATGTCTGGGGTGGTGAGACAGCCAGAGCTCTGAGCGCAGGGGACAGAGGAAGGGAGGTGCCAGGCTTCTGCAACGCCGGACCCCTTTCCATCTGCCACCTCTGTCTGCTGACAGTCAGTGCCCCCCAAACCCTCAGAACCTGCGTCTGCAACCCAGAGGGGAGGAAAGGGTTGTGAAGTGAAGCCAGCAGGAGAACAAAGGAGGCTTTGCTGCAGAGGGAGGCACCTTCAACTGAGGCCTCCAGGGCCTGGGGAAGTGACTCACAGGGCCCCCAGGAGGGACCCACCCATGGGGGCTCTGTGGGCCTGAGAATGCAGCCCAGCTGCCCTCGGGCTGGGAAAGGGGGTGTCAGTCTCCTACTTTTGTTGGGTGGGGCCTCCCCCAGCGCTCCCCCTACTCCCCTCCCTCAGGATCTGGTAAGCATCCAGCTTAGGGGCTTTGGGGGTGGCCCTGTGCTCATTGGACACTGCCAGGCCCGGCTGTCGCCACTGCTTCGACTTCTGCTACCTTGGCTGCAGGCACGGGCCCCTTTGCCCAAGCTTCACGCCCATTGGCCCAGCAGGGACCTGGGCTCCCCAACTCTCGCCAGGGCCACACTGCTCCCCTGACGGAGCGAGGCCATCAGTGTCACCCAAAGGTGGCAATGTTGGTGTCTGACTCTGTCCCAGGCTCCCTGGATCCCTGCGATGAGAACTTGGACAGCCCTGGCAGCGCACCCCGGCTCCTCGGGCAGTTGCACAACCTCCGCCGCCGCCTCCCGCCCCCCCCCCCCACCCGCCCCAATTATGCTCCTTATATTGTGTGGCAACCGGGCGAGAATTCCAGGACCTTGTGCGTACTCGTACAAATCTGCTTGGTGCTGTTTGGCTGCAGGGAGAGGCGTGTCCCGTGAGCCCCGGGAAATGGGGGTGTGTTCGCGTCCAAGGGGGCGTGGCCCGCGTCCGGAGTGGGAGCAGCCGCCCAACCCTGCTGGTGCAGACTGTTCGCCCCAGACCGCAGCTTCCGCGGGAGCCCTGGCCGGAGTCCAGGACACAGAGGAGGAGGCTCTGGTGACATGCTAGACATGGGCTTCGAGCAGCAAGCTTGGCTCCCAGCCGCTCAAGCCCGTGGCAGGTGATGCACCTCCCACCCCGTCCAGCCAGGGATGTGGGGACCCGTATTCTCCTGGGGTCTGGGCGGGCATTTTTCCAGGCGCTTGGCTTAGGCGTCCTAGCGCTTCCCGGGCTCCGTCCCTGCTCTTTTAAGAATTTGTCGTGGTTTGTGATGGCTCTGTGAGGAGGTCCTGGGAGTCAGGGCTGGGGTGACCCAGCTGTTGTCATCCTAGAGCCATGACTCTGGGTCAAGGGAGATGATTGTCCGGCTTGCTGTCAGGCCCAGAGACGACTGTCAGGACTGGCTGTTGAGTGTAATGGAAACAAAGACGAAAATCCAAATGCAACTGACCTCCAGCCCTCTCTTTTGTGTTCCTCCTGGGGAGCGTGCCTGCTTCAGTCCCTGAATGTCTCATTAGAATTTCAAGGACGCCGTGTTCACTATGGAGGTACCAGTCACTGGGGCTGGAGAAGTGGTTGACTGTACTTGCAAACCAAGGAATTTGGGGTAATCTATGTTTGATGTGACCAACTTGAAAACTGTCATATGGAAAGTTCTCTTCCAGATAAGTTTACAGAGCCTCTAACAATTCTTGTGGATAAATAGACGTCTTCTCTTAGCCGTGTGGCCTGTCTTGTTCTCCAAACACCTGCAGTGACTGGCACATGCTGACCCTCAGTCAATGGCACTCATTGGGTGACCAGGAAGATAAAGATCTTTGCAGTGAGGACCCGTTTGCTGACTGAGGTCCAAAGCCGCTGCAGCCACATTAGCCCACTGTTCAAGTCAAAGTTACATGATCCCAAAACAGGACAAATACTGTCCCGGGACAGCCTTCCACTGGGGGGTGGGAGGGAGAGATTGGAAACATAGAGGGCTTCTTCCCTGTGAATAAACAACTACTTACAGGTAGCAGTGCCTGGATACGTATCCCAGAAGTGGCTCCCACTCTCCCTGAGCCTCGTTTGAAGAGCTCCCTGTGGATCACTCAGGTGCCTTGTTTTTCCAACTCTGGGGCTTGGGAGCAGAGAGCTGCCATCTGGCGTTCCCAAACAAGATCAGCTGGGAGGCAAGGGGGTAAGGTTGGGGAGTTTTGCCAGGGGCTGGGCTCTCCTTGTGTTAAAAGCTCTCAGGGCAGTGCCCCTGGACTTACAGAGGACGTGTGGCAGGACCAGACGCGGGGGCTGTGAGATCCTATTCTGACCTTCGCACCTCACTGGGGTTGGGTTCCATTTGGGTCAATCTGTGGCTCTTGAGAGAATTTCAGTGCTAGCCTGATCCCTGGCAGGAAGCTGCCCCTAGCTGCTACCCATTCCTTTTTCTTTACCTCGGTCCACAAAGGGCTACCCCGTGAGCCTTTGTCTCCAGGTGGGGCAAGGCTTCTCTCTACATGGAGTTGCCCACTTTGGGTGGAGAGTGGGTGAGTAGAAAGGGGGCCAGCCATGTCCTCATCACATCTGAGACAAGACCAGCGTTGTGTGGCTGTCAGTTTGTGGCTGAAAACATCTGCCCACCCACCTTAAAGTCAACCGAAGTCAAACTTCGGTCTGATGACCATCAATCTGTGGCATCACAGTTCTTACAACATCCCTTGTCAACCCAGATGTCAGGCTCAAGGCCAGCACCTGTACTCTTTGACCAACAGCTGGCCCTCCAGCTTGATCTAGAACTGACCAGTGGCTTGAGTCAAGTGCTCTGCCTCAAACTGAAGATTCTCTCAGCTCCTGCATTTGCGTGTCCCATTTTGTCATCCCCTTAGGGGAAACTCCAATCTTATGGGTCCTACAGTGTCCTCCAGGTCCACTGCAGCTGACCTCTTGTGTCTGGGGAGTCAGGCGGGTAGGAAGGGCCCAGTGGGATGGGGCCATTTTAACAGACAGCATTCTCCAGAGATCGCAGGATGGATGGGGAGCAGGGTAGCCCCCAATCCTGTGCCCTAGTTTAGGCTCAGCTAAATTGGTCTTCCCTTGGTCAGGAGCTATTTCTCACATCCTTGCTTCTCTGTTTGTCAGCTGGTTTGGTTTGGTTTATATATGTGCGTGTATGCCTGCTCAGTTGTGTCCGACTCTTTGCGACCCCATGAACTGCAGCCTGCCAGGCTCCTCTGTCCATGGGATTTTCCAGGCAAAAATACTGGAGTGGGTTGCCCTTTCTTCCTCCAGGGGATCTTCCTAACCCAGTGATCTAATCTGAATCTTGTCCATTGGCAAGCGGATTCTTTACCATATACATATGCTTGCTAAGTCACTTCAGTCATGTCCGGCTCTTTACAACCCTATGGACTATTGCCCATCAAGCTCCCCTGTCTATGGGATTTTCAGGCAAGAACACTGGAGTGGGTTGCCATTTCCTCGTCCCAGGGGATCTTCCCAACCCATCGAACCTGTGTCTCCTGCATTGGCAGGTGGATTCTTTACCACTGGCTACCTGAGAAGTCCTTGGTTGACATATATTCATGAGCAAAATGAATACAGTCTAAAGGGGCCCAACCCTCCACAGCAACTCTTTACCTAGACCAGGAAGTCTCAGTATATGGGACTAGGACTACTCGAGGTCCTTATTCAGTGGTCAAGCCAAGTCCCAAGTGTGGGGGCAGTGGCTCCAGAGTGATCCACACCAGAGTTCCTTTTTGTGGCTGCCTCGGTGGATCAGAAACAAAGCGCTAGACCTGGGTGTTTAATTTATAAAATATCCTTTATTTATTCTATGGAACACAGTCAAGTGGGAGCTTGGGAAAAAAAAACAAAATTTAAAGATAATAGTGTTGTGACCTGGTTTTGAGCCCCATTGATCAGGACAGTGGCCAACATCTCCTGCTGTGGCTTTGACAAATTCTCTCCTGCACAAGCAGAGAGGTCTGGTGGGAAACAGGGAAGTGTTGGCACAGTCAGCTGTCCAGTTGCTTATAATCAAGAATAATTTATGAAGAGCAGAAGTAACATTTATACTGCTGGCCTGTGATCAAGAGATTACTTACAATATAGTGTATTCATTCCAGGAAGTATAAAAATGTTTTTACTTATTGTTTATGGGGACTATCTTAGAATTTTAGCATTACTTTGAGAACACAGTATTTCTCTACAAATTTAGAAATTCCCTAGCTTATATAAAATCAAACTTCCTGGTTGGACTTAATTAGTAAGGAAATAATTAAGAGTAACATTCAGTAAGGTAGTTACTCTTTTTATGGTTTTTTTTTTTTTTTAGCACAACGGTTTAATCAAAGATCATTTGCTTGAAAATGTTAGGGGATCTCCATCAACGGGCAACTATGCTGGCTATCATACCCGAAAAATCCATAAACGCACGCGCCACTAAGCTGTTTTCACCAGACTTCCTTTCTAATAAACACAACACTTTCTCCTCTCAGATGTGAACCTCAGAAGCCAAAATGCCCATGTGCCAACTGTAGGCACGTTGCTGAGCAAAGAAGGCTGGCAAGTCTGTCCAGCAAATTCACTGTATGGTGGGATGGCAACAGTTTTGTGGCCTCGGAGGAGTGGCTGTGCATGCCCTCCAGGCAGGGCGAGGTTGGTGGACCCTAGCAGCAGGGGAAAAGGTCCTTGCTCAGTTAGAACATAAGGACTTTGAGGGAAAATACAAACAGGCTCATTAAAAGTGGACATCTTGTGAATACGTTCTAACTCCTCCCCGCCACACACCCCCCACCGATCTAGGGGGCCCTGAAGTTCCCCATGCTTCCTCTGGCTGCATGTCCCCAGGCTGACCTGGGCCACTATCTGCCACCTTCTACGGCTCTGTGGTGCTCTAAAGAGGATGTCAACCCTCAACCACAAAAAGCAAAGAGAAAAATCACAAACACTGAAAACTGGGTTCAAAAGCTCCCCCGGACACCTTTGGTCTGCTTTCCCCCAGCTTGTATCTGTTTAGGGGCTGTGAATCAGAATTCAGAAACTGTGCTGCCCAGAGGGGACAGGTACAGCCGTGAGGAAACACCCCAAAGCAATAAATAACAGCCAGCTCGGGACCCTTGTCCCTGCCCCTCCCCCAACTACCTCTGCCGGTTTTTTCCTCCCTGGAACCCAAGGAATCTCATCCCCAACCTCCCTGCTGGGCACGGAATGCTGGAATCTGGCTTCCCGCTTCGGCACAGGACGGAGCCTCAGTCTTTCGCTTTATAGCATCATTTATGGCGTGAACTAGGAACATAATGTGTTTACACAAACACACGACAATTGTACATCAGCATCTTTACAATATTAAAGGAGTCATCATATACAAGTCTACAGGCATCGTACAAGGGGTGGGGCCGGCCGGGACGCCCCACCCACCCAGCAGTTCTCTGCAGTTTCTCCACCCCCTGGGGAAGAGCCATCTGGGGAGGGGAGGGGAAGTGTGACAAGACAGGGGGTATCCATCTTTGGGCCTGTCGTCTGGGAGGCAGCAGGTCTGCGAGGACTCCAGCAGGCAGTCCTCGTTGGAATCTGGGGCCAAGAACCCAAGGTCTGACTGTGTCCGGGCCTTACTGGCAGACTAGTGTAACCACAGTTTAATTAAAAATTCAGTATGCAGGTGAGTGTGGGAAAATCAGAGTGGGGGACGGCTTCCTGAGCTGGGGACCCAGAGGATGCTGCTGACACATGGGCTCCTTCACCGTGGGGCCCATTCCTGAGGTAAGGATGCAGCGTGGCCCCAGTGCTGATCGCAACGGGGAGTGACTTCTCTCGGAGCCCGCATGGGCGCACACAGATAGAAACCAAAGCCCCTGGGCATGAGTAGGTCAGGTGACGCTCAAGTGTGGCCTGTGCCCCAAGCAGCAGCAAAGACAGGGTCTCAAATGGTCGCAGAGTGGTCCCTCCCCTATGCCCACACCACCCTCCTCCCAGCGGTCCCACCCTATGGGGGCTGTATTTCAGCCCCGATGGCACTGCCATGCCTGCCCTCTGTCCCTAGAGCAGGGACCAGGAGTCTCCAAGCCCTGGTCTGCAGGAACCCAGGCAGAGGGTCCCGCAGCTCCTCTACCGCCCCCCACGCAGATGTGCTGCCGCATCCCACTGAGCTGAGCACCAGATAAAGAAGCAGGGGTCCTTGTCGGCCTCTCTGACTTGTGCACTGACAGCTACTTCCGTCTTAAATACTGTAGAAAAATAAGCCATATCTGACGCAAGGAGACCCTCTGGAGTCTGCCGCGTGGAGAAAGACGGACAGCTCCTCTGGAGTGGAGCGGGGTTGCCTCTGCTCACCCTGCCTCAGCATGTGCAGAGCCTCCAGGGTGCTGTACCAGGCTGGGAGCCCAGGGGCCCAGACGACTGGCGGTGGAGTTCCCACCTCGGCATCTTTGGGTCACATCCACAGTCCTCTGGTGGGCATGCCTCCAGCATCCCACGTTCTGTTATCATGACGCCCCGGGCCTTGGGGCTCCCCAGGCAGGCTCTGGACCCTCCAGCCCCACCCTCAGTCTCATGCCCACTGCTAAGCAGGCGTAGGCAGAACTCCCCAGCACTGTTTCCAGGTCCCTGGGGGTGTCCCTATGGCCAAGCGGCCTCAGGTGGACACTGAGGCAGGGCCTAGTCCAGGGGCTCCTGCTTTATTCGGACAGCAGTGGGGGTGGGCTGGGGTCGCCGCTCCTCCCGGCAAAGCACATACTCGCTGAACTGGGAGGAGTCCACGCCCCCGCCACAGGATGCGGCCACGCTGAAACCCCTCTGGAAGAGCCTCTCCAGGACCTGCCGGGGAAAAGAGAGGGGTCAGCAAAGCCCAGCCGCAAGAGTCTGCCCTCCGGGCCTGGTGGGCAGGTGGGCACTTTCCAGGGTGAGTTACCTTCTCCTGTTAAGATCTCGCTGACAGGGGTCTGGGCACAACCACCAGCGGGGCAGCCATAGAAGGGCCAGGGCCCCTTAAGAGACAAAACCTGGATGGGTGCCATCCTGCTGCCCTCGGGGGTCCACAACCTTAACTGGGCCCCTCTCTCCCAGACACATGGTCCTGGGTCCCCCTCCCTCACTGAGGCCCCAGCAACAGAGACCCGGCCCCCGGCCTCGGGGCAGCCACCTGCTTCCCTGAGCTGGGAATCCCAGATGGTTTGAGGCCTGGGGCCTGATCAGCTCAAGGGAACTCGAGGTGGAGAGGAGTTCTCTCCCGTCTCTGCAGGTCTCCGTGTCCACGTGGGTTTGTGCCTCTGTGAGAGGGAGGCCCATTCACTGTGTCTGAGACCTGTGTCCTGCAACTAACTAGCAAGTTCTGAAAGACTGCCTACAGAGTTTTCCCTACCAAGTGCGCTCTGCCCTAACCAAGCCTGAAGCAGGAGTCTGCTCTTGGGGCTGGAAGAGCCGGTGGAAAACAGGCCCCCACTCCACCTGGGGCTTCCCAAATCTTAGACCCGTGTGGGGAAAACCAGTCTAGAAGCTGTGCCGTGGGTGCTGGTGGCCCCAGGTCAGCATGATGAGGAAGGGGGTTCCAAACCGCCCCCACTCTCAGCCTCTGACCTGCTGCTCCTACTGTCTGGGTTTAATTTGAATCCAAAGTCAGACTCTGGGTGTCAAATGAAGCACACTTTGTTGAAAATACTCTAGGCCATTTTTATAGAACATCCTTTTGGAAAAAAAAAAGCACAGATCAATTTTTTTAAGTCCATCCCCCAGGCGCCATCATTTAATTATGAGCGGGACATAAATTATGCATCGGCACATTGTTGCCTTTTCTGTAAGATGGCACGGAGGGCCTCGCCATCCCAGGGACCTGGCCTCCCCCACGGCCCCCCACCCCGCCCCCGACCCCAGTCTCCCTCTGCCGCCCGCCCCAGGGCTTCGGGGAGGCAGCGGGAGAGGAGGCAGGGGCGGGCCGGCCCTCACCTGCACTGAGTTGAGCCGGCAGTAGCCGTTGAGCGGGAAGCGGATGACGTGCGTGGGGTCCTGGTTCCAACCAGCGTTGACTGAGTTGCACATGACGTCCCCGGTCTCGGGGAAGACCTCCTCGATGAGGGCCTTCTCGCCGCTGAGCGCGATCCGCTCACCCAGGTCCGGCGTGACCCGCACCACCAAGCAGTCGCAGGCCCGGCTGCGGCGCCGCTGCTCCTGCTCCTGCTGCCAGCGCTCCAGCTCGCGCACCATGGGCTGCAGCTGGTAATAGCGCGCCTCCTCGTACAGCAGGCTGAAGTCCTGCAGGCATGCGCATACGGTGGGGGCTGTGGGGGTCCACCCTTCTGGTTCCAGAGCTCCGCGGCCCCGCCCGTTCAAAGTCCAGGGGAATTGTGCCCTCAACCCCACCCCCAGCACAATGTGGGCTGGGATGGTTGTCCCCATTGTACAGATAGGGAAAGTGAGGCTCTGGTGAGAGTGTGGCCCCCAAGACGTCTGGCCTCCGCCCAAAGGCAGTGGCTGGTGTGCACCTGTCCCAGACCCCATAAGCCCTTCCATCGGGCCCCAAGCGACAGGAGTGGCTTCATCCCCCTCCCCAGAAGCAGAGAGAAGTTTCTAGAAAGACCTGGAGGTTAGACTAGAGGAGCCTGAGGCTGTGCGGATGGTTGGGGACCTGCTGCCTTCTCTGAGATGATAGGCTGGGGTGGGCACAGGGCAGCCCCGTCCTCCCTCCCTGGAGATGCTCACTGTCCTGCAGGGAGGCAAAGAGGACCTGCCTGGGTTGGATTTTCAGCAGTAGCATCTACCAGATCTTTTCTGAGCCTCAGTTTCCTCGTCTATAAAATGGATGTTATCATGCAGCTCAAAGAGTGGGTGAAGCCTAAAGGTCAGTAAGGTCGGTCCCTGCCTTCGCCAGCAGTGTGAAGAGGTGTCCGGGGGGCGCCCACCTCTCACCAGCAGCTCAACCCCTGGCTGGTGGGCTCACACCGACCTCCCCTCAAGGCCCTGACATTGGTCCCCTGCCCCCGTCAAACACATGTCCACCCACACCCACCCCAGTCCTGAGTAGCTGATGACCCATGACCAGACCACTCAGCTCAAGTCCTGCTGGTGAGCCTGAGGACCCCTGGGGGTAGGCAAGGAAGCCCAATCCCAAAAGCTGGGCCCACACCCTGGCCCTAAGTCTCTCCGCCTGCTGACTGACCCTAGCCTTCAGAGTCAACCCAGGCCTGCCATCAGTCAAGAACCTATCCTGTCAAGAACCACAAGAGTTCATCACAGCTTCATGCCCGGCCCATGTTCTCATCCACTAGAGGTTTTAAATGAAATCTGCAAACCAGAAATCCCCACATCCCTCCTCAAAGCCCAGAATACCTCCCCCAGGTGCCCCATCAGTTCTTCCACACAGGTGTGGGGTGCTTCAGCCTGTTCTACCCTGGGCCTCCACACATCCACTCAGGACTCAAGCTGCAGGTCAGGGGAACCCTCAAGAGCCCCCTGACCCGCACTGTCCACACCATGGCTTTTGCATCTTTTTCCCAAACGTGAATCTAATCTACCACTTTGTTCCACCTTCGCTGCCTCCACCTTCCTGCTCCCTCCACATCCTTCACACAACAGATCTGAGGGTCCTGCCCCTACTCGCCCTCCCTCTGCATTCAGGGCAAAACACTGAGACAATCTGCAGTCTCTACCTGCTCTTCCCCTCCCAGTTCATACAGCCCCAGGCTGCCACCTGTCCAGCTCCTTACCCTCGCCCCTCCTCACCCCCAAGGCCCTCATATCCTTCTGCCTCTATTTCTCCAGCATCACCCAGAGAAACGCCCTTCCCTCCAAACCCACCCAGACCAGGTTCCCCATGGTTCCCTCTCACAGTACTTCCTGCTTCTCTGCCCCTGTGGAATTTAAGTGGTTTTCTGTTCAACATCTGTCATCCCATAAACTATAGCCACTGTGAGCACGGGACCTATGTCTGCCTTGTCCCACTGCATTTTTAGCCTGAGTTCAGCTGCTGGCACCCAGAAACTGAATTAAATGAAGGATAAAACAGCCCTAGGACCGTTGGGTCTTCTGGGTGCCGGAAGGAAGGAAGGACATTTGCTGGTTGGAGCTGGGATAGCCCCAGCCTGGATTTCCTGCCTCTGGGATCCCTGAGCCACAGAGGAGCCCAACCCTGGAGGCAGGACTCTCAGAACCAGGTTGGCTGCTGCAGACAGGCCCATCCCAGGACTGGTTTAAAGTTCTTTATGTTGTGGATCAGGGTGTTCCCTCTGCCAAGTGCCAACAAGGACCAGCTTTGGGAACCTCTAACTCCAGCACATGACAGTCCTTCAGCATACAACTGGGGTAAGTGCTTGCTGTTGCTGCTTAATTGTTGTTACACCCTGATAAATAAGCTAAAAATGTGAGAAAACAAAATTAGTTTAAAAAAACTGATTTGGCCCTCGGCTTCATCGTTTAAGTTTTTATGGTTTCCATGACAACCGTGGGTCCGCTTATTAAGTCACAGCGTCCCCTGTGTAATGCCACTACACAGGCTGTGCCAGGAAGCCGCCGGCTGAGGACTTACCTTGAAGTCATCAGGAAGCAGCAGTTTGGATGTCCTCAGGAAGCTCAGGACGTAGCGGAAAATCTCCCCATCCCGGTCGATGAAATAGTGTTGCTTCAAACTGTCCAGAACAATGGGCTCCGTGCCATTGAAGAGGCGGCTTATTCTGGGAGAGATGGAAGGTGGGATGCGGGATGGAAGGGCTGGTCTACTGCCCTGCCCCCCATTCCTTAGAGCCTACCCTGCTGGATGGGTGAGGGGCATTACATGAGTGATTCTGGGACTACACCAGGCCTGAGAAGGACGTGTGCATGTACCAGTGGCAGCCAGGACACCAGCGTGGCAACCAGCACACCCCAACGCCCCACCTCCACTCACAAGCCACAGCCAGAGAGAGTCACACCCAGCTCTACACCCCTGCCCGCTGACACAGGTGACTGGCCTGGAAAACTACAATGAGACACAGACACCTCGTCCCATGCCCACAAACCCTTGCCAGACAGACCCGCCCAGAAAACCCCCACCAACCATCAGATACCCCAGCCCGCAGCCACACACCTGGTGAACACGTGTAAACCAGCCAAGACACTCCTGGGTCACACGCCTCACCCAACCTGCATGAACAAGCATTGGACACAACACACCCAGCAACAGGCACAGGGTCACACGGTCTCCTCCCTCGAAGCACACCGACCGCAGGCAGAACCAGACACATCCTGGTGAGGGACACACCGACAACACGGGTCCACCAGACAGACAGCTATGCACACTCAGCAGACTTACAAACGAACCACCCACAGCTTCGGCTCAGGGAACCCACAGGGATAACAGAGGCAGGCCACAGGGACCGCACATGTGGGTGCAGTCCCAGGGCACAGACACCCACAGTCCAGTGTGTGCGCACACACCAGTGTGGATGCACACAGAACACACACATGCACATAAGTGTGCACAGCTGCCACAGCGCCTGCACACTAGTGAGGGGGGCACTGGGAGGGAGGCTGCTCCCAGCACCCCAGCCTCTGAAGGGTGGCAATTCTGACAGAAGCATAGGCCCTGAAGGACACTCTTGGGGAGCCCTGATGCCTGGCCCCCTCCACTTCAGGAGGAGGAACCAGGCTTCCCCACTGCCCAGGGCGGCAGGCTCTGGTTTGGCTCATGTCCCCTGCAGACCCCAGGCCCCAGTGGGGAGGGTTAGGATCCCCTGAAGAGGGGTAGGGGACATCAACAGCTTGACTCAGGAATAGAAGGGAGGTCAGCAGGGTTTCCCCAGGGATACCACCTCGGCAGGCAGGCTGCACACACATCCCCAGCTGGACTTAGTACAGCCTGGGAGAAGGGATCCCGACCCCCAGGCCTTCCAGCTCAGTCTGTACAAGTCGAGGCCCAGCCCCCTCACTCTCCAGCTGCAGCGGCAAGCACCTCCAGGAAAGCTCCTGTCTCCCTCGGCAGCCCATCCCACCCTCCGCCCCATGTCACCGCTCTCAGGCTGTCTCACCCCTGCCACCCAGGGCAACGAGCTGGGTAGAAGCTGAGGGGACCACAGCGCCCACAGCCTCTCTAGGGGCCTCCCACCAACACTGTCTGCTCTGCTGGCCTGGCACACTCATCGGCCAGGAGGGTGAGTGACTAACCCCTTTCCACTCTGGGGACATGGCCCAGTAGGGCCGTATATAAGTCAAGGCTGCCTCATAGATGAGTGCGAGTGGGTCAGAACCCATGGGGAGCTGTGGAGCAGCCTAAGTCTGTGAAACCAGTGCTGTGGTCACCCAGATACAACTCATCTCAGAGTTCCGAAAGCCATGGAGCCCTCTTGACCTCCCCAGGCCTGGTGACAATGACACTGGGGGACATTGCCCTGCTGGCAAGCTCTGCGGGCTCCATGCCTATTCTAGGTGTTAAACTTCCCCAGACCTAATCTCAGCAGAGCATGGGCATCCAGATATCAGAATGAAGGCCACCCAGAATGCCTGTGGAGGGCCCCCACGGGGCACCGGCAGGAAGACCAAAGAGCCACATCTGCAGGTCAGCCTCCCCACGGAACTTTCTCCAGCCTTCCTGGTTGAGCTCAAGCATTCTGTGCAGCAAGCAACATTTCCAGGCCCTCTGTGTTGCAAACCCCTCAGACCATTCTGGTGGTCTAGGGGACTCCCAGTCCACCACATTCCAGGGCTGCCTGGGTTCTAGGTCGTCTTAAGGGTCCGAGGCTAGAAGGCTCGCAGTCTGTCTTCTCTTGGGACTGGCTGGTTCTAGGTCTTTCCATGGTTGGGTCTTTTCCCAGCCTAAGGCCTCTCGCACCCTCAGGTTCTGAAGCTATCAAAGAGGTGTGCAGCTTGAGGGAAGGTTAGGGCAGTCACCTCAAAGGCACCCAGTGACACTTGTGAGGTCTTAAAGAGTCTGTTCCTACCTCGGGCCACCCTCCAAGGGAGGCTGTAAGTTTGGGGTACTGACTTCAGAAGGTATATAAGGAATAAGCTGGCCAGTTCTGACCCCAGCTGATAGGGGTCACCTTCTTTTTCTTCTTTCTTTTTTTTTTAAGTTTTGTTTCAGTGGTTTTATTACTTCCTAGGCTCCTGGACATCTTCATTGGTGGCCTCCCACAGCCAGGATGGAAGCCAGCATGGGGCTGCAATGCAGGAGCTAAGTGATATCCAGCAAGCGTGGAGGTAGACACAGGAGCCCACTCCCAGTCCTGGGCAGCTGGGCTGGGCGGGTTCCGGGCAAGGACCGATGGTCCTCCTGGGCTGACCAGCACCCATGGGGGCTCCCTGCTATGGAGCCACCCTGACCAACTAAGAACGAGAGCCCAGGCCTAGCTCTGTGGGCACAGGGTCCAAAGGGGTGAAGGCACAAGCCCCCTTATCTCACAGCATTGCCCAGGGTAGGACTTGACATCCAGAACGAGCCCCCTCCCCCAGTGACCTTAACACAATTCTCTATTTCCAGGTGACTTATATACCTCAGTGACCCTGGGTGAGCCACTGATCATTCTTTCCAGAATTAGTGAAAAACTTTTTTTTTTTTTAATTTGAAGATTCACTCAAAGAAGGAAGAGAGGGATCTGAAGGGCTCTGGCCAGCACAGCTGCCCAATGCACATGTGGCCTGACCCACTCTCTTGACTGTTCTACAAGTCATACCACCTCCATGGCCTCTAGGCCAGAGCTTCCATCTCAGGGGCAGCTCTCTTGCGAGCCGGGCCAGGCAGAGCCATCCAGGCAGAACAGCAGATTTATCCTGAGGTTCAGCCCGGGGGAAGAGTGCAGACCGCCACCCACTCTGGGCCCATCCTGGTGGCCCGAGGGTCCCACAGGTCATGGGACCACTGAGGCAGCCTGGCCAGGGGGCCTGCCCCAAAGCAGGATATGGAGCGGGGAGCAGGGCGGGGCGGTTTAGACAGCTGGGAGGGGAGGACCACCCCCGCCCGCCAAGCTCCAGGCAGCAGCCGGGAGGCAGAATGAGGAGGCTGGTCCTTCCAGGCCTGTGCCGTGATTACTCCAGAAAGGCAAGTGTCTGATTTCAAGAAACACTCTTCAGAGAGGTAGTGGGCAAGGCTTTTATGAATGTCATTCGCAAATGTCGTCAGCTGATTAAGGGATGATCTATCTTAAACAACGCGTAAATGCCACAGAAGGCAAAATTGAAATGAAATAAGCAGAATCCATCTCCCATCCTAGACAGGGCCCTGCCAGTTAGTGCCAGGCCAACATAGCTGACGTGGCCTCCTGGCTGCTGCCCCCCATGGTCCCCAGGTCACAAGTGCCCCAGGCCTAGCCTCTGTCTGTGGAGGGAGAGAACTCCAACCACACCCCAAATTCTGAACCAGACGCTGCATTGGCCTCCAGCAGTCCCTCCTCCAGGGCACCCCCTTGGCCTCCAGTACACTCTCTATGCAGCCACCTCCACACACTACGAATCCTTCCTCCATAAGCAACCACACCAGCGACAAGGCGGCTAGATCAGAAAGCTTCCCAGAGACATCCCTTGGCGTCTGGGGGATTAATTAACTCCTCTTTTTATTTTAAATGTCTAAAACAGAGGTGATGCCCCGCAGGCGTGGCCCTCCCGCTGCCAGCCCTTGGCGGTGGCCACCTTGCAGTACCCGGAATGGGCAGTCCCGGGCTCAGCCAGCAGCATGCGGCATCACCTCCTGGAGCTGCTCAGAGACCCATCCCACCTCCGGTCAGCCCTGCTGTTACATGCCAATGGGAAAACCTAGGAGAGAAATGCCCGAAAGGCAAGAGCAGGGCAGTCAGCAGGCTCAGGAGTCAGGGGCACCAGGGAGCCGGGCAGAGGGTAAAGCTCTCTGGTCAGAGATCCTTCATCTGCTGATGGTGGTATGTGGCTCATGCTTGTCCACAGCTGTGGATATCCCTGGACACCCTGGAATTCTTAGCCAGTCACTGCTACCCACCTCCTCCAACTCCAAAGGAGCCTGCTGCTAGCCCTGAGGGTCCAGCAGTGGCCACTCAAACAAAGATGACAAATCGCTGCTGCACCACCCCCCATCCTTGAACTTATACACTATCCCAATCGTTAAGACTTGGAAATAGGATGAACTACTTCTCCCCCAAATGACCCCAAGAAGTACATAGCATGGCTCACAACCAGTCTCCTGCAAAGGCAAGGCGTGAGCCGCACACAAGAGGAACCTGAAGGAACATGAGGTTCTCCAGCCAGCTGCTGGCCAGCTTCGGGCGGGGCTGGCTCTGAAAAGTGGCCTCTGCCAGTGGGTCAGGCACTCCACCACTGCCACCAGCTCAGGGTCACGAGTCCCTGTGCTGAGCAGCCATGGGCAGGCGGGGCTGAGAGCAGGGGCACCTTGGGGAGCCCTGCGTGTCGGCTGGCAGCAGGCTTCACATGCTTCCTATGGCCACCACGTGCTCCGGTGCTGTGAGGGGCTCGGCTCTTACCTGGAGTCTGGGTACTTGGTGAGCGTGGCCAGGCTGCTGGTGTACATGTGGCCGCCCACGTCGATGTGCACAGGCGCATTGGACTTGGTGAGCTGGGCTGGCAGCGGGATCCCCTGGGCGGCCAGGGGAGACACAGGCGACCGGGTAAGAGACAACCGAGACATGCTTCCTCCCTCCTGGAGATGGAGACAAGGCATACACAAGGGTTTCTCCACGACAGAGCTAGGCACTCCCTTGATTGCCAGTGTGATCACAGATCTAATCAGATCACTTCTGCTTGTGCCTGATCACATATTCGCCTGACAAATTACGGCCACCACTGTAATTAAGTGTATTTGCATTATTTTCTTCAAAGTACCAGAGGGGGGAAAAAGAAAGATGCTTATTAGCAATAAGAAACCAAGAAAAAAAAATTTTTTTTTTCAAGGTGTCAGCCTCCAGGGGCATAAAACAAACTGCAAAATTCTAATTAAAGGTCGCAGGCTTATGTGTTAGATGTGAAATATCCCCTGACAAACGAATCACCAATTTGTGAATTGGGATTCAGGGGTTTTTGCAAGTTTGTCTCAGAAACGAGACACCTCTAAATTAGTGACTTCCTCAGCACCTAAGGCGTTGAGTTTTATACATGTAGTAAATTTCACATCAAATTAAGAGCATTTTTGTTTCGAGAAAATACATAATCGTACAGCCAGTCAACAGCCATCTCTTGAGCACCACGGCTGTGGCCACGAGGAAGGGCAGCCAGTGAGCAGGTGCTCAGGAAGAGGGCATAAAGGGGGCCAGCAGCCCCTGACCCAGCCCACCCTGCCAGCTCTCACCGCCGTGCCGGTGCTGCCGTGGGCGTGAAGCGAGGACCCGCTCGGCCGCTCCTTGCGGTGAGGCATCTAGGCTTCCATCGCTGCCCAGAACATCTGTGTGGAGCACCGACAAAACCAAACACGCCTTACTCCTCAGTGGTCCTGGGTGCCGTGTCTCCCAGTCAAAGATGCTCATAATCGTCCTCTCTGAACATGCTTCCCAAGACCCCGTGCCCTACCACACAGACGGTAATTAGCCTGTCCCCACACCCCAAGGCAAGCCTCTGGGACATAGGATATTACTTATACACACATCACACACACATTCACTCACACACGTGTTCTCAGGGCAGCTCCATGTCTGCTAACTCAGCTAATGACAGTACTGAAACATATGCTCACCATTATTGCCCCCAAAATGTTTCAGAACAAATCCGATTTGCTTGGTATTTTGGTTTCGAGCCACGTTACCAAGCGTGTCTCCTTTTGCTTCAGAGAGCACCCTGGGAACCACTGCTCGGAGAGGATCCCCCACCCTCCAGGGGCTGGGGAGCCCCACCACCTCTTTAAATACGGTCTCTGCAGTGTTAACATGCAGCCTGAGACTGGCTGGACCCAGAGAAGCCTCTTCCAGCAGAAGCCAGGGAAGACAGAAAGTCACCGAGGAAGCCACCGCCCCCACTGTGGCTCCTTGGAGAGGAAAACTTGTCTTTGTTTGCCCAGCCTGCACCTCTGCAGCTTCTCCCCAGGCCCCCAGAAAGGTCTTGTCTGTGCCTAATATATTCCAGATCCCCTCGGGATCAAGCCCCAAGGCATTAGAGAGATGGCCAGAAGGAGACAGCAGCTCAGCTAATGAACCCTTCTGCCTCTCCCCACAGTCACTCAGCAACTCTCCTCTGTGCCCCAGCCACCTGAAATAAGATTGTCCCAGTCTCCAGAAGCTGCCTGAAGACACTCTGCAGACCCTACGCAGGAGGGCTGAAGAAGAGCAGTTTTAAGCAGAACTTTCCACTGTCCTGGGGCTGGGGAAGGTGGACACAGGGAATATCACCCTCTCCTCTCCCCCGCACTGGCTTCCCCACACCTAAAGCTGTACTTATTTCTTGCAGGTTTAACCCCACCTTCCCTCAAGGATTGACTTTGTGCCTTGAAATTCAACATCCAGTTTTCATACATGGACCAAGGTCAAATGAGAATCAAAGCCTGCAAATTTCAGTCAGGTCATTCTCCTAGGATTAGTTCTGCCCTCCGTGTGCTGGCAAGTTCTCTGACAGGAAACTGGGGTGGGGGTTGCCATTAGCAGACAGTGATGTTTAATTTACAGCTGTCCACGGTCGGCTGCTTTTGGCATTCCTGAGTTCCCTCAAGTTTCAAAAAAGAAAACCAGGTCACTTATCTCAAGTTCTGAGAAACCAAAACACATCTCAGGAATGGGTTCTCCTGCCCTGGGAGGCTCTGCTGGGGGGAGGAGTCAGAAGGAAAGCCGCACTGAGGATAAACTGTGCTGGAAGGAATTCCAATGGAAATTCTATGAAAGCGGACAGCACACTACTACCAGGACACTGCTCGGAAGTGACATTTAACACCAAGTGCCCATCAAAAAGCTGCTCCATCCTGTTCTCACCCAGCCTCTTCTCCATCGCAAGCACAACCTGATGTTCACGGCAAACCAGACACTCACCATTGGAAGCCCCAGGCTGTACGCCTTGACGCGAACCTCCACTGCTCCCTCCGACAAACGCATCTGTGCTGGACAAGGACCCTTTCCCCGACACCACTGCTGAGGTCAGAAGCACAAAGTGGGTGCAGGAAGAGACACAAGTTCATCCCGTCAGCACCCGCATCAAACCCACGACCCAGCCCCAGCGCGCCACGGCCCTCTCGAGGTCGGCCAAGACCGCCTGTTGCAGGGGCCTCGTTGGTACCGGGCTGCACGGCCCGGCCCGCGGGTTTCCAAACTGGCTGGGTATTGACCCGCTTCTCCGAGCTGAGGCGGGAGCCCCGGGTCCCACGCCCGCCCGCTGCCAAGCCCCGCCCGCCAGAGCAGAGGGAAGCGAGCAGAATGCCACGCTCATTTACACACAAAATGATTTTGTGTCCCATTGTGCTCGCAGTTGTTCAGCTCTCTGGGGGTGATTAAACTGGCTGAGCTGCGGCAGCTTGAGACGATTTCACTAAATCGCTTCTTCGTGAAGTCGCTTCTTTGCTAAGCTGTTATTTTAACCATAAAAGGTAAACAGAAGGCGCCTGGAGAACTCTCTTCAGCTCTGCGCCCAGGGCGCCAGCCCCGGGGCCAGAGAGCCGGGGGCCTGCCGAGTTGTCCAGGAGGTGGGCCAGAAGGGACGCGGGCGGGCCACCTGGCGCGCGCCTGCCCCGCCGCGGAGCCCGCCGGCCGGTGTGAACTTCAGGGCGGCAGGAGCCGGCTGGGCCCAGGCCGGCGGCGCCGCGGGGCTGGGGTGGCCGCGGAACCCAAACCGCCTGGCAGGACCGGGAGGGTGTGCGGCAGGGGCGGGGCGGAAGACGAAGTTAAATCAAGAGGCAGACACTTAGAGACCACAGATGGGAAGCTCGCCTAATTAAGGACGTAAAAGCGCTTTTGTTCTCAAAGTTTATTGTTGCCAGGATTTAAAAAAAAATTAATTGAAACTAATGCTGTTATTCACTCGTGCAGTTAAATTCCTCCATGCACATTTGAGACACGGAGTGAAAACTTGAAGCTTATCTTTTTGCAGTCGGGGGTGGGGGGCAACGGGAGGACGGAAACGCGCTCCAGCTACGGGGGAGGGGGGAGGCATTTGCGAGTGTGAGCGGTGCCCGAGTCCAGGTCAGCGGCTACCGCCGGGCAGCCGGGATCCGGGCGCGGCGATCGCGTCTCCGCGCGGCCCGCCTGGGGGCTCCAGACCCCGCGCGCTTGGAACGACCACCAGCGCGCCAGCCCCTCCCGCTCCGTTTCGGACTCGCGGGTGGGCGTCAGAGGACGCACGTCCGTCCCGTTAGAGACTTTTCCTCGCTCTGATGTGGACACCAAGCCGGGCCCAGCCAGCCCGAAGCCCCGGCTGCCTGAGCCGGGTTCTGACCCCGGAAACTCGCCGGCCCTGCAGGGCGCTCGGCCCTGCACCGAGGCCCGAGTGCCGGGACCTGAGGAAACCCCCACCCCACGCCACCCCACCCCGCGCGGCAGGAAGCTCTCTGACCGCCCGCGAGGGGAGGGTCCACCCGGGGCGAGGGCCGGCCCACGTGGGCAATCCCCCACTCCCGCGCCAGGCCTTTGTGCTGGGTGCCCCCTCGCCGCCAGCCCCCGCCGCCCTGCACCCGGACAAAGCAGCCGCCCCCGCCCAGGTCCGAATCCCGGCCGGGCGAGTTTCCGGGTATCGCAGCCACTTCGGGGACAGGGGTGCGCGTCGCTGAGCGGTGGCCGCCCGCGCGGTGCTTACCTCGGAGCTGGAGCGGCGGACCGGGCTCGGGTGCAGCCCCCGCCCCCCGCAGCCGCCGGTCTTGGGAGCCGGGCTCAGCCTGGCAGCCTGTGCTCGCTGCGCGGGTCGCTCCGGTCTCGTCCTGGAGTTACTTTCTCTCTCGCCCCCAACCCTCCCCCCACCCACCCCTCCCGCCCCGGCCCCCGCTTCGCGCGGCCCCTCGCGGCGCGGCGCGCCGGGGCCTCCCCTCCCCGCCCTCCCCTCGCCTCCTCCCCTCCTCGCGGCCGCCGCCGCCGCCGCCGCCTCCTCTTCGCGCTGCTCTCCGGCTGCCCTCCCGCCGCTCCCACCTCCTTTCCTCCCTCCTCTCTTCTCCAGCGGCCTTCTCCGATTGCTGGCGAGAAAACCAGCCCCCCACCTTAGCCTGTAGCCCGCGCCCCGTCTCGGCCGAGCCCGGACGCAAAGGGCAGCGATCCGGCTCAAAATTAACCCAGCGCTGCGAGCGCGAGCGGGAGCGCGCGGCGACTCCTGGCTCGGGGCTCGGCTGTGCCGCGGGGCAGAGGATTAGAGTCGCAATTAGCTCCGCGCGCCCGCGCCTGCCGCGCTCGGCGACAAAAATGCGCCGTTTCCCTTCCTTTAGCCGGGCGGGCACCACCCGCCTCCCCCGGAGCCCGCGCCTTCCCGCCGGGGCCTCCGCCAGGACCCTCCCGGGAGCGGTGCGCCCAGGCCCCCGCGCCCTCCGCCGCCCAGCCCCCCGCCCCCCGCCGGCCAGCCACGCGGCGCCCAGGCCTCCTCCGGGCTCGGGAGGGGGCGGGGGAGAAGCTGATTTTAATCATTGTCATTTCATCTGATGTAATATTTCCCCGGGCGCTTTCAGCTGGGCATAAATTTTCGGCTCCCAAATAAGTAACACAGGGCACGTTTCTCACATTTCTTGACTCCTCGGTTACAAAGAGGAGAGCAGCCGCCGCCGCGGCGCCCGGGGGTAGGGGCGGGACTTGGGAAGAAAGTAGGCTGCGAGTCGGCCGGGGCAGGAGAGGAGCTGGGGGCCGGGGCCTCCCTTCCCCCTCCCCGGCCGTCCTCCCCGGGTCCCTGCCCCGACTGCCCCTCTACCGGGGCGCCGCGCCGCGCCGCGCGTGACGTCCGCGGATGCGCGGTCTGCCACCGCCGGGGAGGAGAGCACGGGGGGCGCCCGGCCGTCCGCCCGCGGCCAGACGCGCCATTTCCTTTCCGCGCGCGGCGCGATGGAGACGTCTACCGCCAAGACTCCTCGCGGCACCGAGGCCTGCGCTCCGGGCGTCCCCTCGGTGCCCGGGTCGGCTGCCCCTTCCTCCTTCTCTCCTACCTCCTCCTCCTCCCCTTCCTCTTTCTCCTGTTTCCCTTGCGCCCCGTCCGTCACCCCCGCCACCCCCCACCTCCTGGACCGTTTCCCGGCTCCTAGGAAACGGAGCGCGGAGCCTCCGGTGCAGTGCGCCCCGCCTGCACTGCGCCCCCGTCCGGCTCTCCGGGGACGCCCGGGCCAGAGCCAGGCTCGAGCTGGAGGACGGGTGCGCTCCGGCCCGGAGCGGCGCTGGGGCCCCCACCCCGAGCTCCAGCCGGCTCTGGACGCCCTCTAGCGGCCTCACTCACAGGGGGCGCTCGGGGCGGCTCGGAATCCGGGCCGGGGAAGGTGGTGAGAGGAGGACCCGGTGGGGGCCTGCCTGCGTTGACCAGCGGACCTCGCGCGTGGAAAGAGCTCCTGTAACTTCTCCACGCGGGAATAAGCAGAAACTTCCCTCCAAGGGAAGGTTTTATTTATTTATTTATTTTAGAGCTCGAACTACAGGAGAAGGGGGAAATTTTCTCATTAAAGTTACATCCCTGCAGTTAGTTCAATTACTTGATATATGCAGAAGATGTTGTAAATTTATAGATTTAAATAGCTTACAAAGATGCCGCAGGCCCCATCAGTTAATTTCCTTAATTTATGGATTTTTAGCTGCTCCTAGAACAGAAAGGGGCCGTGGAAGTAGGTCAGGGATCTGTGCAGCGGCTGCAGCACGGCCCAGGGGCTGCCCATCCTGCTCCCCATGCCCTGGCGCCCCCCAGACTTCTGGCTCCCAGCTCGGGCCTGACAGTTACCACTCTCTGCTCTCTACGTCTGAGCCAGGCCCTGCAGGTCTGCTTGGCTCCCTGGTGACGGCCCCAGTCTCTCCAGGGCTGCTCAAGGCTAAGGAGCAGCAACCCCCATCTACACCCTTCCCTTCCGGTACTGAGGGATGGACCCAAAAAGAAGTGAAGTATCCAAATACTTGGACCTCCAGGGTCCTCACTTCAGTGCTGGCTGGGGTCACAAATGGAGAATGACATGTGTAGATAAAACAAACCTTTTCAGCCTTTGAGTGCTTAGGGGGAATGGGGAGGCATGAGGAAGAAGGCTTCAGGCTCCCTTTTCAGAAGCACCTGGGTGCAGGCTCAGTCATGTCCCACTCATTGCAACCCTATGGACTGTAGCCCGCCAGGCTCCTCTGTCCATGGGACTTTCCAGGCAAGAATACTGGAGTGTATTGCCATTTCCTCCTCCAAGGGATGTTCCCCACTCAGGGGTTGAACCCCAGCCTCCTGCATCTCCTGCATTGCTGGAGGATTCTTTACTGCTGAGGCATCCTGGAAGGCCTGTTGAGGAACACAGACCCACTGAAAACCTGCTTGTCATGGGGCCATCCCCGTGGCTCCCATCACCCCTCACTACTCTCCCCTCACCCCCAGGTGCCTGCTAGAGCTTCTTTGTTTTGTGTTCAATATGGATGAATATATACATATAAATTAATACTTAGAAGATGGGTATAAACTAAACTGTTTTAGGAAGCCACATGGCGATGTGATTAGTATTGGTATTTATGATTTAACATTTCTTTTCCCACTAGATGAAGTTTCTAGGATTTGCAAGGTACATGTCAAGGACGGGTGTATAAATGGATTTTTATTTATTCACAACTCCAAGACTAATTGCTTCTCTTTGCCTCAAGGCCACGAGATTGGTTTTAATATGACACTTCAAAAGTATTCATGGAACTACAGAGATAGTAAGTGTCATTGTTTAAGAGACAAATCTCACTGTGGTACTGGTGACCCTGCAAAGAGGAGGTTCCATTTCATTTTAAATTCCTCGATGTTTTTTTAAGAGTTTCACTTTATACCAACTGTATTAAAAAGGCACAATTTAATCGAAATAAGAACTGACCATTTTGGAAGACCTTTATTTCCTTAATATTGCTGGGAACTTTGTTTTCATATTCCTGAATCCTTTTATTAAAGAGCTGAACTTTATACGTGTCATTAAGAAGAGTAAGTTTGGGCCATAATTTATTCTCAAGTGTTTTAAAAGTTCCCGGCTAAATGTCAACCATCTTTTACATTGAGAGACTTGGACATGGGCTGTGATAGGCACTTAATGATCTGTGGTATATAATGTAATGGTGAGGGTTTTTTTTTTTTAATTGAAGATGTATAATTAGAACTGAAAACATTCTGAAACATCTTGTGAAATACATCTCATTTCATTACGATAGTCCAAGAAATTGGATGTGAGTGATTGGATGAAATTGGATGTGAGTCTAATCAGAATGGAACTTGCTTTATCAGTAGATTTGACTAGCCCTTGAGCCCTTATGGTTTACATATTTTAAAAAGTGGGTTCAAACCTGAGCTTGCTTTGAGGTTGCTGTCCGTGAGTTCACACGAAGCTGATGCAGGTCGGGCCCTGCATCTAGGTGTTGTGGATAAGACAGTCTCTGGACATTTCAAAGTGGTTTCCAGTGTACTTTTGTATTTTGTTGCTGCTGTTTGCAGACTATATTTTAAGATGAAGACCTAAATAAGAAAATGAGGTCCCAGGGGCTGCTGAATTCAACCTTTTCAGAAAATCCGTGACCAGATAGCAGATGAACAGGCTGTAGGTACCACAGCTGCTGCTGTCTGAGAGAGGTGAGTGTGGGGTGGGGGCTGTGGGGAGAAGCTGGGGTGTTGAGGCAAGGCTGTCTGCTTCCCCATCCCAGACTCCCTGGGGTGAAAGCCAGAACCCTGTAGGTCTGTGCCCACCTCCAGGCTAGAATGGAGCCAGCTTGTCCCAGAGATCACAGTCTGACATCTACTTGACCTCTGCCTCCACACCAGGAATCCCCCAGTCTTCTCTCCAGGACCCCAGTGACCCTAGAGAATAAAGGGGGTAGTGAAGTGGGAGGTGGTTAGTGCTGTCCCCTGCAAACGGAACTTCTGACTGTCAGCCAGTTGACCTAGTCCCTAGAGAGTTACAGTCCAAACATGACCGAGAGATGGGAGGTAATAAAACAGGACGACCCAGCTCTCAGGGAGTTCTGCCCAGTCCCCAACACCATGCTGTGAGGGACTTCTGCTTCTGATGGAGCGAAAGCAGAGCCTATCTGCAGGGGCCATAGACCATCCCCTCCTTCTTGCCTTCTGCCTGCAGCCCAGGTATGCTGCTCAAAGCCAAGCCACCTGCCCTCTCCAGGAACCAGCATCAGGGTGACAGTGAGACAAGACCAGGAATCCTAACATGGTGGCAGCTTGTGGATGACCTCTGGGGGATCAAAACCCCACCATTGATCAATATTCGGCATCTGAACCTTCTTCCCAAGAGAAGTTTCAGCATATTTACCAGATTCTCAGAGTCTCTGTGAATTTGTGCGCAAGTATTAAAACCCTCTTGCAAGAAAAGTTATGACAAACCTAGACAGCAAATTAAAAAGCAGAGACATCACTTAGCCGACTGATGTCCATCTAGTCAAAGCTATGGTTTTTCCAGCAGTCCATGTACTGGTGTGACAGTTGGACCATAAAGAAGGCTGAGTGATGAGAAATTGATGCTTTCCAACTGTGGTGCTGGAGAAGACTCTTGAGTCACTTGGACTGCAAGGAGATCAATCAGTCCTAAAGGAAATCAATCCTGCATATTCATTGGAAGGACTGATGCTGAAGCTCCAATACTTTGGCCACCTGATGCGAAGAGCTGACTCATTTGAAAAGACCTTGATGCTGGGAGAGACTGAAGGCAGGAGGAGAAGGGGATGACAGAGGATGACATGGTTGGATGGGATCATTGACTCAGTGAACATGAGTTTGAGCAAACTCCAGGAGATAGTGAAGGACAGGGAAGCCTGGCGTGCTGCAGTCCATGAGGTCACAAAGAGTTGGACATGACTTAGTGACTGAACAACAAAACCCTCACAATGGCTTCATGATAAGGAAAGTAGATTTTTTTTGGTATAATGGCCAGTGGAGGCAGAGTGGCCCTGAAGTCCATTCGGAGACTCAGCAGAGTGTCCAAGGACCCAGGCTCCCTCCACTTTCCCCTGCCATCCTCTGCACTCTCTCCTGTTCTTAGGCTGTGTCCTCCCTGGTTTCAAAATAATGTAGTTCAAAGCTTCCTGCACAGAGAACAAGGACGCGCTCCTGAAACTGTTTGGTGGTGTTTCAGGGGCTGCGCAGAGCTCCAGTACCGTAGTCCTCTATGTTGCAGCCTGGGAACTTACTGAGCTACAGATTTATTATCAAAGGAAAAGTGGGGAGGGAGAGAAGAATTTCTTTCCCTTTCTTGAGTAGACATGCCTCCATCATCAGCTCCTCCAGGTTGAGCAAGGGAGTTTTCTTGTCCCTATATGTACAAGGTAAAGAAAGAAAGTGAAGTCGCTCAGTTGTGTCTGACTCTTTGCGATCCCTTGGACTGTAGCCCACCAGGCTCCTCTGCCCATGGAATTTTCCAGGCAAGAGTACTGGAGTGGGTTGCCATTTCCTTCTCCAGGGAATCTTCCCAAATCAGGGATTGAATCTGGGTCTCCCACATTGCAGGCAGACGCTTTACCATCTGAGTCACCAGGGAAGCCTGGTGTACAAGCTAGGTCCACAAATTATCCGTTTTTATGTATGCAGAGAGCATGTCCTAGGGATCATTAACTTACTGAGCTCACTGGGCAGGATGTGGGTCTCATGCCAACATTGTTGTATTGTTTTGGGGCACGTCTCGTGCTTCTGTTGCCTGGTTTTGTTAAGCAAGCCTGCTTGGTTTTGTGGTTACATAAACCTGCTCTCCTGAGTAATCATTAACTTACAGGGGTCTCCGATATTTTTTCTACTTACAGTCCCCTAATAGGATTAACTGATCTATTAATGAATCACCTATTTTGTCCCTTTACCCTGTCCCTATCAATCCAGTGGCCCTCACAGCTCTCTCTGGCACATCCCACTGGCCAACTTGCAAGCCAGTCCCAGGGAAAACGTGAACCAATCAGGCTTAGTCCTGGCCTGCGGGGGGGCTGGGGGTGCTGCGTGGGGAGGAAGGTAGACCCTGAGCACAGTCAGGATCTGCCTGGGGAAAGGAGGAGAGGATGGGTTTTGTGTTGGGGACCCCAAAGGTGAAGAGCTGTTGACCAGAACCCTGAGCTGGAAGGAAGGGACAAGTGTTAGTCATGTCCGACTCTTTATAACCCCATGGACTGTAACCCGCCAGACTCTTCTGTCCATGGAATTCTCCAGGCAAGAATATTGGAGTCGGTAGCCTTTCCCTTGCCTAGGGATCGAATCCAGGTCTCCAGCATTATAGGCAGATTCTTTTACCATCTGAGCCACCAGGGCAGATCCACCTGGAAGGAAGGCAGAACCCCAAAGGGCACCTGCAGAGAGGCTGCCACACGGATGATGCTCCAGATCCTTCTAGAGTCCCAAGAGACAGCTGACCTGCCAAAATATGGCTGCCCCCAGGCAACCAAGCCAGGCCACTGGCCCCAGGCCCTCTGCCCTCCTCACCTCTGGCTTTGACTCAGGTCTCTTCTCTGGAGCTACATCAGTGAAGTCACGAGGTCCTCCCAGCAACCCCTCAAGGTTTGAAGATGAGGCTGTTCCCTGTCAACAGCACCTGGTGTTCATCAGGGCACTTGACATGTGTGGCTCTCCCCATGACACACACAGAAAAGAATTCCAGAAATATGAGGCTGTTGCAGCCACTGGGGGCCGACGAAGCCCTCTCTAGGGTCCTGCAGATCTCCATCAGAGTCAGGCTGGCCTGGACGCCTGGGAAACACCAAATCCTGCCTCTAAATGACTTTGTGTGGCTGCCACTCGGGCTCCAGGCAACCCCTGAAGTGGCCCGGGGTCACAGGACCCCAGGGGCCCAGCGCATGCATTGACACGGGCCTCAGGGAAAAATAGAGTTGAGACAGGGAGACAGCCTTTGATCAGTCAGCAACCTGCCCAAGGCTCCTTCCTCCGGCCAAAGCTTGGTACACCGACTGTCTTCCTTGTCCCAGGCAATTCATTCTCCTGGGGCCTGTTCTGTGGCAGCAGTCCCCAACTTTTTTGGCACCAGGAGCTGATTTCGTGGCAGATCATTTTACCCTGGATGGGGAGCGGGGATGGTTTCAGGATGATTCAAGCGCGTTCCGTTAATTGCATACATTAGTTCTGTTATTACTACCTCAGCTCCGCCTGGATCATCTAGCATCAGATCTGGAGGCTGGGGCGTCCTGCTGCAGAGAGACAGCCTGTACATGGCAGGAACTTGGACTTCTGAGTACAACTGGGTGACCTTCGGTTTCATCTCACGAAGTCCTGTAGCCCCCCCTGTAACGTGAGAACAGCAAGAGTGCAGAGCTGCTGCCCTCGTTGGGAGAGTTCAGTGTGACAGCTGACACAAAGAACTGGCCTCAGCCCAGTGTAAGCACCCTTGGAAGGAACATGGTTGCTTGCTCTTCCAACTGACCTTCCAGAACTTCTGGTGGGGCTGTAGTTACACCCCCGGATCCTGCTTCAAGCAGTGTTGGCCCAACACCTACCTACAGGAGACACACATAAGCTAGGAAGGTGAGTGAGAGGGAAGCCCCTTGACTGCAAGATTTCGGGGTTAAAACCTCGTGATTGTATAATTAAGATAAGCATGTATACATTAAAGGGGAGAATGCAAAGGTTGCCTAACATTTCAAGATAAAACAAACTTCAGAGAAATTTCATGCTTGCTTTGGGCCATGCCCTTGGGTTCGGAGAAGGAAGTGTCCTTAGGCTTCTCAGAGCTCAGTGCGCTTGGGGGTGGATGGAATCCCAGGTTGGGACCCACGGGGCAAAGAGGAGCCCCGGAGGGCATCTAGGGTCTGCTGATAAATTCTTCCCATTTTTCAAACTGTGAAACTCTTTGCTGTCTTTTTAAAAGTATTTTGAAATTCGAAGAAAGACTACATGATCATTGTGAAACAAAACAAAAAACCATACACACAGTGAAATGTACAAAGGAGAAACAAAAACTGGTTTTTTCTTCCCAGGGAGCAATGAGTCAGTGATCTGGTGTTTGTTCAGCCCGTGGCCTTCCTGTTCTTGTACACACAGCACAGATACACACACAGGCACACACAGTCAAAGACACCTGAGCACAACCGTGGGCACATACAGTCGCACAGACACGTGCACGTAGAAGTGGCAGACAAGGGGAGATGCGCACACACACGCACATGCAGTGTTGCGCAAGTGCAGACACACACGGAGTTGCACAGAATCAAAGCCACGTGTGCATACACATCTGAGCACCTAGGCAGGCGTGCACACGGGTGCATGGTGTTTAAACTACAGCATCAAACTCTTCACACTAGTCTGCAGTCTGTCTTCCCCCTACTGTGTATTTCAAGATACAGAAAATCACCTAACAAATATCTGCATACCCACCACCCAGACATGAGGAATAGTCACAGCTCCAATATTTGCTTCAGATCCCTTTTTGAAAATCAAATGAAAAGATACAGCCCAGTTTAAACTCCTCCCTTCTTCCCCCGCACCCTGTAACCTCACCCCCAAAGTTGCTACATTCCTGAGCACATTTTTGTACTTTTTTGCAACACATGAATGTATTCATAAACAATGATGACATTTGTGTGTGTGTTGAACTTTCACATAGATGGTATCCCATGGGTGCCTCCTCTTGCACTGTATTTTGGCCACTTAACTCTCCTCACATTCCTGGTAGGCACGCTTCCTTGTCACTGCTTTGATCTGCTGGGATGGGGCCTCTGCCTCCTGCCCAGGCCCCTCCCTTAGCCAGCGCATCTGTGTGTTATGTGCCAGGGTTCCCCAAAGGCCTTTCCTGGTGGAACTGGGTCTTTGATGCTTTTGCTGAAAACTGTGGTTTCTGGCCACTATGGTGTCAGAAGGAAGGAACGGCCCCACCTCCCACCTCCGTCTCCCACCTTCTACCTCCCAGCAGGCTGCTTTTGGAAGAACTGTATGGGTGGGTGTGGTCCAATCCCCTGCTCCCTTCCTCCCTCTCCCTTCTTTGTGCCCTCTCCCTCCCCCATCCCTCATTCCCCTCCTTTCTGCCTCCTCTGCCGCCCCTCCCTTTCCCCACCCTCCTCCTCCTTCAGTCCCCCTCCCTTCTCCCTCGCCCCTCTCTCTCTCTCCAGCTCTAGGCGATGCAAGCCTCTGGCTGGAAAGCTGGAAGGTCACCCAAGGAAGTGCAAAAAGAAAAGGCATCTTGCTATATCTCAAAATATTATCTCCCGACAAATTGTTACAGCTCTGTTTTTGCATTTAGGTCTCTTATCCTCTTAGAATTAACTTTTGATTGTGGTTTGAGGTCAGGATCTAAAAAAGAATTTGTTTTTCAAAATGGCTAGCCAGTCTTCCCGGTGAATCAAGTAGTAAAAATTTTGTTAGGATTTTGACTGGGACTTGGGAGAATGAAGGTCTGATTTTTGCTTTCTTACAGAGGAATGTGGGATTACAGGTAAATTGTAAAAAGAAGAAAAAAATTGTTATTTTAGTAATTAGAGTTACAAATTATGCCCCTTCCAACACCCCGCCACCCCCCACCCACACCACCATACCCACCCTGACAATCTCATATTCCTCTTCCTAAAGAACCTCAGTTTGGTACATGATAGACTAAATTATTTATACCAGTTTTTCCTTGCCTTGCAGTGGCTTTTGACATCTATACCCTTGCCAGGGCATCATGCTTGGGAGAATGTACTCCTCCAATCCCCCCATCCTGGGCTTCACTGAAGGGAGGTTAGCAGACGCTGCTTAAGGAGCAGAGGCTTGAAGTGTGTGAACTTGCCTCCTGATCAAGCTTCTGCCATTGCAGGAGGAAGAAAATGCCCCAGGAGGCTGCTGACCTTCCAGGCTGAGCCCCAGAATGAAACACGTCGGGTGGGGCTGCACTAGCAACCACCAACTCATGAGCAATAAATGCTTATTGTTGTATGCCACTGAAATTGTGGGTTTCTTTGTCACACAGCAAAAGCTAACTGATACAAACTGTATCCTTGTGTGTGTGTGTGTGTGTGTATGTACGCACACAATCCCAATCCAATTGGAGTAAGAATGTATATACTATGTATATATGTGATACCTTTTATGATTTAGAATTATGTAATATATATTTATTATATATTATATAGAATATACATAATATATAAAGTAATATATATTTATGTGTATTTGTCTGTTTATTTATTACACATCTTGGCCCATCCTTAACATTGGCAGGGTTCAGAACAAGAAGATAAGTGGAGATCCACATATCTTATGTCTAAATACTTGAAAGTGAAGATCACTCAGTCGTGTCTGGCTCTTTGCAATCCCATGGATTATACAGTCCATGGAATTCTCCAGGCCAGAATACTGGAGTGGGTAGCCTTTCCCTTCTCCAGGGGATCTTCCCAACCCAGGGATCAAACCCAGGTCTCCCGCATTGCAGGAGGATTCTTTACCAGCTGAGCCACCAGGAAAGCCCAAGAATACTGGAGTGGGTAACCTATCCCTTCTCCAGTGGATCTTCCCAACCCAGGAATTGAACCTGTGTTTCCTGCATTGCAGGCAGATTCTTTACCAACTGAGTTATAAAAGAAGCTCACAATTATTACATCAAAATACATTACATGCTCCAGTCTCAACAAATATACCTTTATAGTGATCTAGAAGGTGGGGCCTGTTTGGAATTCTGATTTCATGGCGTGGTATGCTGGAATGTGGGGATGGGGTGAAGAGAACTGGTCCAGTGGTCTTCTCACTGCACCTGTCTCCATCCCCACGGTGGGCGGCTTCATGGACACTGTATTCACACCCACCCTGCACATCCAGGCTGTCCACGTGGCCCACAGATGACTGCCACCTGCTCACCTCTCAGACCTTTGGGTGCACACATTTGTGGGTGCTGTTCACGCTTGGAACAGTGGACCTGAGGAAGAGGACTACCCAGGTCCTGGAGTGAGCTGAGGGCTGTTGGGGCAGGAAATTCCAAGGTTCCAGGTGCATCAGTACATACAGACCTTCTTCCCTGTTGACTAACCCATCTTTCTCTTGCACAGTTAATCTCTCCCTTTCAAAGGATGCTTTCCATTGGCCTTCACACACAGTCATTATCTCCCACTAAGAAAAAGGAAACAAAACTCTGAACTGTCCCGGCATCCTCTCCCAGCCTCTTCCCTGCCTTGCTCTGCCTTCCCAGCTGATGGAATGGGAAGCGTGGTCTACACTTCCTGTCCCCTTCTCACCTTCCAGTCCCTTCCCAGTCAATTCCAGTCACCTTCTGGCACTGATTTATTTCTTTTTATTGGACTATGCTTGATTTACCATGTTGTGTTAATTTCAGGTGTACAGCAAAGTGAATCAGTTATATGTATACATATATCCACTCTTTGGGGCTTCCCTGGTAGCTCAACTGGCAAAGAATCCACCTACAGTGCAAGAGACCCCAGTTTGATTCCGGGGTCAGGAAGATCCCCTGGAGAAGGGATAGGCTACCCACTCTAGTATTCCTGGGCTTTCCGGGTGGCTCAGGTGGTGAACAATCTGCCTGCAATGTGGGAGACCTGGGTTCCACCCCTGGGTTTGGAAAATCCCCTGAAGGAGGGCATGACTACCCACTCCAGTATTCTTGCCTAGAAAATCCCCATGGACAGAGGAGCCTGGTGGGTCACAAAGAGTCAGTCATGACTGAGAACCTAACACTTTCACTTATACTTTTTTTCGGTATGTGTATGCCAATCCTAAATCTTCCAATTTATCCTTCCCCTGCTTTCCCCCTTGGTAACTATACATTTGTTTTCTACATCTGTGACTCTATTTCTGTTTTGTAAATACGTTTATTTGTACTATTTTTTAACATTCCACATATAAGTGATGTCCTATGATATTTGTCTTTCTCTGTCTGCTTTCATTTAGTATGATCATCTCTACGTTCATCCATGTCGCTGCAAATGGTGTTATTTTGTTCTGTTTTTAATGAGTAGTATTCCAGTGTATATATGTACCACACCTTTATCCATTCCTCTGTTGATGGACATTTAGATTGCTTTCACATCTTGGCTATCGTAAACAATGCTGCAATGAACTTTGGGCTGTGTGTTTCCTTTTGGATTCTGGGTTTCTCTGGATGTATGCCCAGGAGTGGGATCCTTCTGGCCTTTAATCCTTTAAGGCCACCACAGAGCTCTTTGTCAGGTCTCCAAGGACCCACATCACCTCCATTTTTCAGTCCTCATGTCACTCTATCTCTCAGCAGCCTGTGGCTCGGCCAGCCACTCTCCCCTGCTGATCTAGGCTTTCAATAGCTCCCAGCTCCCTTCCTCTGTGAACACCCTCCCTGCCTCCTCTGAAGTCAGGTGAGGCCCTCAAAATGTGTGCCAGGCCTGAATATATCAGGGGAAAATAAGTCAAACCAAATAAGAAATAAGAATACCAAAGAAAACCAAAAAAAGAATACCAAAGACTACCCCCCAAAATAAGAAAACCAAAGAAGTGGCAAAAGAAAGAGCCACTAGGGCCAGAAGCGGGACTAGAGATGGAATCCTAGGGGACCAGGGTAAGTGGGTGGGCAGGATCCAGGGCCTGGAGGTGATTCCTGGGTGTGGGAGGAAGGCAGCCACACTGTCTCCCCCTTCCCTGTTCCACCCCATCTCCAGCCTGGCCTTTTCTTTTCATCCCTCTTCCCCAAGACAGAAGCTGTGGCTCTGGCCACAAGATCATGTTCCTATGTGCCCTGCATGTTCCCCATGCTTCACCCTCTCCTTTTGCGTGGGCCCCATTACAATGAAATTTAAATAAAAACAAAAGCAGGAAAAAGAAATCCACACACCCCTTCATGTATGTGCCACATGGGTCACACCACGTCCCTTCCCTGCCTGGGCAATTGTGGAGACTGGTTTTGAGTTGGAGCTTCTATCAACCCGGTTCCCAAGTGACCATGATGAGCAGAGTCCCTGCTGACCCACGTTGGCCCACAAAGTGAGGGAGAAATAAACGTTAGTCTTTTTTGGCTTCTGGTTTTTGTGGGGAATGTTCGTTTCTGCAGCATAACCATCCCTGGACTGGCTGTTGTACTTGACCTCCACAGAGCAGATTTTGCATGGGTTTCTTTCCCCGCTAACTCGGCCCACGGCTTTTCAGCTTTGTTCGCTGGCTCATCCGCTCTTTTTGGCCACTTCCCAGGCCCCCTGTCCTCTCCTCTTACACTTTCTCCCCTGTAATCTCACTCACAGCAGCTCTGCCCGACCGTGACTCACATACTTCTACCTCCTTCCACCTATGGGTCCTGTTGCCCACCCCACGCCTCCCCAGGGACATCTCAGAGGCTCCTCAGGCTCAACATATCCTGACTCAGACCCATCCCCTTCCGCCTAGCCCCCTCCCCGTGTCCCCATCTCACCCTGCCACGTATTTGTGCGAGACAGAACCTGGGAGTCATCCAGGAATTTCCTTCTCCATGACCCTCTTCTCCATTTCTTTCTTTCCTTTGTAACTAATCGACCATGTCAGCTTAAAAAAAAATTATTTAATGAATTTATTTTTAGTTTTGGATGTGTTGGGTTTTTGATGCTGCGCTTAGGCTTTCTCTAGTTGCAGTGATCGGGGACTACTTTCCAGCTGTGGTGCTTGGACTTCTCATTGCCACGGGGTCTCTTCTGGAGCAGGGGTGCTAGGTGTGCGGCTCTGCAGTCACAGCACATGGGTTTAGCTGCTCCATGGCATGTGGAACCTTCCCAGACCAGGGACCAAACCAGTACCCCCTGCTTTGCAAGGCAGATTCTTAACCACTGGACCACCAGGGAAGCCCTCTTCTCCACTTCTCATCTCCAGCCATCTCCAGGGTCTGTGAATTACTCTTCACACACACCCACGTTTCTCCGTCTGCACCCTCACCACTCTGGTCCAGCCACATTCTCATCTCATCTCATCTGGAACTCTTATCTGGATGCTTGCAGGACCATCCTTCTGGTCTCATTGTGTCAATCTCACCCTCACAATTTATTTTCCTCATGGTAGCCTGAAGGATCTTTTCAAAAAGATACTGTAACTAACTTCTCGCTTAAACCTTGCCAAGTTCCCTTCATACCACATCACTCTGATGCTTTCTTGCACCCCTCTTTGACTTAGAAGGACACTGTCCACCCAGATAATTCAGGAAAATCTCCCCATCTCAAGATCATTAATCACACCTTCAAAGTCCCTTTGGCTTAGTAAAGGGAACATATTCATAGGTTCTGGGAATTATGGCAAGGATGTCTTTGTGGGGAAAGGTTGTTATTCTGCCAATCACACATGGGTAGACTCATGTCGACCTGTTGATTTTTTTAAAATTAATTTGTATCGGAGTATAGTTGCTTTACAATGTTGTTAGTTTCTGCTGTACAGCAAAGTGGGTCAGGTATCCATTTATATATACCCTTCTTTATTGGATTTCCTTCCTGCTTAAGTCACCACTGAGCATTGGGTAGAGTTCCCTGTGCTATACAACGAACTATACATTAGTTATCTATTTTATTAAAAGACACCTTCTCTTTGGAAGGAAAGTTATGATCAACCTTGATAGTATATTAAAAAGCAGAGACATTACTTTGCCAACAAAGGTCCATCTAGTCAAGGCTATGGTTTTTCCCGTGGTCATGTATGGATGCGAGAGCTGGACTGTGAAGAAAGCTGATTGCCGAAGAATTGATGCTTTTGAACTGTGGTGTTGGAGAAGACTCTTGAGAGTCCCTTGTACTGCAAGGAGATCCAACCAGTCCATTCTAAAGGAGATCGATCCTGGGTGTTCATTGGAAGGATTGATGCTAAAGCTGAAACTGCAATACTTTGGCCACCTCATGCGACGAGTTGACTCACTGGAAAAGACTCTGATGCTGGGAAAGGTTGGGGGTGGGAGGAGAAGGGGACGACCGAGAATGAGATGGCTGGATGGCATCACCGACTCTGTGGACATGAGTTTGAGTGAACTCCGAGAGTTGGTGATGGACAGGGAGGCCTGGCGTGCTGTGATTCATGGGGTCACGGAGAGTCGGACACGACTGAGCGACTGAACTGAACTGATCAATGGTGTATATATGTCAATACCAATCTCCCAATTCATCCTACCCCCTTCCACCATGGAATCCATACATTTGTTTTTTACATCTGTGTCTTTTCCTGCTTTGCAGATAAGATCATCAATACAATTTTTCTGATTGCACTTACATGCATTAATAAACCATATTTATTTTTCTCTTTCTGGCTTAATTCACTCTGTATGAAAGTCTCTAGGTTCATTCAGGTCTCTGCAAATGGCATAATTTTGTACCTTTTTATGGCTGAAAAATAATCCATTATGGGGTGTCCCTAGTGGCTCAGCGGTAAAGAATCTGTCTGCAGGGCAGGAGACACAGGAGACACTGATTTGATCCTTGGGTCAGGAAATCCCCTGGAGGAGGGCATGGCAACCCACTCCAGTATACTTTCCTGGAGAATCCCACGGACAGAGGAACCTGGCAGGCTACAGTCCATGGGGTCGCAAAGAGTCAGACATGATTGAAGCGACTGAACACACACGCACAATATTCCACTGTAAATGTGTACCACATCTTCTTTATCCATTCCTCTGCTGATGGGCACTTGATCTATTGTGTTTACTCCTAATAAAATGAATCACTGCTCCTTTCAGGATGAAAGAGATCCAATGTGGTCAACCTGGATTTCTGGTGTCTTCAAGAAATGACCCTGTGTCTACGACTTAGCTTTGGGCTCTGTTGCTGGAAGAGTGAGCATTCAGCAACAGCAGCAGCTGCAGCAGCCTCGCTGAGTGACAGCCCATCCTCTTAGGCCTCTTCAGAGCGCCCTCTCTGCCCCTGGGGCCAGCAGGGGAGAGGTCGGGAGCCAGTTGATGTCACTTGGCCAAGTCATTCTGTTGACTTGGTTTTGGTTGTCTAGTGCCTCCTCCTCGAAGGATGCTCTCCAGTGATACAGAAAGCGTCACTCTTTGTGCCAGGTTCCATCCACATGACAGCCCCAGACAGCCCAGCTTCTGTCTAATCATTCTCCTTCTCGTCTCCCAACCACTTTTTAAAAGACTATTTATGGTGAGGTATGCTAGGGCCCACAGTATGTCAGGAACTGCTTTTGAAAAGATTTGTAATTTTCCATAGGACATGGCTTTGTGGCAGAGCCTGAAGAGTCTGCATCATAATTCTCTCCATGGGGCTTGCCAAAAACTGTACGTGGTCTCTTTCCCAGTGCTGATACCTCCAATACCACTTTAACTGTGCTTATACAGGCGCTTCCATTGCTTTATCAGATTGGCAGATTCAGGGAGATACAGGAAGTGATCTGACCATGGCATCTGAAGATCGTGTGCTGACCCTCACACTTCCATTTGCTGACACTGAGAGGGACCGTCTCGGTGGTATAGCCCGAGTCGGCACTTCTTGTGTCAGAGCCTGGACCTGCCGCCAAGTCCTTTCCTTCTCTGGGCTGAATCAAAGCTGGCAGCTTTTCAGATCTCCCGGTATGTGGTTTGGAGAGGTCCTACATGGGGATGGTGCCTTGAGAATGCAAGGAGTCCCACCAAGCATTCCGCTTCCCTCTCTGGAGGTAGGAGGTGCAAGGTGCCATTATCTGCCCGTTGCTTTAAAAAGACAGAGTTATTTGTGTGGCTGCGCCAGGTCTCAGTTTTGGCGCTAGGGATCTGTGCTCCTCATCGCAGCCTGTGAGCTCTTAGCCAAGCGTGAAGTGAAGGTGCAACCAAGCCGCTCAGTCACGTCCCACTCTTTGTGACCCCATGGACTATACAGTCCATGGAATTCTCCAGGCCAGAATACTGGAGTAGTAGCCATTCCCTTCTCCAGGAGATCTTCCCAACCCAGGGATCGAACCCATGTCTCCCGCATTGCAGGCGGATTCTTTACCAGCTGAGTCACCAGGGAAGCCCAAGAATACTGGAGTGGGTAGCCTATCTCTTCTCCAGCAGATCTTCCTGGATCCAGGAATTAAACGGGGGTCTCCTGTAATGCAGGTGAATTCTTTACCAGCTGAGCTATTGGGGAAGTGCAGGCAAACTCTTATTTGCGGTATGTGGGATCTACTTCCTTGACCAGACCTTCTGCATTGAGAGCACGGAGTCTTAGCCACTGGACCACCAGGCAAGTCCCTATTTGTCCTTTGCTTTTGTTGCCCCGGCATGTTCCAGATCACTGCAGCTCCTGAAAGTTGTACTGGTATGACAGGTCCCTGAAACTTCACTGGGCTTACCCCCTCACCTTTTGGAGTGTGTGGATCCACAACATACTAGCTACTTTTTGGTCATTCATTCTGATGAGCACGAGGTTATTGATACAGCAAATGAATGCAATATTTTGCAAGATAGGAGGCCAATTCAGATCTTTGGGGCCTATAATTGGACAGGGGCCTGAAGACTGAATGTATTTCTGGGGTAAGACTGTGAAGGTATACTGTTAGCCGTTCCAACTGAACACAGACTATTTTTTAAAAGAGTTATCTTGGCTGCACCAGGTTCTAGTTCTAGTGGCATGTGGGATCTAATTCCCTGACCAGGGATAGAACCCGGGCCTCCTGCATTGGGAGCATGTGGTCTTAGCCCCTGGACCACCAGGGAAGTCCCTGCAAGCTGTTTTTGACCCTCTTTCCTGTTAAGGATAGAACGCAATGCATTTGCCAGATCAATGGCCAAGTACTACGGACTGAGGCCGTGGGAATTCGCCTTAGCGAGACTGTCTCATTTGTCACAGCAGCTGTGATTCTGACTAGTCCTTGACTGGATTTGCACTGTCATCCTCTGAGATCTGTCTTGTTTCTGCAGGGGCCAAACTGGTCAGTTCCATGGAGCTGTAATGAGCACCATCACCCTTTGATCCCTGAGCTTTTAAAAGGGAGCTCCAGTATCCGGTGCCACCCTCCCCCTCCCCCATTCGGGGTGAGATGCTGTGTTCTGTTTAAAATATTTTTTAAAGTTTGTACTTATTTGTTCTTGGCTGTGCTGGGTCTTTGTTCCTGCACGCAGGCTACTCTCTAGTTGAGGTGGGTGGGCTGCTCCTTGCGGGGGCTTCTCTTGTTGCGGAGCATGGGCTCTAGGGCACACAGCCTTCAGCAGCTGCAGTGCAGGGGCTTGGGCCCCATGGCATCTGGGATCTTAGTTCCCGGACCAGGAATCGAACCCACGTACCCTGCATTGTAAGGTGGATTCTTAACCCCTGGACTAGCAGGGAAGTCCCAGAGATATAATTTTTTTTTTTTTAATTTACTGTCTCGGAAGGGAAAAGAAGACAGTTTCAGAGACTTCCTCTTTGCCTACCCCACCACAAAATCTCTCATCTTTCAGGCCAAGGAGTCAAAGTGGGGGTTGTGACAATTACTGTCTCTAATGACACTTTGGGGAGTGGGGAAATGACCGCTGGGTGAGTCTATGGACCCACTGAATCCACTGTGAACCAGGCCTGGTCCAGTATTCCATCGATCACCTGGGCTGTATGGCTCCACGCTAATGGAGGGCCACCACGGTACACCAGAGCTCAGCGTATCTTTATCAAGTCGGACTCTGTCTTATGTCCTAGATTTATTCAGGTGGCCTCTTTCTGCGGGGCACATTTTGGAGGAGGACTGAGGTATGATCACTAGATACACTTGCTTTGTGTTACCGGCTGATCCTGCGGGCTCGGTGTCTCCTTCAGTCAGTGGGTTCTGGATCTGAAAACTGACCTCCACAAACTCAGTGAGGAATCCTGACACTTTTGTTTCACTGGGAGGATTGCCCTTGGCCCCCTGCCTGTCCGTTCTTGATTTCTTTGATGGTACAGCTCGAGTAGGACATTTGTTGGCTGCCCATCTATTTTGCCTCCAGGGAACACCTTGTTCTCGAGGCCTGGTCACCTGGGGCCACTCGGACCTGCCCGCTCGTTATAATGGTCGCATCCGCCTCTCTTTGGATGGGTCGGTATCACCACCAGACCGTGACTGTTTGGGGCTCCCTTGCCCTCGTTGCTGTTAGCGACCCTTGAGCCACGAGAGCTGATCCCACAGGCGGCCGGGCCCAGAGGCGAGCCGTCCTCCCCCGTCTCAGAGACGCTGGGCCCCTCTTCCGTGCGCCCGCTGCGAGGGGAAGCCGTGCGTCCACCAGGCCCTCCAGACACGCATACTCCTCCACTGGTTTCCCCGCCTTAGGGCTTTAGCACATCCACTCCAGCCCACCCACTTCACAGGGCCCTTTAATTCCCTTTCTACCATCTAACATAAAAATCCTGGCTTCCTAAACATACAGGCCATGCGGTTTTCTGTGCTTCTTTTTTTAACCTTTTAAAAAGTATTTATTTGGCTGCACTGGTTCTTAGTTGCGGCACGTGAACTCTTAATTGTGTCATGTGTGATCTAAGTTCCCTGACCAGGGATTGAACCCAGGTCCCCTGCATTGGAAGCTCGATTCTTAGCCACTGGCCCACCAGGGAAGTCCCTTTCTGTGCTTCTAGCAGCATCTTTGCACCACCTCCGTTGTCCTTGCTAGGGAATCTTGCATCCCAGGAAAGTGCTGTCACATCGATAAGATTTCCCATCAGTCTAGCCTTCTGTGTCTCTCCCACCATCTGACTTTGGATGATACACCTTCAAAACCCAGCCTCACCTGTGCTCTCCTGCCAGTGCCCGTGGGCTATAGTTCCTTTCCTTCCTTATCAAGTCCAGCACCGCCTTGGCCCGGTCATCGCGTGACTTGACCCCCAATGACAGGTCTCGTGACCAGAAGGGGAGATGGAGGCAGATCCTGGAGGTGCTTCATAAAGTCGCAGAGCAGAGACCTCTGCATTTTTCCTAAAGGAATAAGAAAGTATTAACCCTTAATAGGGGCTTCCCAGGTGGTGCTATTGGTAAAGAGCCTGCCTGCCAACGCAGGCAGGAGGAGGACTTGGCAACCCACTCCTGTATTCTTGCCTGGAGAATCCCATGGACAGAGAAGCCTGGTGGGCTACAGTCCATGGGGTTGCAACAAGTCGGACATGACTGAAGTGATTTAGCAGCAGCAGCAGCAGCCCTTAATAGGGAAGAATGGGTTACTTCTGCAAGGCTCAGAGGGTTTAAGACAATCGAGGGATTTCAGATTTGGGGTGCATCAACTCAGATGTCCCATCTGAAATGGCAAGGGGCCATCCTCTCCCCATCAGAGCACAGTCTTGACACAGAGCTAAGTAAGGTTGAGTCTAATCTTCTTGGAACTTGGCTGCTCTGAGATCCTCCTCTTTGTCCACTCTCCCACCACAGGACTTGAGGACCTCCTTTCACACTGATCTCTTAATTACTCTCAGCTTTCAGTTATCTTTTTTTTCAAAGTGCTACTCAAGTTTAGCCATAGTCAACCTCATTCCACTGATTTTGCTATTTCTCAGTGCTCTTTGCCACTCCAGTACTCTTGCCTAGAAAATCCCATGGATGGAGGAGCCTCGTAGGCTGCAGTCCGTGGGGTTGCTAAGGGTCGGACACGACTGAGCGACTTCACTTTCACTTTTCACTTTCACACATTGGAGAAGGAAATGGCAACCCACTCCAGTGTTCTTGCCTGGAGAATCCCAGGGGCGGGGGAGCCTGGTGGGCTTCCGTCTATGGGGTCGCACAGAGTCGGACACGACTGAAGTGACTTAGCAGCAGCAGCAGGTATCCAAATAGCTGCCCTCAGCATTGCATTTCCTTTCACAGGTAAACTGTCTTAATCCATCAAAGGTGAACGTTCTAACAGTTGCACTGTCACCTGGTTGTCATCCACCTACTATTGTCGCCAGGCAGGAGGCAGGTGAATCTGCTCCCAAATCCCACGCCAGCACCTGCTTTCTCAGACTCCTCAACCCTCGCTGCTGAAGGAGGGGTTCCCCAGCAAGCGGAACTTATTAGCACGCCAGAGGTTGATAAGGGAGGGTTCCCAGGATCCAGAAGTCGGTCTCCAATGCTGTGTCAGCTTCCTGTTGCTGTTATAACAAATTGCCACAAACAGAGCGGCTTAGAGCAGCTCAAGTTTGTTATCTTACAGTTTCGGAGTTCAGCAGTTGAGAATGGGTCCGCAGGGCTGTGTTCCTTCTGCAGGCTCCAGGAAGAAGGTGTTTCCTTGCCTTTTCCAGTGTCTGGAGGCATTCTGCCTTCCTTGGTTCACGGTTTCTTCCTTCCATCTTTGTGACCTCTGCTTCCATTGTTTCCTCTTCCTCCCTAACTCTGACCTTTCTGCTTCCTTTAAATTCTTTTTTAATTAAAATATTTCTTTCCTTATTTATTTGGCTGCAGCAGGTCTTAACTGTGGCATGCGGGATCTTTAGTTGTGGCCTTTGAACTCTTAGTGGCAGCATGTGGAATCTAGTTCCCAGATGGAGGATCGAACCCGGACTTTCTGCATTGGAAACTTGGAATCGTAGCCACTGGACCACCAGGGAAGCCGTTGCCTCCCTTTATAAGGACACTTGTGATTATACTGTGCCCACCCAGATGAGCCAGGATCACCACCCCACCTCTCAGTCCTTAATAATAGTGGAGAAAGTCCTTTGGCCCTGTAAACTAGCATATTCACAAGTTCTGGGGGTTAGGATGTGGACATCTCTGGGGGGCCATTGTTCAGACCAGGTAGGTGGAGCTTTGAGGCTGGATGGCCCTTCAGAATTGTTGAATGAGTGTGCTGGGCCTATTTCCATGTCGATTAGACACTGGGTGTGCCGAGACCTTAAGCAAGCACCTGTCTTTAGCCTACGTGTATGCCTGCTAAGTCCCTTGAGTCGTGTCCGACTCTTTTTGACCCCTGGGACTGTATGGGGTTCTCCAGGCAAGAATACTGGAGTGGGTTGCCATTTCCTCCTCCAGGGGATCTCCCTGACTCAGGAATCAAACCCATTTCTCTTGTGCCTCCTGCAGTGGCAGGTGGGGTCTTCATCACTAATGCCACCTGGGAAGCCCCTGTCTTTAATCTAGACAACCCCACAAGAGCATTGTCTGCCAGCAGCGCTGCTGGCACCGGAGGCTCTGCCCTCCCGAAGGGCATCTGGGTGGCTCACCATGGCATCCACCACCATCCCTTTTCCTCCTTCCCTCATTGGCGACACAATCTTTTACCCCTGGACATTTGCACATGCTCTTTTCCTTCATCTCCCTCTTGTCCTGATCTGGGTTCAATCATCACTTCCTCCAGGAAGTCTTCCCTGACTTCTCTATTCAGTTTATCTGCACCACAGCCCTCCTGAGTTCAGGAAGCTGCACCTAGGGTGTTAATACTTCACTAGCATCAGACTCCCCAGGTAGAGTGAGCTCTGTGAGGCAAGGATGGGGTTTGGTTTTATTCACTACTGAGTCCCCTTCACTGAGCACAGTGCGCCTCCCACAAGCGCTGAGATGTACCTGTTGAATAAGTGAATGAGGGGAACCACTGCTTTCTTAATTAGGTGGATGCATCAAATTTGGCAGCACGAGTGGACAGCATTTGCCTAATTTTCTACTGATGCCTATTTAAGGTGTTTCCAGTGTTTTAATAGCTAGTTCACATCATGCTGGAGTGACCATTTCCTGTGTACATTTTTGTCTTCTGCATGGAGTTTCTGCAGGACAGATTTCCAGAGATGGAACTGCAGGGCCCATGAGAGTGTCCCTTGGATGGGGACTGAGTCCAGTCCCTCCCTGGGCAGTGAAGTCCCTGGTGAGTCCCCTGCCTGAGTTTCTCCCGTGGGCACAGAAGGAGCAGGGGAAGCAGATGATGCACAGTGGGACAGAGAAGCAGGAAAGAGCCCTCCAGGGGAGCAGAGGCAAGCCTGATGAAGAGCCTTGGTGGCACTCCGGGTCCCAGGCTTGGGCCCTGCAGCCCCACTGTGTGTGTGTGAGTCCCCATCATCCTGGACCTCTCATCAGGTCCTCCTTCAACTGAAACTGCTGCCAACACATTTCTTATACTTGCTCCCAAAAGGTCCCAGCTGCTGTAAGCTCCATTCACGTCATTGTTGTCTGAATATGTGACTTTTATATTTTACATACCTTCTTTTGGAACTGAGGGGTGTGCATGTGTGTGAGAGAGAGAGACAGACTCGGAGGGATCTGTGAAAACCTTTTTAAAAAATGTTATTTATTTATGTTTATTTTTGGCTGTGCTGGGTCTTCGTTGTTGCACGGGCTTTTCTCTAGTTGTGATAAGCAGGGGGCTACTCTAGCTGTGGTGTGCTGGCTTCTCATTGCGGAGACTTTCCTTGTTGCAGAGCACGGCTTCTAGGCACACGGGCTTCAGTAGTTGCAGCGTGAGGGCTCAGTGGTTGCTGCTCTGCGGCCTTAGGGCACAGGCTCAATAGTTGTGGCGCACGGGCTCAGCTGCTCTGTCATGTGGGCTCTTCCTGGATTAGGGATCGAACCAGTGTCTCCTGCACTGGTAGGCAGATTCTTTACCACTGAGCCACCAGGGAAGCCCTGTGATAAACTTCTGTATATATTCCAGAGGCCTCTGAAAAGATGATGCATTCTCTGGGGGAAGTGGTGCAAAGTGACATTTATGCTATAAGCGTATCAGTGTTTCCTGAGGTTTGTGACAGGAGCTGGAGGAAGGCTGGTCTGAGAGAGTCTTTTGTGCACCTGCCCCCTGGCTCAGACAGTAAAGAATCCACCTGCAGTGCGGGAGCCCTGGGTTCGATCCCTGTGGTAGGAAGATCCCCTTGAGGAGGAAATGGCAACCCACTCCAGTATTCTTGCCTGGAGAATCCCCAGGGACAGAGGAGCCTGGCGGGCTACAGTCCATGGGGTGGCAAAGAGTTGGACACGTGACCACGTGCACAAGTGCACGCACCCACCCTCCCCATCGTGTTCCTATAGGGGCAGCAGAAGCTCTCTGACCCGACTGAGTGGCTGAGGATCGATCCATGTCGGGGATCCACAGTCCCACTGTCATCCCACGTGCTGGGCCTGGTTCTTAGCAGGAGCACACGGGAGCCACCGCCATGAGCCCCCAGCAGCTGGCACAGTGCCTGGCACATGTGACAGCTCAGGAAACCTGGTGTGGATGAGTGCCCATGGCCTCTCCTCTTATGGATCTTTCTTATGTTTTTTTTTTTTTAGCCTCACTGTGAGGCATGTGGGATCCTAGTTCCCCGACCACAGACTGAACCTGGGCCCCCTGCAGTGGAAGCACAGAGTTTTAACCACTGGGCGCCAGGGACGTCCTTATCTCAAATAAAACATTTAATTATTATTTTATTTTTTGGCTGTGCCCTGCAGAAAGTGGGATCTTAGTTCCCCAATCAGGGATCAAAACTGCAACCCCGGCACTGGAAGGTCAGAATCTTAATCCCTGGGCAGCCAGGGAAGGCCTTTATGCTTTTTTTTTTTTAAACACATCTTTTTTGACAAAGAAAAGCTGTCGCATCTCCAGGTCTCAAAGCCCTTCTGTGACTTCCCGTTGTTTCTAGCACAAAATCCAATCTCTTTATCACCGTGAAGAGGTACTGCTCTCTCCACGTCGCACACAGGAGGCAAGTGCCCCGCGGGAACTCAAGCCCACTCTGCCTGGGGGTGGGGTGGGGGTGGGGATTCCTTGGAGGGGTGTCCTTGGAGGCAGCCCTATGGGATGACACTCCTCTCAGCCCTCGGGTTTCAGAGGCCGGTTGCTCCCCGCCCCAGGTCAGGGCCCTCAGCCCCACCCTGGGTCCTGTGACCTCACAGACCCCATTAGGCCAGCAACCCTGGCTGCAAACCCACGGAGAGCCTGAGCCTTAAAAATGAGGGTGACCCTGGTCCTTGTGCCATTAATTCTCCTGTGACCCAGGCCTCCCCCAGGGTGGGTGCAGGGTTGAGGGCTGAGGGCGCCTGCTTGGTGGGAGGTGCGGACGGTGTCTCCAAGTGAAATCCAAGTGGAGATGAATGACTCCTGAGTCGTGGGCACCGGGTGCGTGAGGCCTGGGTTGAGCCAGGCAGGGCCTGGGGGCTTGGACCCCCAGCCGCTCCCCCCACCCCTTCACGGGGCAGGGCTGTGGGCTCTTAACCTTCACCCAGGTGCCCAGGATTTCCCAGAAACAGTTGCCTCGGCTTCATGCCTGAAACCTCAAACACAAATAATTTTCAATTTGCCTGGGAGTTTCAATCGCACAATCCAATGTTAAATAATAGATTGGACGCCTCAGGGAGAGAAACAGGATTTAAGCAGAAGAAATAAATAAAAGGAAAAGTAAAATTCAGCACATGGGCTTGGAGAGTAAGAATGCAGCTTTCCTTCCTGACCTACCTGCCTTCACTGCCCTGGTCCGTCCTGCCTGGCTGGGTCGTCTTTCCCGAGTTGGCCCAAACTGCCCTTCGCCCACCTGGGTCTCCCCACCAGCAGCTCCCAGCTCCACTCCCAGGCTTTGTACCCCAAAGAGAGGCCCAACTCGCAGCCCAGGCGACACCACCTAGCCCGCAGTCAGGCGGACCCACACACAGCGGTGCCAGAGAGGTAGACACAGACTGTCCCAGGTGACAGGCAGGTGTCAGGAATGACGTGATGGGGTTGGGTGCAAACACAGGTGTGGGATGGCGTCCTTGGACCAAGAGGAGGCTGAAGAGTGTATGTCTGTGAGACATGACTTGCTACAAGTTCCGTGCTCCCCGCCACCTGCTCCCCTCCCCAGCCAGCTACAGTCAGTCCTTGCCATCACAAGAAATCACACCATCTCCAAGGTCACAGACTCCCAACGCCCACCTTACTTCCTATACAGACCCTCCCACCTTCTCCCTGCTGTCAGCCTTTCTTGCCCTCACAGCCTTTCTTGTTGAGCCCAGATCCCTTGGGCCATTGCTTCTCTCTCCCTTCCCTTCTTTCCATCCCCTGTGCCCAGCAGGAGTCTAGTTCTCACCTTTTTCTGCAGAAGCGTGAGAGCACACTGGGGGATACCAGAGCCAGAATGCCAGGGTCTGAATCTTGGAACATCCTCTTCATGTCTGTGTGAGCTTGGGCAAATTACATAACCTCTGTGTGTGCCAGTTTCCTCTTCTGTAAAAACTGGGAGGATAAATGACTATACCTACCTTTCAGGGTTGTGATGATTCCATAAGGTAATATATATGAAATGCTTAGAGCAGTCTCCAGTATAGCAGTAAAGCCAGAATTCTTAACATTACTTCAGGGGCCTAGGAGGGAATGAAGTGGAATCCTGGTGGTCCAGTGGTTAAGATTCCGTGCTTCCACTGCAGGGGACATGGATTCAATCCCTGGTTCTGGAATTAAGATCCCACATGGAAAAAAAGATGAAGACACTCGACAAGAAAAGAAGTGCACGGATTCAGGATGACCTCCAGGGCCAATCGGGATGGAAGGCTGATGAGAGGTCTGGGGAGGAAAGCTGGGAGAGATGGGAGGTGCCCTGAGACAGCCGGTAGGGGTGTGGTCTGAGGTCTGAGGTCTGAGGTCAGGGCTGGAGGTGCCGGTTTGGGAGTCCACCGGACAGTGGAGTGTGGCAGGCGAGCTGGTCCAGGGAGCATGCAGATCGAGGGGTGACTGTCGAATTCAGAACATGGGATCGTTGGAGACTCAGAAGCGAGCCACTTCTGTGGGTGGGGGGACTGGCAGGCAGACCACAGAATGTTTAAGAGCAAAAGGCTGGAGGAGGCGTGAGGTGGCGGGACAAGTTTTGCAGAGAAGGAGCAGACAGAAATGGGGCCAGGGCTGGAGGGCCTCTTTGGTTTGGGGGCTAAGGCTTCTTTGATTTTGAAGACGGGGCGCTGCTGAAGCCTAATGAGCCAGCAGAGAGAGGGCAATGCCTCTGAGGAGGAGACCAGGGGCTGGGCTCCTAGAGTGATTGGAGGGTGGACCCTGGCAGGGCAGAGGGAGGGGGACAATGGGCTCAATGCACTTGGAGCATCAATTTGACAGGAGACACGAGGACCTATCTGGCCCTCCCCTTTCCTTTCATTGAAGTAAGAGGTGCTCTGTCAGTTCTGCACATTTCTCTGTGTGTGTGCGTGTGCATGTGTGTGCCCATGCAGGCATGTGTGTGTGTGCGCGTCCACGTGAACATGTGTGTGGTGTGGCTGAGGTCACGGAAGGCTCGGGTCAACCGCATGGACAGTGGAGGACGAATGCCTGCGGGCTGTTGGTGGCCCTGAGAGCTTTGTGATGGTGACTGTAGGGAGAGCCCAGTGAGTCCTCTCCTCTTGCAGCTGAGGGGGCAGGCTGCAGGGGTTGGCTGCTTTGGGGTTTGCCAGGGGCAGGAGACAGAAGGAACAAGGTGGGTCAGGGTGTGCCCCCAATCTAAGCTTGCCAAAGAGGGGAGTGAAGCCAGCAGGACCGAAGGCAGCACCCCGGCTGACCCCTGACCCCCCTGTCCGTGTGGACCGGTCTGTGCCCTCCAGGGCTTCCTAAAGCTTACCGCCCCATTAGACCCATGAGGGGCGCTGGGGATGTCTGGGGTCCTCTGGAGCTGGTGGGTTTGAGACTGACCTCCACTGTCTGCCTGGAGAGAGGGTTGGGGAAGGCTGGGAGGGGCAGCGGGCAGAAAACCCGCACAGCCTCCTCTGTGTCTGGGGCACGCTCCGGACCGCAAGAGCCACACACAACCGGGGCGTTGCTGCCACCTCGTGGACGGCTGGGGATGCTCAGGCCGCGGATCAGCGGTGAGGGTTTGGCGCCCTCTGGTGGCCTAGTGCTGTCTCTGCCTGAGAAGGCGCGCGCCCGGCCGCGCCCCCTTCCCCGCCCGCTCCTTGAACTGCATTGACGTCGAGCGGGGCGGGGCGGTGGGCGTGCACAAAAGCGAGGGCGCCCAGTCCTCTGCGTGGAATTGCAGCACCAGGTGCGGTTGCTGTGCAGCTCTGGGCGGGACTCCCTGTGCCTCAGCCTTTTCATCTATGAGGTAGAGGCGTGCCAGGGCTGCCAGCGCGTGGGAGTGGCCAGCATCGCACCTGCCCATCAAGAGCGCTTGATTCATGCCGGCACATTCTCGGGCCCCACAGTTTGAATTACTCACTTTGACCTCTGGCCCCGGATCCTTGTTCTGGGCTTCAGGTGCTCTCAGGAGTACCTCTCTCTCCCCTCCCCCACTCTTTCGGAGGCCGACCCAGAGGTGGGGGAGGGGACCGAAGGTCCCAGGTGGCCCCAGCTCCTGCAGACCCCTGGGCACTGTCTGCTGTCATTTTGCAACTGAGTCTCCTGTGCAAAGGGCCTTCTGCGCAGCGTGATAAGTCAAGTAGCAGCGCCGGCCTCCCCGTCAGGCCCGACCATCCAGAGGAACCAAAGCTCAGGGCTCACAGGCCCTCTCCCTCGCCTGGGCCCTGTAGACCCTGGAGGCCGCCCTCTCCAGCAAGAGGAGCCAAGGCTGACACACGCCGCCAGCTTCATCCAGGGTCATTGTACCCACCAGCATGGGGGCCCAGAGATGGGGCAGGATGATTTCAGCCCCGCTCAGCCCCAGACCATCATCCACTCCCAGGTCCTGGAGACCACCCTGGTCCATTCCTGGGGCCCTGTGCTTAGTGCTTAGTCGCTCAGTCGCTCAGTCGTATCCGACTCTTTGCAACCCCAGGGACTAGGCACCTCTGTCCATGGGGATTCTCCAGGCAAGTATATTGGAGTGGGTTGCTATGCCTTCCTCCAGGGGATCTTCCCAACCCAGGGATTGAACCCAGGTCTCCTGTATTACAGGCTGATTCTTTACCGTCTGAGCCACCAGGGGTCCTGGGGCCATGGATCAACACTAATCATCCTGTCCCAGCTCTGGTCCCCCAGCATTGGGTGAGGTGAGGGACATACCAGGAGGAAATTCCCTTGGTTAGCCATGGGTGCTCCCCAGAGAGGAGAGGGCTGAGAGAGGGTGGTGGGAAAGAGGAGACCGCCTCCTGCCCTCAGGTCTCTCCTGGGGCTCCCCCCGGCCCCCCACCCAGGGGAGTCAACCTGAGGATGAAATTGACAAACAAGCCCTGCCTGGAAGGGGAGAGGATGCTGGACAACTGTCCCTCCATCCACTGCCTGCCCACCACTATCTGGATGACCAGGGCCCATGGTGACAGCAGACGGGAGGGTTGTGTCACATCTTGGAGCCAGAGGTGCCACCTGGCTTGACCTGGCATCTCATCTCCCCAGAGACTGTGGGGCTCACAGGCCTCATGGGGACCCTAGGTTTTGGGGACATCTATTCTCTTTAACCGGAGAAGGCAATGGCAAGCCACTTCAGTACTCTTGCCTAGAAAATCCCATGGATGGAGGAGCCTGGTAGGCTGCAGTCCGTGGGGTCGCTAAGGGTCGGACACGACTGAGCGACTTCACTTTCACTTTTCACTTTCACACATTGGAGAAGGAAATGGCAACCCACTCCAGTGTTCTTGCCTGGAGAATCCCAGGGACGGGGGAGCCTGGTGGTCTTCCGTCTATGGGGTCACACAGAGTCGGACACGACTGACGTGACTTAGCAGCAGCAGCAGCAGCATTCTCTTTAACCGGCTTCCCAGGTGGCGCTAGTGGTAAAGAACCAGCTTGCCAGTGCAGGAGATAGAAGAGACATGGGTTCAGTCCCTGGGTCAGGGAGATCCACTGGGGGAGGGCACGACAACCCGCTCCAGTGTTCTCTCTCGTCTGGAGAACCCCACAGAGGAGACTGGTGGGCTACAGTCCATGGGGTCGCAGAGTCAGACATGACTGAAATGACTTAATAAGCACGCATTCTCTTGAACACTCAGAGAGCCGGGCTCACATCTGGGAGGTCTCAGCCACTGTCAGGACAAAGGCCTGGCAGGGACTTCACTGTGGGTTGCCCCAGAAAGGGCCCATTGGGAGGACCAGGCCTGCAAAGGCACTGGGGGTTCAGTGGTTATTTTTCTAACTTGATGGACCTGCATGAGCCCTGGGGGGAGCCTGTAGCCCCTTCTTGGGTCCCTGACCCAAACGGCCCCCTTCAGACTATACCCCAGAAAGTGGTGAACGAAGGAGGATGGTCCACAGTACCCCCAAGCCCTCAACGCGTATACAGGCTCACACGCATGTGCACACACTCTCAGCCCAGACCCAGATGCCCATAAGACAGATCCTTGCCACACCACTCACAAATATACACATACACAGACTCGCATGCTACCCTCCTCCCCCATGAAACACACACACACTTTCCTGTGTCAACAGTTAAGTCCACTGTCTCCAAGCCCTGGGGCTAGATGAGGCTGGGCTTGGGGGCTGGAGCTGGGTTCAGGACCACCTCAGTGGATCCAGGGTGAGGTCTCAGGGCTGGGCTTCTGGAGCTTGTGCTGGGGGCCATCAAGTGGTGATGATGATCATCGCCCGGACTGTGTTCCCTGCCACTGCCACCAGAAGGAAAGACCCTTTTTGATGGATGTTTTGTGTGTGTGCATGCATGCTCAGTCACTTCAGTCGTGTCCGATTCTTTGTGACCCCATGGACTGTAGCCCTCCAGGCTTCTCTGTCCATGGGGGTTCTCCAGGCAAGAATACTGGAGTGGGTTTCCATGCCCTCCTCCAGGGGATTTTCTTAACCCAAGGATGGAGCCCCAGTCTCCTGTGTCTCCTGCATTGGCAGGCAGGTTCTTCACTGCTAGCGCACCTGGGAAGCCTGTGCTGTGTGTGTACATCTGCCCAATCCAGGCCTGGTTGTCTCCGTGAGATGACACAAGGTATCTTTTCCGACTTTCCAATACACACACACACACACACCCCAACACCACGGAAGGACGGTCCCCGGGACAATCCTGACCATCTCCAAGCAGCAGCACTGGGTGAAGGCGCCCTGCAGGCTGCCCCAGCCTGGCCTCTGGGTCTCTCTTTGTTGAGCAGACCAGTGACATTGCCATGTGTGTACGTACTAAGTTGCTTTAGTCTTGTCTACTCTGTGCAACCCTGTGGACTACAGCCTGTGAGGCTCCTCTGTCCACGGGAATCTCCAGGCAAAAATACTGGAGACACATTTGTCAAATGTGTCCTCGACCAGAGACACGGTTTCTACATGGTGAATTCCGCCTCACTTTGTGGGTACCGCAGCCCAGAAGAGGCAACTTCTGGGTCATGGTGAGCCAGGCCCTCCCTGCCTCCTCTCACATTGACCTGGCCCTGGCCTGGGTGTGGGTCAGCCTCTCAGCCTCCTCCTGCCTTCCACACCTTCGAGTCTCTTGGGCCCTGACCCCGGCCTCCTCTCTGCCCCTCTGAATTCCTTCTGTCCTATGGCCCAGGTCGCTGTCAGCTGCAACCCAAGGAGAGGCCTTGCCCTGCTCGGCATTCTTGGATGCCTGTGCCTGGGGGCAAGCAGGGGGAAGCCTCAATCCCCTTGTTCTACTACTTTTAAACTTTCTAAAGCCCCAAAAGAAAGATGGAGTAGCTCATGGCAGCATGAGCCTGGCTGGGATCCAGTAGCTTGTTTCACCCTGAGGACCAGCAGCATCCTGTCAGGGTCTGGGAGCTTCACCCTTAGCACATGGGAACAGACAGAGAGCAATCTCCCAGGAGGGATCTGCAGGCAGGTCACAGAAAGACCAGGAGGGCATGCGGCAGACTGCCGGGGGACAGGCTGACAGAAAGATGAGACCCAAAGTGTCAGACAGACAGGCCCTAGAAACAGCCAGGCTGCACTTCCCATTAAAACAAGACCCCAAAACTGCCACGGCCATGCCCACACTCAGAGCTCCAACACTTTCTCTGAGACCTTTCAAGAGTGGCCCTGGCTTCTGAGCCATTTCTGCATGTGACAATGTAAGCTTTAGGAGGAGGTGGTTCCTCTACAGTTCTCCCCTCCCTCCGCCAGTGCTGGTTCAAATAGAAGCAGGCGACCCTGGCGGCTTTCGGGTGGTTCTGTCAGGCGAATGAAGTCAGGGATCAAGGCCAGTGTTAGGGGGTCTGCAGATGACATCATTGGGCCAAAGCCCTGCTTATCTCAGGTTCAGAAAGCCGGAGACAGGACTTCCCTGGTGGTCCAGTGGTTAATAATCAGCCGGCCAATGCAGGGAACACGGACTTGATCGCTGGTCTAGGAAGATTCCATGTGCCTCAGGGTAGTTAAGCCCATGAACCTCAACTTCTGAACCTGTGTCCTCGAGAGCCCGAGCTCTGCAACAAGAGAAGCCACTGCAAGGAGAAACCCTCCTACTGCAACTAGAGAAAGCTTGTGCACAGTAACAAAGACCCAGCACAGCCAAAAGAATAAAATAAAATAGAAAAGAACGCCAGGGATGGCACCGTTCTCACCTGGAAATGCCACACCCCTGAGATCCATGTACAGTGTAGCACTGACCGCAGGGGCAACTCCAAAGGTCAGCCGGTCTAGAGAGCTTGTCAGTGCTCTGGCAGTCCCCAGAAAGCCCCCATAAAGTGCACTGAGAGAAGGCCCTCCACGGGGACAGGTCTGTCTTCTTTCAGGATAAAGTGTGCCGGTACTGAGATCTCAGGACCTTGTTGGTGGCGTTCTGGCCTTGGGAGCCTGAGTGGAGACGCTACTGCGGGCCCAGAACCGGCACTGCTGGGGCCTCTGCTTTTTCTGCGCATGCCCTGGGCGGGGCCTGCAGGTGCCTGGCTCCCACCATCCTCCCAAGGGAGGAAGAGCCCCAGAAAGCCCCGGGGAAGGGTCCCTGTGCTCCCGCACCAACACACAAAGTATAGATACCTCTGCTCTGGAAACCATGTGCTTTATTTCAAACCTCATTCCAAGGGAAACTCCCCCCTGGGTTGTAGAAAAGCTGCAAACCGCGCGGTTTGGTTCAAGGCAATGCTAAGGGAAATCCCTTACCGCTGGGGCCCTCGTCCGCGGGGCCTCAGACTTCCCTGGTCATCCCTGGTCATCCTGACTCTTGGCGGAGCTGGGTGTGGGCAGCTGGGACTCTGGACTGTCCAGCTCACCACCCTCCCCACCACCCCCCAGCATCTTCCTTATTTGAGGAGTATGGAAGGGGGTTATGGGACAACGGCCAGGGTCTGGTCCAAGGCCTGGGCCTCTGTCCACCCCCGAAGGGCCCGCGCCACCCTCAGAGCCTCCTCAGAGCCCTGTCGCTCTGGGTACATCTCAGCTCGCAGGTGAGGACCCAAGGGGGAGTGGGATGCCCCTGCGGACCGGTGAGTGGGTGGGGCTGGCCCCGCCCCTCAGTACAGGTCTGCAAAGGGCTTGGAGTAGTTGAACATCAGGTAGTCCATGTAGTAGAAGTCGTAGGTACGCTGCCGCTGCAGGGTAGAGAGCTGGGCGAAGTACTGGTGGGTGATGCGGGCTGTCGTCCGCGCCTCCTCCGAGTGCCGGTCCTTGAACCGGGGGAAGGTCAGGTTGCGCGGCGCGTGGATGAGGCTCAGGAAGAAGTTGGCATCGTCCTCCATGCTCTCAAACTTGCCCACAAAGTCATAATCGATGAGGCAGGGGCTGCAGAGCCGGCTGACGTGGTCCCAGTGGATGTCCATGCCCACCGGCCGGTGCACGTCCAGCAGGTACTGCACGAACTCGGGGAACCGCACGCCGGAGCCCGTCCGCAGGGCCTCCCGAGAGGCGTTGGCCCGGTAGCGGGCCAGGATGGCCTTGCCGAAGACGGGGTGGTAGTAGCTATTGGGGTGCTCGAACTTGTCGCGGAAGGCGGAGACCAGCCTCTCGAAGGGCTCGCGCACGAAGAGCATCTTGGTGTAGGTGCTGAGGCGGTGGAGGATGCCCTGGCGGTCGAAGGTGTCCAGCCGCTTCAGGGCGCTGCCGTAGTGCACGGTGTTGTGCTGGATGTCGGCGGTGGACGCGGCCAGCCCGGCCAGCACCATGAGCACGCGCTTCCAGTTGGAGCAGCCCGCCTTGGGCACCTCGCAGTACAGCACGCGGTGGCGATCCTCCACGAAGATGCGGGACACGTGGCGCGGCGTGACCGCCCTGCGGCTGCTGCTGGCGCGGTACTTGGCGCACGCCTCGCGCATCACCCGCTTGCGCTCCCGCTGCGTGTCGCGCAGGCTGGCCCAGCGGCCGGCCAGGGCCCCGGGGGCCGGCCCGACCCACGTGCCGGCCGAGCTGTTGGCGGGGAGGGCCGCCGCAGCCGGCATTTTCTTGATGAGCAGCCGCCGGCGGCGCTGCCGGGGTCGCAGACGGGCCCCCGCGTTTAGCTGAGCTTGAGGGTCCTGGGACACCCGCAGGCTCAGGCCCCGCGGGGCGCGACTGGACAGGTCTCGGGTGACCCTCTCCGTGGCTGCCTTAAAGGCACCATCCTGGGAACTGCCTGGTGGGAGGTCCTGGGGCAAGAAGAGAGGTGGTTAGCAGCGTGTACAGAGCAACTGGGCGCTAAGGGTCCCACGGGACCAGGCACTCGCCAAGGCCGGGGTCCCTGCCTCCTCTGTGGGCTGAGGTTTTTCTCAGATGAGGACGAAGGGGAGAGCCTGGCCCTGCAGGATGCGACCCCTTTGGCCTGAGCCCGCATACAGCCCCCAGAGTCCCCTCGCCCCTCAAGGGCCGTGGTGTGGGGGGCGTCCGGGGCGGGGTGGGGGGGGGGGCAAGTGTTATTTTGGCCACTAGATGGCGCAGGTCTCCCAGGAACAACCTCCTGGCGAGGAGGCGAAGGGGGAGCTGGTGGCCTGAAGGAACCAGGCTCAGATTTAACGCTTCTATTAGCACAGGCGGGAGCCGCCATCCACGGGAAAGGGAAATTCATGGGTCCAAGGTCCCCGGCTTTGTTCCCAAGGCTCCTGGGAAAGGTAGGACACATTTTTCTTTCCAAGAATGGATTTAATGTGAGCTCTGAATTTCTTCCCTGGCCTCCCCAACCTTCCCCAAGCTGCCCATGCTGAGATTCATCAAACTCTCAGAACTCACGTTGTGCGGCTGCTGTGGCCCGATGCTGAACTTTATTCCTAAAAAGCAAACAGAAAGGATAGTATTGGCAACGGAAGTACCACCTGGTCTCCTGTAAGCAGTGGAACCTGCCTATAGGTTCCTGACTCCGGGTGCCTGGGCTAGAGGGCACTTGGTGTGAGCCTGGTGAAAAAATAGTTCAGGGGGCCAGGAGGAGAGGCAAGGCATGGTGCAAGTGCCCCTCCACTTCCCTGACCCACGTGGAGAGTGGGTGCAGCAACAACTTGGTTCCACCGGCTCCCACCTGATGTTAACTTCTGAGCAGCCTACATCCTAGTGTGACCTGGAGAGTCCAGAAGGTGCCCCGCCTACATACCTGCTCAATGGAGCAGCTGGGAGCCTCACAGGCGGCCCCCACCTCACACTGTCATTAAGACACACGGAAGGGCCCTTCAGGAAGGGTCCATCTTCTCTTTATGCCCTGGCTCTGTGAATATGGCACACTTGTGTCTGTACTTGGCACGCAGGTCTGGGAGTGGAACACACTCATTCCCCTTGGACTGGGGCCTCCCCACTGGCTCGGGATCTGCTTTGCAATTTGGGCCACTAGCTTGTCCTGGAGCTCTAGGGTGAGCTGATCTCATTCTGCCCACCCTGGTTTCCTCCAAAGGGCTGAGGAGAGCCCCACATAGTGACTGATTGCCCGGCAAGCCCTTACTGGGGACTAGGGGGAGATGGAGAGAGATTTGTGCATCACTGGCCACACACTGGATCATCCCCTCTGCCCTCACCAAGGAGGTGCTTTGTCTGCACTGGGGCTGGGGTCACTCAGGACAAGTAAGCTCTGGAGAGGCAAATCTTTGGACAAGAAGAGGATTTGGCCCATTTGAAGGGAGGTCCTGGGAGGATGAGAGGATTTCCTTCAAGGAGGGGACGCTATTTAGGAGTCTTGGTCTCCTTCCCCATCCCTACCAGGCCATGGAGGCATTGGGCTCTTCCCACCCCTGTGCCATGTGAGTGGACATGGCTTCTCTGAGGCTTTGCCACAAGCCACAGTCACAATCAGAGCCAACGATCCTATAAACAAGCAGAGAGCTCCAGCTCCCAGCTGGCACAACGGGGCACTGCATCCACCACACCTGGTTGAGTTCTGGCTGCTGCTTGGGGGGTGAGGGGTTGTTCTGGAGACACTTCCCCTGCTGTTTCTGTGTACTCTGCAGAGGTCCAGTGTCTGGAGCCCAGCTGGCCGAGGGACACCCAGGCTCTTTATCCCTGACTCAGGGTCTCTGCTGACTCCTTGTTAGGTCCGGTTTTACAGGTTCAGCCCCTGCTATGACCCTGTCTCATACGGCTCAGTCTGAGGATGTGCCCACAGTTCTCATTCATCAGCAAGTGAGGGTGGGAGCATGGGAGGTCACCTCTAGGCTGGGAAACCTAAATTCCCTGAGCCTGCCAGGACCTTTCCCAAGACCCCAAAGAGGTGGAAGTGAAGGCACAGCTTGTCACACTGCCTCTTTCTTCTGCCGCAGTGCTCTTCTTTGACCTCTTTGTCCAGGGACTCACCCTTCCCTGGGCAAAGGGCAGAGTGTCCACACCTTTCTGGGTATCCCCCAGCTTATAAGCATTATGTGTGCACGTGTGCATGGGTCAGCTCTGAAACAGGCCTTCCCAACTCTTCCATGGAGAGGGGGAAGCTCCATGTAGAACTGACTGCACCCCTCAGGAGGGTGGGGTGTGAACAGTGGGTGCTTGACCTTGAGGCAGAAGCCTCTAGAATTAAGCCCCTCACCAGGATCCCCGTCAGCCCACAGCCTCCTTCCCTTGGCTAGCCACCTCCCATCCCCTCTGCACTCTTTCTCATCTCTTCATGCGGCCTGTCCCTAGCATGAGCTTCCCAAGCTCATTTCCAGCTGATACGTGTGGGTTTCCTCCTGCCGCCAATGATCACAGATCCCTCCACCCGAAGGGCTCCTCTGCACACTCAGTTTTCCTCCACACTGCTGGGTTTCCTTAATTATTTTCTTCTGGTGACAGCAGCTGGCTCTGTTAAATCACCTCTTCCTCCTCAGAGTCTCAGATACGGGAATTTACTCTGCTTGTCAATCCTGTCAGCTTGTCAAGGTGCGATGGTGCTTATTTATATTCCTTTTCTGGAGCAAATGAGTCATGCCAGATTTGGCCGAGAGTGGGGCTGAGGAGTCACTTACAGATGGCATCTTGCCAGCAGGCAAAGTGAGACAAGGATGTGCTTACAGAGGTCACAGCCTCCACAGCCGTGACCTCCCACTGGCACCATTCCCTCAGCCTGGAGGGTGGTGGACTATGAGGCCTGACCCATTTTTATCTGTGCATACTTCACAAGAGGGCCCTGAGCCTAAGGGCTTTCCAAGGCTAGTCACGCCAGAACTCTTGAGTGCAGGCTGGCGATAACGTCCTTGCTGACAGAGCCCAGGGCTGAGTGAGTCTCCTGACCTCTTGGGTACTTTTCCCCAACAAAGCAAACCTGGTCGCAATTGCCCCCTTTGAAAAAAAGGATTATCTTGTGGAAAGCCCAACAACTGATTTTATATGGAGCTTGAGTTTGGCACAAGCTGAATGGCCATGACCCTTAAGCTTATGGCAGCTTGTTTGCAAAGACTGTGAGCCCATCCCATTTGGCCACTTTGGAATAAAGAAACTTAACGATGGAATGTAACAGAAATGGCCCCATTGGCCAAAGGGTAAGTGTCCCTACTTTTTCCATCAAGGAAGTAGCTGTATATGCGCTGCTCAGATAAAGGTTGAAACGAAGACCACCTGCAGCTCTAAGATGTGACAGCTAGGAAATGTCTTGGGCATCTGAGACTTGGGGGGGGGGGTGGTCTGTGCATTCCCCAGAGGACTGCATTTCAGGACCCTGGACAGCTCTGGGGAGCAAGCCAGGGAAGTGCCTCTCCGGCACACCCAGGAAAGTATTGCCACCAGGGGCCCCGGAACCCATGCCACGGGGAGCCTGGAGGGGGGCTTGGCCTCACTATAAGACCACTTACCCCTGCCAAGCCCCCAAATAGGTGTACAGCGTAGATAAAAGCCACAGCCCCGCCCTCTCTTCCATCCAGCGTCACCACGCTGCCTCTCATCCCCTCACTCTGCGCCAGGAGCCCCCAGGGCCAGTTGTGTACGCACTCTCCTTTCAGTGTCTGAGTCTCCTGTCCTCTCCCTTCAGCATAATATTAACAGCCTTTAAGGGAGCCCTCCGGAGAAGGCAATGGCACCCCACTCCAGTACTCTTGCCTGGAAAATCTCATGGACAGAGGAGCCTGGAAGGCTGAAGTCCATGGGGTCGCTGAGGGTCGGACTGAGCGACTTCACTTTCACTTTTCACTTTCATGCATTGGAGAAGGAAATGGCAACCCACTCCAGTGTTCTTGCCTGGAGAATCCCAGGGACGGGGGAGCCTGGTGGGCTTCCGTCTATGGGGTTGCACAGAGTCGGACACGACTGAAGTGACTTAGCAGCAAGGGAGCCCTCTCCCCCCCATACAGTAACGAATAAACAACCACTTTCTCTCTCTGGACAGAGGACATTCGCAGAGTGGTTGAAACACATGCAGTACGATAAGAGTGAGCATCGGTGAGAATAAACAAGGCGTGAGTTATTGAGGCTGCCAACTGTGCTCCACACTGTGAGCTCTTCATTGGCTGAAGGTTTTCTTCTGAGCATCTGGCTGAAAAAGCTTTCTGGTTACCTGCCAAGGGGAGGCAGAGGCTGACGTGAGAGTGTGTGAGGCCAGTTTCCTATCATTAGGCCAGGCAGCCTGAACCTGAGGGAGAGCTTGGGAGGGGAGGTTTCAAGCATGTGGGCTGATACGGGGGGAGGGTCCCTTGCCCATCACTCCTCTCTGAATCACAAGAGGGAGACCTGCTGGGTTGCATTTCTAAGCCTCAATCCTGGATGCCCAGGACCCACTGGGGGTAGGGGTTGGAAACCAGTCTTTCGGTCAGGTTGTGTAGACAGGCAACACTGATGCGGATCCAAACAGGACCAAACAGGACAAAAAGGGCTGCCTCATGAGCCCCTGACCCCTTAGCCCTGGGTGGGCCATTTGAGGAGAGTGATTGCTATTCTGGCTGCTATTCGAGCCCTGGGCCCTGATGGGCAGTGGGGAGAGGGTCCTGCCACTCTAAGCACTGCAACCTTGGGGAAGGCATGGCCATCCCAAAGGGTCAAACCCACAAAGTGGGGCAGAGATGGGAGAGAGCTGGAGAGGCCACAGGGTATGAGTGGAAGCTCAAAGACCCTGCTCTGCCAGGAGTTTCAGACTCGTGGTCCTTGGATTCCCCAGAGGTTTCTGCATTGAGCTGGGGCTCCTTGACTCCTTTTCCCCAGCCTGGCTCTTCTAGTGGCTGAGCCTGCATGGTGGACATCCCCATGCCCACACATCCACTTATGCTGCCCATCTGGCCAGGAACTCTAGGGGTTTCAGGCTGGAGGGAGCCAGAAGGGACATTGAAGGCAAATCCCCCACTGCACCCTGCTTCCCTCATGAGCTAGAGTCAGCCTCCAGGCATCAGTCCCACTCCAGGTTCCCTGGCAGTTGCCTCTGGGGGGATGAGTGCTGTCACCTGCTCTGCTGTTTCCACATCCCAATGAGAAAGAAACAGACACCTACCATGTGTGCCAGGAGAAAGGCCTCCCTGCTCTGGGGCAGTTTCACAGCTGCAGTGTGCGGGACCTCACACAAGTGGTGAGGACCTACAAGGCGTGAAACTGGGGTGCTGGCAGGAAAAAAATGCAACCAGGGCACATGTACTGCCTTCCCGGTGGGGTCGGAGAAGAAACCCCAAGGGAGCTGCCAGGCTCTACTCCACAGGAAGTCTGAAAGGTTTCTCAATCAGGGTCCTCCAGAGAAACAACCAATGGGAGATATATATATATATATATATATATATATATATATATAAATTTATATATCATATAGCAGGAGAATTATTTTAAGGAAATGGCTCTTGTAATTGTGGGGGCTGGGTGAAGTCTGCAGGGCAGGCCAACAGGCTAGAGATCCAGGGAAGAGCTGATGATGCAGCTCAGGTCTGAGGGCTGTCTGGAGGCAGAATTCCTGCCTTCTTTCCTCCTATGGCCTTCAACTGATTAGATGAGGCCCACCCATGCATGGAGAGTAATCTGCTTTACTTGAAGTCTTTTTTTTTTTTTTTAATTAATGAGAAGGGTTGGGGGGTGCTGTGTTAGGTCTCTGTTGCTGCACTCAGGCTTTCTCTAGTTGTGGTGAGCAGGGGCTACTCTGTACAGGCTTCTCATTGCAGCGGCTTCTCTTCTTGCAGAGTATGGGCTGTAGGTGCGTGGGCTTCAGTATTTGCAGCAACCAGGCTCAGCAGCTGCTGCACACGGGCCCTAGAGCACACAGCCTTTAGTAATTGCGGTGTGTGGGCTCAGCAGTTACAGTGCAGGCACTTACTCACTCCATGGCATGTGGGGTCTTCCCAGACCAGGGATCAAATCTGTATCCCTTGCATTGCCAAGCAGACTCCTAACCATTGGATCGCTAGGGAAGTCCACTCGAAGTCCATTGATCTAAAGGTAATCACATCCAAAAAATTCCCTCCCAGTAACATCTAGACTGGTGTCTGACCAACTAACTGTCTGGGCACCAGAGCCTAGTCAAGTTGACATATAAACGTGACCCTCACAGGAGGTATATTAATTTCCTGGGGCTGCTCTCACGGAGTATCACAAGGCTAGTTGGTTTAAAAATAACAAAAATTTATTCTCTCACAGTTCTGGAGGCCAGATGTCTAAAATGAAGGTGTCAGCAGGGCCCTGCTTCCTCTGAATGCTCAAGGGGAGCATCCTTCCTTGCCTTGTCTAGCTATCTGGCTGCCCCAGATGTTCCTTGGCTGTGGCAATTTACATCCAATCTCTGCCTCCATCTTTTTAAGTCTTTATTGAATTTGTTACAATATTGCTTCTATGTTGTGGTCTTTTGGCTAGGAGGCATGTGGATCTTATCTCTCCAACCAGGGATTGAACTCACATCCTCTGCATTGGAAGGCAAAGTATCGACCACGGTACTACCAGGGAAGTCCCCCGTCTCCATCTTCCCATGATTATTTTATGTACCTGTCTACTTGTCTCTTCTCCCTTGGCCATTCTGAATTTTTCTGTTGTTCAGGCATCATGTCTGACTCTGCGAGGCCTCCCTGTCCCTCACCGTCTCCCAGTTTGCCCAAGTTCATGTCCGTTGAGTCAGTGATGCCATCCAACCATCTCATCCTCTGCTGCCCTCTTCTCCGTTTGCCTTCAGTTTTTCCCAGCATCAGGGTCTTTTCCAGTAAGTCAGCTGTTCGCATCAGGTGGCCAAAGTACTGGACATTCTGAATTAGGGTCACCCTAATGACTTCATCTTGATGACATCAGCAAAGACCCTATATATACTATGGTCACCTTCATAGGTACTAGAGGTTGAGACTTCTACCTATTTGGCGGGAAGTGGGGCACAATTCAAACTCATAATGGGGGAGGGGGGTAACTTCAGGGGGCTTTAAGAGCACTGGGCCAGAGCAGCCTAGAGGCGGTGAGGAAACACTTCCGCTGTAGGAATGGGTGGCCCAATCAGTGACAAAGTATTGTGTTAGTTATCTGTGTTCTGGGACAAGGACTGTGTCAACGTCTGGCACCAGGCCTGGCACACAGCAGGAGCTCAATAAATGCTTGTGGAAAAGCTGATGTTGCCTGAACTGAGAGCTGGCCCTGGAGTGGGGGATGTGTGTTGGGCTTCTCCAGGGTTCTGACTGGAGTCCACCAACCCCCAGCTGGGCTTCTCCAGCTCAGCCCGGCAGCCTGGGAAGGGTCTGTGCATCTGGTGGCAGCTGCCAGCCAAGTGACTGGATATAGACATGTGTTGCCCTGGCAGAGGGTCTGTCCATCCACCCAAGCTATGTGGGGTTTGGGGGTCTAGGTGGTCAGAGCAAGGACACACTCAGCTGGCTGCCTCCCATTGCCACCTGGGGGGCCCCTGGCTGGGCCTGCCTCTGGACCCCCATGGTGGCCATTCCTCCTCTGACTCTTCCTGCCAGCTCAGGCTCTGCCCTTTTGAGGGGCAAGCCCTCCCAACCCCCCACTGGTCTCTGCCTGCCTACTTGTGAGCTGCTCTGTTCCTCTGGGCTGGTTGTTAATATATGCAGATTTGATGCAAAACGGAAGTTTAAACACTCTCAGCAATTAGAGGGCAGCTTGGACTCAGGGCACAGAATTCAGATGGAAGAAGCCTCACCAAAGGGCCTTAAATTCTCACTTGTGTTCACTGGAACATTCAACTCATTAAATTCTCTGCTAGGGCCTCAGCTCACAGCCCTGCCACTTCTGCTGACCCCAGGGCCCAGGGCACAAAAATGGGACTCCAGGAGAGGGGGGGCCCCAGACAAAGGTGCCGGCTGCTGCTGGAACCCAAAGATGGGTTCAGAACCCAACCAGGTTTCTCTGGGGTCAGAACCTGGACCTTGGGGAAAGGTAGGGGTCAGGTCAAACGTGCTCCCAGGCTGGATGGTGGGTGGCCCTGCAGGACCCTGTCCTCTGGCCTCAGCCTCTGGGTGGGGGAGCTTCTTCAAGTTGTTCTGAGACAATCAAACTCACAGTGGGGTTCCACAGTGACCCCTGACCCTTGGCCCAGACTTGAGCAAGGGTTTCCTCTCCCTTAACTGAGAGACTGCACCCCGAGTTACAGTTTTTAACAAGGGGTCAGTATATTGGGCTTCCCTTGTGGCTCAGCTGATCCGCTGCAATGCGGGAGACCTGGGTTCAATCCCTGGGTTGAGAAGTTCCCCTGGAGAAGGGAAAAGCTACCCACTCCAGTGTTCTGGCCTGGAGAATTCCATGGACTACAGTCCATGGGGTTGCAAGAGTTGGACATGATTGAGCAACTTTCACTTTCAGTATATTTAAAGGGCTTCCCTGGTGGCTCAGGTAAAGAAACCTCCTGCCAATGCAGGAGATATCGATTTGATCCCTGGAGGAGGAAATGGCAGCCCACAGTATTCTTGCCTGGAAAATCCCACAAACAGAGGAGCCTGGCGGGCTGCGCTCTATAGGGTCGCAGAGTCGGACATGACTGACCATGCACACACGAGTCAGTGTATGTAAGAAGAGGAAAAAAAGAAAATGAGAACACTGCTTTGTGACCTTAACCTCCCTGAGCTTTAGTGTCCTCATCTGGTAAAGGGGATGAAAATACCTATCTTGTGGGTCTGAAAATGTGTAAATGAAGTGGTGCACGGTGCTGGGCACAGAGAGAGCTCAGAGGATGGAGGCCCCCAGCTCGTGATGTTCCCATCACCTGGGCACCTTTGCAGCGTCTGGGTTTCCCTGAGCCCAGCTCCTGCACCAGCGCAGGGACTCTGGGACCTGCCTGCGGGGGAGGGAAGTGGAAATCTTCCTGTCCTGGGCAGATGGGCACCTGACGGCTCTGACTGCTCCTTGTTTTGTTTAGTGATTCCATCCCCTCGCCTCTGTGATTAGGATCCACGATTCAACTGAGTAGTTCCCCGTCAGCTCAGCCTTGGCTGTGAATTCCCTTGGAGCTGTCAGTGTGGCGCATCGGAGCTGCCTGTCAGCCAGCCAGCCAGCCAGTTAGCTGGTCTGCAAAGCCCTCAGCTGCGCTGCCGCTGCACACCCACACACCTGCCCATCACTTGGTTGCGGGGGGGTTGTCCCTGAGCGTCCTGTGTGTGCCCGCCTGTTCTCAGGGGAGCTGAGGCCCCCACTTTGAGGCGGTCCTCTGTCAGAGCCTGGGGTGACTCCGTCGTGTTTGGGGGTGTGTGTGGCTCCAGTGTACATGTCACGCGCATGCCAGGTGTGCACGTTGTGTAGAACAGGACTCGGTAGGTCTTGGCTGCGTTACACCACGAGTGCACCAGTGTGCTTCCTGCTGTGAGCTGTGGCTTGCGCTGGGTGGGGAGGGTGTGTTCACGCCCATGCACAGTTTCTGAGAGCATGTGGCACATGCTTTAGAGCAAGTCCTGCTGTTTTTCTTCCTTTTACGTATTCAACACCCATGGGCCTGGAAGGACGAGCAGGAGCGAGTGAACGCTGCTGCTGATGAGAAAGACATGACACTCGCCAGCAAAGCCACAGCGGCCCCCGGCGGCCCCCATCTCTGCCTCTGTGAGACCTGGTGACAGAACACAGTCACACAGGCGGCCCCATCCGTCCATTCACCCCACACCAAGCACTGCATGTGCCAGGCAGTGTCTTAGGCGCTGGTGACAGTGTCTTGGCTGAGAACGAGACAGTCATGGCTCTGCCCTCATGGGGTTTTCAGTCTGGTGAGGAAGTGAGGTACTGAACAGCAGCTTTCCATGTGTGATGGGGCAGTTTAGGATGTGGTAGGCAGCATGTGTTCTTGCCTGGAGAATCCCAGGGATGGGGGAGCCTAGTGGGCTTCCGTCTATGGGGTCACACAGAGTCGGACACGACTGAAGTGACTTAGCAGCAGCAGCAGCAGCAGGCAGCATGTGGTGGGGGCTGCCAGCAATCCCAGGGCACCAGGCGAGGTCTCCCTCAGGTAGTGACAATGAATCGGCACCCGGGCTTCCTCAATGGCCCCGTGGGTAAAGAATCAGCCTGCAGGGCAGGAGACACAGGGGATGCGGGTTCGATTCTTGGGTCGGGAAGATCCCTTGAAGTAGGAAATGGCAACCCACTCCAGTATTCTTTCCTGGAGAATTCCATGGACAGAGGAGCATGGCGGGCTACAGTCTGCGGGGTCGCCAAGAGTTGGATGTGACTGAGCAGCTAAGTCCAAACATGGGTAATGAGGGCATCCCTGGCAGACTTTGGTGGCCTTGCACCGTGACTTCAGGGTTCGTGGAAGGGTGTCAAGAAATGGCAGGTCCAAGGTTGCAGAGGTCTTATGGTCCTGGCAAGGGCAGAAGGTCCTTCGCTTCTCTCCTAAGGCCTGAGGGGAAGCCTAGAGGGGTTTAAGCTGAGAGTTACTGTGAATTTAAGGGTCATTCTGAGGTGAAGGGTTGAAAACAGAGCAGAAATTCTGGTCAGTGAATGTTGCCATTGTCCGGGCGAGATGTCTGAGGCCTGGACCCAGGTGAGGATGGCAGAATGTGGAGGAAAAGGGATCTTACCCATTGGTGGTCCAGTGGGTAAGATCTCACCCTCCAATGCAGATTTGATTCCTGGTTGGGAAGCTAAGATCCCATATGCCTCATATCCAAACTCCCCCAAACCCCCAAAAACATAAAATAGAAATAGTACTGTAATATTCAATAAAGATGGTCCTTTAAAAAAAATCTTAAAGAAAGTGGAGAAAGATGTGAAGACTATTCAGGAAGAATAGTCAGCAGTGGGTGTGCTGATTAAGGTTTAACAACTGGCTCCAGGGGTGGTGGAGTAGGGGTGGGGAGGAGCCTAATTGATAGTGTTTGCTGATTTCCTGGTGTAAATACTCCTACCATGGCAGATTCCAAGCTACAGGTGTGAATGTGGAGTTGGGACCTCATGGGCTGGTACCAGCCGGCTCCTTGCATCAGTAGGACCCGGGGACTGACCAGGAGTAGAGCCAGGGATGCTGGCTTCTGACTTGAGCAGTGGGTGGATGCTGCTGCCCATTCCCAGAAAGGGAGGCAGATCCTCGCCAAGTCTGAGATACCGATGGGTCTCCCAAGGTCAGACATCCACGATCAGCATGATTGTCAATGCATGGCCATCTGGGGTTTCCTGCTAGGGACCAGCACATCCATCCCTGAGCCCCTGGGCAGCCCTTTGTAGGAACCTGACTCCCCCAGGAGGCCTGAGGTGTCTCCCTCACCAAGTGGCCCCTGCAGCAGGTGGGGGGAGCACATCAAGGAAGCATCAGCTAGATGGATTTACAGCTGGAGGGGGAAGAAGGGAGGACAGGGTTGGCAGGTGTATAAGTGGGGGCGCACTTGTGGCTCTCGGGGGGTCAGTGACAGTGTGGGACCAGCACTTTCCGAGGACAGAGAGCAGGGCTGAGGCAGCCAGTTACCTGAAGCCCTGGCAGTGAGCCTGGCCCGAGTCCTGCCTTTGTCCTGAGCCTGCGGGGAGCCACGGCTTCAGCTCTGCGTGGCCGTGGTCAGGTTAAATGGATGGATGTAACGTTCCTCCTGTTTGGCTGTCAGGGCTCCTGGTGACCGCTCTCCAGCCAGCTCTGCAGGAAAGGGCCTAATTTGGCTTAAATATTGGTGGGTTTCCATGGGGGGGTGACCAGAAAATAAAAATGAGGGAGTCATTCTGGAGCCTGAGGCTGCAGTAGGCCCCACCAAGGGGCTGCCTGTTTTCAGGAAGAATGCCAGCCACACCGACTGGCCCAGGCCTGTGACAGACACTTCTTCACTGGAGCCGAGTCAGGTCATCGGAGGCCGCCGACGGGGCAGCCTCATTATCGCGGTGGCTCGACCATAAGATAATGATCGGTCTGGCTCTGGCCGGCTTCTGGATGTGACGATCCGGCCACCGCGTCAATTACTGAGCTGGTCTGTGGCTGTCAGACCCTTCACAGCTGTTGCTTGTGATACCCTGAAAAGCCACAAAGCAAATCCTTCTAGCTGATGCTTCCTTGAAGTGTCCCCCTGCCCCCAACTGCTGCAGGGGCTGCTCGGTAAGGGAGGCGCCCCAGGCCCCCTGGGGGAGTCGGGTTCCTACAAAGGGCTGCCCAGGGGCTCAGAGATGGAAGCGCTGGTCCTTAGCAGGGTGCCCCAGATGGCCGTGCATGGCCACTGATCATGCCCAGAGGGGTCCCTGGCCTTGATTCCAGCACCACCCAGGCCCATCCTGTCTCCAGGGTCTCCTCCAACCCAGTCGAGACCCTCAAGGGAGAGCAGCATTTCAGAGGTCATCCTCTGTGTCCCGGAGCAGAATGGGGTTCCTGGTGACTCACAGATGGCAAAGGGCAGGCAGGGGATCCTGGCAGTCAACCCAGGTCTTCTCTGTCATCAGTCTGGAGAGATGCAGTTCACAGCTAACCTGAGCACCAAGACAGGTCCTTGGAAGTGGAATCGGTCCAGTCAAGGATTGGGCCACCAGCAGCTCAGGAAGTCTCTGACCTGAGGATTTGGTCAGCTCTTCTTCCCTGGTGGTTAAGATGGTTAAAGAATCCACTTGCAATGCAGGAGACCCCAGGCTTGATCCCTGGGTTGAGAAGATCTCCTGGAGAAGGGAATGGCTACCCACTCCAGTATTCTTGCCTGGAGAATTCCATGGACAGAAGAGACTGGTGGGCTACAGTCCATGGGGCTGCAGTTGGACATGACTGAGTGACCATCACTTTTACAGGAGGTAAGGCCTTAATCCTGACCTTGGCAATGGCTGGGTGTGGAGATGCCCCTTCCCTGGACACCTGGCTAAAACCTACTTCCTCTCCCTTCTGGCTGGCCAGCCCTTGGCTCCTCCCAGCTCAGCACCCAGAGGTCCAACCAGCAATGGACCACACTGGGCTGACAAGGGGCTGACCACAGCAGCCCCAGGCCGTCCTGGGGAGCACAGACATCTGATCCTCCTAGCATTTGGGGGATGTCATGTTAACTCTGAGAGGCACTCTTTGCAGGGAACTCGATGTCTGTGTTTGCCTGGGTGGGGCGGGGGCTGCTGGATTCCTGGCAGGCACTGTCTGAGGTCCTTGAACATTCCGTTCAAGGCTCAGTTCTCCTCTTAGCCTTGGCCTGCAAATCAGCAGCAAAGCCCTGGAAATTAGACCTGCCCACTTTGCAAAGAGAACACGGTCCCCGTGTAATAGCTGCTCGAAGGGTGGCAAGGGTCACTGTGAACAGAGAGCTGAAGAAGATGTTCTGAGCTGTTTTTCTGCTTCCTTTGAAGTCCAACCAGCAGCTGCTCTCGGGATGACGAGCACAGATCACAGGCACAGACTCGACCCTCCCGGCTGTGTGCATTTCTTTCCGAATTAAGACTCCTGTCTGGATCGCCGGGCACGTGTTTTGGGCACCACTTTGCAGTCGAGAATGTGCAATTCCACAAAACAAAAGCAGCCCAACTCAGGCCTCTGTCCTTCCACATCTGTGTGCGGCAGAGACGAAGACCCACCCGCGTTAGTGTGTTTGCAGCCATCCTCTCTAGAATGAATGATTCGCTGGCTGGGTGAGAATGGCTCAGCCCACTGAGACTTTTTCTGCAGGATTAAACGTCATTCCTTCTAATGACTTGATTTATGTCTGGAGGTTTACAGCTCCAAACAAAATATTGTGATGATGGCAATAAATCACACCAGGGATGCTTACAATGGCGATGAGCATGTTTTCTGTTTGTTAGGGAGGTGATTATAGAATGAGGGGCTGCTGCGTAACAGCACATGTGGGGCAGGGAGTGCCCGGAACACACAGGGCATCAGGCAGAGAGGCGCCTGGATAGGCGGGTATCAGGCTTTGAATGCCCAAGGCTTGTGTGACAATCTGTGACTGGAGTTGGCAGGGATTTCGGAAGAGCTGGAAACTCACAGGGAGGCACCACCATGCTGGGTACTGGGGGAGGCTCATGGTTGGTGGACATCTGGAGAATATCATCTCCAGCTTTCAGCCTCACTGCCCTGCTGCACCCGGACTGAGACCAAGAGCCAGCTGAGGTCGGGGCCCAGGAATCCATGCACGGGTTCTGGAGTCTACACTGCTCCTCTGCGCACCAAAAAACATCGGGGACACACTGGGGCCATTTCCCAGTCTGCAGCCCTGTCTTGGGAAAAGAGAGGACCTGGCTGGGCCAGGTTAGGATCACTTTGCAGGGCAGGGCTCCTGGGTAGAATGAGGGCTGATTCCACTGCAGACAGGTGCCCCTGGCTGGCATCTCTCAGTCATGATCTGCAGACAGGGGATCTCCACACACCCCCTCCCACCCCTGCCCAACACACACTCTGGAGACCTTACCCTGCAGAACATAGCTCAGAGAGACTGAAGTCAACCTCAAGGCTTAGATAGCACCCCAGCCTGGGCTCAGGAAGAATTCCACAGCCCAACTTCCCCAGCTCCCGTCCTCAGCTGAAGTCAGAGACGCCATCCCCCATGCCCCCAGTGTCTGGGAACAGGGGCAGGGCAGGGGCTGGAGATGGCATGCAAGAGGGGGAACACTCGAAGGGCAGCCATAGAGCAACCTGGACCATTTCCATCAGCCCAAATGAAGCTCCCTTCTGGCCAGAAATCTGAGAGCACAAGCCTTTACGTTGGTAAAATGGATCCTGTCCCCGGCATCAAACTGGGGGAAAGGTGATGGGAGGAGGCTGGACTGGGGTCAAGTTTTGGGGAGAGGTCTGCTCATCCCTCAGGCTTCCCTGGTGGTTCAGTGGTAAAGAATCCACCTGCCAATGCAAGAGGTGCATGTTTGATCCCTAGGTTGGGAAGATTCCCTATAAAAGGCAACAGCAACCCACTAACAGTATTCTTGCTTAGGAAATCCCATGGACAGAGAAGCTTGGCAGGCTACAGTCCATGGGGTTGCAAAAGAATCAGACACGACTTAGCAACTAAACAACAACAACTGCTCATTGCATGGGAACACAGCAGCTCTTCTGGTCCGTGCACTCTCTTTCTAGGCAAAGAGATTGTTCTCAGAAGAGCCCAATGGCCTACAGTGCCACATCAAAGACTGTGTGCACTGGAGGCAACTCAGGGGTGCTGAACACTGGGGGAAAGTGAGGTAAGACCAGCTGCTGCTCATGGCACATTTAACCGGGAGGTGTGTGTGTGGGGGGCAATCAGGGCGGGGGGAAAGGCTCCTGAGGTACACACAGGATGTCTTCCATGTCAGACGTGATGCAGCACAGGTGACAGACGGGAGATGGCATGTGAGTGGCACAGAGGATGGAGGTGGGATGAGCAGAGGCTAGCATGTGGGTGGCGGTGGTGGATAGTGGGGAGACGGTTGGTGGATGGGAGACATGGATGGAACACGGATAGTGGGTGAATGGGTTGAGGTCCAGGGAAGGGATTTATTTAAAACAATTTTTCATTGGAGTATAGTTGATCCCCTGGAGAAGGGAATGGCTACCCACTCCAGTATTCTTGCCTGGAGAATTCCATGGACAGAGGAGCCCTATGGGCTACAATCCATGGGGTCGCAAAGAGCTGGACATGACTGAACGACTGATCCACACACACACAGTTGATTTACAATGTTGTGTTAGTTCCAGGTGTAGAGCAAAGTGAATTAGCTATACATACACATATACTTGAAGCTGAACCTCCAATACTTTGGCCACTTGAGGTGAAGAGACAGTCTATTGGAAAAGACCCTGATGCTGGGAAAGGTTGAAGGCAAAAGGAGAAGGGGCAGCAGAGAAAGAGGTGGTTGGAAGGCTACACTGACTCAGTGGACATGAGTTTGAGGAAGCTCTGGGAGACAGTGAAGGACAGGGTGGGTTGCAGTCCATGGGTCACAAGGAGTCAGACACGATTTAGCATCTGAACAACAAATACACATATCCACTCTGCTTGAGATTCTTTTCCATATAGGTCATTACAGAGTGCTGAGTAGAGTTCCCTGTGCTGCACAGTAGGTCCTCATTAGTTACCTATTTGACGTGTAGCAGGCTGCATGTGTCACTCAGGGAAAGGACTTGAGATGGAGGTTGGGTGAGGGCTGGACAGGTGGGTAGCTGGAGGGGGGACGGAGGGATGAGGAAGCTGCACAGACACAGGCAGGCTCCAGCCCAGCCCCCCTGGCCAACGATGCAGCCTGTGGCTGTGCCCTCCCCGTGGAAAAGATGGACAGAAAGCCCAGCCCCTGACCATTTTTGGCTTCCCTGATGCTCAAGAGGTGGCCAGGGTACAGCAGCAATGGTAACCTAGGACCCCCTCTGACCCCTTTGGGCCCTGAATGTACATCCTGGCTGCTTCAAAAGATGGCACGACCCTTTCCACCAAACGCTGAGAGCAATCTCCAGTATGTCGGGAGACAAAGCTTCTGTCCATCTTTGATGAAAACAAAGGCAAAAAAAAAAAAAAAAAGTGTGGTCTGTTTTATAAAGTGTGGCAAATTTTAATAATGAAAACCTCAGAACACAGAAAACCGAAACCTTTCTAATTCTGGGCAGCTAAGGAATAATCGTAACGTATTTCAACTTCAGAAGCAAGAAATAACCTTTTATCACCTAATTTAACAATGTTCCTGGGAAAATATGTTAAAAGAATATGAAAATGCTATTTAAATGATAAAATATGCTGTCCTGGATGGCAAGGATTCTAATTGCCAAGCTCAGAGTCCAAACACACTTCCATGCCAGCTCCGACAGACACCGCTAATGACACAGTGTCCGTAACGAGGCACGGCAGAGAGGGTCAGCATCTCTCCTGGGATCTGCCAAAGCCCGACAGCTGTCTGGGCTCCGTGGCACTCATCAACAGCCCTGCCTTGTGAAGTATGAACCGGTTCGGTATTAATATTAATCTGCCAGCACATTAATATTAATCAGTTAATATATACTTCCCATGACAACAAGAGATAAAGGAATCTTATTATGTGGGGGATCAGGGAACACAGAATTTCTAAGTGGATTTCTTTGGGATGCACGGCATGAAGGAGTCTAAGCCTTTTAGGCATGTCGTCTCCGCAGAGAAAGGAACTGGGGCGCGCATGTGGAAATACATGAGCACGAAGCACCCGGGGTGGGATGAATCCTCTCCGGGGCAGGGAGACGTCTCCCCTAGTTGGTGAGCTGGTTGGTGGGGACATGGTGTGGGGGAGGTGTGGGTGGCTCCCACATCTCTTCCTCTCTGAGGAAGAACCGTTCTTGGGAGGAGCAGTCTGCATAGCTCACGAGGAGAAAATACAGTGACAGCCCTAGACCCCCAATCCTCCTGGTCCTGATGAAAGGGGACTGGTGTGCTTCTGGAATTACTTACCTGGGACCTGGCAGGTGCTGAGGACACAAGGGTGTCTCATGCACTTCTGCAGGGGAGGTTGTGCTGTTTTGCTTGAAGGCATGAGTCTCAGGTTACCCGTGTTGCTGGCATCCAGGCGGCTGGCCCTGTCGGTGGCAGAGCCAAGGGCCAGGCCAGACCTGTCTGACTCCATGCCTTTGTTCTAACCATGAGGCAACACTGCCTGGCAGTGTCTGGGGACAGTGGGCTGGCCAGGCAGGGGCTCACAGCAGGTCTCACAGAGCCATCACCACTGGCCTCACGTGGATAGGATGAGTACTCAGGCTGCCCACTCTGGGGTTCCTGGGAAGACCAGCATGTTGAGTGGTGGCAGAGCCCTCTCCCACCAAGGACTGCCTTCCTGCATGCTCATCTGCAGACAGCTTCCAGAGGCAAAGGCACATCTGAGCACAATTAACATTTTAAGCACTAATTATTTTCCTTGGGTGTCTAAGTCTGAGGATCCTTCAATCTCAGTTTAATTGGAGAAAAATGGTCATCAGTTATTGAACAGCGGGAGGGCGGCTCCACACTTCCCCAATACTGAGTCAAGCCGAGAATCATCCAAACATATGAGTCCCCGTGGGCGGGCCACAGGCGAGGGTGCGGTGGGCGGGCCTCGGGCACCCTGCCCTCCCAGACATCTGCCAGGAAGGCTTTGGGGCCGAGTTAATCACTCGCCTTTTTGTCTTTTCCATTTTGCTCCACTTTCTGCAACAGCATCTGTTGCAAGAAAACCAACTGCAAGAGGAAATGGGATTCATTATTAAAAGGAGAGCTTATAACGTTCCCTTCACTCCCCGTTGTACTTGATGATAATCTGAGCTCATAATGAAATCCTCAGGCCCACCCTGGCGAGGCTGGGAGGGCTGGGGGGTTGGCGGAGGATGCCCTGGCCTGCAGCTGAGTGACACGGTGATGCCGGCCCGAACAGACACTGGCTGTTCAGTCCAGTGCCCACAGTTGCCTCTCCCCTCCTCTGGGGGTGGGCACCTGGTGTCCAGGGTCTCATGGGAGAACCATGAGGTTCTCGTGCCCACACTCGTGGAAAACTGAAAGGAACGTTTTATTTTGCTTTGCCTATTTTTTCCCCACTTTGATTCTCTCTGAGCAACCAATTAAAAGACTCATTAGTTCAGGAGCCCTGACAGGGAGCTGAGAAAGTGGCCCCCAGAAGCCTGGCGGCTGGTGAATCGGGGGAGTGAAAGCACTGTTCTGGCAGAAACTTTGTAGACGGGATGGCCTGGCCCAAGGCTGTGGCGGGGTGGGGGTCCAGGACACAGCGGGGTGCTAAATCTGTAGCCTCTCAGGGGACAGGCCCTCAGGTCCAAGTAGCCCTGGGGGTAAATGCACAAGAGACTCTAGGAGAAAGGGTCTGACCCAGTGCATGCCCTTGTGGGGGACCTGAGCCCTGAGTGAGGGCATCAAGTTGTGTGTGCAGCTGGGAAAGCTGAGTTCAGCTGTGTCCATCCGTGGTCATGTGACAGCCCCCTGTCCAAAAGCACATACTCCTACCAGCCCCCCGACCCCACTGGGTAACCTCTCCTAGTCACGCCCTGTGACCCCACTCACTAATGACCCCACGCTGACACCTTCCTGCTCAGAATACCCTTCTCCAGCCCCGCGTCGCTCTCAGCTTCCATATCCCTGGCTGCCCCTCCTTGGGAAGGGATCTGACACAGAGCAGCCTGATGCACTGATGCAGGGCCTGGGTCTTTCCTGGCCTGACCCCGCTGGCCTGCGTCTGGGTGCCGCGGCCCCTCAATCACGTCAGTTGCCTGGGATCACCCTTGACCCAGGCTCCGGCTTCACCAAGGCCCCCGGGCCTGCAGGACTCGGACAATACAGCCTGTATCGAAGGGCAGGAGCTACCCGGAGATCCGAGTGCCTGATACTGCCCCTCCCCATCTGAGGTGGGGGCCCGCCGCAAGTGCCCGCCCTCTGCAGGGGGCCTCTGCCTCCCTTCCCTGGAGCTCTGATCCTAGAGGGGTGGGTCTCCCATCTCAGCAACTTACCTACAGCACCCAGAACCACCCTGGGGGCCACCCAGGGAAGACCTCGCTCTGCTCCCACACTGACCCTGCTGTCCTGGTCAGTGAGGATATGTGTCGATTCCAGATACCCTTGTAGAAGCTCTGGACCCTTAAAGAGAAGCCCACTAGGTTGGTGTCATTTTGACCCAACTGGACTCACGAAGAGACGGAGATGCACACACATGAAGCCACCCAAAGACACAGAGCTGGTCAGTGGCTGAGCCAGGATTTGAACCGAGTGGTCCTTGGCTCTCCTCCCCACCACTGCTTTCTCACAGAGTCGTTCCTGCCTGGAGTCAGGGTCCTGCTGAGTGCGGGACACAGGTTGCCTCTCTCCTTCTCCTCAGCACCTGGCCCCTCACCTGCACCCCACAGGGCCTGTCTCGGGGTTGACTCCAGGACAGGGGATTTTCCCTTGCTAACCCCTCTCCAGCTTCAGCCCTGGCCTCATCCAAAACAGCACCTGGAACATCTCTGATGCCTTCAGACATCTGTGTGCACCCATGGGACATGAGCTTCCCAAACTGACATCTTTCTTTAGACTCCCCTTGGCTCTCTGCCTGCAGTCCTGGCTGCCTTCACCTGGGCTGTGGTCCCTCTTTTCTTGTGGCACCGGCTTCCAGATGAATGAAGGTGGCCTGGCCCCGAAGGTCTGAGCTGTGAGAGTCCCCAGGGAGCCTGTAAGCAGCAGCAGTTCACTGGCCTATAGACTCAGTTTCACCATCTCTATAATGGGAAATCAGTGGTTTTGTGCCCACAGAAAAATGTGTCTCCCAGAGGAAAGGGTGATGTGAACAATCTGGTGAGGAAGTGTGCAGACCGCTCCCCACCCGCCCCCCAGCTGTGTTCTGATGGTAGAAGCCCCTGGGTACCCGGGTCTGGATCACAGCCTCTGTCTTCTCCTCCCCAGCGGGGAGCACTGCCCAGGCTGCAAGCAGAAGTGAACCCCCGGGGAGGAAGCCTCTGTTGAAGGGAACCTGGGCTGCTGGAGGGGACAGTGCCGCAAGCTGCTCAGAGGTGCTGGCACCGGAATGCAGGGGTCACCGTGTGGCTCTGGGAGCAAGCCCTCCTGCTGGAAGCTGTGGCTCCATCTTCTGCCTGGGCAGGTTCCAGACCTGCTCCAGTATTTCATCTCCTCTCATGGAAAATGGCTTGATAACGGTTACTGCGGGGAGGGTGGCAGGAGCTCATCCACGGGAGACGAAAAGCAGAGTGCCCAAGTCTATGAAGTACCTGGGGCAAATTTAGATCCAAATGCCCAGTATTACAGGGTTCCCAGGTGGCGTTAGTGGTAAAGAACCCATCTGCCAATGCAGGAGACATAAGAGACGTGGGTTCGATCCCTGGGTCGGGAAGACCCCCTCAAGGAGGGCATGGCAACCCACTCCAGTATTCTTGCCTGGAGACTCCCGTGGACAGAGGAGCCTGGTGGGCTACAGTCCATAGTGTTGCAGAGTTGGACATGACTGAAGTGACTTAGCATGCAAGCTCAGTATCACACCAAGGGATAGCCTGACTCTCACAGTCCCTCCAGGTCAAAAGAAGAACTGGTTTGGGTGAGATGAGAGCACATATAGCCTCCAGCCTGAGGGCAGCCTTCCCCTTGGTTCCTGATGAGAGGTGGGTGCTGCACAGGGCAGTTCTGTTCACAGTCCCTTACTCATCTCCTCCTGCTGCCCATTCTGAGAGAAACAGGAACCTCCATCCCCTGGACTGCACTCAGAACTTGTCAGGAGTGTAAAGTTTGCAGCTGCACCCAGTGGGTGGCTGCAGGGGGAGTCAAGACCAGCCTTCAGGCTGCTTCTACTGGTCTCCACCAAAAAGCCATGCCCCACGTGTGCAGGCGAAGACAAGTTCAAAGCTCAGAAGACATCTTTAGAATTGCTTTTGTCATGAAACATTTCATTTACTCAAAAGAAAATGTGTAGCATATAATGTACATGGTATAAAGAAAAAGAACACAAACATCCAGGCATTCACCACCCAGCTTAAGAAACAGAGCTTTATTAAATAGTATCAATATCACCCAGATTCCCTTGACCCCTCTCCAACATCCCCATCCTGCCCGGCCAGGATGCCCACTGCACTGGATTTTGTGTTTATCATTCCCTTGCCTTTTAAAGGTCATTTTTCTTTTACATGTGCTTATACTCCTAAGCAACTTGTTTATTTTTGCAAGGTAGCTTGGAATTAGCCATGGTGGGAGCAGTTAGATCATGGACATCGGACAATGTGACAATGCTACACATCAGGGCTTGATTGGTTTGTTCCCTGCCCCCAAAGCCCATTTACCAGTGTGTGCCTGGTTGCAGGCCACCTCCAGGAGGGAGGCATCACCTTCTGGAAGAGGCTCCTGTCAGCTGAGGTCAAATCTCTGAATTAAGGGTGCAGCTGTGAGCCATTAGCAGTCCACACTCACGGTGGCAGGTGATGGGTGCCTCACCGGGAAAGCAGAGCTGGGCGGGACACCCACAGCATCAACTGCAAAGAGTTATAGCAAGATCCAGATAAGATGTGACCCCACAAATCTGTCCCCCTCGTGTTTTATTCTGTGGCTCACAGTATTTACAGGCCACTCCCTGGAGTCAAGCACATGCTTACCAGAGCTCTTCCCAACCTGAAATTATTTATGACTTGGCATTCAGGGAGGAAAAGCAATTTTCTCGAAATGTCTGATGTCGTGATATATAGTCCGTTTGACATGCATGTGCCCAAGCCCACTGCTCTGTGGGTCTGCCCCTCAATTACTATTATCCTGAATTAGCAAGGAAAATTAATACTGTTTGGCAGGATCCTAACTCAAATAGCATCCAAACAAAATGCCTAGAGAATCTTCTAGAAAAATACATACCTTGGAAGAAATTACCAAATGCACCAGTTATTTGGCCAGAGCACCGTTTCCCAGGGCTCTTTGGTTAAGTGATGCTGGACTGAGGTCTGGTTTCCTGGCTCATGGAGCCCCCTCCTAGCTACTCAAGGTTTCATGGCCATGTATGGGTCACATCCCTTTACTGTAAACTCTAAGAACCGTGTGCATGCACGTTAAGTCGTGTCAATTGTGTCTGACTCTGTACAACCCCACGGACTGTAGTCCTCCGGCCTCCTCTGTCCATGGGATTCTCCAGGCAAGAATACTGGAGTGGGTTGCCATGCCCTCCTCCAGGGGATCTTCTTGACCCAGGGATCGAACCCATGTCTCTTGTTTCCTGCATGGGCAGGTGGGTTCTTTACCACTAGCGCCACCTGCATGAACGGAGAAACAAATTGTGGCCTATCCATACAATGGAATTTTACTGTCCATAAAAAGAAACAAACTACACCACGGATGACGCTCACAGACCTCACGTTGAACAAAAGAAGCCTTTCTGTACGTACTGCAGTATCTCAGATAAAATTCTACAATAGGCAAAACTAATCTCTAGTGTCAGAATAAGATGGGTGGTTACCCGAGGGATGGGGTGGAGGGAGTTGAGCGAGCAGGCATATAAAACAATGTTCTGGAGGTGAAGCAAATGCTGTATATCTTGATTGGGAAGATGGTATACATTTGTCAGAACTCACTTACACAGTGTTTTCCTGTATATAAATTATACCTCAATTAAACTGATAAAAAATTGTGTGAATACGTTTTAGAACTCTAAAGTGCCGTGTTAAAAACACTGCTATTTCTGCTTTACAGATATCATGCTCATATCTCAGAAACCAAATGGCAATTCCTGGAAGGAAAAGGCTTTTATAAAACTGAAAAAAAGAAGTGAATTCAATGACATTAGCAGGGATTTCCCTGGTAGTCCACTGGCTAAGACTCCGTGCTCCCAGTGCACAGTGCCCAGGTTTGATCCCACACACTGCAACCAAAGATCCCACGTGCCACAACTAAGATCAAGTTCAGTCAAACAAATAAACAAAAATAAATATAAAAGTGTTTTTCTTTTTTTAATCACATTAGCCACTGTTAATTTTCAATGATCCTTGAGTAAGCAAAGCAATTTGGGGGAAAAATCTGCTCTCATAAAGGAAGCCTTTAGGCACATACGGGAGGGAGGAGCCAGGAGAGTGGGGGCTGGAAGTGCAGGGAGGCTGGGATCAGATAAGATTTGGGGGGTGACTGGGTGCAGTGGCCACCATGGAAGCCCAGCGACACTGCTCACAGATGAGTTTCCCTCCAGAGATTGCTCTCGGCTGGGCTGCAGAAAGTCGCCTCACCCAAGGTCACATCTTCCCTGGGGCTGTCTGCATCCAGTGACTGGCTGATGCAGACTGTAAAGGCTGCAGCCCCTTGCATGAATTCAGCGCCATCCCAGCTCCAAAGCTCCATGTGGAGCTGGCTGGCTATATCACATTCTGACTTCTCCCTCTGCCCACTCTTGCTTCCCTCCCTTGCCCCACAAGTGTTGATCCAAGAGAACACCCTCTCCACATACTTCCTGCACTTCCCCAGGGTCTGCTCTGCAGGAATCTGACCGTTGGTGCCAGAGATCTCAGAAAGCAGATGCTAAGGCGAGGGACAATGGAGTTGGTTGGCTCTTGCCTCTCTGACAGGGTATCGAAAGACTCTCATCTTCCGCAGAAAGAGGACTTCACAGTAGGAGTAGCAGAGCTTCAGAGAAGGTTAATTCTGAGCAATGTCAAGCACCTGATGGAGAAGGAATGGGAACGGGAGAAATGGGGTGGGGATATCTGGATGGATGGATGTAAAGAGGAAAGGGACTATACTCCTGAGAGAGAAGAAGGACCCAGAAATATACATAGAACTTGATTCTGAGGGTGTCAGGCGAGAACGCAGAACATCAAGTTGAATAAGGAGGAACAATTCATAGGGGAGCACTCTCCTGGGATACAGGATTGAGGAGTATGGCAAGGACCCCATATGCTGCTGCTAATACAGTGCTAGGATGGCTCTTAGAAACACAGGGAAGGCTATGGTCCACACAAATGAAGTAGACAAGATAAAACTGCTGTGGCAGACAGTGCAGGAAGAGATCAAAAGGCTCACAAAGGTGATCATGCCGGGGTGATGGATGAAAGGCTGGAGAACTCACCACATGACTGTGTTTTGTAGGAGGACCTGGAAGGTGCTCCCCTGTCTAAAGCAATAGAGAATGCACTGGTGAGAGGGGCACCAGTATCAATGAGAAGCTCAGCAGTAGCTCTCCTATGTAGGACAGGACTGAATAAAGAGCCGTCATTAGAGATCAGGAGTCCCTGTTATCAAGGGGAGATGATAGGCTCATGAAATAATATTACAAAACCCACATGGCAGTGCTCAGCCATCATAAACAAATTCTAATGAGCGGCAATGTCAGGGCATCAACCAAGAGGAGCTGACCTGCAGAAAGCTATGAAGAAGGTTAATAGAACATGGCATCACAAGGGCAAGAAAGATGGGCAGCCATCAAGGGTATTGATCATCATATATAATGTGAAGAAGCCAAAGATGGACAACCAGGAGGCTGTTTCAATAAAATGGCATGATCTCTGGACCAGTTTTCAAATCCAGAACTCAATGACTTAAGGGACGTTGGGTCCCGAAAGGACGAACCTTATATCATCATGGCAACTGTGCATAGCAGGCCTTCCTCAAAGTGACTGGCAACCATTTATTTGGATAAGTGCATGCTGCAGGGGTTGGGGGAAATGACACCTAAATATGTCTAGATTTTTGTCTGAGTTGACATTTGTATCTAGGGACTTGGCTTTTGGGAACCGGACCTGTCATGTAGCCTTCCTGGTACAGTGAGAGAATATAGGGACCGGGTAATAAATTTGTCAACAAAGCTCCATATAATCAAAGCCGTGGTTTTTCCAGTGGTCGTGTATGGATGTGAGAGTTATACCATAAAGAAGGCTGAGCACCGAAGAACTGATGATTTCAAACTGCGTTGCTGGAGAAGACTCTTGAGCGTCCCTTGGACTGCAAGGAGATCAAACCATTCAATCTTAAAGGAAATCAACCCTGAATATTCATTGTAAAGACTGATGCTAAAGCTGAAGCTCCCATACTTTGGCCACCTGATGCAAAGAGCTGACTCACAGGAAAAGACCCTGATGCTGGGAGAGATTGAGGGCAAGAGGAGAAGGAGATGAAAGCGGATGAGATGGCTGGATGGTATCATTAACTCAATGGACATGCGTTTGAGAAACTCTAGGAGATAGTGAAGGACAGGGAAGCCTGGAGTGCTGCCATTCACGGGATCAAAGAAAGTCAGACATGACTGAGCAACTGAGCAACAACAATAAATGGCCCGTATCTGCCTCAAGTCAGGTCCACAGACTCCCCAACTCCAATGGTCATTTTTCCCATCTCTGAATTTACAACTTAAATGAACACATGTGAGAGATGGCAGAGCCCCTATGTCCTGACCCATGAGATAAGAGCTACCATAAGGAATGCCGAGGAAGCCTTTGGAATTTACTGTACTCCCTGAGCCAAGATATTAAATCAAAGGTAATATTTGATTTTCCATTTTGCCATTCCTGGGGAAATGGCAGAGATTAGTGCTACCTTTAAAAACCTAAAAGATGCAGGAGTAGTCGAACCATCAAATTGCCATGTAATTCACTAGTCTAGTCCCTACAAATGACAAATGGATACTGGAGGATGACAGTAGATTGCTGCAGACTCTCAAGCTGTAGCCCCAATTGTAACCACTGTGTCAGGTGTGGTATCTTTGCTAGATTTACGTGGCCTTGGGTACATGGTATATGGCCATGGTTTGACAAATAGATTCTTTTCCATCCCTGTCAAAAAAGAGCATCAGAAACAGTTTACGTTGACTTAGAATGGACAACAGTAGATGTTTAGTTTGCTCCAAAACTACTTTAACTCTCCTGTCCTCTGTCATATTATAGTCCCAATAAACTTCCTGCACATAAATCTCTGTCTCAGAGTCTGCTTTCCCAAGGAAGCAAGCATGCAAAAGCTTGAAACAGAAATACAGCTTTGCAATCAGAGGCCAAGCCCTGGTTCAGGGCCTGGCAAGACTGGGGCCCTGGCAGAAGCCCTGAGCAGAGTTGATTCAGATAGGATCATGTCCGTAACTGCAAGGACTAATAGTGTGACTGAAGCAAAAGGCCGGATTCTTTCTGGAATCTAAGCTGTACTAAGAAGCATAGCAACTAGAAATTAGGTGATTAAAACCAGGCTGAGACCAGGCACTAAAACATGCCTGAAAAATGGGAACCTGTTGTGCCATTCAGCCAACTGGAAGAAGGGAAGCTGTTTTCAGTACCACGGACAGCTCCTAATAGTGTGTGCCTTTTTTTTTTTTTTTTTCCCCTTTCCCCTTTTAAAAACAGAACAAAGCAAAATTCTTTGGCCCAGGCTGTGTTCTTCCAGGAGCCCTTGGAAATGCACTGTGTGAAGTCTGTCAAAAAACATCACTGTGGATAACCAGGTGAAGTCCTGGCCATTAGCTTGATCAAGTGAAATGACTGCAACTGAGTCTCAACATCACGAACTTTTCAGAAGGCTCAGAAGCCAAGATGCACACAAGATACCAGTTCTGGGGGCCAATACAAAAATAAAGCCTTTCTCACTAGAAGGGTTCAACGTCCAGTGAGGAAGACAGGCAGGTGAACATGCAATGGCCTTTAGGGGGTCCTTGAACCTCTGGAGATGGTAAGCTGGGAAGCAGTGTGTGTGGGTGTGTGTGTGTCGGGGTTGGGGGGCAGGTGAGAGAAAGAGAACTGGAGAATAGAGAAAAGAAGAGGAAGAGGAAGGCCCCCAAATGTTAGGATCCACTCTTCCAGTTGAAACTCCATGTTGTGGTTTAATCTCGAGAGTCTAAGAGTATGTCTTAGGCTGCCAGCCTAGGCCTGATTCACAGTGACTCTCCTTTCCCTGGAAAGGGTGCTTCCACCAATTCTCTGAAGTGACCTCAGCCAGTCTGGGTCTGACCTCTGACCCAGACTCACTTTCAAATGGCCACACAGCCCACAGGCCACAGGGAAGCCCCAAGTCTTCTTGCCTGAGAGGTGCTCAGATGTTGAACTTTAGTGTGGCACTCGGTATTCATGACACAGGTCTGCAAACGTACCCACAGCCCTGGGGGCCACTGGGGCTGTCCCCTCACCTTCAGGGGCTGGGAATTCCTGCTGAGGAACCCCACAACCCATAGTGAGGCACTCTTGTAGGAAGCTGCGAGAGGTCTGCTTGATGACCTTCTTTGACTTTCTCCACTCAGGCTTGCTGCACAGGTCTAGCACAGCCTCACGTTTGCATTTAATTCCAGGACAACTTGTAGGCATTTATTACAAATTGATTTAGAAAGTATCTTAAAGCACAGATTTCTTTTAAAAATTAGTATGGAAGGATTGATATGGAATGTGACAAGGCCCCCATCCTTACTCCTGCTTCTTTCTGAGAGTTAAGCTCCTCTACCTAGGCTGCACCTGACCAAAGCCTTGAGTGTGTGGCACCACTTGCCTGGCGTTAGGCTTGTCAGGTTCTCTACGTGTGTGTCAGTCACTCAGTCGTGTCTGACACTTTGCGACTCTAGGGACAGTAGCCCTCCAGGTTCCTCTGTCCATGGGATTCTCCAGGCAAGAATACTGGAGTGGGTAGCCATTCCTTTCTCCAGGGGATCTTCCCAAGCCAGGGATTGAACCTTCGTCTCCTGTACTGCAGGCAAACTCTTTACCATCTGACCCACCAGGGAATGTTTATCAGCCCAAAGCCCATCAGATGCCTTGATCTTCTCTTTCCGAGAGATGCCTAGAGCCTGGATGTCAGAGAAGAGAGCTATCATTTTCAAACTATTACCTGAGCATTCAGGGAATAGTAGAAGAGACAAATGTGTTTTTGTAAATACATAATACCTGTGAACTCTTGGGAACAGTGTTTTTGGGACTGGTGGACTAAGCCTTGAATTCCATTTAACACACAAGCAGACACACAATTTCACACCCATGCATTCATAAATGTAAGTACTCCTCGAGTTTCATGCTGTGATTTGCAGCAAAAAGTAAATGAATAACTTAATTCCTATTTATTAACTAGCCCTGAGCATACAGGATAAAACAAGTGTTATTTGCGATGAATAAGTCCAGACATTGTATGAAGTGTCTGAGGATAATCAGAGCCTCAGGGGAGGAAGACAACTGGTCACCCAGTTCTGAAGAAGGGGAGGGAAGGAAGGAGGGGAGGTTTTCTGCTTCTGTGACTTCCGGGGGAATGAGTGCAGATAGGGTGAGGGCAACCTTTCTCTGCTTGTTATCATTCTGTCTCGTTGGGAGTGGGAGAAGCATCAGTTTGGGCTGGTAACAGCCATGGCTGAGGGTGGACTGAGAAGCAGATTAGGAGTTTGGAACACATAAAAGAAGAGTCACCTAAAAGGAGACTCTGTCTAAAATCTCCATGAACTTACATTTCACTTTCTCCCTTTCTCTCTGTGGGTGGAAATGGAGAGAGGAAGGTCAAGACATGCCCTGTGACTTCAACTGATCAATGGATTTCTGAAGGGTGGCAGGGCTGGGTAGGGAGCTGTGTCTTGAATTTGGACACAGCCCACAGCAGGGAGTTCAGCTGGAAGGGGGGACAGGCAAGATTCTTACAGCCTCAATTAATCCTGGCAATTTCCTCTCCTCCCCCTGTCCCCATCTCTGGCCAGGCAAGCATGTGTGCCCTTGTTAAAGAACTTGAGCCCCATCTTCCCACATGTCCAAAAGAACTAATATTGACATCAGAATAAAAGCACCCGGGTCTGTATTGGCTTTCTGACTCATTGGGTATCCATGACTCCCTGCATCTGACAGAACTGAAGTTTTGCAGTAATATGGGAAAGTGTTTTGTAAATTCCACTCGGCTACAGCCTGCCTGGGTTGTGGCGTTTTGCCAAAAAGCCAGGGATGGAGACCTCAGAATGGCCACAGAGTCTTTACAAAGGTTGACACAGATCCTCCTGTCTCTACAATTGTGCCATCTCCCCAATTAATTTTAATGACTCTGGGAAAGGCAGAGACCAAATGTTGCCCAAATTTTCCAAACACACACTTTCAAGGCCATTTGAAGTGGCCAGTCCGTGACCTCCATCTTCTCACACTGGCCGAGGATGGCCAGGGAGGATGGGAGACACAGAGTCCCCAGATCAGCCCTGGGATGTTATGAGCAGGCTGAGATTATGATATATTTATCTAGCAGAATGTTCTCTAGCTACATGTCATATCCTCATCAAGAATGGGAAAAGGGTAATTGGATTTAAATGTCAAGATGTTCCCAGTGTAGGGTGGAAGGCACATATCTATTTTCTCAGCTACGCTGTTTTTTTTTTTTTTGTCTTATGATAATGAAAACTGCAACCACTTGTTGCTGAGGATGACAGGAGAAAATTCTCCAGGATTCGGAGCTAAATGGTGAGTCACAGCCCAGGGGCCAGGTGGGCGACTATCAAATGCAGGTGTCACGCAACAGGTGGTCAGGGAGAGAGGGAGAACCCAGCATCAGGCACGGGGACAGGCTGGGCAGAGGACAAGCTGGAGAAGGCCCTGGGGGAGCCCCAGGGGAAGTAATGGCTACAAAACCCAGCCTGGGAGGAGGGCGTGGCAAGCCCAGGCACTCCCTGAGGATAACTCCTTCTAGGAGTTCTGTTCTGTGGCCTTTTCCTTGATTTTGTGAAGCTGACTGTAAGGACCTGACAGCAAGGGGAAGTAAACTGTCTCAGCTCTAATCCAGGCCACCCTTATCCCTGGTCACCAGGCAGCTGATTTCTACTGCAGCTCTGAATGTATGTCCCACTGGCTCTGCACTTGGATGGAGAAGGACAGTGACACAGCACACATTCTTTATTTCCTGTATGTTGGGGACAGGGCTGCGGGCTGTATCCTACAAGGCCACAGACCTCCAACTTCTGTGATGGAGGGAGGTGGGGGAGCAGGGTAGTGTGTCCACTGGTGCTAGACCATCTCTTCAGGAACAGGAGGGGAGTCCGGCCAGGACACTTCCCCAGCCCCAAGGACCTGGGACCTCTGCAGTGTCCCAGCCCCCCAAACTGCCCACACACACTGTCTGCCAAGTAGGTGGTCGCCCTGATTGTCCCGGCAGGCACGGACTGTGCACCTAGTCTGAGCTGAAGCAGGGCTCCCCGAGTGCCTCACAAAGGTCCTCAGGGAGATCGCTTATCTGCAAAAGCAAAGCCCTGCTCTCCGGAGATGAGTGCATGCGTGCCAAGTCGCCTTGTTTGTGTCCGACTCTTTGCAACCCTATGGACTGTAGCCCACCAGGCTCCTCTGTCCATGGGACTCTCCAGGCAAGAATACTAGAGTGGGTTGCCATGCCCTCCTCCAGGGAATCTTCCCAACCCAGGGATTGAGCCCCTGTCTCCTGTATTGGCAGGCAGATTCTTTACCTACTGAGTCACCAGGGAAGTCCCCTCTGGAGATGCAGTGCCTGGCTAAAGAGACAGCCAGGTGGGAGGGGAACTGGGTTAGCCTAGGGTGAGGTGAGAAGCCTTTTTATGTGCCAGCAGGAAGCACCACTCACTCCTTCTCTGGGAGGGCCCCTTGAGATCCTGCCTGAATCCAGGGTTGAGCCCTGGGTTAGACTAACGCCTCCTCCCCTGACAATATCCAGGCTTCTAGTTGACGAGGAGAGTCAGTCTCCCCAGTTGGGAGTGGAGTCCTAGAGGGCCCCCGGGGGTGGCAGGCAGGACCCCAGGGCAGTACCAAGTCTGGCTTAATCAGTTTCTGGCCAGTGCTTCACTGCCGGTTCTCCTCAAAGCACCTGGACTTTGAAGTTCTCTCTAATCCACCCTCCAGCCTCCTTTCCTGCTCTTCAGGGCCCAATTCTCAGTTCAGTAAGCATGACTGATAGGAATAGGAATGGAAGCAAGTCATTGAGCCCGAGGGCAGAGTTTGGACTGCTGCTAGGAACTTGGTGGGGGCTTCCCTGGTGGCTCAGTGGTAAAGAATCTGCCTGCCAATGCAGGAGGCATGGGTTCGATCCCTGGGTCGAAAAGATCCCCTGGAGAAGAACATGGCAACCCACTGCAGTATTCTTGCTTGAAGAATCCCATGGACAGTGGAGCCTGGGGCGCTATGATCCATGGGGTCACAAAGAGTCGGACATGACTGAGTGACTAAACAGCAACAAGAACAGGAACTCCGAGGCGCATAGGCTTAGGAAGAGATTCCAGAGACTGCCTCTGCCCAAAAGGCCTCCAGGGCTATCTCCAGGCTGAGTCCATGCAGGGGAGCAAGGCTAGAGGCCCTTCCAAGAGAAGGCTGGGGCTCAGGTGTCTGTCTGGTCACCACAAGTTCTTGGCTTGGTTCCTCAACAGGGAGCTGTCTGCCTTGTCAAAGGTGAGATGACACCTTTGACAAACGTCCCTGGTGGCTCAGACGGTGAAGAATCCGCCTGTAATGCAGGAGACCCGGGTTCGATCCCTGGGTCAGGAAGATCCCCTGGAGAAGGGAATGGCTACCCACTCCAGTATTCTTGCCTGGAGAATCCCACGGACAGAGGAGCCTGGTGGGCTACAGTCCATGGGGTCGAAAAGAGTCGGACATGGCGGAGTGGCTTAACACACAAGGACGTGGAGGAGGTATTTGATTCCATTCACAGGTGTGAGTGATCCTACTGGTGGAAGGCAGAGTCTGATTTTCTGTGGCTGATGTAGACAGAAGTGTGTGTGTGTGTGTGTGTGTGTGTGTGACACAGAGAAAGAGAGGGAGGGAGAAAAGACGGACTAGGGCGGACCCCCCAGCCGCCTGTGGGCTGGGAACCAGGAGATGGGTCAGTGCTCAGCTGCAGGTTGGCAGTGCCCCCTCTCCCATGCACGTTCTCACGCTGCCAGGGCCGTACTTGGTGCCTTTGCCCATCAATCTGTGAGTTCTCTTCTCCAACCCACTCCCGCTTACTCTGCGTGTGAAGTGTTTGAAGCCTTGTCTGGAGGTGACCCCTCACCCCCTGCTGGGAAGCAAGGTGGCTTCTGTGGTAGGATGAGGGGGTGGGGGAGGGAACCTGAAGCTGACCCTGCCTCTCCTCTCTTCCATCTCTCCCCAGCCAGGCTGTGTCCAGGGACTGTCTTTGTCTCTGCCAACAGCTGGGATTTTTCTAACAGAAAGCCAGGTCTGACACTGCTCCCTGCCAGCAAGCACATACCTTTGAAGGTTGCCTCCTCCCAGCCTGAGGCCTTGGGCTTCTCCACCTGAAATTGACTATAGCCTCTAGCTTCTCTTGACTGAGGTGCAAAGGACCCTGGGACAAAGACCCTGCTCACCCTCTGCTCAACTTGATGCAGGGAGTGGGGATGTTGGCTTTGGGGACCAACTTGGGGGGATTGATGGTTGTCACTGGGACCTCACCCCCAACTCTCCATGCACAATCTTTACTCTCCCGTCTCCTGGGTAGGAAAGGTACTCAGGGTAAGTCAGAGCTCCCAGGGAGGGGTGCTAGGCCTGATGGGAGGGGCAGCTCTGGGGGCAGGAAGCTGGGTCCCCACTCCCACTGGACTCTGGAGCTGCCTCTCCTGCCCGGCACAGTTGCCCTCCCACCTTCTCTCTGCACTGAGCTCCTATAACTGGAGTGACAAAGGCAGTGCATACTCCTTGGAGGTAGGAGCCTGGGATCTGGCCTGGCCAGCCACCACCTCCTCCCCTTCCTCCCCACCCCACGCGAAAGCAGCACGCCAAGTCATGCCATGGGGGCACACCCCAGCAGACACACCCCAATGCTGTCTGCTCATAGAGAAAGGAGCCTTAACTTGGAGAACCCACAGATGGTCAACTGAAGTCTCTGCAGCAGGCTGTGGATGCACAGGGGTCCCCCCCAGATCTGTGCTGCTAGATGTCAGGTGTGCCACACTCAGGAAGCTGCCACTCTGAGGTCACATGTTCTCTGGAAGCTGGAGCTAAAACCAGGGCTGATCTATCAATCATACTCCATCTTGTCCAGAGAGGGCTGAGGATGGCATACAAGACACGACAGCATAAATTAAAAGAGGGACTGACAAAGGAAAAACAAGAGAGGGGCTATAAATGGATCCTGAAGCAAAGCTGAAAGTTGCATTTCACACTGACATATTCGCTGGAGAATAGGCTGTGATATAATGAAGAATATAGCTGGTCTTTATCCTCAGGTTATTGGCAGAGAGTTCATAAAAACCCTTGGAATTTCCTGAGTGGTAGGGGTCTTTGTTATGCTAACGAGGGGCCTCTTGCTGGCCCTCCTGAGAGCTTCAGGATGGGAGCTGGCCACCAGAAGAAGGGTCAACCATCTGCTTAGAGGACAGGAAATTTCAGCCCCTGACAGAAGAGGGGTGGGGCCCTGGAGGCTGAGTTCCGCCCTTTGGTCAATGACTAACTGATCACGCCTCCATTCAGAAACCTCAGTAAAAACACTGGACCCTGCAGCTCATGGGGGCTCCTGGTTAAACACAATGGCGGCCAGGAGGGTGACATGGCCTGACTCCACGGGGAAGGACACGGAAGCTCCGGGCTCAGGACCTTCCTACACCTGCTCTGTATGCCCTTTATAATGAAACTCTAACTGCAAATATCCTGCTTCCCTGGGTTCCGCGAGGCTTTCCAACTAGCTATCAAACTTGAGGGGATCATGGGATCCCTGAATTTGCGCAGGGTGGGTAGCCTGGGGACCCCACTTGTGGCTGGAGTCTGCACGAAGCTTAGCTGTATGGAGGACTGTGACCTCCTGTGTGAGGTCTGATGCCAACTCTTGAGTGTTACAACTGTATTGTAGTTCCCACTGCACTCCTAGTCGCAGGAGAAACAGAACACAGGCACAAGCTTCCAAAGGGCCAACGCGGAACCAGGATTCTTGCCGACCTCATCCTTAGATTAAGGGCAGTCATGAGCTTCAGGGAGCTGTTTTCCAGACCTTCCAAAGAAAGAGACAGCATCACAGGGAACACATCCAGCTCTTGGCTGGGCTTATAGCCCAACGCTCAGTGTGGTGGCAGACCTGGCCGGGCTCCAGCATGTGGATGAAAGGCCCCCACACCTGCACCCCAATCTCTGCCACGTGATCAAGGTGCTGAAATGTCTGTCCATTAACTTGGAGAACCCACAGATGGTCAACTGAGGCTATGAGCTGCTTCGGGTGGAAATGGGGTCTGAGGCAGCCAGCAAGGAAAACAGAACAACCTCACACCTCTCCACTGCCCAGGCTCTTCTTGGGCAAACCAGAGAATTGGGCCACATAGGGCCCAGGGCTCCAAGGGAAGAACTTGAACTTGTCTCCAATCATTGTGTACAGACATCCAGACACATAAAGACACATCCCATGAGCTGAAGGTTGTGAGCCGAGTCCCCCTGAAACCGAGTTCCCCTACAAGTTTAGGATTAACCTCTCTATCCAAAACTTTATTCTTTTTCCTGTCCTGTGCCTGTTTCCCTCAGGATTGAGGTGCAGCAAAGAAAAGGGGGATTGAAGCTGAACAAGACCCTGCAGGGCCTTCCTGGGTACAGAGGCCTTTCTGTGTCCCATTTATGGTTCACAGAAAAAGGCTTCAGTCTCCTCCAGCTTCCCCGAGTTTCTAAGAGCAGATTCAAGCAGTTACTATTTAGGGAAATGAGGGAAGGCAGAAACAAAGGAAGAGCAGTCAAGAGACAAGAGTTCAGCAACAAAACAGAGTCCCAGTTCCTCCTCAAAGGACATGTGGCTGTTCTGCAGGAACTAAGACCCCCCCATCCAGGTGGAGGGTGGTGACAACGTGCTGAGGACAGGTGTGTAGACCCCAGACTGGCTGGCGCCGGAGGCTGATGACTGGGATTCCTGAAACACTACCAACCAATCAGAAGAAAGGCATTCCCCCTGCAGCCCTCACCCCCAATGTTACCTTTAAAATCCTTATGGCCTGGGGTTTCCCTGGAAGTCCAGGGGTTAAGACTAGGAGCTCCCAGTGCAGGGGGCATGAGTTCCATCCTTAATCGGGGAACTAAGATCCCACTTACAACTCCCAAAATAAATAAACAAATGCATGCTAAGTCACTCCAGTCCTGTCTGACTCTTTGTGAGCCCATGGACTGTAGCCCACCAGTCCCCTCTGTCCATGGGATTTCCCAGGCAAGAATACTGGATTGGGTTGCCATTTCCTCCTCCAGGGGATCTTCCCAACCTAGGGATCGAACCAACACCTCTTAAGTCTCTTGCATTGGCAGGTGGGTTCTTTACCACGAGTACCACCTGGGAAGCCCAAGTAAACAAATAAAGTTAAAAAACGAAAAACACCTTATCATGCTCCAGCCAGCCAGGAGGATGGATTTGAGACAAGCCGTGTCTCCCATCTTCTCGGCTGGTGCTCACTCAATTAAGAAACCTTTCTGCGCTCCAAACTCCGATGGTTCGGTTTGTTTGGCTCCACTGTGTGTCAGATACACAAACCTGGGTTTGACAACAAAACAGCAAAGGGAGCAGCAGCAAGTGCCAGACCCAGCGAGGGGCAGCGGCAACAATACTTTCCAAAGAAAAAGAGGACGGGACTGCATATCCCCGGCTGAGCTCATCCCCACATTATCTCATTGAATTCTCATAATGACCTTGTGAGGAAGGCTCTAGGACTAATCTTACACCCAATTTACAAATAGGAAAACTAGGCTCAGAGAAGTGAAGTCTCCCTGCTTCATCCTTGCCCCACCCCAGTTGTTCCTGCACACAGCACCAGAGTGATCCTCTACAATGTGAATCAGAAAAGGTTATTTCCTTGTGAAAGCGCCTCAATCACATCCCACCTGTGGCCCGCCACCCCCGAGCTGGTACCCAAGGACAGTCCTGCCTGGTAATTTGCCCTGTGATCCCCTCTCCCTGCATGTGGGAGACCAGCCCCCAGTACACAACACGCAGGAGCCAGCTAACATGATGCATGCCGCTTCTGAGGGTAAATTATAGAGACACTGAGATGCCCCATTTGGTCTGCCCTGTCCGGCTTCCTTGCTCTGAAAGAAGCCAGCTCCCAGGTTGTGGATTGTCCTATGGAGATGCCCATGCAGCAAGGAACCGAGGGAGTTCTAGGGCCTGGGAGGAACGACTCCTCCCAAAAGCCGTTTGGTTGGTCTTAGATCCGCCCTCAGTCAAACCTTCAGATGAGCCTGCCGCCCTGACTGAACCTTGACTGTGCTGCATCTCCCTCTGAGCTCTCACTGGGTTTCCCTCCAAATTCCACTGGTGACTGAGGCCTGGAGCTCTTGGGACGCCCAAAAGGCAGGGCACTCTGGTACAAAACAAGGGTGGACCCATTTCATCTGCCTCTCACTGCTGCTAGACGCCAGCAGAGCAGTTCCCTGCATTTTGCCAGCACCTGGTCAGATGCTCTTCCTGCCTGTTCCCAGCCCCTCCCATAGGACAAGATGTGGTCCACAGAGGGTGGATTGAAAGTTGGACCAGAGCAGTCGGCACCATGGGTGTGAGCTTGCCTCCAACCTGAGGCCCAAGGCTCCCTCAAGGGGGCAAGCCTGCCTTAGGATGCATTCTTTGCCTGGGGAGCGCCAGCCCCCCTGGACCCCAGCTCACAGTCTCCCAGGGAGCTGGAAGGGGTGGGGTCTACCTCCCTCTCTCCCCTGCTCCAGGCTTCCTCACGCCTCTCTTCCCGAGTGGGCAGTGAGTCTCTTGAGGACAGGTCGGTTCAGTCCATGGCAGTCGCTCAGTCATATCTGACTCTTTGAGACCCCACAGACTGCAGACACCAGGCTTCCCAGTTCATCACCAACTCCCGGAGCTTGCTCAAACTGATGTCCATTGAGTTGATGACGCCATCCAACCATCTAATCCTCTGTCATCCCCTTCTCCTGCCTTCAATCTTCCCAGCATCAGGGTCTTTTCAAATGAGTCAGCTCCTCGCATCAGGTGGCCAAAGTATTGGAGCTTCAGCTTCAGCTTCAGTCTTTCCAATGAACACCCAGGACTGATCTCCTTTAGGATGGACTGGTTGGATCTCCTTGCAGTCCAAGGGACTCTCAAGACTCTTCTCCAACACCACAGCTCAAAAGCATCAGTTGATGCCTTTAAGGACAGGTGCACACCTTGATACCTGCAGCCAGCCCCAACAAGGCCAGAGGAGAGACCTGGACGAGCCAAATCCAAGTATCGGGACATACTGGAAGCTCTCTCCTGAGACTGCTGAAGCCCCTGGGGCATGGTTATGTGAAGTCCAGCCTGAACACACCCCTTCTTCACCTGGCCAGTTGGCACTACTCCATCCCGCTTCTTTGGATCTAGCAGCTACCCTGAAGTACATCCATCATTGAGGGGTGCTCTGTGAAGTTCTGGGAAAAGCCAGGGGAAGAAGCAGATGCTACCCAGGAAGCTGAGGGGTATCACCACCCCTGCACAGGAGCCACCCCAAAGCAGCAGCTGCAAACGACCAGATGGAGGACACAAACCCCACCCCTCGCCCAAGCTGGGGCCGGGAGAGGATTCTGAACCAGATGGGACTGTTTATTATCCTGAATTTGTCCAAGAAACCAGGGATTGGACAGAATATACCTGAGAGAGTAGCTAAATAATTGGGCATGAAGTGGACTGGAGTGGGTGGTCTAGAACTAAACAACTGAAATCTTTTCTGGAAATAAAATTCTGCCAGGATTTTTGTGGGCTGCCACAAAGGTGGGGCTATGAACCTGCCATGAGGCTCAGGCTGGCTGGAGCCCCGGGGCTCTGCTCACAGCAGGCCCACATTGGTGCCCACATTCCTGCCCTTGACCCTCTGGGGACCACCCATCCATGACCCACCACAGGCGGTAGAGCCTGGCTAGGTTCTGGGCTCAGGCAGTGGGACTGGGGCAGCAGGACCCTGGAAGAGAAGCAAAGGAGAGGCACAGAGGGTTTCGCAAACAGCACACAGAAGCTGGCCTGGAATGCAGACACCAGCCCGCTGCAGCAGGAGACGTCCCCAGGGAGCAGATTCACTTGGCACCTGGTCACAGTAATTACTGCTGAACTTTAAAACCTAACGCAGCAACACCGCAAATATTTAACATGTGGTCCTCCTCCCGGGGGGCATGCAGGAAACAGGAGCAAATGGCCAGCTTCCAACATGAACTCAGAGTCTGCTCACACAACAGATTAATAAAGAAGCCAGCCAAGACAAGGGACCCCCAGCAAACAGCAGCCAGCCCCCCACTCCCAGTGCCACTCCTTGGGGCAGTTGCAGGCTCCCAGCTCCCCTGAGGGCCACATGTCACACACGTGCCCAGACACTCAAGTGCATGGATGCACCTGCCCACAGGCTTGCAGCCCCCTCCCCCTGCCCTGTCCTTGGGGGTCCCAGAGCCAGGACTCCTGGGGTGATGCTAAGAGCTGCTGTGAGAGCCTCCTGGGTTAGCATGAGACTGTGGTCCAGCCCTGTCTTTCCATCCCTAAGCTCTGCAGATGGGGGACCTCCAGGAGGGGATGTCCACAGTGCTGGATTTCCCTGCTGGCAGGATCCCAGGTTCAGTCTTGGAGCCAGAACACACATGATTCTGAAGACAGTCGTGTGTCTGGCACTGTGACCTGGGCACAACTGGGGAGCCGGACACACAACTGTTGGCTCCCGCGTGATTCTGGACAAAGCGTGTCATCCCATCAGGTACACGTACTAGGGAGGGGGACCCATCAGGTGGGGAGCAATGGGGGAGTGCGGCCAGGCCCATGCTGGTGTGTGGGCTGTGGGGAAGGAGCAGCGCTGAGGCTGGGCAGATGGAAGCCCCGATGTCACCTTTTCCTCTGGCTCCCTTGGCTCACAATCCTCAGCCCACAGCTCTCTTGCCCCTTGCCATGGGAGCCTCTCCTTCGTGGTGTGGTGGTCGTGATGATGCAAACCCACAGCCACCTTTGCTAAGTGTAGGGCTGGGCACTTTGTGAGGGGCAAAGAGTTGGTGGGTCTCTCTGCTCCCAGGAAAGGGACCCAGCTCCATCCTATTTCCCACCTAGCAGGGAGGTCTAGGGCCCAAGACCTTGGGCCGCCCCTAGGCTGATGCCTCACATTTAAGTGGCCCAGTGCCCAGGGTGGCCAGGCCCATGTGACCCGGCTCTGTCCCCTGCCCTACCCAGAGCCCCACCTTGCACTCCCAGGGGACAGCATGGCTATCTCAAGAGAGCAGTGGCCTTAAAACCCTTTGCTCAGGTGCATGAAGGTCTCACGGCAGAGCCAGGTCAAATCCAGTCCCCAGCTGACCACCCTCTTCCAGGTCCAGCGTGCCCACACCCCTATGAGTAACGACGCTCCTGCCCCATCCTGGCTGCTCCTCTCTGGGCTAGTGGGGGCAGGCGAGAGCCCTGAGGGGCCCCATTCCAAGCATCCCAAGTGGCAAGTCCAGCTGAGCCCAAGCCCCCACCCAGTCCACCCTGACCCGAGCCTCCCCCCAAAGGGTCTACCATGACTAGATGAGGGGACACAAGGGGACACTGGGCCCTGGGGTGAAGGGTCACTTGTGGCTGGATGCTCCAGCCTGGGCCTCCCCGCCCTCCCCTCCCATCTGACCCCTTCCCTGCTCACGCCTTTCTAAGACCTCCAGAGTCCCAGGTGAGGACTAGGTGGGAGGTCAGGGGGAGGGAAGAAAGAGCCACAGGAGGAACCTGACCTCCCACTTGGGTGGCATTCAGAACAAAGGAGGAAGGGAAGGAGGGAGGAGTCAGCCCTTTCTACTAGGGCCCCTTCATGTGCCAGCGGAGGGGAGCGGTCAGAGCAGGGCATGCGCTGCCTCCAAGACCGCCCCCGGGGACCGGCAGGGAGCCTGGGCTGGCGCAGTGACCAAGGAATGTGGCTGCTGGTTTTTAATTTTCACCTTTCACAAATTTCATTACCGAAAATTTCAGATTTGAAGGGAAGGGTTAGGACTTCAGGCTCAGCTGTCAGAATGAGGGTCCGGAGGAGCCTGACAGCAACCAGTGGATGTGCTCTGGGGCGGGATGGCCCTGGGGTGCCTCTGAGACTATGAGGGTGGGGTCAGCCTGGAGCCAAAGGCAGATGCCCTTCCAAGCTTGGGACCCCCCAGCCCTGATCAGGGGTCTGTGACATGCAGAGCCATAGACCTGGAGACCTAGGTGTGACCCCAACCACTCAGCTCCTGATGCATCCACACAGTATGACACACTTGCACACGCATGCTCATGGCCCCCCACCCTCAGCATGTCACATGCACAGAGAGCTCCCCAGAGCTGGGACACTCACTACCTGCCCCCTCTCTCCATCACCTGCCGGGTCCCTCCACCAGGGAACCGCCTTGGAGCAGCTCCAGCCTGGCTCCTAGCTGGGATCAGCCCAGCTGTGGCCACTCTCTCTCTGGGCTCCCTGGAACAGCTCTAGGAGGAGGAGCTGGTGGGGATGACCCAGGCCCCTCTCCGGCCCCCGCCCCAAAGCAGCCTCTGTGTACAACCTGGTTCTTCCTGCTTTGCCATGCCTGCCTTGGGCAGCAGGCCCTCAGCAGACCCTCTGCCATCCTGAGGGCTCCAAGGTGGGTGGGGGAAGGGCAGGCCCAGAAGGGCAGGCCGGGCCATCCCTGGCAGACGGGACTCACCCAGCTGCACCGCAGGTCTGGGCCTGCTCCTGCACGCAGTGGGGAGGGGTGTCCTCCAGGCTGCAGACGCACACGTTAAGGTGTCTTCAATTATTCATGGGCACTTGGAAGAACTGCCTGCCTGCTTCCAGCAACCAGGCAGCTTCACACAGAGAGCTGCCTGCGGCCCCTCTGGCTGGACCCCAGAGGGGTCCTGGGTGACTCCATCCAGGAAAGGAGGATCACTGGGAGGGCAAAGACCCCACAGGCTGTACCTGACTCCACAGGGCAGAGGGGAGAGGGGCCGGCCCAGCACATCTCCCTTCTGCTGAGAGGCTGCAAGGGTTAAGGGCCCCACACCAGGGCACAGATACTACTTGTGGGTCAGGGTTCATCAGGAAGGGGGCAGGCGACAGAGCAGAAGATGGACAGGGCCTGCCCAGGGAGTCTAGGGTAGGGTTTGGGTTTCATGGGGAGGAGCCAGTTCAGGGCTTGGGTGGCTGGTAACCAGTGGAGCCTAGTCAAGGGCACGTGGCTGGAGGCCATGGTCGTGGAAAGCCTGAAACCAGAGCAGGTGCCCTCACCCAGGGCCTTCAGAGTGGCTGTTGTGAGCCCCCACGAAGGTCTGGGGCACTGAGGAGGTGGCCCCAGTACCCTTTAGGCTGTACCCATTTCTGCCTGGGACGTGACACCTACACCAGGGAGAGCAGTACCCACGCCCCGCTCCTCTCACCCCACCTCCCCGCTTCCATCCTATCAGCCCCCGCTGCACCCGCCCCTCACTCTCAGTCCCTATAGTTTGGACAGAGTGACACACACACACGCCAGGAGGGACCTGTGATCCAGCTGCACCAACACGCTTAGTCCATCCCTAGCCACAGGCACTGGCTCAGGAAGGTTCAGGTGATGACAAAGCTAGGGTGACAGCGGAGGCCTGGAGACGCCGAGGCCGCCCCTTGGGAAGAGACTGTCTGGGAGTAAAGCCCTTAAAGAGAAACCCAGGTGAAGAAGGCAGAAGCTGGGCGCTTATGACTAGGACAGCACCTGAATACAGCCCTACCTGATGCCTCCCCTTTCAACTGAGAAGTTCCCGTCAGCCCAGGACCCTTCTCCCCACAGATTCCCCACCTCTCTCTAGTACCTGCTTCCTCCAGCAGCAAAGGGACAGTGGGTAAGCACAGAGTTCCAGCCATCTCTTCTCCCTTCCAGGCACCAGCTAAGGGGGCAGTGGCTGTGAGAGGGCCCAGAGTAGCACACCCTTCAGGTGCCTTCTTCCAGAAGAGGACTCAGGGGACCTCAGGGGGCTGTGGCCTCTGGCGTGTACAGCAGCAGCCTGATGATGGACACAGGGCCTGACGCCTACCTTCACATACACACACACATGCACACACACTCACAGACACAGGCTTCTGTACACCAGCGCAAGCACACACACAGACACTCAGACATGCACGCAGACACACTCACACACACAGGTACACACATTCTCAAATATGTTCACAGTCCCACGCACACCCCAAAGGCCAGGCACTTACCCTCCAGGCTGCTCACACGCACAGATCTGTTCACACACACAGACACACGTGTGCTCACAAGCCCAGGGCGTGCTCCCATTCCCACTAAGCCACACAATGGGTGGAACTGCAGGTTGGGAGCGGAAACGTGACCTGGGTGAGCGCCCTCAGCCTGCGGGGGAGGTGGGCAGAGTATGACACTGCCTCCTGGTCTCCAGCAGGTCTCGGAGCAGAGCCGTGGATCTGGAGAAGGGTGAACACCAGGTGAAAAATGATTAGCTGTCACTCGGCACTTGACTGATGCCGCTTGCTCTTGGCAAAGGGCTGACACCTTATTGATCTGCTTAGTGTACTCATACCAGCAGCCCACAGCCTGAGCCAGGGCCAGCCAAAGAACACGAGGGGCAGGGCAGACAAGGGCTGAATAGGCGTGAGGGGCAGGGTGCTGGGCCAGCGGTTTACGCTGGGTGGGAAATGGTTGTTTTTCTCCAGGAACCTCATCTCGGCAGTCACACCTCTTCAGGTTTGCGTCCTAATCGTGAATGTCCAGCCCAGGTTGGAGAGGGGACGGGGTGGACCCCCAGAGATCAGAGGGAAACTTCATGACAAGACTACAGGAACCACTGAATCTGAGAAAATATCAGCATTTGCACCTTGCTCCTGAAGAAGCTGGAAAACAAGCTTCCTCTCTGTTTCCTGAATTTAGTCCACAGGAAGGACTATAGCTTCAGTTGATCAATTAGCCTTTACTGCCCTCCCTCTGCCTTCTTTCTTATAGTACATTTACTTGTCCATCCCTCCATCAGTCTGTCTGTCCATCCATCCATTTATCCACCCATCAACCTGCCAACCCACCCATCCATCCAACAGCTGATATGGCCATCTGTCTCTCCAGTTGCTTGTCCGCCCACATACCTACCCATTTGTCCACCCACCCACAATCTGTCCAACTAGCCATAAGTGCTTCCTTCCTTTCATCTGTCCATCTATCCACCCTTCTGTCCATTCAACAGAGAGCTTATTAAGCACCTGGCATGTGCTAAGATCAGCACCCACTGTGGTGATGAGAGGTGAGAAGGTGGCTGGAGGTGGACTGAGGCAGGAACAGACCTGGGCCCTGTCCTGGGGGTGCCTAGCCTCTGCAGACAGAGGACAGCGGCCTCAGGGGTGACTAGACTGTCGTGAGCTGACTCAGGGCGCCCTCTGCTGGTGGCAAGGCAAATGCACACCTCGAAAGCCAACATGGGCTCTAGGGACCTTGGAATTGGGCTTCAGCGTGGGTCACCGGGCTCCCAGAAAGGGTCCCAAGGGACTGCCAGTCTTCTTGTTGGGCCCCATCACCTCCCACAAGGTTTTCATTTGTGTATATGTGGACTTTGGTTTCCTGTTGCTACCCACCCGCCACACCTGGGACAAATGGCTTTGAGCCTGGGGATGGCCATAGGCACAGACCGAGGTTAGGCAGACCATGTCTGGTCAGACCAGCTTCCGCCACCCTGGCTTGGGCTGGGTCCAAGCGCTATTTATTACTCCCTGTGTCCAGGCTGAGCCAGAGCACAGCAACAATGGGCAGGGCCAACCGTGTTGTGGGCTCCCCCATCCGTGGCCCAGCTCTCGGGCTAGGCTGACCCTGCAGGGGGAGAGGAATGGCAGAGGGAGAGGGTGGCCTTTAGGATGGGAAGGTGGGCTCTGGCCCCTGGAAACTCCTGCACCACATACCTCTGCCTGCCCAGCTCCCTGCCTGCTGTACCCTCATTGCTTTGGAGTGAAGAAGTCATCTAGCTCTTATCACGACGTGTGCTGAAGTCTCCATGGGAGCCCCAGAAGGCTAAACGGGGGGAAGGGGCTGTCACCCTGCAACAGGCAAATGCCAGGTGTGGCAGCCTGTGTACAACTTTGGCTGGTGAATAGCAGGTGATGGGATGGCGTGTGGTGGGTAAGTGTGTGCGTGTGTGTGTACACGTTATGTGATCTGTGATATGGTCTGTGTGTCTGTGTGCCATGTGATGTGTGTGTATGTGTTATGTAGTCTGTGATATGGTCTCTATGTGTGTCCACATGTGGATGTGTGTGGACCACAGGGCCCACACAGCTCCTCCCTGGCTCTCCCAAGGTTCGGGGAGTCTTGGGTCCTTTCCCTACTCTGCCAGGTTGGTCCCTGGTCAGGAAGGTCTGGATGGGAGTTTTCACTGCTCAGAGGGGTAACTCCCAGCCTCTGCAGAAGACAGCCACTCAGACAGACAGCAAGGCTGCCCCATGTCCCAAACGTTACCCATGGATTAATCAGTGCTGAAGCTCCCACAGTGGGGAAGCTGGAGCCCAAGTGTCTCCCTGTGGCCCTACCCTGTCATCCAGTGGCTGACACCTTGAGTGTCCAGGGGCACTGTCACGAAGGCCAGCAGCCTCCCTGGCTGGTTTGCAGGAGATGGTCATAAGCCATGTGAAGTCTGGCTTGCTGTGAATGGTTCTGACCCCACCGCACAAGTTTCTTTACTTCTTGTAAACAAAGTAAATTGCTCCAGGGACTTTCCTGGTGGCCCAGTGGTTAAGAATCTGCCTTGCAATGCAGGGGACAAGTGTTCAATCTCTGTATGGGAAACGTAAGATCTCATATACCACAGGGCAACTAAGCCCAAGTGCCACAATTAGAGAGTCCATGCACCACAATGAAAGATCCTGCATGAGGCCACGAAGATACCGCATGCTGGAACTAAGACCCAACTCAGTCAAATAGATAATAAGTAAATAATATAAAAATAATAAAGTAAATTGCTCCAGGCCCCATTCTGCTGAGAGGAGGCTCAGGCCCAGTCATTTTTTGCCCCCTCTCTTCCTTTGAAGGTCCTGAGAAGCCCCCAGGCTTAGACAGTCTGGGGTATCTGGGAAGGCCCTCTGTCTTTTGGTTCTGCTTGACCACTGCAGGTAGGTGGAAGAACAACCCTCAGACTCTGTCCAGTCTCCCCAGATGTCCCGACAGATCCTGAGTGCTGCAACTAAAGTGTAAATAAAGAAAAAAAATTTAACTAAAACTAAAAGACCCCCCATCCCTTTTCACGAGAACAGTTTCTCCATGAGCTCTAGCTTTCCAAAACAAACACCAGAAGTCGGGGAGTGTTTCCTCAAATATAAACACACTACCCCCAAAGGACACACAGAGACCTCAGAAGGAAAAATTCAAACGAGGACTAAACACAGATGACTCTCACTAGGGATGATCTTGCAGCTCAGCACCGCCTCTTCCTGCCTGCCCTGCAGGTCCCCCTCCCTCACAGACACAGCCCCCCACCCTCCCACCCCAGGCCTGGGTCTCCCTCCAGGTCTGTGCTTACGCCCTGCGGGAGTCCTTGCTCTGATCCAGCTTCTCCAGTCTCTGGCCCCTGCCTCCCGACCCCTGCCCAGTCAACAGAAGGTATTTGCCTTATATCTAAGGACGTGTAAACGGTTTTAAAAAACATTTTAGCAGCTTCAGCGACAGTTTGGAAAACATGTATTATTTTGAAGGTGTCAGACGCCCGCCCTGTCTCTAGATGTAGAGTGTCATATCTGTGACATCACCAGGGGAAGAAGGGGCTGGCAGGCAAGGCAGTTCCAGGCCGTCGGAACCAAGCCTCGTGGTCCAGAGACCCCTTCAAGTGGAGCAAGACCTGGAAACCTCCTTCCCTCTCTCAGGTAGCAACAGGGATTCAGGCTTCCAAGGGCAGCTCCACAGGCCCCACTCGCAGCCTCAGTCCTACCCCACCCCCAAACCCCAGTGTCTGCATTCGGGAAGCCACTGACCAAAACCGTCCACCCTGGCCAGGCACCGCAGTAACCATCTGCATGAGTCATTTTGCAACAGGAGGGCCTGGTAAGGACCATGGAACTAACAAGCCACCACCAACCAGAAGAATTTGGGAAAGGTCAAGAGGAGACAGGAGACACCAGTGCATATGTCCTACCAACTTCCAAAAGTCCTCGCTAGCATCCATCTTGGGTGGGCAATGCGTGTGCCACCAGGAATGACCCTGAGTCAGAACTGATTGGCCAGAAACAGCCCGGAAACTAACCCCATCACCATGAAATGCGGGACTTTGAGCCACGTGGCAGAGCAGTCCTCCCGGGTCCCCTTACCCTCCTGGTCTCTGCCCTGGGCACCCCTTCCCAATAAACTCTCTTGCTTTGTCAACACCTGAGTCTCTTGTCTAACACTTCATTTCTGAATGTTAGACAAGAGCCCACTCTTGGGCCCTGGAAGGGGTCCCCCTTCCTGCAACAGCTGTAGCCCCTCCCCGCCAAGTCAAACAGGGCCTGAGAGCTGAGTCAACGCTGCTTCTGGGCCTCCCCAGCCCCGACCCCTGCAGGCCAGGAGGCTTCAGGGTGGACACAGGGGGTTGAACGTACACATTCATCTCGTCGTCCTCTAGTGACAGCCAAGGAACTAAACAGATAGAGGCCCCACGGGAGCGAGACCTGCGGGGGGGCAGCAGCAGATGACAGATATCGACATGTATTTGGAACTTGGAGAGTTGGATGGAGGGTTGTAACAGATTCTTCAGGGTGACAGAGAGGCATAGCCGAGCTTATGGAAGTGCGTGTGGAAGGTTGATCTGCTTCCCGGAACCCGGAGAGGCTCAGGACTCAGAGCAGCTCAGCTGCCAGGGCTGGCTTGTGGGCTTGAAAGCCCAGCAGCCAGGCAGACTGTCCCCTAAGCACCACCTGCACCCTGACCCTACCAAGCAGGAGATGGAAAATTTCCCTTCTGAGGAAACTGCAAAGGGCCTGAGGACTCCGGATTGGAAAGGGGAGCAGGGCAGCTCTGAAATAAGAGTGCACACACCAGGGGGTCTCCCCCTCAGGCTGGATATGGCAAATCTCTCCATTATGGGTTAAGTTGTGTCCTCCCCAAATTCATATGTTGAAGCCCTGACCTCAGGACTGCAGAATGTGACTGAAGATGGGGTCTTTAAAGAGGCTGTTGCTGCTGCTAAGTTGCTTCAGTTGTGTCCGACTCTGTGTGACCCCATAGACGGCAGCCCACCAGGCTCCTCCATCCCTTGGGATTCTCCAGGCAAGAACACTGGAGTGGGGTGCCATCGCCTTCTCCCCTTTAAAGAGGAAGTGAAGTTAAAATGAGGTTATGTGGGTGGGTTCTAATCCAGTGTGACTGGTGTCCTTCATAAGAAGAATTCAGACATAGATAAAGATAGGTGAAGACACAGGGAGGGGACTTCCCTGGTGGTCCAATGACTGAGACTCAGTGCTCTGAATGCAGGGGGCCTGGGTTCGATCTCTGATCAGGGAACTAGATACCACATGCCGCAACTAAGGGTTCACACGCCCCAGCTAAAAGATTCCGTGTGCCTCAGGGAAGACCCGGCACAGCCAGATCTTATAAATAAATAAATAGTAATGCTTTTTAAAGAAGCACAGGGAGAAGACAGCTATCTGTAAGACGAGGAGACAGGCCTCAGAAGAAAGCAACGCTACCAACACCTTGGTCTTGGACTTCCAGCCACCAGGACTGTGACTGAACATACTTCTGTTGCTTAAGCCCCTTAGTCTGTGGTGGACCCAGCATATAACACACACTTCCTTGGAGGACTCCAGTTAGATGGCCGATTCCTCTCCGCACCTCATGAAGTAAAGCCCTGCCCCCAACCTTACATCAAATAATCAGGTGTTTGGCGACTTGCTCTCAACGATGAATTGACATCTAAGGGTCATCAAGCATTTGAGAACAGCGTCCAACATGACAGAGACCAAAAGAAGCAAACAGGTAAAGATGACCCCAGAGGAAACAGAAATAATTCACAAACTAGCCAGAAAACTGCAAACACCTTAAACATAAATCAATAGGGAGCTGGTTAAATAAACCAATGGTACATCTTTACAATGAATACCCTTAGGCCGTTAAAAAGGGTAAAAAGAATCTTTACATGTCTATATGGAAAGAGGTCCATCACATAGCATTGCATGCATGCAGGCTAAGTTGATCCAGTCATGTCCAACTCTTTGCATCACTATGGACTGTAGGCCACCAGGATCCTCTGTCCATGGGGATTCTCTAGGCAAGAATACTGGAGTGGGTTGCCATGCCTTCCTCCCGGGCATCTTCCCGACTCAGGGATGGAACCTGAGTCTCTTATGCCTCTGCATTGGTAAGCAGGTTCATTGCCACTAGCGACACCAGGGATGCCCCTGTGTAGCATTAGATGAGAGAAAACAGATTACAGTGTGAAGAATGTGATTGTGTTTATGCAAATTACATGTATATAAGCAGGGCCTGGCAGAGGGTGGTAGGCAGGCTTGCAGTGTATATGTGTTGAGAATATCTTCCAAATGGACTCACATATTTGCTGGTAAAAAAAAAAAAATCTCTATGGCTTTCTTGACCTCCAGGCTTGCCCAGTTATCTTTGGACCCACAGAGGGCATTCCTGTTTGATCTAGAGGGCTAGGAACTCATATACTTGCCTAAAGAGACCAGCACGAAGCCAAGCTCATAACAGACAGTCAGGGACTGCTTACTGAATAAACGGATGGATGGGAGGATGGGTGGCTGGTTGGACATGATCACCAGATTGTGCAGGGAGCTAGATGACAAGCGAGGTCAGCAAATCCAGCAAAGAGGTGAGGAGCATCTTGAGCACTGAGCTATCTGCCTGCTGAAGACCTGCACACCACCAGGGCTCCTGTCACCTCCTGCCTGAGCAGACAGCGATGCCCGGAAAAGGGGTTGAACCTGTTGAGTTGCCAAGGCAACCAGAAGCATGCTGGGATGCAGAGCTGACAGTCCCAGCAAGTCTTATCTTCCATTTTCTAAATCACAGCCCTATTGGCACTACCTTAAGGTCCGTCTCTATCAGTTCCCAAACCAGTCCTCTGGGTCTGCTTCCCTCCCTGCCCCTGGTTCCCAAATCAGTCCTCTGGGCCTGCCTTCCGTCCCTGCCCCCAGTTCCAGGAGAAGCTGAAAGACTGAGGCCAAAATCTCTGGAGTTCCCCACCCCTGGGAAAGGGAGTCCCAGCTCCAGAAGGGGTTCAGATCATGCAGGAGACAAGGCAGGGGATGGGCCAGGCAGAGAGTGGACTGGGAACAGCAGGCCACTCATAGCACACCCATGACTTGGACCAAACATCAGTCCCAGGAGAGTCAGGAAAGGGAGGGCAAGGGTGTAAGGTGAGCTAGTGACTTGTTTGAAGGCAGAGCTGGAGTTCTTCACTGGTGGGAGCAGAGGGGCGGCTCAGATGGCAACAGGGTAAACATGAAAACAGCAGAGCAAGCACCCCGGATGAGCCCCCTAGAGGGAAGTGGATATGTGGGAGATGCTGGCAGCCAGTGGCCTTGGTGCTGGGCTCAGGGGTCTGTGGAGGGTGGGGCTGACTGGCTGTGCAGGGAGGGTGCAGTGGGAACCTGTGTTGGAGCAAGTGCTGTGTGTCAGCAGGCTGTGCCCTCCCCCAATGGGCAAGGCTGCTGGGCAAAGCTGCAGCCAAAGTCTCAAGGCTTCAGGCAGTGTGAGCAGGCCTGGTGTCGGGATCTCACACCAGGCAGGATGGGGATGGAGGTGCTGAAGCACAGGGCATGGGGAGAGCAAAGGGAGGGCCATATCCAGCTGGGTCATGCCCCAGAGTAGGACAGTGAGAGAACGAAAGGGCTGTCAGGATTCTGGAAGGACCCAAGCCTGGGCTCTGTCATCTGATGACGAAGAGATGTTTGCCTGTGACCCCTGATGAGGCCTGGAAGCAGAGAGGTCTGTCTCTCTCTCTAAGGCTCGCTGGGCCACTGGCATGCATGCTAAGTCACTGCAGTTGTGTCTGACTCTTTGTGACCCTATGGAATGTAGCCCGCCAGGCTCCTCTCTCCATGAGATTCTCCAGGCAAGAGTACTGGAGTGAGTTGCCATGCCCTCCTCCAGGGGATCTTCCCGACCCAGGGATCGAACCCATCTGCCAGTCTCCTGCACTGGTAGGCAGCTTCTTTACCACTACTGCCACCTGGAAAGCCCTTGCTAGGCTATTAAAGTCTCCTAAACCAGCATGTGTCAACCTCCAAGTGCATTCAAACCACCTGGAAATCTTATCAAAATGCAGGTTCTAAATCAGTAGATCTGGCAGCAGGCCCGAGAGTCTGCATCTTTAGGAAGCTCCCAAGCTTTGTGGATGCTGCTGGTCCATAGCCACACTTTCAGTAGCGTGATTTCAATTATGAATACTTGCTGTCAGTCATGCAGAATCTTGGGCACCAGCTAGACCTACAGAATCAGAATCTGCATTTTGACAGGTTGTCCAAGTGACCTGCAGTTATGTTAAAGTCTGAGAAACACTATTCTGAATCCAGTGGCTTTCAAAATTATTTGCATAGTGAAGTTGCCTGGGGAGCTCAGAAAATTGTTGCTGCCTGGGTCTCCAGGAGATTTGGATTTGATTGGTCTTGGATGGGAAGGCTGGTTCTTGGTGGGGGCAACTTGGACGTCAGATTTTTAACACTTCTTCAGGGTTTCCCAGGTAGTGCTAGTGGTAAGGAACCTTCCTGCCAGTACAGGAGACATGAGACTCGAATTCAATCCCTGGGTCGGGAAAATCGCCAGAGGAGGGCATGGCAACCCACTCCAGTATTCTTGCCTGGAGAATCCCATGGACAGAGGAGCCTGGTGGGCTGCAGTCCATGGAGTTGCAAAGAGTCGGACATGATTGAGTGACTAGGCACGCAGGTGACTCTAACACGCAGCCCAGGCTGAGAACCATTATTCTAAGTTGCAGCTGCCCCTTCAGGTGCCAGGTATGGAAGCTGGCATGCAGGTTGCTCTCACCCAGCCTTGCACTTCTCAGCCAGGCTCTGTCTAGAATCCATGGCTCAAAACACCTGGCAGATTCAAAACCCCATTCCCAGCCTCTCCAGCAATAACAACTCGAAATGCTCGGGTTTTGCCTGGTGGCTACATGCCTCAAAGAATGGAGACCCTGGGAAGGGAAAGAGGGTCCGGAGGCAATTGCCTCACCAGCACAATTGCCGACACCCTGGTGGCCTTTGAGACGGAGCCTTGAAGGGCTGAGGTGGGAGCCTGCTGCTTCTTTAATGCTGCAATGGTACCTGCCAGGGGGACCAATCCCCGTTCTTCTGCTTTGAGAGGAGATGCTGGAAGATGTGGCACTTTTCACAAAACCCTGTGGACTGGGAGAAGCCACAGTGGCAAGTGGAACCTTGTTTCAACCACCCGCTGAACTACACTGGTTCCAGAAATGGCAGTGAGCAAGGCCCAGGCTCCAGACCCCTTGTGTGCATCAGGGATGAAGGGGTCTGTGTCAGGTGATGCTGGGTTACCTGTGGCAGGTAGGGGGTATGAGTACCAGAAACCCCAGTGCTGGGCACAGGGCCTCATTGTTGGATCCTGGCTGCGGTCCATGGGGTAAGGGACTGGTTGGTCAGTCTCCCTCTTAAATCCTTCCTTCCTCTTTTTAGAGATATTTGTATGTTTATCTATCTGGCTGCCCTGGATCCTAGTTGTGGCGTGAGGGATCTCCAGTCCTTGCAGTGTGTGGGACCTTCAGTTGCAGCACATGGGATATAGTTCCCTGACCAGGGATCCAACCTGGGCTCTCAGCATTGGGAGCACGGAGCCTTAGCCACTGAACCACTCAGGAAGTCCCTACCTCGTTTCTGAAGGAGTCACAAACTAGGCCTGGAGGCTATGAGTTTTTGCAGCATGTGCCTATAAAACGGACATGAGGATGGACAGATGGTGGAGAGAGATGGATGCACAGACAGGCAGGGTAGAAGCGCAGAGGGTAACGAGCAGGAACCAAGGAAGGTCCCAGCATCCTAGCCGGGTTTGGGGGAGCTCTGAGACTAGGGCAAAGAGCCCCTTTTCCAGACCCTGGCTCAGGGCTGCCCCCACTCAGGATGAGGTGTTTCTTCTCTTAGGCTCTTCTGGGACAGTCTGCTGCTGAAGAGTAAGGCCTAAAATTAAGGCTCAATGCCACGTGCTGCCTGGTGAAACTGGGAGGGCCTCCAGCAGCCCGATGCAAGCCCCCGCCCCACTCTGCTCCTGCAGAGAAGATCCTCTAGCCGAAAACCCACCAATCAAGGGGACCAGACAGTTTCTGCTTACCCCGAGTAGCAGGTTTCAGTGCCCTACCAGGCCGTGGAATTGTTCACACAAGCCAATGACATCCTCCCGTGAAAACCAGGGGCCACCTCACCCTCTTGATACTACTAGCCTGCCTCCTGTGACCCCTGCTTATTCTCTCTCCCTGTGACCCGAGCGGTGTGGCACATGGGGCCCTCCTCCCCCAGGCTGTGACTAGTCCGTGGCTGTTGAGCTCATCTGTCTAGTGTTGAGGGTTTACCATCCCCATAACCATAGGCTGGGAAGCCCCTTTTACTGAAGAGGTGAACAGATGCTCAGCTCTAGGAGTGGGGCTGCACTGAGAGTGGCCAGTGCAGAGATTCACAAGATATACATTATACTTCCAGGATGGAGCCACATTGAAAAGTAAAGTCCAAAGTTTATTACTATCTCTATTTTGCTTTGCAACAAGATAAAGATCTCAGAGCTTTTGAATCCAATTACTGGCCCCCATGCAAGCTTCCATGTTATTGCAGTTTCTAAACCCCCACAAGATGAGTGTTTATTTTTATTATTATATTTTATTTTTTGGCTGCGCTGGGTCTTTATTGCTATGCACAAGCTTCCTGTAGTTGTGGCAAGGGCTGGGGACTACTCTCTAGTTGCAATGCTCAGGCTTCTCACTGTGGTGGCTTCTCTTGTGGAGGACAGGCTCTAGGTGTTCGGGCTTCAGTACTTGTGGCCTGTGGGCTAAAGAGTGTTGACTCGGGAGTTGTGGTACATGGGCATGTGGGATCTTCCTGGACCAGGGACTGAACCTGGCAAGTGGATTCTTAAACACTGGACCACCAGGGAAGTCCAAGTTTTTATTATTTTCTTAAAGTAAATATTTATACTCAACTACATCACACATATGCTCAGTTGCTAAGTCATGTCTGACTCTTATGATCCCATGGACTGTAGTCCGCCAGGCTCTTCTGGATTCTCCAGGCAAGAATACTGGAGTGGGTTGCCATTTCCTACTCCAGGGGATATTCCTGACCCAGGGATCAAACGTGTATCTCCTGCATTGCAGGCAGGTTCTTTACCACTGAGCCACCAGGGAAGGATCAACAAATAGATCAGTGGAAAAGAATTAAGACACCAGAAACAAATCCTTATACTTAAAGCCAATTTATTTTGACCAAAGCAGCAAGGTAATTCAATGGGTGTGGGGAGGGGCAAGACAGCCTTCAATAAGCAGTGCTAGGAAACTGGATATCTACCTGCAAAAGATCACTGTGTGTTAGTCGCTGAGTCTCATCTGACTCTGTGCGACCCCACAGACTGTCAGACTCCTCTGACCATGGTATTTTCCAGGCAAGAATACTGGAGTGGGCTGCCAGTTCCTTATCTAGGGGATCTTCCCGACCCAGGGATGGAACCCCCATCTCTTGCATCTCCCACATTGCAGGCAGGTTCTTTACCATCTGAGCCATCAGGGAAGAAAAAGACCATAACCTCATATAAAACACAAAAATTAACTCAAGATGTATCATAGATATACACAGAAGAGCTGAAATCAGAAAACTTTAAAAGGAAAGCATAGGTGGAAAATCTTTATAACTTTAAGTTGGGCAAAGATTTCTTACATACAAGAATAATCCATAAAAGAAAAAGAGAAATATACTTCTTCAAATTTAAAAACTTTTTGTACTTCAAAAGACACCATTAAGAAAATGGAAACACAAACCACAGATGGGAGAAATTACTTGCAAATCTAATAAGTACTTGTATCTACAAAACAAAATAACAACTCCATAAAAGACAAATAACTCAATTTAAAAGATGGGCAAAAGATCTGAATAGATATTTCACCAAAGAATACATTCAGATGACTAATAAGCACATGAGAATATGCTTAATAGCATTAGTCATTAGAGAAGGCAAATTAAACTTACAATGAGATACCCTCACACTCACTAGAATGCCTATAATGAAAAAGACAGATAATAACAAGTGTTGATGAGAATGTGGAGAAATTGGAACCCTCATACATTATTGGCAGGAATGTAAACAGTGTAGCCATTCTGGCAACAGTTTATTTGAAAATTCAACATAAAGCCACTAAACAATCTAGCAATTCTACTCCTAAGTATCTACCCAAGAGAAAGGAAAACATATGTTCACAGGAAGACTTGCATGTGAATGCTCATAGTGACATTATTCATAACAGACAAAAAGTATAAACATTCCAGGTGTCCACTGACTGGTGAGCGGACAAACCAAGAACCCACGGAACAGAATACTACTGAGTGATAAAGAGGGAAAGCTACCGATGCAGGCTATGTGATGATAAGTGATCACAAACACGATGCTAAGTGAAACAAGCCAGATGTAAAAGACTACACAATGTATGATTACATTTATGAGCAAATCTATAAAGACAGAAAGTAGATTAGTGGTTGCCTGAGGCAATGGGGAGTGACTGCAAACGGCAGAGATCTGGGGAGGGGGCGGTGGCAATGAAAATACCCTAAAATTGGATTGTGGCGATTACTGAGCTCTGTAAATTTATTAAAAAATCACTGAAGTGTGCACTTAAAACAGGTGAATTTTATGGCATGTAAATCATACCCGAATAAAGCTGTTTTGTATAAAAGGCTCTAGCCGCAGGCCTGGGGGCAGGTGTCCCCTGGTGCTCACTGCTTCTCGCTCATCCTTCTCACTTTCCGGTACTAGGATTTCACTTTCCTTCTGGAGTTTTAAGGAAGTTGTAGGTTCTGTTTTACCCAGGGTGGGTGGGTGCATCAGCTCTGTCAGTCACACTACCAATCTTTGCTTTCTTGGGATTCTGGCATTTTCTGCTCCCTGAGGAGGGCTGTGTGTTAATCTCAGGGAAGCAAAAGGAAGGAACAAAAAACTGGCTTGGAGGAGGGATGGTCCAGCCTGGGTGTGAGTTCCACCTGACTCCTGCTGTTGGATCTGACTCCCTCATCCCTGCTCGAGGACACAGGACAGGGCAGGTGGGGATCTCGCCGTGCCCTTCCTCTTTCTGTGATCAGCAGGGAGCCCCAGCATGGTCGCAGCCTCAGACCCTAATTTGGGGCCCTAAAGTGGAAGGAAGAGGCAGTTGTAGACATCACAGGACTCCTGGGACCAGTCTGCTTTGGAAAGAGGTGGGTGGACACCAGGAATCCCCCATCACCCTACTTTCTGGGGCTTACCAGGTGGTGCAGTGGTAAAGAATCCTCCTGCCAGGAGATTCAAGAGACTTGAGTTTGATCCCTGGGTTGGGAATATGCCACGGAGTAGGAAATGGCAACCCACTCCAATATTCTTTCCTGGAAAATTCCATGGACAGAGAAGCCTGGCGGGCTACAGTCCACGGGGGTTTCAAACGGTCGGACACGACTGAACATATGCACACACAGTACTTACTGCTGAGCACAGGGACCTCATGGTCCTACTCCTTGCAGATCTCCAGTGTCTGGCTAGACTGGGACCCAATAAGTATTTTTAACATAAATGAACGGAAGTGGAAAAGCACCTCCTGCAGTAAGAACCCACCTTCTTCTGACCGGTGGCCTTCCTGCCCTCACCGACTGTCATCCCATTCCCAGGCAGATGCAGGCTGGCACACATTTTGCAAGCCCTGTATATTGTATGTGCCTGATGAGCAGACTTGGTTTAGCCCAGAAAATCCTTTAATTACTGCCGCTACTTCTGGCTGGGTTCTGGGAAGGAACTAATTCGAGCAGCAATCACTCAACCTGAAATATTATGAATGTAATTTCATTATTTGGTCTGCTCCGGTCGCAGGCAGGGGGTTACAATAACTGGTTTGCCGAGTTCCTGCTGGAGTGGTAATTAATTTCTCACCCACTTCTGTGGTGACAACCTGCAGACAACTCCTGCCCTGGTGCCCAAGTCACTTGCCCCAGCCCGGGCCCTGATTGTGTGTGTCCCACGCTTCTTGTGGTAGGTGCGACTGTCCGTGTGCACGAGGAGTCAGCCCCAAACTTCAGTGGGAAATGTTCCCTATGTGAGCGGCGAGCCCAAGGCGCACACACACATACCCTGTGGCTGTACACATATACACTCCTACACAGGATCGCGAACGAGAGTCAGACACGCACACCCATTCACAGAGGCCTCTGTCCTTCACACGGAGATCTATAAACAAACCAGAACACGTCTGCAACGCGCAGGAAAGAAGTGCGGCCCACGCAGCAGCACGGTAGTATATGGAGGCACCCAGGCTGGCCCTCCAACACCATGCGTCTCAGCCCTGCGTGGAGGTTAGTTGTCGTTCAGTCGCTAAGTCATGTCCAACTCTTTGTGACCCCGTAACTGCAGCGCACTAGGCTTCCCTGTCCTTCACTGTCTCCCAGAGTTTGCTCAAATTCATGTCCATTGAGTCAGTGATGCCACCCAACCAATATCCTCTGTCGCCCCCTTCTCTTCTTGCCCTCAATCTTTCCCAGCATCAGGGTCTTTTCCAATGAGTCGGGTCTGTGCATCCAAAGTATTGGAGCTTCAGCTTCAGCCTCGGTCCTTCCAATGAACACTCAGGGTTGATTTCCTTTAAGATTGACTGGTTTGATCTGTGTCTTTGTGACCCAAACACCCAGGTTCTAGTTTCAGTTCAGTTCAGTTCAGTCGCTCAGTCGTGTCCGATTCTTTGTGACCCCATGAATCACAGCACACCAGGCCTCAATATTAGTCCCTCATTGTGTGAAAGTGAAATGTGAAAAGTGAAAGTGAAGTCGCTCAGTTGTGTCTGACTTTGCGAGCCCATGGACTGTAGCCCACCAAGCTCCTCTGTCCAAGGGATTTTCCGGGTAAGAATACTGGAGAGGGTTGCCATTTCCTTCTATATAGGTATTCCCGACCCAGGGATTGAACCTGGCTCTCCTACTTTGCAGGCAGACGCTTTACCATCTGAGCCACCAGGGAATTCTCCTCATTGTGTAAACTTGTGCAACTGACTCTGCCTCTCTGGGCCTCAGTTTCCCTCACTGCTGTGAGGCTTCAGAGTAAGAATATTTATAAAGAAGGTCAACTGCAGTGCCTGGCACAGCAGGCACCCAGCACTCACGCCAACACACTGCTCACAGCACACTCCCAGGCTCCACCTCCCTGGATGCCACTGGGACTCTCAGGTGCCACTCGCAGCCCCAAGGCCACTGCCCCTGACGTGGAGCCACTCCTTGACCCTTGACTCCCTGATACTTCTGCACATCAGTCACCTTCTGGGCATCCCACCCCAGGTCCCATGCCTGAATGGTGAAGGGTGATCTGGTGGGGTACCTGCCCCCTAAGTTGGGTAGGGGTCCCTCGGGCTCCGGAAGGCCACTGTTGGTCAGCAGACACCTGGAAAAGCTCTGCCTGGGACTGGCCTGAAGGAAATCTTGCCAAGGCTGGAAAGAGTTAATGAGTTCCTTGTCCGCCAAGGAGACCTACCACCTCTCTGTCCTGGGGATGACGGTGGGCAGCACAAGGAAGGCGGGAGGGGCAGGTCTCAGCTCTGAGGAGGTTGGGGCAGTGGACGGCCCCTCTCCTTCCAGCCCATCTGACCAACAGGAGGTGCCGCCAAGTGTGACCAACTAACTCTGTAAACACTTTCTAAAATTTGAGCAGCCACTTATGAATCAGTAGAAATGACATAACTGTATGTTACAGATGTCTTGCTTCCCTGAAAGAATAAAAAGGAAGATCTGGCTACCCTGGGCACACATCCCACACAGAACTCTTGGCTGGAGCTGAGCAGTGGCCCTGCCCAAGGAGCCAGGAGCCATCTGTCCCCCTTCCCCCCAACCCCACTCCTGGTGGTCTCCCTGGCAGCTCTGTGCAGGTACATTTTCTGATGGCCCTGGTAACCCCACACTATTTTTTACTGACATCCCCCCTCATCCCTTCCTCTTTCTTATCTCCCTCTGTCCTGAGCAAGCCCAGACCCTGAGGGCAAGGGGTGGAAAGCACTCACAGATGCTTTAGCCTTTGGGGAGTTGGGGTGGGGATCCCAGACTCTTCCCAGGTTGACTTTTCTTCCCAGGACCTATGCACATTGAGACATACAAGCAAAATGCGGTGAGGGGTTCACAGATCAGCCCCTGGGTCCAGCCCAGGTTGGAAACTGCCTGGACTGAGAGCCACTGGCCGGGGACTGGACCCTTGACCTGTTTTAAAGAAAGAAAAATAGCGCTAAGTTGTGTCCAACTCTTGTGACCCTATGGACTGTAGCCTGCCAGGCTCCTCTGTCCACAGGATTCTCCAGGCAAGAATACTGGAGTGGGTAGCCATTTCCTTCTCCAGGAGATCTTCCTGACCCAGGAATCGAACCCAGGTCTCCAGCATTGCAGGCAGATTCTTTACCAACTGAATGACGTGGGGCCTGCTTTGGGGCACCCAGGCTGGGGTTAGCGGGCAGCTTGGATGGGGTCAGCCTACTCTGTAGGTGGTAAATCTTCAGGACTTCTGAGGAGGGCTGGGAAATGCTGTGGCCAGGCTGTAGGGCTCGGGGAGAGGCAGCCCCCAGTTTCCTGCCTGCACCCCAGACCAGGAGCATGGGAAGACCGCCCCCCCTCCAGGGCTCCTCACCTCTCTGTTGGCAGCCAATCAGCTGTGCAGGGGCATCAGAGTAGCAGCTGTTGAGGGCAATGGAACCCATTTAAGTTAGGCTGTTTTCTCCATATAAATAGAAAATTTTAAATGAGAGAATTGTCCACCAAGTTTTACCATGATCCAAGTTAAAACTGTCGGTTTCCCTGGTGGGTCAGATGGTAAAGAATCCACTTGCAATGTGGGAGACCTAAGTTCGATCCCGGGGTCAGGAAGATCCCCTGGTGAAGGGAATGGCAACCCACTCCAGTATTCTTGCCTGGGAAATCCCATGGACAGAGGAATCTGGTGGGCTACGGTCCATGGGGTCTCAAAGAGTCGGACATTACTGAGCAACTAAACTTTCAAATTAAAACTGTACAGCCACAAATCCTGAGGGATAAGCTTTATAATGGAAACATCAGCAGATACATAACAATGAGCTTCTGACTCAGATGAGATCTGCCTAAATTCCCAGCTTCCTGCAAAGATTTTGGGAAGGACACCCATAGTGACCCTAAAGCCACACAAATAATGTCACCATAAACAGAAAGGCAGTTTATGTATACAGCCACCTGGCAGGCAGCTGGGGTTCCAGTGAGAGCCCCCACAGAGCCTGGCCAGAGGCACTCAGGTCTCAGCCCACACACAGAGCATCCCTGATGGGCCCGCTGCACCATGGACCCACAGAGGCTTCCAGAACTGTCCTCCAGCACTTCCGTTGTCATAACTACCACCGTGACCTTTTCCGGGTTGAAAAAAAAAAACCCACAAGAACCACCCGGTGACACAAAGAAAGGCGACAATCATAGCAACAGCTGTTGTCCTTGGATCAGGGTCCGGCACAGAACCATCTCTGTGCTGCTCATGTTAGCAACCTAGGACTTCTGGAAGGTTAGTGGGGCCTGGATAAGCTTGTGTTAGGACCTAACCGGAACCTTCCCCATGCTGGCAGCGAAAGTCACTGTGTCCTGAGCCCCTCTCCCCACACCCCCTCCCACCGCCCTGAGACTGCAGGCCAAGTGGGGCTGAGCAGGGAAACAAGCCAGGCATGAGGCCACCCCTGGAGCCCTGTGCCTTGGGGATTGAGGTCTTGCCCTGCCCTCCTGCTCTTCCTGGCAGAGCTCTTAGGCTGAGCTTGGGGGCGGGGAGTTGACTCTGATGTCAAGTCAAGTGACCCCAATGCCACTGAAGATGCCTGGTTGGTGAATGGGCACAAAGCGGGGGACGTGTGGGGTGCATGCCGCACTGCTGCCTGCCCAGGTGAGCTCACTGCAGCGACCCAGACCATGTGTACCTCTGGGGCATCTCACACACAGATCTTGAGCCCCCCTCCTCCTCCCTGGGTCCCTCCTATTCATTCTAGGCGGGGCAGATGGGAAAGGGGTCAACCCACACCTGAGCCCCACTCTGGGCCCATGAAGTAGTGACTCACACTGCGTGGGAATAGAGCCTGATTCACCTCCCAGGTGGGGGCCTGGGGGCTGCGGAACAATCAGCTGCTGTAGAGACACAACCTGAAACCGGGGCTTCCGGGGGAGGCTTGCGCCTCGGAACCTCCAGCCCAGCTCAGGTCGCTCAGCCCCGTTCAGCTCCGCCTGGACTGGGACACAAAGGGAGACCCAGTTTCCCAGCCGCACTGTAATTTCAGAAGGGGTCTTTGTTTGGGCTGTATTAACCAAAAAGCCAGAGAGGCCCTGGGGTGTGGGCAGGGAGTCAGGCGGCCAAAGAAATCTGCTGCAAGGAATGCCCTTTGAGAAGACGGCAGAAAGACATCAGAAAATGTAAGAACCGCTGACCGTGCCATCAACGGGCGAGGAGTGCAAAGTGAGCCTAGGAAGGGCTTTGCAAGCAGGCAAAGCTGCGTTTGAATCTGGGTTCTGCCACTCCAGCTGTGGGACTTTGGGCAACTGAACTAACCTCTCTGAATCTAAGTTCAGGACAATGATGTCTGCATCTCTCTGGGTGAAAGGAGATAAAGTAAAGGCACCCAAGACAGTGCCTGGTGCCAATAAATGATAACTATTACTAGGTTTCATGCACACTGAAGCTTAATTACATTGTCTCATTTAAAAAATTATCACCGTACACGAGTGTAGAGCTCTGTGGTTTTCAAAGCCATCCTCGTCCATTACTTCATTAGAGCCTCACAGTGAGCCTGTATTCTATTTTTAGCATTTTACTTTAGTTCCTTTAAAACATAAGTCTTGCTCTTATTGGATACGATTGTTCCAATTTTCCGTTCTGCTCTCCTTCTTAATTTCCCCACCCCGAGGAACCTTTAGCATAACAATGCTGGGACCATCTTCTATTAATATCAATTTTCAGATTACAGTGATAAGATGTCTGTTTCCTAATTTAATTAGGTGATTCCTGTATTTAGTTCCCACACGCTCATTATTTTTCATTTAGCGTCTTCTAAATGCACCAAAGGAAAAGCAAGGCTCTGGCTGGTAGACCTCCAGGGTGTCTTCCGCAGTGGGGAGGGAGGAACCCAGGAAATGGGGCCACATCAGAGAGGCAGGTGCCAGGGGTCTTGGGGCTGGGGCAGTATCTCAGGAGAGGCGATGGGGGTTAGAGAAAGTCCTACTGCAGAGGGGCTCACGGTGGGACCACCGAGGGAGGGCTAGGTCTCTCACAAAGCAGACTTCAAAGAAGACTCCAAAACTGCCACCCCCAGGGCCCACCAGCCCCTCTGGGCTCCTGTGCCAACACTTGAAGGCCATGTGATCTTCTTTAAAAAAAAAAAGAATTATTTACTTGGTTATGTTGGGTCTTAGTTTCAGCATGAGGGATCCTGGTTGCATCATGCAAGATCTTTTGTCATGGCGCCTGGACTCTATAGTTGCCTCATCCATGCTCTAGAGCCCTCGGGCTCAGTAGCTGTGGCTCGGCCTCAGTGGCTCCATGGCATGTGAGATCACAGTTCCCTGACCAGTCACTGAACCGTGTCCCCTGCATTGCAAAGCAGAGTCTTAACCACCGGACCACCAGCAAAGTCGCTTGAGGGCTATGTGTTTTGGACAGGTCCCCCTCCCTTTTCTGGCTCTCACTGTCTCATTGCCATGGAGGTCCCATGTCTGCCCCTTCGTCAGTACTATTCTCTGCACAACTCCAGGGGGCGCCCTTCACACCATAGTTTAAATCAACTCTATGCTGGAATCAGCACAGAGCACAGTGTGAGTGGTGGCCCCCAAAGTGTGCAGGCCCTGCCTCAATGCTCCCTCTCCATCAAGGCGGGGCTCAGTCATCATGCCATGGGCTCTGGTCACCCCTGGTCCCCAGCCCTCCAGCTATCCACACTGACCCGACCAGTTTTCTTCCCTCTGCCAGCACAGTGATAGCTGGGCTGATCTTGCTCATCGCCTGACCTGTGGCACCAGAAGGAACCCTCACTAAAGCCACTAGAGTTGAGGAAAGGGGGACAGGAAGCCCCAGGGCCACGCTTGGAAGGAGCACTGCTACAAGCACCCTGGCCACAGTTCTGACTTTGAGAATCCATTGCGTTCTGTGTCACAGGGCAGGCCCTCCAGAGAACTGAAAACTCAGTTACCCAGCATTAATTTTTCTTTTGGTTTTGCATGTATGCATGCTAAGTCACTTCAATTGCATCTGACTCTGTGCAACCCTATGGACTGTAGCCTGCCAAGCTCCTCTGTCCATGGGATTCTCTAGGTAAGATTTCATTTCCTCCTGCAGGGGATCTTCCCGACCCAGGGATTGAACCCACGTCTCTGACGTCTCCTGCACTGGCAGGCAGGTTCTTTACCACTAGCGCCAACTGGGAAGCCCTTCTTTTTGGTTTTACCTAGCGTTAATTTTTCTTCACTGTGGCCACAGAAAGGCGAGGCAAGGTATGGCGGGTGAGGCAGCCTTCGTGAATCCCGGGCAGCGTTTGGTGAAGAGAGTTTGAACACACACGCTTGCAGGTGCGTTGTTTAGAAACACTGAGTTCTGATAGTCCCAGCCGTGCTGATTTTGCAATGATATATTGCCAGCTACTTAACAGGATGGATCACTGCAATTACATGTCACTTCTGATATTCACAGTCACAACAAGGAGGTGTCAGCTTCGCAAGGGTTGTAGGAAATATATATGATGCTCTGCAGTGCTGTTAGGAAAGGGTTCAGGAGACAGACTCAAGAGGATTCCAATAAAACCCACCTGCCTGGGCAAAGCAGACGGCACCACGGAAACTGGAGGGGCTGGTTCCCCTGGCCAGGGAGGGAGTGTGGGCTTAGGCACCCGGGCTCCAGAGGCTGCCCATCCTCTGGCAGTGGAGAGGGGGCAGGACGGCCAGCACGCTTCTGGTCATTCCATCACCCTCACATGGGTGAGCTGTTGAGAGCGACTCAGCAGTTACTCCGATGGCCTTTGACCTGGTGGAAGGGTCACACCCAAACAAAGGCAGTCACTGCAGGGACAAGACAAATCCTCTGAGATTGTTCTGTAGCCTCCAGAGTTGGCACAGGCAGTAACCATGGAACCAGCAGTGAGAGCCACACTTTCTCTGGCCAACACAGCCCTGCTCCAGGGAACCAGAGGAGAAATTCTGTAGGTTTCTGAGTCAATTCTGGTTCTGTCAGTTTCTATGAGATATAGGGCACCATACTTAGCATCTGTCAGTCCTAAAGGAAACCAACCCTGAATATTCATTGGAAGGACTGATGCTGAAGCTGAAGCTCCAATACTTTGGCCACCTGATGCGAAGAACTGACTCCCTGAAAAAGACCCTGATGCTAGGAAAGACTTAGGGTAGGAGGAGAAGGGGGTGGCAGAGGATAAGATGGTTGGATGGCATCACTGACTCAATGGACATGAATTTGAGCAAACTCAGGGAGATTGTGAAGGAGGGAGAAGCCTGGTGTGCTGAAGTTCAAGGGGTTGCAAAGAGTTGGACATGACTGAGTGACTGAACAACAGCAAACACTTAATATGCACTGGGGAGAGACACCCGGGCTCTGAGTCTCGCCCAAGCCTACTGCTGCTGCTGGAGGTCAGCGTCTCGTCATCTCTTGTGCCCTAGAGAAGGCAATCAAGCAAGCCACAGCTCCCCTCCTCCAGGAAGCCCTCCTGACTCCTCCAGTCAGGACTTTGCCCTCAGGTGTGTGACAGCGAAGGAGTGAGTGTGTGACCTGTGTGAAAGGAGACGCAGTGGCGGAGGGGTGGGGCAGGGCGGGAGCTTTCTGCTTCTCTCACCTGTTCCTGTGGCCTGTGAGTCTGCAACCCTGGGTGGAGGAGACACAGGGCAACTCCACACACCCTGCCCAGCATCTCAGAGGTCACCTGCCCAAAATAGAGCACGCGGTCTGTACTCCCTGTCTGGAGTGTCTCCCTTGATGGGTGGCACCCCAACTCCCCTCTACTGATGCCAGAAACCCTGAGCCACAGTCACCTTGAAACCCTGATAGCTGCCCTCCTCAGCCTCCTATCCACGTGGTCGCCAACTCTGCCCCAACCCTATGATGCCGCTGAACCACCCTCTCCTGTCCCGGCCTGCTGCCCCAGGCCTTGCCCTCTCCTCTGTCCCCACTCCACTCCTCCCAGCCGTTCTCCTTGTGCCTGAGGTCTCCTCCTCTGCTACCGTCCAGCGTTCCACGACATGCAGTCACGGGAGTGGGCTCTCTGACGGCTGCTGCACCCTCAGAATCCCCAGGGCTCCTTGACTGAGCCTGCAGCAGAGGCTTGCACCCCTGTAACACTCCAAGGGCTTGCGGGAACCGGGGCCTGCCTGAGTCTTCAGCTGTGAGTCTGGGTTCCTAGGTCTCACTCCAGCCCCTGATGCACTGGGAGCTCTTCCCACGCATATTTTCTCATGTGTCCTTGATCCACGCTCTGCTCTGGGCCCAGACAGGTCGGACAGAGCGAGCATCACTGGTGTTGAGAAGGCAGGAGGTGTCGTGGGCAACAGTAGGCTTCCTGAGGATGAATCCCGGCACAGCTCATAAACTCTCTTACCTCAGGAGTCTTGTCTGTCAAATGGTGTAACAGTATTTAACTCAAGGGGTTCCAAAGGTATTAAATGGGCACTAAGTACATGTCAAATGTGTGTCTTAGTGCTGGGCACACAGTGAGCAACTGGGATCATTAGTCCCCATCAATGTTGTCTGTGTCCACTCTGTAAGTCTTGGGACCTCATTTACTGTAAGAATTACATGCACTAAAAGCTGACGCTCCAATACTTTGGCCATCTGATATGAACAGCTGACTCATTGGGAAAGACTCTGATGCTGAGAAAGACTGAAGGCAAAAGGAGAAGCGGGCAGCAGAGGATGAGATGGTTGGATGGTTGGATCACTGACTCAGTGGACATGAATTTGAGCAAACTCCAAAAGACAGTGAAGGACAGGGGAACCTGGTGTGCTGCAGTCCATGGGGTGGCAAAGAGTTGTACAGGACTTAGTGACTGAACACACACACAAACAGGTAAAGGGGGACTTCCCTGGTGGTCCAGTGGTTAAGACTCCACACTCCCAGGGGGCGTGGGTTCAATCCCTGACCAGGTCAGGGAACTAAGATCCTGCATGCTGAGTGGCAATAGCCAAAGGGGAAAAATAAAACCACACAAAGAGCTTTGCACAATGCCTGGCAGGTGGTAAACTTTTGTTATTACTCTTATTATTCCTGGACGCCCTGGAACTGGTTATGGACTGAGTCATCAGAGACTGTCTGCACTCAGGGCCCCCGGGCCATCCCTGTGGCTGCCTTCCTCCCTGAGCATCCCTGCACTGGCCTCAGTCCCCAGCATCCCCACCACCCACAGTTCCATGGCTTTGGAAAAGCAAAGAGCCACTTCACTAAAACGTGGGGGTGGCCTGCTTTAATAAAAATCCACTCTACAAAAAGCAAGCATTTTAAAAAATAATAATCCACTCGACAAAAACCAAGCATTAAAAAAACAACTATCTGCCGTGTGCTAGCAACAGAATCTATATCATAAGGTCACAGTTTTGAAAACATACCAACAAATAAGCCAATCCATGCACTGTTCACTTTGGCTTCACGGGTCACTAACAACGTCTCACCGCACCCCATTAAAACAAAATGCATCCCACTTAAAAGAATGAAGAAGAAATGGTACAATTAGAACATCACAGGGGAGGGAGTTGGGGGAGGGATGAAGCGGGAGGCTGGGGTTAGCAGATGTAAGCTTTTATATACAGAATGGATATACAATGAGGCCTCCTGCATAGTACAGAGAACTATATTCAGCATCCTATAACCGTAATGGAAAAGAATAAGAAACAAAATAAAGTATATGTGTATATAACGGAATCATTTTGCTGTAAAGCAATAATTAATACAACATGGCAAATCAACTATACTTCAATTTAAAAAATAAATTAAAAAAAGAACATTGAATTGTGCAGCCTCGACTGGATGGTCTAGGCCAGGGGGCCCCAACCTCTGGGTCACTGACCAATTTCAGTCTGTGGCCTGTCAGGAGCCAGGCTGTACGGCAGGAGGTGAGTGGCGGGAGATGGAGCAAAGCTTTATCTGTATTTATAGCTGCTTCTCATCACCTACATTACTGCCTGAGCTCCGCCTCCTGTCAGATTAGCGGGGCTTAAAGTATCCCGAAACCATCCCCCTGCCCTGGTCTGTGGAAAAATTGTCTTCCATGAAACTGGTCACTGATGCCGCTGAGTAGGCAGAGTGTGTGTGTGCTTAGTCACTTAGTCATGTCTGATTCTTTGCAATCCCATGGACTGTGACCCACCAGGCTCCTCTGTCCATGGAATTTTCCAGGAAAGAATACTGGAGTGGGGTGCCATTTCCTACTCCGGGGGATCTTCCAGATCCAGGAATTGAACCTGTGTCTCTTGAGTCTCTTGCATTTGCAGGCGAATTCTTTACCACTGAGCCACTGAGGAAGCCACAGGGTCAGTGACTAACCAATAACTCAAAGCTGGGCAAATGTACTCCTCCCCACAGAAGAACACAGGACCACATATGAATTCTTGCCAAAAAAGGGAAAACAAACCTATATCTGATCAACTGTTAACTTTACTTAATTTACAGGGAGTACAGGGGCAGAAGGCTATGTTGCGCTATAGCAAACAGGCACAATCAGCAAAAATCCCTCCTGTGGGAAACTTACAGAACCTGGGACCCAGTTTCCTCCAATAAATAGCAGGAGGGAAGTAAAGGCATGCAGGACATCTTAGAGACTGAGAGAGGCTTAAATGACTCACCCACCAGTTGTAACGTGTGAGCCTTATCTGGACACTGACAAAGCAAATTGGAAATAAAGGTATTTATCACATTTGCGGGATGACTAGAAATGTGAACACTGGACGTTTGATGAGATTAAACAATTGTTGAATGTTAAAAAAATAAGACTTCTTTAAAACTAAGAAACACATTGAAATATTTATGGCTTTATGGTTATGCAGGGAAGCGGGGGGTGGAATAAATTGGGATTGACATATACACACTCCTATACGTAAAACAAATAATTAATAAGGACCTACTGTATAGCACAGGGAACTCTACTCAATACTCTGTAGTGACCTACACGGGAAAATAACCTAAGAAAGAGTGGATGTAGGTATATGTATGACTGATTCACTTTGCTGTACAGCAGAAACTGACACATCACTGTAAATCAACTATAATCCAATAAAAAAATTTTTAAAAATAAATATTTAGGGGATGTCCCTGGTGGTACAATGGATAAGAATCCCCCTGCCAATGGAGGGGACACGGGTTGGATCCCTGGTCTGGATGATTCCACATGCCGTGGAGCAACCAAGCCTCTGAGCCACAGCTACTGAGCCCGTGCTCTAGGGCCTGAGAGTCAAAGCTACTGAAGCCCATGCTCCTGGAACACGTGCTCCGCAACAAGAGAAGCCACTGCAGTAAGCAGTCCTCACACCACAACTGGATAATGCCTGCAAACAGCAACAAAGACCCAGTGCAGCCAAACCAAACCAAGACATTTTTAAAAAAAGAAACGTTTATGACTGAACTGATTGGCCCTAGTATATATGCTTTGAAAAGAGAAGTGGATGGGGCTGTGGATGGGGCCCTGTTGAGGTTGTTGGGTGCTTGGGACGTGGGGGTTCACTGTACTATTCTAATCGACTTCTCTGTGACTTCCCAAGCTCTCCATAATACAAAGTTCTGCTTTGTATTAAAGCCTGTATATAAAGACAGGCCACTCATAACACACACAAGGAGAGTGCCTTCTGCACTTCCAGGGCCAGCATGTTGGGATGTGTTATTCCCAGTTCTGATCGGCACTATTCCACTTAGGAAGGGGGCAAGAATGGTCTCCTGGGTCAAGATATGAGTTTCCAGAAGCCTCAGGGCCTGGAAATATTGGAAACATGAAAAACAGTAGGACAGGTAGATTCTCTGATACTCGAGAACACCTAATCTTAGAATGAAGGTAGGTTAACCGGCAGTGATTTATGTTCCAAAAGGTCTGATCTAAAATATAGCAAACATTTTGGAAAATAGCGCTTGGTTTACGGAAATTGGCAATCCCACAGGATTGCATCTAATGCACAAAGCAGGTGAGATTTGCTGACTGCTCTCTGAAAAGTTCAGGTGCTTTTAAGATGCTGCTTGGGAGAAATCTGAAGGACACGCCAACCCCAAGGGACCACAAACAGCTAATGACTCTGTCCGCCTTTTCAAGCTCGTTTCTGCATCTTCACCTACCACCCTCCCCCTCCCACCTTGGCCAACACCACCAATAGCAGGTCCCAGACACTCCATTCCCAGGAAAGTTCCTGCTGCTAGTAAAAACCCCAGAAGAGCCCATGGGGAATGTCCTCTGGAGATGCCCCCACCGCCTTGCCCAATCTGGATGGCAGGGCAGCCTCTCACGCTTGCATCTCCCAGGGTGGAAATCCTGACTTGTCCAGGACTCTTGGGGCCAAACCACCCATGCAGCTGGATACATACACTTTGTAAGCACTGGTTTCCAACAGATAAATGTAATCAAGGTTTATGTGTGCAGAGAAGACAACAGGATGGGATTGTTTCACTTGAAAGATCAGAAGAAAATTGTAACTAATGTTGTGGAAAATTACTTTGATATTGCTTTCTTGGTACCGAATCACAATTAGGCTGCCGTGAGAAGTACAGGGGAAGAATAAATGAATAGTAACAAATCAACACAAACAGCCTGTGTCAGGAACACTTTGCTCAGGGAGAGTAACGTAAGCATTACTTAAAGTTTTATGACTGTGTTTGAGGTGATTTACATAGAACGTCCAGGTTCTACGTCCAGGTGGTCCGGCTCCATTTACAGCCAGAAGAAGGGAGCTCAAAACCCAAGCATGCTCCTCACCTGGGTCTGCCAGGTCCTCGCCATCCCCAGCTGCAGGGGGAGGCTTGCCTCAGCTTCTAGCCATCCCGCCTGCCAGTCTACCCACCCCAGAAACCCTCACTGCCCGCTGGGTCCCCACTCCAAAAGTAATCGAGGTAATCCACACGTGTGTGCGTCGGGGTAGCTGTGCAAGGCCATGTCAGCCGGTGAAGACAGGAATCCATGACACAAGAGGCAAGGTCTCTGTGCTGTCAGCTGCTGCAGCATGGCAGGGCACGTGTCGAGGCCACCAGGCAGTGACCCCACTCACGACTATCACACCGGTCCCCAGAAGACACCATGGATGGGCACGCGGCCCCCGTGGACACCACAGACACACTCCACCCTTCTCTCCCAGGCTTGTCCCACAGAAAACAGACACAGGACACGAGGACCCTCTGCCCACGTGTGCCCCAACGGCGCACACACACCAAGACATGCAGAGGACACACAGCGCCGTTATCCCCAAGCCGGGTCCGAGAGGCCTTTCTCAGGAGCTCGCTCCCGCTCATACAACACACAACTGCGGAGAACAACTCTGAGTGCTCTGGGTGGCTGGTCCGGGGAGTTAAGCGCTGCTCACAGAGTCTCCGGCCGCTCTGGGGCCCACGTGAAGCTGCAAAGTCTCCACAGAGGGACCGGCTCAGTCACGTGTCTCTGCTTCCGCAGCTGGGAAGCAGCCAGACCCATCTTCAACAGACACCTCCATGGAGGGTCCGGCCCAAGCGTGAGTCAGCACCAGTGACTCGCCACCAGCCCCAGGAGGTCCGCCCGGCGCTGGGCTGCTTCTCGCCGACGCTCAGGGATGAGCGAAGCGACTCACCAGCCTCTCCTGCCAGGGTCTCCAACAGCAGCTGCCAGGCCCAGCTCTGGCCTCCTGCTCCTTCTGCCTTTCCACATGGCACCTACGGGCCCCCAGGCTGAGCTCAGCGTGGGTGCAGGCTGCCTTGAGCATGTGAGCCATGGCGGGCCCTGTATCCTCCCCACTCAGGGTCAGGGACCCCCTAACACTGTGTCCCGCACTCCTGAGCTGTGGGCTGTAGCCAGGGATGGTGCAGGGAATCCCTCTGCCTAACCCTCCAGCCTCCACGCCCCTTTCCTTCTGTCCGTGTCCGGAAGCCCAGGGGTGTCCAGCCATCAGGGACCCTCCCCTAACAAGGCCTCAATGACATCTGTTGTAAACGCAGGTGCTTGGCCTGGCAACCATGCTTTCCCTTCACATGATGCCAACGATTCCTGGCCTTGGCCCCATGTTGGCGGCCCTCCAGGTCGGCCATGCTCTCTGGGGCACAGCCACATCCCAGTCAGAGGGGCCTTGCCTGAGCGTCCCTCTCCACCTTCTGTCCACCCTGAGGCTCCGGGACCATCCTTCCTGCTCTCCCCTCACTGCCATCCCCACTCGGCGAGTCCAGTGGGCTGGAAGGCAGCAGGTGGGGAGGCCAGCAGGAAGCTCTTCAGCTTTACAAAGCTGAGAGCCACCGAGGCACTCCGACTTTCTTGCCCGGGCTGGAGAGGCTGAATTTGAGAGGTTCCCAGCGCTGGGCAGAAAATCAGAGTCCCATTGGGGAGGCCTAGGCTCAGGGAGAAGTCACTTGTCCTCTGATATCCCAGACCATGTGGGAAAGGCCCCAAGAGGTGGTGGGACCCTGAAATCTGAGTTTCACCAGAGGCAACGACCAGATGAGAGAGGGGCAGCCTGGCCATCCTTCCCAAGAGGAGTGCATGGGCCATAGGTCAGAGGTCATAGGCCAGAACCATGTGGCTGGTGGCCTGACCGCAGATACAGTGCCCGCACACTGCGGTTGGTGACTGGAACCTCTGCCTTGGCCCTGGGGCAGCGCGGAGGCCTGCACCTCGGGCGGGAGAGCCGGGTCAAGCAGGCTGCGGGGCCGAGCGCGAGGGCTCACCTGGCGCCTGGTGGGGGGCGAGCTCCGTGGGGTCCTGCAGGCTGATGAAGAGGAGGAGTCCTGCAGCTCCGAACAGCAGGATGGACGAGAACATGCAAGCCGGTCGCATCGCTCCTGCTCGCAGGGACATCCGGGGCTCGTTCCGGGGTCACCTCTCGGCTGCGGGAGGCGCGTTCTTCCCTCATCGTCCACACCAGGCGTCCATCAGGCCAGGTCTACGGAGCAGTGGGGGAGAAAGACGGCCCATCACTGAGGCCCAGGGCCCCGGTCACTGTTCATGACCAAGCAGAGTCCCTGGACCCCTCCACTCTTACGCATGTCCCTTTGACCTTCTCAAGCCCAAGGAGGTGAAGGCTGGTCACCACCTGTGGCTGAGACACCAGCTTCCTGCCAGGGTCTCCTGTACCTGGACCTTTAGAAAAGCCACGGAGAGAGATACTCCCCAGCTCCCGCCCAGGGGAGGACCCTGGTGTGGACCCCTATCACCCACAGCCAGGGGACAGCAGCCACCACCTGCACTGTTCAGGCAGGAATCCGGGTCCCTGTGGCTCACAATTGGCCCAGTAGACAGAGAAGTTCTTGGGTTTGTCTCTGCCTTGGCTCCCATCTACAGGATGATGGGACAAGAGTCTCCATAGAACCAGAAGCTTTGAGAAGGGGCCTCTCAGGCCCAGAGATGTCAGAGACTGACTTGCCACTGTACCAGCCAGAGCTCTCCCTGTCCCCAGCAGACAGAAGGATGAGCTGGGTGGAATCGAAGCCCTGCTGGATAGTCGCACCAACAGGGCCTGAAGTTCCAGCCAGAGTATGGTCATCCCAGCTCTCGAAGCGGTCTGGAGCTGAGATGGGGTGGCCAGACCCAGATCTGACAGATCCCAGGTTCAGAGGCTGTGTCCCTGCAGATGGACACCTGCTACTCTGGCCACTGCAGACCCAGGCCATGCCCGCGTTGCTTGCCCCACCCTCATCCCCCTTGAAGTAGAAGAAATGCCTGCCAAATATCCCGATACCAACTAGTGACATCAGTTGGGTCAGGCTGTGGGTCAAGACGGGGGTACCCTGGGACTTCCCTGGTGGTCCAGTGGCTAGGATTTCGAGTTTCCACAGCAGGGGGCATGGGTTCGATCCCTGGTCGGGAGAACTAGGATGCCACGTGGCATGGTCGAAAGAAAAAGATGACAGCTCCCCAAGGCCATGTGTCTAAAGGAAAGATGTAAGTTCCTGCAGTGGGGGGTGGGTGTGTGGCGGGGGGCTCGAGCAAGCTATCACTTGTTACCCTTATCTGCACCTGATCCTACCCACCTGGGTCCAGGAACATCACCCTCTTTCCACCCAAGGAGCCCTTTGGGAACTTGCCCCTGCCTCGCACATGGCAATGCCCAAGGAAGGCTAAGGCCAGGTGGGCAGTCCCCAGTAACTCCCGAGATGCAGCAGGGTGCTGATCAGGCCCCAGATCAGATGTGCCACTCAGCACAAGGATGATCCCTGCCTGGAGTCTCCTTGGCTTGACATTCTGAACAGGGAACCCATCTCTGACCTGGCACCCAGGTGCTGGGGGAGGAAACCCCAGCTTTTATTCCTCTGTCTCCAACCTGAAGGTGGGCGACAAGGCACGAAGTGATAATCAGAGAAACCCCACCCTCCCCTGCCCAAACACACATTCCCAAGGACTAGACAGTTCTCAGCAAGGCTCTGAGGCTGCGAGTTAAATCGCAGGTTTGGGTTTCTCCCCACCACAGTCTCTGTAATTATTTTTTCACTCAGTTAACTTTAATTAACCTGCCCCAGGCCTCCATGCGCGGGAACGCGCCTGAATGCCAGGCTCTCTGGGCTGTGCGAGCAGGAGTTTCCCACGACCTCCCAGCTTTCATGTTTCGGAGGCAGTGCTGACTGGGTGCTGTTTGCCTCTGGCACTGGTTCCAGGGTTCCAGCTGGCCCTGACCTCCCTGCAACAGCTCCTCCAGCACCCACCCACCCTTGCTGCAGAGAAAGGCAGCTGCTTCCTGCCAAAACCAGGGACACCCTGCCTCCAGCTTGCGGTGGGTGAAAATGGGCAGCAACATGTCCCCAAAGGCTCAGACCCTGAAGTCCCTCAGGATCTGTGGCCTCCTTCTCCATGGCAGCCCCAGATGGGACCATCCTGGGGGCCTGGCTCATCATTCTGAAAAGACACAGGTGCAGGCCCCAGGCTCCAGGGAAGGACAAAGCCCACAGCACGCCCGATGGCTTGTGGTCTCCCAGGCCCCTCCCTCAGTGATGACAGGCCCTCCATGTGGCACCCACAGGTTAAACCTATAAGCAAGGCCATGGCTATAAGGACATCCAGCTTATGCTGGCCAAGGTGTTGACATACTGCCTGCAGACACATCAGCCTTCAGAGTGAGACACGAGGTCAGGAAACCAATCCGATCTAGGGTGAACCCCCAAATTAGGACATTTCTCAAGGTGGGCGAAAAGAAAGAAGAGAGGAAGAAGGGAAGAAAGGATGGCAAGTCGATGGCCAGCAGCCACAGTGGCCTGGTAAAGCAGCTAATAATGCGTTGCCCAATCTTGACCCAAAGACTATTGGATGAGAAAAAGGGACTCAGAGGCACGTGTGATCATTATTACATTGTTTGCATGGTGGCTGGTGCTGCAGAAGTGACTACAGAAGGCTGGTCAGTTTCCTCTTCTTTCTAATCTGTGACACGGTCACTGTTAAAGCCGGTACAGATTTCTCTCCTCCTCCAGCCACGACCTATTCTCACTTGTTTCTGAACCAGCCCAAACCAAGCCCATCAACTGGAGCCAGGCTTCCAGCAGCCCATGTGCCTGGAGCCAGCCTGAAGACCACATCCCTGACCCCAAATCTGGGGAGAAGAGAACACAGCACCAGAACCTGCACTTTCTCGGTGGCAGAAGCATCAACCATTCAAGCATCTCAGTTTAGAGACTCTCCCCTTGTTAGCCCCCGAGAGAATATAAGCACTCTCTCTACACCCAGGGGAGCTGGTGTTAGAGCCATGTGTGACTTCCCCTGCCCAAACTTAGCTTCTAAGCCTCAGACCCCAGCATCCACCCCTGCATTGGGCCTTTCTCCCAGGGTTGGTTCTCACTGGAGACCGTCTGATTAGCTAACTCCCTGCTTCGTGCAAACAGGAATCAAAGGTTAGCCTGCCTCCTCCCCTGGGGGAATGATCTGCAGCCTGACTGAGTCTTCAAGGCCACAGGAGGGAAAGAACAACATCACAGAATCTGTAGGAAACTCCTTCCTTTAAAGGGAGGTAGGTGAGAGATCACCAACAGACCACCAGACACTCCAGACAGTGGGCATATTCGATCCGCTGTAGTCCCCGTGAGAGTCCTTGTCTTCAAAGTCACATGTTATTTTCAAGGCAACAGGGAGATGCTGTCCAAAGGCTGTCTCCCTCTCCTGCGTGTTGAGCTGCTGCCTGGGGAGGGGACAGACAAGGCTGGGGGTGGGCTGCCCAGGACCCCACACACACATTCACAAGCCCCCACTCCCAGCGGGATGGGTATAGGCTCAGCACACACTGCATCACACTCTGAGGACAAGTGAAGAACCCTCTCCTACTTCCCTTCTAAGATCAGCAGACAAGAAGAAAATTCAGATGATGGAGTGGAAGGGGGAGGGGTGAGGCAAGAAAAATAAATAGCCCATTGAGATTTCAAAAGGTCCTGCCCTCCTCACAGTTCCTGGCGCTCCCAGCGGCTTCTCTCCCTGAGGCCCCGAATGGCGTCACCAATTTTTACAGGAAGAAAGAGAAATCCAATTAATCTTGTAAATACCTCCTGGGACACAGGGCAGGGCCAAGGATTTCTCCTATTTCCTTATTTATCTGATTTAAAATTTTGTCTCTAGAAAATTCACTTCAGGGCACAAGCAAGGACTTGGGAATTCAGCCAAAACGCACGCACCTCCAGTGGCGAAGGGCCGGCAGGCAGACGGACAGACGGCTCCAAGGACACACTTGGCTGCGGATGTTCCAAGGCCCGGATACTGCCCCCAGTCACCCAGAGGACCCCCTCAGGCTGTGGAGACCCACCCCTGGGCCCCACTGGAGGCAGGAGGAGGCGTCCAGCCTCGCGCCGGTGGGTGCACGCACTGGGTGTGCGGGCCCCCAGGCCTGGGAAAGTTCTCTGTCCAGTCGTTTCCTCCTCGAACCGGCAGGAGTGAACAATGACGTCCCGCCTGGCTGAGGGCTCCAAGAGAAGCTGCTCATCGGGAGAGAGGCTGCTATGGCAACTTGAGGAGAATGGAGCCAGGCATTGCCGTCACCTTGAATCCGGCACCGAACATTCCACTATGGCAGCAGAGGGGGCCACGCTTCCAGCTCTGCCCCCACCAAGGCCGGCGCTGGGGCTGACCCACCAGCTTCCCTCCTCAGCCTCCTGGCCTCAGTAACTCATTTGCTCTTTGCTGAAACAAAGCACACAGCCCAGTCCCCTGAGAACACCACTTCCATCTGTTTTGTCAGAGTTCTTCCCTGTGTTCGGCTCCTGCTTACTTCTGAGATGGGGTTCTTCTCGATTTCAGCTCATTAAAATCCTGCAGCTAATTAAAACTGCTCTAACGGCAGCGGTGGTGGCAGCCGCAAACTCTGGGATGAGTCCCTCCAGTTTTTATGCACAGGCATAAAGTTGCAATGCTCTGTGAGGATGACGGATGGCTGCAAGGGCTCAAGACTCTGAGGCGGGGCTGCAGACTCCTGCCTCACCACTGACGCGGCGGAGCACTGACCTGGGTCCTGAAATGGGCAGGGCCCAGCCTCGGCACATCCGGGAAGGCACAACTGCACCCCATTCCTGGGGGAAGCAATTTACTTGATAACCACTCCCTTGTTACAAGGCAGGGATTCCCTCTTATCTCCCACGCTGTCTGCAGGGAGAGAGAAAGGCGACCCTGAGGCAAAGGCCAAGGTACAAATCAGGTTCAAACAGCCCCAAACCTTGTCTCCACGGCCCCACTAGGAACACCACAGCCCAGCTTCCCACCACTGCTCATACAAAGAGGATGTAGGGAAGCCTGCAAACACACAGCCACAGCAGGAGGGTCCTGAGAGCCTGGCCAAGATGTCACAGGCTGCAGTGTCCTTTTTGCTATTAGGAACAAACCAAACAATGGGTATCATCTCTGCCCAGAACTTATATTTTTAGGGTACTTTATTACAGTGGAACAGGGTATGGAAAAATAATCCTACAGGTAAAAAAACTAACTCCCTCCCCACCAGCTTGCAGGCAGTATCCTCAATCTGTGAGTCTGGGTATCTCAGTTACAGCCCTTCCTCCACTATGTGGGGAGCGTTCTCATGCCTGTTTTGGACTCTTTGCTCATCTTTGTATTCCCAGCACTTAGCACACTGCCTGGCACAGGTGATCAATAACCTTTGCCACATGTTGAATGAGTGTGAGTTAATAGAGGTGATTGGACCATCTGGAGAGAGGTACTCCATGAACTTGGAATTTTAAAAAGGTCATTTCTGTTTCAGGGAGCTGGGGGTCTGTTTTGATTAGGTCCGAGCTGGAATCAGGTTCAACGAGTAGTCCAATCCTATGACTGAAGAAGAGACAAGGAACTGAGCTCCACCAGGGAACCCGACGGAAACTGACAGCCCCCAAACACCCCAGGCGCACTCACCACCAGGATGCCACTTTAGCATCTTCACGTTTGATAGGGCAGATTTCAAAACATGGGGCTTGAAGACTAATATACTTGTAGAGGTAAATTATGATTCTATTTCTATATGTATGCGTATATTAGAACACAAAACACAAACAAATATATGTCATTTAGATACTGTAAAATGGATGATTCTCAAACCTTTAAAATATAGTATGATGCTAGGGAACTCCCAAACAAAACTGTAGTTTGCATTGGTTAGTCAGTTCAGTCACTCAGTTGTGTCTAACTCTTTGCGACCCCATGGACTGCAGCACACCAGGCTTCCCTGTCCATCACTAGCTCCTGGAGCTTGCTTAGACTCACGCCCAGGAGTTGGTGATGCCATCCAGCCATTTCATCCTCTGTTTCCCCCTTCTCCTCCTGTCTTCAATCTTTCCCAGCATCAGGGTCTTTTCTAAGGAGTCAGTTCTTTGCATCAGGTGGCCAAAGTATTGGAGTTTCAACTTCAACATCCAGTCCTTCCAATGAATATTCAGGACTGATTTCCTTTATGACGACTGGTTTGATCTCCTTGCAGTCCAAAGGACTCTCAAGAGTCTTCTCCAACACCACAGTTCAAAAGCATCAGTTGTTTGGTCCTCCGCCTTCTTTATGGTCCAATTCTCACATCCATACATGACCACTGGAAAAACCATAGCTTTGACTAGACGGACCTTTGTCAACAAAGTAATGTCTCTGCTTTTTAATATGCTGTCTAGGTTGGTCATAGCTTTTCTTCCAAGGAGCAAGCATCTTTTAATTTCATGGCTGCATTCACCATCTGCAGTGATTTTGGAGCCCCCCAAAATAAAGTTTCTCACTGTTTCCATTATTTTCCCATCTACCTGCCATGAAGCAATGGGACCAGAAACCACAATCTTATTTTTCTGAATGTTGAGTTTTAAACCAGCTTTTTCACTCTCCTCCTTCACTTTCATCAAGAGGCTCTTTAGTTTCTCTTCACTTTCTGCCATAAGGGTAGTGTCATCTGCATATCTGAGGTTATTGATATTTCTTCCAGCAATCTTGATTTCAGCTTGTGCATTTTGAGTGATGTACGCTGAGTATAAGTTAAATAAGCATGGTGACAATATACAGCCTTGATGGACTCCTTTCCCTATTTGGAACCAGTCCATTGTTCCATGTCCGGTTCTAACTGTTGCTTCTTGACCTGCATACAGATTTCTCAGGAGGAAGGTAAGGTGGTCTGGTATTCCCATCTCTTTCAGATTTTTCCACAGTTTGTTTTGATACACACAGTCAAAGGCTTTGGCATAGTCAGTAAAGCAGAAGTAGATGTTTTTCTGTAATTCTCTTGCTTTTCCTATGATCCAACACATGTCAGCAATTTGATCTCTGGTTCCTCTGTCTTTTCTAAATCCAACTTGAGCATCTGGAAGTTCTCTGTTCACGGACTACTGAAATGTAGCTTGGAGAATTTTGAGCATTACTTTACTAGCATGTGAGATGTGTGCAATTGTGTGGTAGTTTGAACATTCTTTGGCATTGCATTCCTTTGGGATTGGAATGAAAACTGACCTTTTCCACTCCTGTGGCCACTACTGAGGTTTCCAAATTTGCTGGCATATTGAGTGCAGCACTTTCACAGCATCATCTTTTAGGACTTTAAATAGCTCAGCTGGAATTCCATCATCTCCACTAGCTGTGTTCATAGTAATGTTTCCTAAGGCCCACTTGACTTCACATTTCAGGATGTCTGACTTAGGTGAGTGCTCACAGCATCGTGGTTATCTGGGTCATGAAGTTCTTCTTTGTATAGTTCTTCTGTGCATCCTTTTTTTTTTTTTTTAACATGAGAACCCCATGAACAGTAGTTTGCATGTGTTGATCAAAAAGCAGTGAAAGTAATTCATGGTATAATATGAATGAACCTTGAGGACATTATGCTATGTGAAAGGAGACAGTCACAATAGGACAAATACTGTATGATTCCATATAGACAAACTCAGAGACAGGAAGTAGAAGAGTGGTTACCAGGGACTGCAGGGGAGGGGGGAATGGGGAATTATATAATGGGGACAGACTTTCAGCTGGGGAAGATGAAAAAAGTTCTTGAGAAGTGTAGAGGTGATGGCTGTACAACAATGTGAATGTACTTAATGCCTTTGGACTTAAAAATGGTTAAAATGGTTTACATTATGTATATAAAATAACAACAACAATATTAATTTTACTTCAATCAAAGATCAGTGAAAGCAAACTGAGCAGAAATCACGATCTTATCCTTTCACTCATCCCACAGGTGCAGGCCCAGGAACTAAGAAGGACCAGAATCGTCAAGTTCATGCCTGTGTGAAACATGACCAGAATATAGTGGAGATGGGTTTACAAACCCAGGCAGTCCCCTCCCCCACAGTGGCCAGATGTCATGGGATGCAAGCAAGGCTCAGAGCAGGGAGGGCCTGGCTGTCCCTCCAATTTAACTGCTGACCCTTAGGACTTGATTTGCCTAATCTTGGAATCAATCTGCATCCGAAATAAGCACTGTAGATGAGTTTCCAAGTTCCTTGCAGCTCTAGGGCGTGACTAACACGTTTTGGAGAACAGAAAGACATCTTGTGAATTTTATTTACAGGAGGCCACTTTCGGGCAGAGCAGTTGGCACTCTGGTGAGGTGTCCCTCGCCCACACCTGCTGACTGTCCCTTGCCACAAATCTGGGTCAAGGCTGTGTCTCTATGGACCAAAGCTGAACAAACTGTTTCCCGTCAAGATAATCTTATCCTTATTGTAAGGGACAAAGGACCCTCATGCAAGTGTCAAACTGGAAAATATGTTCTCAGGTTCTTTTAGGTGCACAGTCATGCTTCCCTGAGGCCTGCCTGGTTGAGGCGAGCCTCTCCCGGGCCCACTCTACCTAGGTGACCACTGCTCCATGTTTGAGCCCGTCAGGTCCAGCGGGGGCAGTGCCTCATTAAGTGATAAAAATCATTTTAAGGCAGGAGTCTGAAAGTCTAAACCAGGCTAATGATTTAAGTTCCACCATATCCATGGTCACTGTTGTCATTTGAAAATCTTTAATTTTTAAAGAATGTAAAAGGGCAACACGAGGCACCCTTGTGGTGATAGAAATGCCCTCTATTTTGACTGTACCTATGTCAACATTCTTACTGGGATATTACACTGTAGTTTTACAAGACATTACTACTGGGGGAAAAAGGATAAAGGGTACACAGGATTTCTCTGTATTACTTCTTACAACCATATGTTAATCTATAATTATTTCAAAATAAGAAGTATAATTAAAAAAATCAAGCACTTGAAAGTTACTGGCCTTTCAGCTCATGTGTAATGGAAGCCAAATTCTAATGTTGTGCATGTAAATAATAGATAACATTTTCATGGATCAGCGCCATCCTCTGTTGTATAAGAAACACTTTAAAGGTAAGGGAATATGCCTTTAACAGGAAAATTTGATGTGTTAGCAACTACTGGTTGATCTTTGTGCATTTTTCAATTGCAAATTGCACTTTAAAAATGCAAACAATTATTAATATTGATTTGGACTAAAACAATATTGAATTTCAATGTATTTCCAGCTCTTTTATGAATTGCCCTGTGGATACGTGGTGATTATGATAAAAGAGTATTTGCATGCTCGATTTCTTTTCAGTGAGGAACCTTGAAGAGGGCTGATGTGATCCATGGATAATGAACTTCACAGGGACAAGGCTGGCTCCAGAATCCTCTGCCAGGTCCTCAAACTTAGCAGCTGGAAGGAACTTTCAGGGCCACTTTCCCCTCTGGACTTTATCCAAACCAATATTACAGAGCACAGGCTATGAACAACTGCTTTGAAAGGCCTGGAATGGGACTTAGCATCAGTTTATTTTTTTAAGTTTTAAAAAATTTATTTATGTTTAATTGAAGGATAATTGCTTTACAGTACTGTGCTGGTTTCTGCCAAACATCAACATGAATCAGCCACAGATATACCTATGTCCCCTCCTCTTTGAACCCCCCTCCCACCTCCTTCTCCATCCACTCCTCTAGGTTGTTACAGAGCCCTGGTTTGAGTTCCCTGAGCGATAGAGCACATTTCCACTGGCTATCTATTTTATCCCAGCGGGGCCTGTCCTCAGCCTGTTGGGCTTCCCTTGTAGCTCAGATGGTGAAGAATCTGCCTGCTAACGCAGGAGGCCCCGGTTCAATTCCTGGGTCGGGAAGATCCCTTGGAGAAGGGATAGGCTATCCACTCCAGTATTCTTGGGCTTCCCTGGAAACTCAGATGGTAAAGAATCTGCCTGCAATGCAGGAGACCTGGGTTTGATCCCTGGGTCAGGAAGATCCCCTGGAGGAAGGCATGACAAACCCACTCTAGTATTCCTGCCTGGAGAATCCCCATGGACAGAGGTGCTTGGTGGGCTACAGTCCATGGGGTTGCAAAGAGTCAGACAAGATTGGGAGATTAAGCACATCTATTTTACATATAGTAACATGTTTCCCTGGTACCCTCTCCATACATCTCACCCTCTCCTTCCTACCCCCCTTCCCATGTCCATAAGTCTGTTTTCTATGTCTGTGTCTCCACTGCTGCACTGCAAATAAGTTCATCAGTACTGTCTTTCTAGATTCCATATATATGCTTTAGTATATGATATTCATTTTTCTCTTTCTGGGTGTCACAGCTTTTAAGAGAAAAGGAATAGACATTTGTCATGCTTTGTTAATGTTCCAGGCATTATGCTGGGTACTATATAAACATCCCATTTAGCTTTCACACAATAACCTCTCGAAGTGGAAATCTTTATCCCTGTTTGTCACAGGATTGCTTTTCTGTAAGGAGAGGTTGAGATAGAGTTTGGGGTGCAAGGTGTTATCAAGGATCAATATCTATGAAGAGAAAAGGGAGGAAGGGGAAGTGAGTAGAAGGAGAAGTCGGTCAGGGATGCAGGTCCGACAAAGCCTGGATGGGAGCTCAGGAGTGGCTGTCAGCTGTCAGAGCGCCCAGCAGCTGGCAGAAATGGCTGTGCCTGTATGCTTCCACCTGATTTGGTAGCTGGATGCAGGGTGCCCGGGGAAGGGCATGACGTGGGATGAGGCAGTTTCCTGCAGATCCTTAGGGAGCTTACAGCTGAACCCCTGTCCCATGGGTGGAGTAAGTCCTTCCTGGAAAGGGCTCAAGGAAGCATATCTCCAAGTCCTCTGCTCTGTTTTACAAATGATAAAATTAAGACCCAGAGAGACTAAACATTGTCAAGGTTACACAGTAAATAAGCCACCTCGGATCTCTTTGACTCGCTTCTTCCAAACAAAAGCATAGATCAGACTGTCCTGACCTTCAGTTACTGAGACACGAGGGTTTGAAAGTCTCCTGAGGAACATGCAGAAAGTTTGCCTGCGTAAGCAGATACCTTCGCTTCACCTCTACTAACATCACTGCAACACACACACGTGTGCCTGTGCGTGCACACACACACGCTTACTTTTTGGCAATTATCTCATTGCTAATGGTAGGCGGGGACATGGATTATTTGGGTTAAAAGTTCCCCTGACAGTACAGCCTGGAGAGCATCTTCCCTCCCAGCAGAGCTGGGAGGGATCTTGCCAAGAGCAGCAGACGATGTATGAAGCTGCACGGCCTCCTTTTACTTTTAGAAAGCACTGAGCTGTTCACATTTTCCAGCTGCTCTGACATCCAACAGCCACAGCAGGGAAAATTACAGGGAGGAAAAAATTGCATATTTACTTCTCAAAATTGAGAGTTGGGGTATAATATGGACAGAAAGGAGTGTATGAGTAAACCCAGAATGCCCTGGCCCCTGGCAGGGTGCAGCCGCTGCCAAGTTGCAAATGGCAATCCATAGACTCCAGAGGAGGAGAGAATGGCAAGGAGGGCTGGCTTCCTTTCAGGGAATCCCTCTCCCTGTGCTGCCCCCAGAGGACTTGCCTTTGTGTTCCCAGCTGCCAAAAGTGCCTGGCACAGAGGAGGTATTTGGGCAATGTGTGGTGAGTGATGAAAGGTTAGGAAGAGGAGGGAGGAAGGGGAGGAATGCTCGTACCCTAGGGCCAGCTGAGTGCTTTTGAAGTTGAGGTCATGTGGAGTCTGGCAGGTGTCCCCTGGGTGTCCTGTGGGACCAGGCTGGCTTTTCTGAGCTGGTTCCAGGGCTGACCACCACATTCTTGACTTTTATTAGTCCAGCATGACTGTCCCTGGATTTCTCAGAACAGGCTGGCTCCTTCCAACCTGAGGGCTCAAAGACTAAGAATATGGCAGAACAATCAAGTCTGTTGGCTCTGTCCTGATAGTTGTGTGGAGAATCGGGTCTCTCTCAGGTTCTCAGGAAGGGGGCAAGACTGTGAGTGACCTGGAAGTTCTAATGAGTGGCAATGCATGAGGTAGGAGCCTGCCTTCTTCATGAGCTTCTGCCTCATTTCTTCCTTCACTTAACTTCCCGTATTTCAAGTCTCCTCCCCCTCAATGCCTTCCCCCTCTTTCATCACAGAGTGTTGGAAAACCATAAATTTAGGACCAACCTCCACTCCCTTCCTTTCCCCCCTATATCCAACTGTAGACTTGGTCCCCTGAACCTGTCTTGTTTTCCAGCCTTTTGGGGTGGCTGATTCAGCACTGGGGTCATGGACAGCTCCCTACCTCCATCCCAGTCCCTGTACTACATTTGCTATCCTTCCCTGTTTAAAACCATCCGAGTGCTCCCAGTTCCCCTGTGGTCCAAGTTTAAATGTCTCAGCATGTCCCACAAGTCCGGTGAGTATCGAGTCTCATGTCTTACCATTTTCTGACAGCCCCCAGTCCAGGCAAAGCATCTGCCTTGTATGTTTTAAAGAGGCCACGGGCTTTCCTCCAACACAAGTTAACAGTGAGAAGTTAGTGGAGAGAAAAGATCACTGGACTCCTAATTGTCTGCTGCTACTGCTGCTAAGTCACTTCAGTCGTGTCCGACTCTGTGTGACCCCATAGATGGCAGCCCACCAGGCTCCCCCGTCCCTGGGATTCTCCAGGCAAGAACACTGGAGTGGGTTGCCATTTCCTTCTCCAATGTGTGAAACTGAAGTCACTCGGTCATGTCTGACTCGTAGTGATCCCATGGACTGCAGCCTGCCAGGCTCCTCCATCCATGGGGTTTTCTAGGCAAGAGTACTGGAGTGGCCTGCCATTGCCATCTCCGTTGTAAGGTCTAGGCATGTTGTTTTGGAGAGTGGATAACTGATGGTTAAAACATCATTTCCCCAATGATGAAAACCTAATCTTAATTATAGGTTGTTGTTTAGTCGCTATCTTGCATCTGACTCTTTGGGACCTCATGGACTGTAAGAGCCAGGCTCCTCTGTCCGTGGGATTCTCCAGGCAAGGATACTGGAGTGGGTTGCCATTTCCTTCTCCAAGTGTCTGCTACTTAACACTAAATTTTCTCCCTGGGAGACTTTGGGCATTATCATTTTACATTTCTGAGCTTCAGTTTTACCAATCAGGAAGTCAGTCTCTGGGAGACTGACAGCATAAGGTTCTCTGTGAAGATTCCTGTTGTGATGGGATGCTGTCCTGGGGTGAAGGAAAGAGGCTCAGGGCAGGTGGAGTGGGCTGCTGGGTCCCCGTCCCTTCCCTGTGGGGCAGATGATCCCCATGGTTGATCTTGCCCCTCTCTCTAAATGGTTCTGTTGACTTTTTTGCTTACCTTGAACAACCTACAAGGCAAGGGTGGGGTGGGGATGGGTCTGGCTTTTCTCTCCCTGAGCCTGTAAACTGTTTTCTGAAGTCTTGAGTCATGCTGCTGCTGCTGCTGCTGAGTCACTTCAGTCGTGTCCGACTCTGTGCGACTCCATAGACGGCAGCCAACCAGGCTCCCCCGTCCCTGGGATTCTCCAGGCAAGAACACTGCAGTGGGTTGCCATTTCCTTCTCCAATGTGTGAAAGCGAAAAATGAAAGTGAAGTCGCTCAGTCGTGTCTGACTCTTCGCGACCCCATGGACTGCAGCCTGCCAGGCTCCTCCCTCCATGGGATGTCCTCAATTTTCAGTCTCAAGGACACAAGCAGGAAAGGGTTAAACCTTTACAACCCTGGACATGCCAAGCTTGCCAGACTGGAATGGTGGGCAACACCCAGTGAACTGGGAATATCTGAAAGCAGAATGGTATCCACACGGGCCCCATGTTTTGCCCTGTACCACTATGCATGTGAAGGGGCACTTGAGTCCTGACTCTCTACAGGCTGCTAAAAACAGGAAGACACAGGTGCAAATACATATTTTTATGATATGAGACTCAGACTGGCCAGTCGATGGTCTTCAGTGAAGCTTTTCTTAAAAGCTTCATTTCCTAAAATAGGCTTTCCTGATGGCTCAGATAGTAAAGAATCCGCCTGTAATGCAGGAGAACCGGGCTCTATCCCTGGGTTGGGAAGATCCCCTAAAGGAAGGTACGGCAACCCACTCCAGTATTCTTGCCTAGAGAGTCCCATGGACAGAGGAGCCTGGTCAGCTACAGTCCATAGGGTCAAATAATCATATGAAATTTCAATATGAAAATTATTTTTTAAACGAATGTTGGCAGTGGATCAAATCTTCAGATTTTCCTGTTTGTAAACTTGGATTATTAACTTGAAATTTCCTGATTCTCCAATTGGCAAGCAATGTACATTTTAAAAATAGACTTGAGCCAATAAAAAAAAACCCATATTCAAGTTGGATTTGGCCTAGGCTCCACTACTGCTGCCCATGCCATGAAAAGCAAAGCCTGGATTAAAGAAAAGCACCTGATCACTGGATAAAAATGATGCCTCAGAGTTCAAGGAATTTTGTGCAAGATCAGCTAAGGGGAGAAAAAGCTTATGAGTCAGTCACATTGAAGCGAAGCTGCAGCAGCCCCGCTGGTCAGGAGTGGCTTCCTACAGCTCTGGAACTGGATGGCACTCAGGCAGAAACAGGGGCTTCCAGCCCAGGGCATCTATCTCTGCCTGGAGGACAGTCACTGTGATGAGACAGGGGAGTCACGACATAGGATCCCACCGAGTACCAGGCTCACATTCGAATGTGCCTGTTATGGATTGAATGGTGTCCCTCCCTCCCAGTTCATAGATTGAAGTCCTAATCCCCAGTACCTCAAAATATGATCTTATTTGAAAAGAAGGTCATTGCAGAGGTAATGAATTAGAATGAGGTCACACTGGAGGAGGGTGCACCTCTAATCTAACAGGACTGATGTTCTTGTAAAAAGGGGAAATCTGGACACAGACATGCGCATGAAGAGATTCCCTGAGAGGATAAAGGCAGAGATTCACAAGCCAAGGGGATGCCAAAGACTGCGGGCAATCTCCCAGAGGCCTGGAGGACTCCTCCTCACCATCCTCAAAGGGAACCCCTTTGATCTCAGACGTCTGGACTCCAGAACTGAGACAGCATGTTTGGGTTGTTTAAGCACCCCAACTCATGGTATTCTGTTATGGCAACCTCAGCAAAGGAATATACCCCTGTGGCAGAAGACTCAGCATCCTCGGTGGGAGAGGGAGGAGCTGGGGTGTTGCCAGGAGACCGGCTCTAGCCTGGTTCAGCGGTTGCCATCAATTGTGTGCAGTGTCAGGCTCAGCATTTGCCATGATCCCTGTGACAACCAGCACGTGTTTGGAGGTGAATAACAGAAAACCCCAGCTTGGTGGGAATCTCAGTTTCATGATGTCACTAGGACTCAGGTCCTTCCTGGGGCTCTACTCCTCTACAAGCGCTATAAGGGTCCCTGAGACACAGGTTTTATCCTCAGATGGCTCCTTTATGGTTGTATGATGGCTGAACCATGGTCCAGCTTGCAGCCATCTTCATTACAACAGGACAGAGAGAGTCCCATTCCCAACTGAACCCTGAGCTGATGACACCTCTGGAGCTGGGGGAATACCCTCTGCTGGTGGATGCAGGCCTGGGTTTCCTGGAACCAGTGAAAGTGGAACTGGCCTCCCAGGAGCTCAGGGTGGGTTGAGTCCCTCCCAAACTCAAAGATTAGGGAACAAGAGGTGGGGGGAGGGGTGACCTGGAACTGGCCCCTGAGTTCACTGCACAGTTATCTCCTCTGCTCCATACAAAAGCTGTGTGAACAATTATACCCCCATTTTAATGATGAGGAAACAGACTCAGAGAGGCTGAGTAACTTACCCAAGGCCACACTGCTAGGAACTGGTGGTCAGATTTGAATCCAGGGCTAAGTTCAAAGGACATGCTCTCCACCATTCCTCTTGTTGACCGTGGAATCAACCCTGCCTGTGACCAAGGAAGGCATATTCCAGACACACACCAGCACAGACCTGTATCGGACGGGGGCAGGGGCAGAGGAGGCGGGGTGATCAGGGCTGCTCTGCTGCTCTCAGGAGCCCTCTCTAAGCCACACCCTGCCTGCAACACTGGCCCACTGGCTCACAAGGAGACACTTGAGACACAGTGAGAGCTTGAGGGACCACAAGAGCGAGGAAGCGGGCCCTCGCTCATGCATGAATGCTTCTGTGACTACATGTGTGCCCATACATGTGTGAACAGACAGATCTGTCTCTGTGACTCTGGCCTAGGGATGGAGTGAAGGCCCATGTACGTGTGCCTGGATGAATATGTGCTTGGGTAGACACACGCGTGGATGTGTGTGCCGATGTATGTGGGATCCAGAACCTCTCACTTCCCTGCCCTGTGGCCACCAGCTGGGAGCAGTCCAGCTGCAGCCCAGGCCATTCCCAGCACCTGGACAATGACCGCAGCAGCCCTCACACCCAGCTCAGCGGTGCTTCCCCACCCCAACCACTGCCTGGGGTCTGGCCTCCTCCCTGGCAGAGGAGAACAAGGCTCCCTTTTCTGCAGGGCCCAGAGGGAAGGCGGTGAGAGGCTGGGCTGGGGGGGGGGGAGCACTCAGGGGTGGCAGCCCAGCAGGACCATCTGCCATCTGTGGGGTGCCCCCCTCTCCCCCTCCGTCCTGCTTCCGCCTCAGGGTGCATCACTCTGGCGACCCCTGGGAATTGGAAGCTAATTTTCCACGATCATTAGTGATGGAAAGACCTCAGGTTCTGCCTTTAATTAAAGTCAAACGTGGGGCTGAGGAGACGCGCTGCACGCAGGCGTCCTCTTCCCACTTGTAAAAGCCATATGCAAATAATTAAGCCAGGCATGGAAGCCATAATTAAAAATTTCACAAACCCCCTCATTAGCAGAGCAGCCTGCATAGAGGAGTGGAACTGAGTCCCTCCCCCATGTCGGTGGCAGCTCCAGCAGATGGTTAATTGGGGCTGGGGGGACAGGAGGGCTGCACCTAGGTGACTGTCACCTGGCGACGAGCTGACAGGGCTGCTGACCTCCCAGACCAGCAGTGATGACCTCTCACCTCCGTCGAGGAAGCTTCCAGCTAAGGACCAGGGCTCCCAGAGTGGTGTGGGTGAATCCAAACATCCATCCACCTATCCCGGGGCGAAGAGGACCACAACGCAGAACCCTGGTTCCCAAATCTCACAGCCTCTCTGGTTCGAGTCCTCACATGTACAACTAGAGACTCGAGATGGCTCCAGCTGGACCTCGTCGAAGTCCCTCCCCTCAGTGTGTCCAAGAGGGTGGCGGGACCCTTGGATGGAGGCAGGCTCAGCAGACCACTTCTCTCCCCCAGCAAGTGCATGTGCAATGGCCCTTAATCCCCCTCCACACACACAGATGTCCCCAGGCCTGGGGGCCACTGTGCAGTGAATGATCTATCTGAAGACAGAGGCCTCAGATAGGATACCCTCCCCCAACATCCCAGAAGCACTCCATCAGCCCCAGTTTCAGTCAGCATCTGGAGAACTGTGAGTGGAGTGATATGGCCACCTCATAGTCCCAGTCATTCTCTGGCTTTCTCTCCCCCTCCAACCCCCGAGCCTCAGCCCCTGTAGACATCTGGTCCACCTCGTGTCCTGAATTGATCCTGCCCAGCCGGTCACCGCAGGCATAATCTCCACGTGTTCTCTCACACTGCCAAATGAATATTCACTCGTCACGACTGCCACCACTTGTTTTCCGTCCTGCCTGATCAATGGCACTCCTCTGAAGGAACTGTACTTTCCAGAGGCATTGGTTAACACCTGGGAAGCTGCCCATCGAGCATGAGGACAGGATCTGTCCTCCTGGCTGTGACCAGCCCTCCTCATCTGTAGACCACCAGCCGTGGCCGTCACAGAGTGTCTACACTGTTGGCTCTCAGAGACTGGCTCTCCTTTTGCGGATTTGGGGATCTTACGGGGCCACAGGAAGTCACAGAGCTGAGATCTGCGTTCTAGTCCACTCAGGTCAATCTCAACCCAGAGGAGCCCCCGTCTGAGCTTTTCACCAGGTGCCTGAACTCAGCCCTTTCCACCTTCCTGGTGGCTTGGGAAACATCATTCCTCTTTCTGTCTCTCCTCTGGAGAACAGAGGGGATGCGAGTCCTTCTGCCAAGGACCATCAGACACATTCCTTACCCCCTCAGCATCCTGCTCCTGGAAGCTGGCCCAGTGCAGCCTTACTCTTCTTTCTCAGCTATCCCCAATATGCTTTGATGGGCAGTTCTGCAAGTCAGCTCAGGGTCCCTTCAATTCACCCACCCTCCAAGTCAAGCTGCCCTGATGGTCAGAGCCGCTGCCCAACCTTCACCTTCTGTCCCTCTGTTACTGACCAGGGTTCTTGGCTTTCCTCAATCAATAGAAATTGAAAAGATCAGATAAGAAATTCACACAAGGCTTTTCTGGGGCCCCTGCTGCAGCGAGGGAGAGTGAGCTGTTTCCCTATGTGGGGTGAGGGTAGGGGTGGCTTCAGGGGTCAGGCCAGAGGGGTGGCTTAGGTGGTTTGCTCACTCCTTTGGTGATGTTGTGTGCAGGGGCATGCACAGTACCCTGCTTTTGCTCCTGGATCTTCAGAGTGGCAGTTGGGTTTTTCAGTCTTCTTATATCTTGTTGTCCATAATTTGCACCAACTTCACAAGCATACAATTAGTTTTAGTCACTTATCGTTTCCTTGAATTTTGTTGCTTCAGGAGATATTTGGCCAGGTGCGAGCACTGTAAGGGTCCCAGATCTCAGGTCCCAGCCTGTCTCACCTCCACATCCCCCAGTTACAAATGCATCTCCCTAAGAATCTGAAGTTGAAGCTCCAATACTTTGGCCACCTGACACAAAGAGCCTGGTGCTCATGAGAAAAGACCCTGATGCTGGGAAAGAGTGAAGGCAGGAGGAGAAGGGGACGACAGAGGACGAGATGGTTGGAGGGCATCACCGGCTCAATGGACATGAGTTGGAGCACGCTCTGGGAAGTGGCGAAGGACAGGGGAACGTGGCAAGCTGCAGTGCATGGGGTCACAAAGAGTCGGACCCAACTTAGTCACTGAACAACAAGAACCTGGACGTTTAGCCACTGGCACAGGATGGCACACAGAAGTAACTCATTCGGGCGGGGAAGGGGACTGTCCCACTCATACAAACCACTTATGTATCTTACTTTTTGACCCAGTTTGGTTCTTAAAAATTCATTGTGAAACATTTCAGACATTCAAAAAATATATTAAAATAGTATAAAGAACCACCAGTGTACTTACGCTCAACTTAAAGAATAAAACAATTACCCATACTTGGAGCCTCTTTTGTATTCCTTCCTACTACTTAACCCCTCCCTTCCCTCTAGAGGTAACCACATATGTCATAAATGTTTAATGAGCACCTGCTATGTGCTTGGCACTGTTCTAGGCAACAGGGATCTTCTGGTGAACAAAACAGACAAAGATTCTGTCCCTGTAGAATCACATTCCAATCAGGGCTTCCCTGGTGGCTCACATGGTAAGGAATCTGCCTGCAATGCAGGGGACCCAGGTTTGATCTCTGGGTCGGGAAGATCGCCTGGAGAAGGAAATGGCAACCCACTCCAGTATTCTTGCCTGGAAAATCCCATGGATAGGGGAGCCTGGTGGGATATAGTCCTTGGGGTCTCAAAAGAGTCGGACGTGACTAAGCGACTAACACACGCACACACACACAGGAAAGACAGAGTGCTACCAAAATAATAAATTAGTAAATTACAGATAATACTAGAGGGTGATAAATGCTATGGAGAAAAGGAAAATAGCAGGGTGAAGGGGATAGGAGGGTTGGAGGCTAGAGGTAGTCTCAAGACCTAAGCATGTGAGTGGAGGCTTCATTGAGAAGTGGCATTTGAACCATGTGGCTATCTAGGGAACAGCCTGTGCAAAGGCCCTGGGGTGGGAGCATTCCTAACACACAGTGTGTTGGGAAAAGTGAACATAACAAAGGTGAAATGAGATAAGGTAAAAGAAGTAATAAAGGGCCAATCATGGGCCATTGAGGGCTTCCCAGGTGGCACTAGTGGTAAAGAACCTGCTTGCCAATGCAGGAGACATAAGAGACACGGGTTCAAACCCTGGGTCAGGAAGATCCCCTGGAGGAGGGTATGGCAACTCATTCCAGTATTTTTGTCTGGAGAATCCCATGGACAGAGGACCCTGGCAGGCTACGGTCCATAGAGTCGCAGAATCAGACATGACTGAAGTGACTTAGCACACATGGACCACTGAAGGGATGTTGGCCTTGACTCAATGAGCTGGGGAGAGAAGAAAGAAATTCTCTGACTTGATTCCAGCAGGACCCCTCTGGCCATGTAAGTAGGTAGGAAAGGGCAGAAACAAGCAACAGGCAATCATAATAATCCAGGTGAGAAATTTCAGTTACAACATGAAAATCCATGTCTGCCATTCTCACGAGAATTGGCACTTTCGGAAAACAGCTTTATTATGATGTTGAAAATTACATGTTTTTACTTTGATGCTCGGACATCACTGTGTGTCCACTTGCTGAGCTTTTCTCATGTGAGTATTCTGGATCCTGAAAAAAACTGTAAGTTACTCTTTACATCAAGCCTGGCCCTCCCAGCTGGTTTTCATACCCAGCAGTGCAGGAAACTCAGCTGCCTGGTATATGTGAGCAAAACGGAAATGAGATAATGAGATGTACAGTGATGACTGAGAAGGCCCGGAGTGGCCAGGTTGCTTGGGTCCAAATCCCAGCTCCATCACTCATCAACTCTGTAGCCCCTGAGCAAGTGACTTAAGTTCCCCATGCCTCAGTTTTCTCATCTTCAAAATGGGGGTAATAAAGGTTGCCTCCCCAAATTGTTACAAGGACTGAATGGGCAATAAAGGTGATGCTCTTAGAGAAGTGCCTGGCACACAGAGAGTGCTCCCTCATTTTAGCGGCTGCTTTGGGGAAGACAAACAGAGATCCCCAAAAGTGCTTCTTGCCAGACAAATCCATCAACCTGGACCCAAAGAAACAACTCCTTCTAGAAAGCCTGAATATCAGCAAGAACTGGGAGCTGTGGAAGTTTCTCAGGGGTCTCTGAGAAATGTCTCAGGGACTAAGGCTATAGGCAGACCTACAGAAAAATGTGACGTTTCTGGAAAGGGCTTCCATGAAACTGGCCCTCGAGCACTTCATCAAGAAGGGAAAATGAGCAGCCGTTCCAAGTACTATGCCTCTGCAGCCTGTGCTGGCCTTGGGCTACCTCTACAACACGTGTCACGATGAGCAATGGGGTTGATATTTATTCTGAAGTTCTGTGTTTGCAAAACTATTTCAATCATGTCTGCTGAGTGTGCCGAAAACTTCAGAATGATCAATTTCGTAAGTTCAATGCAGTTGATCTTTTCCCTGATGATTAAAAATATAATACGGTCAGTCGTTCAGTCTTGTTCGACTCTTTGTAATCCTCTGGATTGTAGCTGCCAGGCTCCTCTGTCCATGGGATTTTCCAGGCATAGGTACTGGAGTGGGTTGCCACCTCCTCCTCCAGGGGATCTTCCCAACAAAGGGATAGAACCCAGGTCTCCCGCATCAATGGGCAGATTCTTTAACATTGAGTCACTTGGAAAGCCCCCAAATATGGTAACATCTACCTTCAGCCCATTTATTCACCAAGCGCTTTTGACAATTTCAGTTCAGACCCAGAGAACCCAGTGGGCAATCCAAATTCTTTGGCATGCAAATTTTCACAGAATTAAGGAAACAGCACATCATCCAATGCATTGGGTGGGTGTTTCTGGTTGTTGTGAGGTGGGTTTTTTTTGTGTTTTTTTTTTTTACAGAATTAATTATTTTGCTAGCGAGGTTGAAGTCTTCTTTAAAAATTGGCAAACGCTGAAACTTGGCAGAGAATGATGGAGTATATTCTGAAAATATTTATGAGGCTTTCCCTTGTATCCACACACACACACACACACACACACACACACACACACACACACACACAGTCCTTTTCTTGAATTTGGCATTGCAAGAACACCCCTAATGGGAGTCTAATATTATTTTCCAATTCGGCTCATTTACTTCGAAGAAATTTGACTCCAGTTCAGAGACATAATCAATTCTATTGGTAGTCTCCAAGGCTTAGAAAAACAGCATTTCCTCTCAGATTGGCTCCTGAGTCATGGATCACACACACCTAGGTAGCTATGCATGGTTTCCTTTATCACCCATTCATCACAACTAATAGCCAAATAATAGATCTGACCTTTTGCAAAACTTTTACCCTGCCACCCTCGAAATGGATTTCCTCCAGGCTATGTTTTCAGCTTCTTCACTAAGGCAAGGTCTGGCTGCCCTCAATGTAGATTTCATGGGAGTTTCCAAAAGGTGAGAATCCGTATCCTTGAAGTGTGCAAGAGTTTTGCACAGGTTGGTGACAAGATCCTGATAATGCTTGAAGGAGAAAATGACGTTTTGCAGGGAAAAATTAGACCCACAGGCTTCAGAATAAACTTCATGTGATCTTGGCCCAACATTTTAAGCTATGAGGGTGGTTTGGCATGACTGCCCAGAATTTGCCAATGCCTCAAGGAAGGTGCACCTCATCTTTGCACTACAGATAAATCTACCCTTGATATAAACCTCATGCATCATTATCATTAGTTTTGTCCCAGAAAGGGCCAAAGAAAGCAAAATTTGATGCTTAATTTGATTTGTAGATGGCAGTGTGATCTTCAGGGCCAGCAGGCAGAGGGTGGTGGGGCAGGCCAGGCACCCATCCACACACAGGCTCCAAGAAGCAGGAATGTGGCTGTGGGTTTGTTTTGCATAAAAATTGGTGAGCACAGTGTACCATGGTGACGGAAATGATTTTACTTTGATTTCCAGCTTGTGTAGTGTTAGGACCAACTTCAACTCTTGGAAGGGATAGAACTGAAGATGTAACAACCTCACAGTCCCTTTTTTGTGCTACTCTTTAGTAAAAACAAAAATCAAACTTTTCCCCAAAGCATATCCTCACTGTAAAACAGAAAGTGCATATATTTCTGATGTGTAATGGGAACTACAGTACACACGGCAAGATAAACACACAATAATAGTCCACAATATACATAACACGAGTGTCGGAGAGCAAAAGCTCAGAATCGCTTTCATTCAAAATTCCAGAGTCCCACCTGCCAGGAAAAGTGAGAGAAGCTTTCCTTTCTATGGCTTGATTATGAAAATCTAATTTTATACGTTGAACCATCTCCACAAAACAGCTCTCCAATGACAAAATATTCTTTTTCAAGCCCTTCAAATCCTCCTCTCCCTCCTCAGATACTGATACACCTGCCGGAGCTTCATCTGCCTGTCCCTCTTCCTCACATCCCCCTGGAGAATTACTACTGTCGACCCTCTGGGGAAGATGGTGAAACAATACTTGTTTTTCCAAGCCCTAATTGCTCAGAGACCTTCTTTCCCTCCCCCACAAAGCCACAGTATCTCTTCCCATCTTGGTCAGGACCAAGCCCCAACATCCATCATCCTGGAGGGTGGAGTTCCCCGATGCTGCGTGTTCTCTCAGCCAGTGAAGGCTCTCAAAAGGAAGGCAAGGGGTAACCATCAAGGACCTACTGCCTAGCACAAGCAACTCTGCTCAGGATGAAGTAACAACCTAAATGGGAGAGACCCTTGAGAGTCTCTTGGACAGCAAGGAGATCAAACCAGTCAATTCTAAAGGAAATTGATCCTGAATATTCATTGGAAGGGCTGATGCTGAAGCTGAAGCTCCGATACTTTGTCCACCTGATGCGAAGAGCTAACTCACTGGAAAAGACCTTGATGCTGAGAAAGACTGAAGACAAAAGGACAAGGGGGTGACAGAGAATGAGACGGTTGGATGGCATCACCAACTCAATGGACATGAATTTGAGCAAACTCTGGGAGATACTGGAGGACAGAAGATCCTGGCATGTTGCAGTCCATGGGGTTGCAAAGAGTCAGATATGACTTACTGACTGCACATCAACAACAAATGGGAAAAGAATTTGAAAAAGAATAGATACATGGAAATATATAATTGAATCACTCTGCTGTACACCTGAAACTATCACAACATTGTTAATCCAACTATACTCCAAAATAAAAAGTTTTTTTTAAAAAAAGGAAGGAAGGGGCTTAAGCAGGATGCCTAGTATGGAAACCCAGGGTCCCCAAGCTCTAAGCCTCTATCCCCTGGCAACAATCACTCAGACGCAATTTAGTTAATTCCCTTCCACATCTCAGCACTCATGGCAGCCTTCCCACATACAATAGCAGAGGCGGCAGAGTCAGGGGTAAGGAGGGACCTCAGAATCATCCTTTCTCAAGCTGAGACAATTAAAAACCAAGTGTCAGATTTGCTCTCTGACATGTGCAGGGTTATGGCCACTCTCATTCTTCCCCTCAGGCCCTGTTGTTTTAGGATGATATGAGGTGACTCTAAAAGTGGCCAATATTTCTCTGCCGACACAAAGGCATAAATCACTACATCTTTGATGCTTTCTTCGTGGTATTGATTCTTCTGAGAACGAAGGCAGATGGTTCCGATATGGCATCATCTCATACTCCCCCAGCCTGATTTATGGATTTCCTTGTGCATTACCTGAACATAAACCAGTCTTGCATTATTTCTTGCACGCTTGTCAAATTAAGGTAAGATATTCTTGTTGACCTTTAAACCTAAAAAAAAAAAAAATTAAATATGCCTGAGACATTTTCCAGCAAGCATAAAAATGAGCTGGGTCCTCAGATGCCAATTAAGAGGATGTAATTATGAAGGGGATCGTTGTCTGTGCTTTGAGTAATGATTTAATTTTAGTTTTAATGTGCTCACTCAATGGAGGAAAAGAAAATAAGCTGGTTACGAATAGTTTCATGAAAGAGACGAGAACAATTTGGCACCATTTGTCCCTTAATTTACCAAAATGGGAAGGAGCTGAGGGAGCTTGGCACCCCAGCCTTCCAGAAGGGAAGGAATGCTTCTTGAAAGGTGCAGAGAGAAGCAGCAGTGGCAAGAACCAAAATAGAGACAAGGCGGTCGGTCGTTTGCTGTGATGTTATCAAACAGAGCCAGCACCAGCCTTCAGGCGGTGCAAGGGTGTGAATTGGATCTAACTTTCAGCAGGGGAGGAAATCCCATTTGGGCTCTGCGTTAAGGCTTTCTCCTACGTTGTTTCTCCCTCTGCCCTTCTCACAACCAAGCCCAGAACCAGGAAAAGAGTCTCTGGGCAACATCCACACGAGGCTGGTATTGTCTGCCGGGACACAGACACAATGAATGCACCATTCACTCTTCCACAAATTCCACTCTTCAAGGCTAAGTGATGTTGGCTGCACCTATGTGGCCCAGCCTCTGTATGTACAAACCTAGGAATGCACACATGCATGGCCCATGAGGCTGGCTTTGGCATGTTTGAGGTCCCTTTCAGAAAAATACCCACTCAATGCACTTTAATCATTTATGAAGCTAGTATGAAGGTTAAAAGACAAAAGTAGTGCAAACAACTGTGATTACAACAATTAGTTATGGGATACAACAGATAGAAAGATGTAAAATGTGACATCAGAACCATAAAACATGGGGAATGAGGGAATGGGGGAGGAATAATGTTAAGCTTTGCAGTGGGATCAAACTTAAGTTGTTACCAACTTAAAATAGACTATTACATCTATAAGTTTTTATGTGTAAGCCTCATGGTACACACAAAGCAAAAACTTACAGTAAATATGCAAAAGATAAAGAGAAAGGAATATGAGCATACCTCTAAAGAAAGTCATCAAATCACAAAGAAGGCAAGAGAAGACAGGAGCAGAGAAGCACTATAAAACAGCCAGAAAACAAAGAATAAGCACATATGTGTCAATACTTACTTTAAATGTACATGAACTAACTTCTCCAATCGAAAGACATAAAGGGAATTCTCTGGTGGCCCAGTGGTTAAGACTCTGTGCTTCCAATGCAGGGTGCGAGGGTTTGATCCTTGGTTGGGAAATAAGATCCCACATAACATGCGATGTGGCCAAAAAAAAAAAAAGACATAGAAAGGAGACAGATACAAGAACAAGACTCATCTATATGCTGCCTGTAAGAGACTCACTTTGGATGTAGGAATACAGGTAGACTGAGAGTGCAGGGTGGGAAAAGACAAACCATGCAAATAGAAGCCAAAAGAAAGCTTGAATAGTTAGTTACACATCAGACAAAACAGACTTTAAAACAAGGACTGTAATAAGAGACAAAGAAAGGTACTACAGATGAAGGGGTCAATCAAACAAGAAGATATAACATTTGTAAACATTAATGCACCCAACATAGGAGCAGCTAAATATATAAAGCAAATATTATCAGACCTGAAGAAAGAGATAGCAATACAATAATAGTAGAGGACTTTAATACCCCATTTTTATCAATGAATAGATCATTCAGACAGAAAATTGATAAGGAAACATTGGCCTTAAAAGACATATTAGATAATACAGACTTTGTTAAGTATGTTTACAGAACATTTCATCCAAAAGTAACAGGTTACAAACTCTTCTCAAGTGCTTATGAAACATTTTCCAAGATAGATTATATGTCAGCCACAAAATAAGTCTTAATAAATTTAAGAGGATTAAAACCATATCAAGCATCTTTTCTCACCATCATGTTATGAAAACAGAAATCAATTACATGAAGGAAACTGGAAAACTCACAAATATGTGGAGATTAAACAACATGCTACTGAACAACCAAAGGGTCAAAAAAAATCAAAAAAGAATTTTAAAAATACTTGAAACAAATGGAAATGAAGCATATAAAACTTTATGGGATTCCCAGAAGTGGTTCACGGCAATAAATGCCTACTCAAAAATAAAGAAAAATCTCAAATAAACCACCCAACTTCACACCTCAAAGAACTAGAGAAAGTACAAATGAAACCCAAAATTAGTAGAAGGAAGGAAATAGAAAAGATTAGAGCAGAAATGAATGAAATATGGGACGTCCCTGGTGGTCGGGTGGTTAAGAATCCACCTTCAAATGCAGGAGACATGGGTTAAATTCCTGATCATGAAACTAAGATCCCACATGCCACAGGACAATTAAGTCCATGCTCCATAACTAGAGAGAAGCCTGCATATGGCAACTACAGAGCTCATACACTCTGGAGCCCTCAAACTGCAATGAAGGATGCTCCGTGACACAGCTAAGACCTGACAAAGACACAAAATAAACAAATAATTTTTTTTAATTAATGAAACAGAGACTAAAAAGACAGTAGAAAAGATCAATGAAACTAAACACTGGTTCTTTGAAAAGATAAACAAAATGGACAACCTTTAGCTAGACTTATGAAGGAAAAAAGAGAGATGACTCAAATAAATAAAATCAGAAACAAAAGAGAAAACAATACAACTGATACCACAGAAATACAAAAGATCAGAAGAGACTACTATGAACAATTACACATCAACACCTTTGAGGACCTAGAAAAAAACTGGAAATTTCTAGAAATATACAACTTGTCAAAACTTAATCATGATGAAAGAGAAAATCTGAACAGGTCTTCCCCGGTGGTTAAAAACCCGCCTGCCAATTCAGGGTACATGGGTTCGATTCCTGCTCTGGGAAGATTCTACAGGCACAGGGGCAGCTGAGCCTGTGGGCCACAACTACTGAGCCAGCGCTCTAGAGCCCACGTGCCACAACTAGTGATGCCCGTTCACTCTAAAGCTCATGCTCTGCAACAAAAGAAGCCATCACAATGAGAGACCCACACACCGCAACTAGACAGCAGCCCCCGCGTGTCACAACTGGAGGAAGCCCATGTGCAGCAATGAAGACTCAGCAGAGCCAAAAATAAATAAATTAATTAATTAAAAAAGAAAATCTGAACAGACTAATTATTAGTAAGAAGATCGAATCAGTAATCAAAAACCTCCTAACAAACAAGAGTCTGGGACAAGACAACACCCCCTCTGGTGAATTCTACCAAACATTCAAACAAGAATTAATACCAATCCTTCTGAAACTCTCCCAAAAGACGAAAGAAGAACTCTTCCAAATTCAAGGCTAACATCACTCTGATACAAAAACCAGACAAAGATGCTGCAGGAAAAGAAAACTACAGACCCATATCTCTGGTGAACACAGAAGCAAAATTCCTCAACAAAACATTACCATACCAAATTCCACAATACATTAAAAGAATCACACATCATGATCAAATGGGATTTATTCCAAGAATGCAAGGACGGTTCAATGCCTGCAAATCAGTGTAATATACCACATTAAAAAATGGAAGATAAAAATCATTTGCCCATCTCAATAGACAAGTAAAAAGCATTTGACAAAATTCAACATCTATTTATTACTAAAAACTCTCAACAAAATGAGTACAGAGAGAACATACCTAAACATAATGAAGGCCATATATGACAAGCTCACAGCTAACATCATACTTAGTGGTGAAAATATGAAAACTTTTCCTCTAAGATCAGGAAAAAGGCAAGGATGCCCACTCTCACTATTTTTATTCAACATAGTATTAGAAGTCCTAGCCACAAAAAATAGGCAAGAAAAATTAATAAATAAATAAAAGGCATGCAAAATTGGAAAGGAATAAGTAAAACAGTCACTATCTACAGATGACATATTATATATAGAAAACCCTAAAGACTCATCAAAAACTGTCAGAACTAATAAACAGATCCAGTAAAGTTCCAGGGTACAAAATCAATACATAAAAATCTGTTGCATTTCTATATACTAAAAAGGGACTATTAGAAAGAGAAATTAGGAAAAACAATTTTATACAATTACATCAAAAATAGAGCAAGTTTAACCAAACAGGTGAAAGACCTGTATGTTGAAAACTTATACAGGTTAAAGTAAGAAATTGAAAAAGACACGAATAAATGGAAAGATATTCCATGTTCATGGACTGAAAGAATTAATATTGTTAAAATACTACCCGAAGCAATCTACAGACTGAAGGCAATCCCTATCAAAATTCCAATGACATTCTTCACAGAAATAGCAAAATAATGCTAAAATTTATATAACACCATAAAAGACAACAAATACCCAAAGCAATCTTAAGAACTGGAGTAACAATACTAAGATACTTGGAGTAACAGGCAAATTTGGCCCTGGAGTACAAAATGAAGCAGGCCAAAGGCTAACAAGAGTTTTGCCAAGAGAACTCACTGGTAAAAGCAAACACCCTCTCCAACAACACAAGAAATGACTCTACACATGGACATCACTGGACGGTCAATACCGAAATCAGACTGATTATATTCTTTGTAGCCAAAGATAGAAACGCTCTATACAGTCAGCAAAAACAAGACTGGGAGCTGACTGTGGCAGATCATGAACTCCTTATTGCAAAATTCAGACTTAAATTGAGGAAAGTAGGGAAAATCACTAGACCATTCAGGTATGTACTAAATCAAATACCTTACGAATATACAGTGGAAGTGACAGATTAAAGGGATTAGATCTGATAGAGTGTCTGAAGAACTATGGATGGAGGTTTGTGACACTGTATAGGAGACAGGGATCAAGATCATCCCCAAGAAAAAGAAATTCTAAACGGCAAAATGGTTCTCTGAGGAGGCCTTACAAATAGCTGAGAAAAGAAGAGAAGCTAAAGGCAAAGGAGAAAAGAAAAGATATACCCATTTGAATGCAGTTCAGTTCAGTTCAGTCGCTCAGTTGTGTCCGACTCTCTGCGACACCATGAATCACAGCACGCCAGGTCTCCCTGTCCATCACCAACTCATGGAGTTCACTCAAACTCATGTCCATAGAATCGGTGATGCCATCCAGCCAGAGTTCCAAAGAATAGTAAGGAGAGATAAGAAAGCCTTCCTCAGTGATCAATGCAAATAGAGGAAAACAACAGAATGGGAAAGACTAGAGATCTCTTCCAGAAAATCAGAGATACCAAGGGAACATTTCACGCAAAGATGGGCACAATAAAGGACAGAAATGGTATGGACCTAACAGAAGCAGAAGATATTAAGATGAGGTGGCAAGAATACACAGAAGAACTATACAAAAAAGATCTTTACGACCCATATAACCACGATGATGTGATCACTCACCTAGAGCCAGACATCATGGAATGTGAAATCAAGTGGGCCTTAGGAAGCATCACTACAAACAAAGCTAGTGGAGGTGATGGAATTCCAGTTGAGGTATTTCAAATCCAAAAGATGATGCTGCTAAAGCACTGCACTCAATATGCCAGCAAATTTGGAAAACTCAGCACTGGGGCTACAGGACTGGAAAAGGTCAGTTTTCAACCTAATCTCAAAGAAAGACAATGCCAAAGAATGTTCAAACTACCGCACATTTGGACTCATCTCACAAGCTAGGAAAGTAATGCTCAAAATTCTCCAAGTCAGGCTTCAACAGTATGTGAACTTCCAGATGTTCAAGCTGGATTTAGAAAAGGGAGAGGAACCAGAGATCAAATTGCCAACATGTGTTGGATCATAGAAAAAGCATGAGAATTCTAGGAAAACATCTACTTCTGCTTTATTGACTATGCCAAGCCTTTGACTGTGTGTATCACAATAAACTGTAGAAAATTCTTCAAGAGATGGGAATACCAGACCACCTCACCTGCCTCTTGAGAAATCTGTATGCAGGTCAAGAAGCAACACTTAGAAATGGACATGGAATATCAGACTAGTTCGAAATTGGGAAGGGAGTGCATCAAGGCTTATATTCTCACCCTGCTTATTAAACATACATGCAGAGTACATCATGCGAAATGCCAGGCTGCACGAAGCACAAACTGGAATCAAGATTGCCAGGAGAAATATCAATAACCTCAGATACTCAGATGACACCATCATTAAAAGTGAAGAAGAACTAAAAGAGCCTCTTGGTGAAAGTGAAAGAGGAGACTGAAAAAGTTGGTTTGGAACTCAACATTCACGGCTAACAAACACATGAAAAGATACTCAACATCACTTATTATTGGAGAAATACAAATCAAAACTACAATGAGATATCACCTCACACCAGTTAGAATGGCCCTCATCAAAAAGTCTACAAACAGTAAATGCTGGAGAGGGTGTGGAGAAAAGGGAACACTCTTGCACTGTTGGTGGGAATGTAAATTGATACAGCCACTATGGAAGACGGTATGGAAATTCCTTAAAAAGCTAGGAATAAAACCACCATATGACCTAGCAATCTCACTCCTAGGCATATACCCTGAGGAAACCAAAATTGAAAGACACATGTATCACATTGTTTATTGCAGCACTATTTACAACAGCTAGAACATGGAAGCAACCTAGATGTCCATCAACAGATGAATGGATAAGGAAGTTGTGGTATATATACACACAATGGAATATTACTCAGCCATAAAAAGGAATGCATTTGAGTCAGTTCTAATGAGGTGGATGAACCTAGAACCTATTATACAGAGTGAAGTGAGTCAGAAAAAGAAAGACAAATACCGTATTCTAACACATATATACAGAATCTAGAAAAACGGTACTGAAGAATTTATTTGCAGGGCAGCAATGGAGAAACAGACAGAGAGAATAGACTTACAGATATGGGGAGAGGGGAGGAGAGGGTGAGATGTATGGAGAGAGTAACATGGAAACTTACATCACCATATGTAAAATAGAGAGCCAACGGGAATTTGCTGTATGGCTCCGGAAACTCAAACAGGGGCTCTGCATCAACCTAGAGGGGTGGGATGGGGAGGGAGATGGGAGGTAATTTCAAAACGGAGGGGATATATGTACACCTATGGCTGATTCATGTTGAGGTTTGACAGAAAACAGCAAAATTCTGTAAAGCATCCTTCAATAAAAAATAAATTAATTAAAAAAACACTCAACATTCAGAAAACTAAGATCATGGCATCCAGTCCCATCACTTCATGGCAATAGATAGGCAAACAATGGAAACAGTGACAGACTTTATTTTGGGGGGCTCCAAAAATCACTGTAGATGGCGACTGCAGCAATGAAATTAGAAGACGTTCTTTGGAAGAAAAGCTATGACCAACCCAGACAGTATATTAAAAAGCAAAGACATTACTTTGCCAACAAAGGTCCGTCTAGTCAAAGCTATGGTTTTTCCAGTGGTCATGTATGGATGTGAGAGTTGGACTATAAAGAAAGCTGAGCACCAAAGAACTGATGCTTTTGAACTGTGGTATTGGAAAAGACTCTTGAGAGTCCCTTGGACTGCAGGGAGATCAAATTAGTCAGTCGTAAAGTAAATCAGTGCACTCATCTCACACGCTAGTAAAGTCATGCTCAAAATTCTCCAAGCCAGGCTTCAGCAGTATGTAAACCGTGAACTCCCAGATGTTCAAGCAGGTTTTAGAAAAGGCAGAGGCACCCGAGATCAAATTGCCAACATCCGCTGGATCATGGAGAAAGCAAGAGAGTTTCAGAAAACCATCTATTTCTGCTTCATTGACTATGCCAAAGCCTTTGACTGTGTGGATCACAATAAACTGTGGAACATTCTGAAAGAGATGGGAATCCCAGACCACCTGACCTGCCTCTTGAGAAACCTGTATGCAGGTCAGGAAGCAACAGTTAGAACTGGACATGGAACAACAGACTGGTTCCAAATAGGAAAAGGAGGACGTCAAGGTTGTATATTGTCACCTTGCTTATTTAACTTATATGCAGAGTACATCATGAGGAACGCTGGGCTGGAAGAAGCACAAGCTGGAATCAAGATTGCTGGGAGAAATATCAATAACCTCAGCTATGCAGATGACACTACCCTTATGGCAGATAGTGAAGAGGAACTCAAAAGCCTCTTGATGAAAGTGAAAGAGGAGAGTGAAAAGGTTGGCTTGAAGCTCAACATTCAGCAAACAAAGATCATGGCATCTGGTCCCATCACTTCATGGGGAATAGATGGAAAAACAGTGGAAACAGTGTCAGACTTTGTTTTTTTGGGCTCCAAAATCACTGCAGATGCTGATTGCAGCCATGAAATTAAGAGACGCTTGCTCCTTGGAAGAAAAGTTATGACCAACCTTGATCGTATATTAAAAAGCAGAGACATTACTTTGCCAACAAAGGTCCGTCTAGTCAAGGCAATGGTTTTTCCCGTGGTCATGTATGGATGTGAGAGTTGGACTGTGAAGAAAGCTGATCGCCGAAGAATCGATGCTTTTGAACTGTGGTGTTGGAGAAGACTCTTGAGAGTCCCTTATACTGCAAGGAGATCCAACCAGTCCATTCTAAAGGAGATCAATCCTGGATGTTCATTGGAGGGACTGATGCTAAAGCTGAAACTCCAATACTTTGGCCACCTCATGCGACGAGTTGACTCACTGGAAAAGACTCTGATGCTGGGAAAGGTTGGGGGCGGGAGGAGAAGGGGACGACCGAGAATGAGATGGCTGGATGGCATCACCGACTCTGTGGACATGAGTTTGAGTGTACTCTGGGAGTTGGTGATGGACAGGGAGGCCTGGCGTGCTGTGATTCATGGGGTCGCGGAGAGTCGGACACGACTGAGCGACTGAACTGAACTGAAAGTAAATCAGTCCTGAATATTCATTGGAAGGACTGATGCTAAAGCTAAAACTCCAATACTTTGGCCACCTGATGCGAAGAACTGACTCACTGGAAAAGACCTTGATGCTGGGAAAGTTTGAAGGTGGGAGGAGAAGGGGACAACAGAGGATGAGATGGTTGGATGGCATCACCAACTCGATGGACATGAGTTTGAGCAAGCTCCAGGAGTTGGTGATGGACAGGGAAGCCTGGCGTGCTGTAGTCCCTGGGGTTCCAAAGAGTCAGACACGACTGAGCAAACGAACTGAACTGAATCTTAAGAAAGAACAAAGCTGGAGGCATCATGATCTCTGATTTCAAGTTATATTACAAAGCTATGGCATTTAATCCAGTATGGTGTTGGCATAAAAACAGACACGTGGATCAATGGAACAGAACAGACATACCAGAAATAAACCCATGCATACCTGGTCAATTAACTTATGACAAAGGAGCCAAGAATATATAATGTAGAAAAAAAACCAGTCTTGCCAATAAATGCTGTAGAGAAAACCAGACATCACACATAAAAAAATGAAACTGAACCACTATCTTACACCAAACACAAAAATTAACTCAAAATGGATTAAAGACTATAAGAGCTAAAATCATAAAACTAGAAGAAAACATAGTTTGTAAGCTCCTCAACATAGGCTTGGTGATGATTTTTTGAATCTGACAACAAATGCCAAAGTAACAAAAACAAGTTCATAGATACAAGTAACAGATTGGTGGTTGTCAGAGGCAGGGGGTGGGGGATGGGAGAAATAGTGAATTCTACTGGGGGAAGTTATAAACTAATAAATTATTTAAACTAAAAGAGATGGAATTTTTAAAATACCCACTTAACAATCAACCTCGAATTAAATCTACCCCCAAAGCTCACTAAGATAACAAAAGGACCCCACCGATAATGCCCAGCTGCCTATTGGAGCCCTGTCCCCATCCTGTCCCCATATCTCACATGTATGCACAGCAGCTGTCTCCACCCCTCTCCTCCGAAGGCCGAAATGCTCTAAACCCCTTCTCTCCTTGCATCAGGCTCTGAGTTCCATGGCCTGCCCAGCCTCTCTCACCTTCCACTCCCTTCTTTTCTCTGCTGTGATAATTCTGCACTTGCCTGGAGAGAACCCTGTTCTCTCTTCCTTCAGGGCTTCCCTTGTGGCTCAGCTGGTAAAGAATCTGCCCGCAATCCAGGAAACCTGGGTTGGGAAGATCCCTTGGAAAAGGGAAAGGTTACCCCCTCCAGTATTCTGGCCTGGAGAATTCCATGGTCTATACAGTCCATGGGGTCACAAAGAGTTGGACATGACTGAGTGACTTTCACTTTCTCTTCCTTCCAGGACTGATGACCTCTGTCTGTCTTTCTCTCATTACCTTGATTACCTTGGCTGCACGAAGACCTGGGAAACACCAGGCAGACAGAACTGTCTTTATGAGGCTGGGAGGAGGGGATGCTGGAATGTCCACCTGTTAAAGATTGTTTCCCAGACACACTTATCTGCAGGCATCTGTATGTGTATGCACGCACACACACACACACATATACACACATACACACAGACATTCATGAGTGCTCATTCAGTGTGAAAGGAAACACACACTCCCTAGTGGTTCCCTGTCCCCCCTGGTCACACGGGGCATGAAGTGCTCAGTTCCAGACACAAGTGCTCCATGTCAAGCCACATGTCTAATTCACATGGCCTACATAACTGAGCACTAATGCATCCTTCCTGTCCTGTAGCCCGTGGTGCTCAACTTCAGCCCTGTGACCCAGGAGAAAACAGGGTAAGACAGAGGGGTTCTGATGCCCCAGTCAGAAGGGCTGAGGCTGGTGCCAGGAGAGACCTGGTTTTCAGCAACCAGCTGCAGGAGGCCACTTGTCTCGTCCTAAAACCGATGATGTCACTCACCTGCCTCAGTTTGACCCTGTCTACCACCTCCCCAGGGCTGGGCAGGCCACTCAGAGCCCTGTTCAGGCAAACAAAGCTTACAGAGTGCAACTGTGTGCAAGCTCAGGCTACTCCCAGACTGGCACGGGGTTGGCGAGCGCCTCCCAGAAGGCTTGCTTCCTCAGAGGAGAAGTCCTCACACTCCTTCCTGTGGCCTGGCAGCCATGCCTCCCCTGGTCCAGCTGGAAGAAGCTTCAGGACAGTGCTTAAGAAAAAAAATGGTTTTCCTTTTCCCTTTGGCTTTGCAGATCCTCAGTTTTTTTCCAGTAAGATAGTTCTGATTGGACTTCTAAAATATTTTCATTTGCCTTTTTCCTCTACTTTCACACCCACCTGTGTCTTAAGGATCAATTAAACCCTGCTATGAGCTATATACTAGGCCACTTCAGTCGTGTCGACTCTTCGGGACCCTTTGAACTATACCCACCCGGCTCCTCTGTCCATGGGATTCTCCAGGCAAGAATACTGGAGTGGGTTGCCAGGCCCTCCTCCAGAGGATCTTCCCGACCCAGGGATAAAACCTGCATCTCCTGCATTGCAGGCGGATTCTTTACTGCTGAGCTACAGGGAAGACCAATTAAACCCCTAGGAGTCAGCCAACTACGGCCCACAGGTCAAAACCCACCAGCAATCTGTTTCTTTAAATAAAGTTTTATTGGGAAACAGCAATACTCATTCATTTTCGTATCATCTATGGCTACTTCATATTCTGACTACAGAGTTGAGTAGTTTCAGCAGAGACCTTTTGGCTCACAGAGCCTAAGATATTTGCTACCTGGCCTTTTAAGCAAAGGTTTGCTGACCTCTGACCTGAACTACACATATAATTCACTTATAAGTCATCAATCAAGTAACCTTTTGAGATGTCCAATAAATTGGGTAAGCCATTCAATGGGGCTTCCCAGGTGGTAGTAGTAAAAAATTCCCTGGTCAATGTAGGAAATGCAAGAGATATGGGTCGGAAAGATGCCCTGGAGTAGGAGATGGCAACCTGCTCCAATATTCTTGCCTGGAAAATTCCAAGGACAGAGGAGCCTGGCAAAGGGTTGCAAAGAATCGGACACAACTGAGCATGCATGCACACACACCACACACACACACACACACACAAGCCATTCAACACCATCACTCAAAGAAATGAAAATCCCAGAAGCTCAAGGGAAACCATATAGAATCCCACTTCTAAATCCATACATCTCTTAAAATGATACACATACACAGGAATATATTCTCATAGGAAAAAAAACTTCAAATAATACAATTAAAGATCATTTTGAAAGCTCCCCAATCCTGGGATGCTGCTGCTGCTGCTGCTGCTAAGTCACTTCAGTTGTGTCCGACTCTGTGCGACCCCATAGACGGAAGCCCACCAGGCAATTCCTTCTACACTTCTTTCTAGCTATGTATTTATAATTATGTAAATACAGAATATACAGTTTGGGCTTTTTTGCATGCATATATTTTTTAGCCGTTAAATGTATATAAGTACATACTGTTCACAGTCTGCTTTTTAACTTAACAATACGTTTTGGACATTTTTCCCAGACAGTACATACATGCTTTTTTAACCATCTAGAAAATTTGAAGATTGGGTATTGCAGATTCTAATCTCAATGCACAGAAACATCTGGAGTGGCCACTGAACTTAGCATAACCAGCTCTCCTTCTTCCCAAGAAAGAGGAGCCAGTGTCCACAGGTCACATCAGAAAGCAACCTTTCAGCTGATGCACTGCAGGGCCCTGGCACACACACACACCCCATCTATTTGAAGGCAACTCCCCACCCCCAAAAGCCCTGCTCCTCCTCTACAACTTGTGCCCCATCAAGGAGTCTCTGCATGACCCTCAGCCCCTCCTGGCAGAGTCCCTAAGATCCATGACTCCCAAAACACCATTCAAAGGAGCTATTTGAAAGGAGAATCACTGTGAATTTAAATGACTTTCTCAGAAGCTTGACTTTTAAAAAAGGAAGATGAATCTGGCCCTTGCAAATAAAAAACAGATTGAGAAGCTGAGCTTCGTGGAGTGACTTAAACAGGCATTCAGAGCTGGCACCCACTGGGAACAGTGCGGCAAAGGCAGGCGTCAGGAACAGGCAGAGCCTGGAATTTGGCTCATGAGCACCTACCTCCTCCCACCTTTGAATCTCCTCTTCATCGCCCCCTGCCTTCATTATGACCCCTACCTTCACCTCTTCCCTTTATTCCACAAACCCTCACTGAGCACTGCACCCGCTATATGCCAGCTTGTATATACTGCCCTCGAAGAGTTCCCAGTGATGCCAAGACAGTCCCGATGCCAAGACAGTCCCAAAGCAAGGGACCACGGCGTGTGGCTCTGGTCTGGGAAATGGAAGAGCCCTGTGCCTAGGACATCAAGGTGAGAACTGAAGGAGGAGTGGGGCAAGTGAGGATGGTTGAGGGGTGTCCCTTTAAAAAAGATCCACTCTGGAGATTTCCCTGGTGGTTCAATGGCTAGGACTACATGCAGGGGGTCTGGGTTCAATCCCTGGTCAGGGAACTAGAGCCCACATGCCACAACTAAGACCCAGCATGGCCAAAGAAGTAAATAAATATTAAAAAGAGATCCACTCCTGCTGACGGTGAACAGATCTGTGGGAGGGAGCTGCTCTGCTCATTTGCTCTAGCTACCCAGGGGAAGCATGAGTGGTGCCAGGTAAACACTGGCCACAGGCACAGGGGACCCCCACACACTGGGCAGGGGCTGTGCAGACTGCAGAGAAGAGTGTGGCTGGGAGGTGGGAACTGACTCTCTCCGAAGGCCCAGCCATGGACACACACAGCCATGGACACACATGGGGCTCAACCTCGGGTTGGGTCCCTCTTCATTCATTGATTGGAGTCAAGACAAGTCTGCCAGCTCCACACAGCTTTGTGCACTCGTGTGGGGGCTGGCGGTGCTAGAAAGCTTCCTGCCATGAATGCATGTATAGATGGACATCATTCACCTGGACACCTGGGGAGTCTGGGGCTAAGGAAGGTCAAGCTGAGTAAGGAAAGAACATTCATGCCTGGAGAAGCAGCTGAAAGGGACTTCTGTGTTAAGGATGACAACAAACACCATTTGTATAACTTCTTTCCTTCCAAACTTCCATTGAAAGGATCAAATAAATTTAGAAACGGGCAGGGTGGGAGTTTGAGCCTGTGTCCATGGAGGAAATTTGGTCAGGGCACAGGGCAGGAAAACAGACACAGGAATTCCAGCCAGCCCAGTGCAGGGGGCACAGGACGGGTGACAGGGCAGCCTCCGGGAGGTCAGGTGCCTGTAAGAGTCCAAGGACCACAAAGGAGGTCCAGGAAAGCTTCAGGGGGACGCCAAGGGTCAGCCCCATGGAGTGACCTCCACAGATGGGTACTAATACATCTCACAACATAGCTTCAGGGTCTATAAAGCAAATGATCAGGGAAAAGGAGACTTGACATTTCCCCAGGCGTAAAGGTTTTTAACACTTTTTAAATGATAAATTATGCAAACAAAATCAAGTGAGAATATTAAAGGCTTGACTAATAAAATCTGGTACTCTCTCTCACACCTTTGTGCTCAGTGAACAGAATACAATTTCTCAATCACTCTCAGAATATTTAGAAATATGGGCTTATATTAGACTACAGAAAAAAAATCTCAATAGGAGTCATTATTTTACCATGATGCAGTAAAAATAGAATCTAACAAAAATGACAGAGGAGAAAATGTTGGCTACAGCGTTGTTTTTAATAGAAAAAAGTTAAAAATATATAAATCTCCACTAGTAGAAGAATGTTCAATCAAATTTTGGTCCATCAAAGCCCTGGAATCTTATGCAACTGCTGAAAAGAATCACCTTGTTCATCTAATAGAGCTCCAGAAGAAGAGAATGGGGTGCTAGTAGAAAAAGCAATAAATTGAGGGAATATGACTGAGAATGTTTCAGATCAGAAGAAATGCGATTGTTTTTTATCCTGAAAATGTACACTCAATGCTAAAATCTGGGTAAAAATTTTAAAAATTCTGGTAAAGCTCTAGAAAACCAGAAAGGAAAATCTTAAACTTTACCAGAAAGAAAAGACAGATCATCTGCCAACATTTAGACCACAGCAGACGCCTTAGGGGCTTCCCAGGTGGTGCTAGTGATATAGAACCTGCCAATGCAGGAGACATAAGAGATGCGCCTTTCATCCCTGGGTTGGGAAGATCCCCTGGAGGAGGGCATGGCAACCCACCCTAGTATTCTTGCCTGGAAAATCCTATGGACACAGGAGCCTGATGGGCTATGGTCCATAGGGCTGCAAAGAGTTGAACACCACTGAAGTGACTTAGCACAGACATCTTAGCATCAAAAGATGCTTAGGAGACTGTAGAGGAATATAATTTTTTGTAGGTGTTTAGGGAAATAAAGGTAATTCTATTCAATTATTCAAGAATGAGGGCAAAATAAAGACATTTCCACACACCCAAAGCTGCAGGTGTGCCAGCTAAAATAATTCTTAAAGGATACATTTCTTTAAGAAAAATGAACTCAGAATGAATCGCATTTAAAAAACAGGAACATGGTAAAATATGTTAGCGAATTTAACTAACTCTCAACTCTACATATTAAAAATATTATTTCTTCATTAAGGTAGCAAAAATTCTCAACTATAACAAGGAGGAAGATGGAAGGAGAAAGTGTTTGGTACGCAGTCCCCATGTGCAAAGATGCTTGATTGTTTTGGAGGATGACAGAGATAATAACTTTAGACTTGCTAAAAAAAATTTATAGTTAAATACGTATGTTAACGTTTTGAGGGTAACTCAATTAAATGATAGAAAAAAATCTATAGTTTCCAAATCAATAGAGAAAAAATGAAAGGGAAAAGAAAATTGCATTGACTGGACAAGAAGTAAGAAATGAACATAACAGAAGCCACAAATAAGGTGATAGAAATAAATCCAAAATATTAGTGATAACAATAAATATTAAGATTGTGTGTTAATTTTATTCTGTCATGTCCAACTCTTTGCTGCCCCATGGACTACTGTAACCCACCAGGCTCCTCTGTTCATGGAATTTTTCAGGCAAGAATACTGAAGCAGGTTTTGCCATTTCCTACTCCAGGGGATCTTCCCGAACTAGGGACTGAACCCACGTCTCTAGCTTCTCCTGCATTGGCAGGCAGATTCTTTGTCACCAGTGCCACCTGGAAAGCCCTTAAGAGATTATGCCCATCTACTATTTGGCGATGTTCACTATATGCCAAACTGTGGTATAAGCATTTTATATATATTGGCTTATTTAATCTTATAAACAAGCCCATGAGCTAGGAACGTTATAATCACATTTTATAGATGGGGTAACTGAAGCCTCAGGAGGTTAAAGAATGTGTACAAGTGCCCGCTGCCAATAGAAAGCAGAGCCAGGATACAGACTTGCACATGCAGAATCCCCAGCCCATACACTCCCTCATACTCTCTGCCTTCAGAAACAATGCTTATACACACACAGAGCCTACTGCCAGCCAATGAAAACTGTTAATTTTGATGGTTAAATCCTTTTAAAAGCAACACAGAAAGGCTGGAAATAAGTAGCTGAAAAGTGGAACGCCAGGAAGTACTAATCAAAGGAAAGATGACATGACATTTTATTTATTATCAAATAAAAGTGAATTCAAGGCAAAAAAAGAATTAATAGGGGTAAAGAGAGGCACAACACAAGAAGCAAATGAACAATCTGAAAAAGAAGGTATAACAATTAGGAACTTGCAGGCATCTAACAACAGAACCTCAAAATACATAAAGCAGAAAGTGGCAATCACAAGGAAAATTAACAAATCCACCATCAGAGTGGGAGACTTTAACCAGTCTCACTCAGAAATGGAAAGATCAAACCAACAGAAAAAACTAGCAAGTGTATAGAAAATTTCAAAAGCACAGTTGCAAAATTGACTTTATATATGCATGTGTATATGTGCATATATGAAATATGCAAATATAAATATATGTGTACTCTTATAGCCAGCAAATAGAGAAGATACATTATGTTCAAGAACATGTAAACATTTATAAAAACTGACCACATACTGAATACCAGATTACAATGTATTTTGAGGAACTAATATACTACAGATCACATTCTCTGACCACAATGTATTAATTTATTTATTTTTGGCTGAGCTGGGTCTTGTTACTACATGTGGGCTTCCTCTAGTTGCAGCCAGCGGGGGCTGCTCTTCATTGCGGTGAGCGGGCTTCTCATCGTGGTGGCTTCTTGTTGTGAGTGTGGGTTCAGCAGTTGTGACTCACGGGCTCCAGAGCACTGGCTCAGGAGTTGTGGTGCATCGGCTTAGTTGCTCTACGGCATGTGGCATCTTCCCCAACCAGGGATCAAACCTGTGTCCCCTGCACTGGGAGGCGAATTCTTAACCACTGGACCACCAGGGAAGTCCCTGTACTTAAATTTTAAAATGAATGACGAACTACATACTTTATGCATTCTAAGATTTACGTTTTCATGTCATCTCTGAAACCATGATACATCTGACTATAGAGGGGATGTTAGAATTTGAATAGCAGTGATTTTTTTCTTTCTTATTCTCACATAAAATAATGGTGTACATTACAGTCAGCATCACATAAACACAGTAGTTTTTAAAAATGTATGAGATATAGTATTATTTAACTAGAAATTAATAACAAAAAATAAAGATTTTTAAAATACTCTCCTGAATACCTCTCTTATATCAAAGAGAAAATAAAAATAACAACTTCAGACTATGAAAAATTATGATAATGACAATTTATGCACATCAAAACTTATGGAATGTAGCTAGAACTGTACTCAGAGGAAATTTTTTACCACTTTAAATGTTTTATTCTTAAAGAAAAAAGGTAATAAGTGAACTGGACATTCAACTTAAAATGAGAAAATGAACAAGATAATAAACCTTAAAAAAGGATTAAAGATGAAAGAAGACACTACAGATCTTTCAGAGTTCAATAGCAGGATGAAAAAATTCAACAACTGTTTCTTAGAAAAGGTCAATAAAATATATAAATCTCTGGTAAGTCTAATCAAAAAAGAAAGAGAGAAAAACATTAATGAGAAAGAGATATAACCAGAGATGCAAAAAAAAAGCCTATTAAAATATAAGAATACCAAGTGGAATTCCATGCTAATAAATTTTAAAATCTTGATTAAATGTATGATAGTCTAGGGAAGCAGAAGTTACACACTCTGATTTAAGAAGTAGAAAAGCTGAATAGAAAATAAGTGTTGAAAACAATCATTCCCACCCCCAGAGGCGTTGTCCTCAGACAGATTTCACTGGAAAATTTCAAACCTTCAAGGAACAGAAATTTTCTATGCTATTTAAAATGTTCTGGAGGATAAAGAAAGGAGAGAAACTTCCTAATTAATTTTATGAATAACGCATAACCCTGGCACCAAAACCTGCCAAAGATGAAACAAAAATAAAACTGTAGACTAATCTTGCTTGTCACTCTAGATGTAAAAATCCTAAATAAAAGATTATGGCAGACACACAGCCCCCACCATCACCACCCCCAGTTCCAAATGCATGGAAATGCTGGATAAAATATAATATCAAATAATTAAATACCTAATTGGGCTTAAAGGGAAAAAGGGAAATCTTTGGAGGCAAAAAATTAAAAGATGTGAAAACTGGAGCGATAAGCTGTCAGCTGGTGCCCAGAGGCCCGGAACGGCAGATGGCAGCCCCCAGAGGCCAGAGCTACGGTCTTACTGTCCACAATGGGCAGGAGACCCAGCCTGGCTCTCATGTCTCAATAAGAGGAACTACAGCTGAGCTCCTGCTCTAGAGGGGGTCTCACCTCAGTGAAACTCTGTCTGGGGAAATACAAAAGATCTTAGAGAGAAGCAGTTTCCAGAAAGAAAGGCAATCCCAACCCTGTGCTATGGCCATGAAATCCAAATTTACACCATATGTGTGGTGCTGGAGTCCCAGCATGCAGGAGTAATGGGGAAAACAAGTCCCAACTGACTCATTCATGGAACTCTCAGCAGAAACAATTTTTGAAATGTTCTGAAGCAATGCTTTTACAACCCAGGAGCCACAAAACTACCACTAAAAAAAAAAAAAAGAAATCACCCATCTTAAATTAGCTTGTATAATTTTTCGCTTCCCTAGAATATCATACAGAAATTATAATCTGCTCAAGGAAATGATTCACCATGAGGGAAAATCAGCAGATGAACAAACAGAAGGACGAGCACTCCATGAATACAATAAGGAAAAACCCAAAAAGATAATGTGTTTTAAATTATTAAGTGAGTAAAAGAAAGACTAAAATTAATGAAAGAACAAAAACTACAAAAACAACCATGCAGACTTAAAAGGTCTCCAGAGAATTTCTAGAAATAAAAAAAAATGATTGAAATTAAAAGTACAGTATAAGAATTTAATAACAGAAGATGTAGTGGCCCAGGATATAAATCTCACATTATCACCCAAAATACATACATAGAAAAGACAAGACTGAGGTTACAAGCAAGCGAACAGATGAGTCAGTCTGTTAATAGTTAACAGTAGTTGTTAATACTAACAATCGGAGACTCTGGCAAAAATGCATCCCCAGGGACTAAAACAAAGTCAGATCCTTCTAGAAAACTTACAATAATGATCTTGAGACAAACACATTAGTGTCAGTGTAGGGTCTCTGACGCATTCCAGGGAACTCTAAGACTTACACAGAAATGACCATGTTCCAGGAGCTATTTTAAGTACTTTACATATAAAAAAATCATTTATTATCGCAACAACCTAAGAGTTTGGCAGTGAGAAAACCGATAAAGAGTTTATGTAATTCTCCTCCACTATTATGCCCTGAAGTAGAGTCAGATCCACGTAGCTATCTGCAGAGTTCGTGTTCTTAACCAACATGGTATACTGTTCCTATACATGAGGCTGGCATTCCAAAGGCTGACCGAAAATAAAGGGAAAGAACTATTGGAAGAGATGATGTCTGAAAATGTTTTAGAACTCAAGAAAGTCATCAGATTGAATAAATGTTTCAACCTCCCAGCAGGAGAAATAAAATTATTTACCTAGATATATCTCAATGAAGCTGAGGAAAATCAAAACAAAGAGAAAAATCACAAAAACAACTAGAGATAAACACATTATCCACAAAGGACTGACAGAATAACTCCTAGCTTCTCTGAGGAACAGTGGAGACCAAAATGGACTAGGTCTTCAAAGATCTTCACAACCCAGATAATTAGGATGATGTGATAACTCACCTAAAGCCAGACCTTCTGGAATGCAAAGCAAGTGGACGTTAGGAAGCATCACTATGAACAATGCTAGTGGAGGTGGCATTCCATGTTGGAATTCCAGTTGAGCCATTTCAAATCCTAAAAGATGATGCTGTGAAAGTGCTGCACTCAATATGCCAGCAAATTTGGAAAACTCAGCAGTGGGGCTACAGGACTGGAAAAGGTCAGTTTTCATTCCAATCCCAAAGAAAGGCAATGCCAAAGAATGTTCAAATTACTGCACAATTGTACTCATCTCACACGCTAGCAAAGTAATGCTCTAAATTCTCTAAGCCAGGCTTCAACAATACGTGAACCGTGAACTACCAGATGTTCAAGCTGCTTTTAGAAAAGGCAGAGGGACCAGAGATCAAATATCCAACACCCGTTGGATCATCAAAAAAGCAAGAGAGTTCCAGAAAAATATCTACTTCTGCTTCATTGACTATGCCAAAGCCTTTGACTGTGTGAATCATAACAAACTGTGGAAAATTCTGAAAGAGATGGCAATACCAGACCACCTGACCTGCCTCTTGAGAAATCTGTATGCAGGTCAGGGGGCAACAGTTAGAAGTGGACATGGAACAACAGACTGGTTCCAAACAGGAAAAGGAGTACGTCAAAGTTGTATATTGTCACCCTGCTTATTTAACTTACATACAGAGTACATCATGAGGAACGCTGGGTTGGAAGAAGCACAAGCTGGAATCAAGGTTGCTGGGAGAAATATCAATAACCTCAGATATGCAGATGACACCACCCTTATGGCAGAAAGTGAAGAAGAACTAAAGAGCCTCTTGATGAAAGTGAAAGAGGAGAGTGAAAAAGTTGGCTTAAAGCTCAACATTCAGAAAACAAAGATCATGGCATCTGGTCCCATCACTTCGTGGCAAATAGATGGGGAAACAGTGGCAGACTTTATTTTGGGGGGCTCCAAAATCACTGCAAATGGTGACTGCAGCCATGAAATAAAAAGATGCTTACTCCTTGGAAGAAAAGTTATGACCAACCTAGACATATTAAAAAGCAGAGACATTACTTGGCCAGCAAAGGTCTGTCTAGTCAAGGCTATGGTTTTTCCTTCTAGTCAAGGCTATGGTTTTTCCAGTAGTCAGGTATGGATATGAGAGTTGGACTATAAAGAAAGCTGAGCATCGAAGAATTGATGCTTTTGAACTGTGGTGTTGGAGAAGACTCTTGAGAGTCCCTTGGACTGCAAGGAGATCCAACCAGTCCATCCTAAAGGAGATCAGTCCTGAGTGTTCATTGTAAGGACTGATGTTGAAGCTGAAACTCCAATACTTTGGCCACCTGATGCAAAGAACTGATTCATTTGAAAAGACCATGATACTGGGAAAGATTGAAGGCAGGAGGAGAAGGGGACGACAGAGGATGAGACTTGCTGGACATGAGTCTGGGTAAACTCCGGGAGTTGGTGATGGACTAGAAGGCCTGGCGTGCTGTGGTCCATGGGGTCACAAAGAGTCGGACACGACTTTGCAACTGAACTGAACTGAAAGTCTTCAAAGAGCTAAAGGAATAGAACTATCATCCCAGAGTTCCCTGATTAACCCTTAAGGGAAAAATCATATTTAATGAACAAAGTCCCAGAGAGTCTTTGGTCTTCCACACAGGTCTTTTCTGAAAGGACTACTAAAGAGTTATAAGGTTAGAAATGGAAGTTGGGACTTTCCTGACTGTCCAGGGCTTAAAACTTCGCCTTCCAATGCATTTTGATCCCTGGACAGGGAACTAAGATTCACATGCTGCATGGCCAAGAAAACACAAAAACATAGACCAGAAGCAGTACTGTAACAAATTCAATAGACTTTAAAAATGGTCCACATCAAAAACACTTTAAAAAGAAAAAAGAGAGAGAGAGAAAGAAATGGATCCAGAGAGAAGAAATAAGATGCAATAAGCAAAGGTGAGCAAAAAGTTGGGAAACATTTGTAAATTCAGATAATCACTAACTGTAAATAATAACAGTAGCAATGATTTAAAAATTGGGGAGTTTATTAACAATATAGTGCTAACTAGACAAAAGGTATGGGATGAGAAAATAATCATCATTAAAGTGTTCTACAATCATTATGCTGCTTTGGAAGAAAGTAGAACTTGTTATTTAATTCATATTCTATTAAGCCAAGTATTCACACTGAAAAATTGAAGGTCATCATTGAAAGAATAAAAAATAGAATATATAACTTTCAAATCAGTAAAGGAAGCAAAAATAAAATATGATCACCTTTTAGAAAGCAGAGATTTTTTAAAGAGAAACAATGAAAAAGCAAGGAATGTAGAAAACACAAAATAAAACAGACAAAAGAATGCAAATACACCAGTAACCACACACACACATTAATCTTGCTATGAGAAACTCCTCCAAAACATTATTCAGAAATGTTAAAAATAAAGAGAAACTACAAAGCTATACCATCTAAAAGATAACAAAAATTTTTGTTTACAATATTAATACAAGGTAAAATGAAAATAAAATCTAAGGGAAAAAAGCTTCAGTGGGGATTTTAAAAGTTCTTATATAGAGAAAAAAGGAATAATTCACTAGGAAGATATAACAATCTTGAACCCATATGCACCTAATAATAATATTTTTTTAATATAGAGTAAAAATTGATAAGATTACAAAGAAAAATCAACAAATTGATAACCATAATAGGAGATTTTAACACATCTCATCCTGAAATTGATAAATTAAGCAACCAAAAGCTTAAAAATACAGGAGATCCAAACAATACAATTAATAAAACTGAACTAAAGAATATATATATATATATAGATAGATAGATAGATAGATAGATAAAGGAATTCTGCATCTAACAGAGGGTATATATTATTTCAAACATAATAGAATAAGAAATGACCATATACTAAGAAACAGAGCAATTCTCAACTAAAATTAAAGAATCAATAACATGCAAACCACTATCTCTGGCTATAATGCAGCAAAATTGGAAAGCAGGAAAGAAAAATATGCCCTTGAAATGCTTAAGAGTCTAAATAATTCATGAGTCAAAGAAACACAAAGGAAATTATAAAACTTCTGGCTACTGAACAAGCAGTATAATAAAATAATTATGTACCCCAATAAATTAAGATTAATCCAGAAATGCACTATAGAGTGGCTCAATATTAGAATATCTATTAATATAATTTATTGCATCACTAGGTCAAAGGATAAAAATCATGTTTATCTACATAGATTAAACACATTTGCAGGGGAGGAGGAAAAAGATTACATATGTTGTTCTCAGTCACTAAGTTGTGTCTGACTCTGTGACCCCATGGGCTGCAGCGTGCCAGGCTCCCCTGCCCTTCACTATCTCCGAGAGTTTGCTTAAACTCATGTCCATTGAGTCACATATAAACATCAGAAAGATAGGATACTTTGTTTTTATAAGTTATGAAATTCTTATCCCATAGACAGCATCGTGATTAATAATGAAACATTAAAGTCAGGAATAGAATCAGGGAAACCAGCTATTATTTAATATTGTCCTGAGAAGGCTTGCCAATTTAATTAGAAAGGAAAATTAAAAATATATACAAATAAAAAATAAAAAGGAGTAAATCTTCATGATCTTGAGTTAGGCAAGGCATTTTTAAATACAATACCAAAGCACAGCAACAAAAGAAAAAAATTTAAAAAACTGGACTTCATAAAAGTTAAAAACTTTTGTGCTAAAGATGACACTATCAAGAAACTGATAAGATAACCCAACAGAATGGGATAAAATATTTGCAAATTATATATCTGATAAGGAACTTGTATCCAGAATATATTAACACAAAGAAATCCTACAATTTGATAGTTAAAAAATTAATTTATAGACAAAGGATCTGAATAGACATTTTCTGAGTGCATGCTGAGTTGCTTCGGTCCAACTCTGTGCGACTCTGTGCAGTCCTATGGAGTGTAGCCCACTGGGCTCCTCTGTCCATGGGATTCTCCAGGCAAGAAGACTGGAGTGGGTTGCCATGCCCTCCTCCAGGGGATCTTCCCCACCCAGGGATAGAAACTGTGTCTCTTATGTCTACCTGCATTGGCAGGCATGTTCTTTATTACTAGCACCACCTGGGAAGCCCAGACATTCTCCAAGGATGTACAAATGACCAATAATCATGTAAAAAAGATGCTCAAAATCATTAATCATTAGAGAAATGCAAATAAAAGCTACAATGAAATCAAACACTAAATGCAAATCAAATACTACTTCACACCACTAGGATGACTAAAATCTAAGGGGCAGACAAAAACAAATTGGCAAGAAAGTGGAAAAATGAGAATACCCACACATAGCTGGTGGGAACATGAGATGGTACAGCCATTTCGGAAAGCAGTCTGGCAGTTTCTCAAAAGGTTAAGCATACCGTTACTTAAGGACCCAGAATTTCCACTCCTCTGTATATGCCCCAAAGAGATGAAAACACACACAATCACACACAAATACACATACAATCACACACTCACACACACACACACACAAAGAAATCTGTCCCATAATGTGTATACAGCAACTTTATTAATCATAGCCAAAAGGTAGAAACAACCCAAATTCCATCAACTAATAAAAGGATAAAATGATATATGCAGCACATACATCACAATGGAATATTATTCAGCCATAAAAAGAATGAAGTGCCACAATATGAATGAACCTTGAAGTCATTATGTTAAATGAAAAAAAAAGGAAAGAAAGAAAAAGACCACATATTATACAACTCAATTTATATACCCAGAATAGACAAACTTATAGAGACAGAAAGCAGACTAGTGACTGCATAGGATTGGGGAAGTATAAATAAGGAGTGACTGCTCATATGTACAGAGTTTCTTTTGGGGGTGATGAAAATGTTACTGATGGCTGTACAATGATGTGGACGTTCTGAAAACTATTGTACACTTTAAATGGGTGGATAGTGTGGTATGTAATTATATCTCAATAAAGTTGTGTGTGGTGGGTGGAGAGAGAGTGAGGCAGGGAGGAGACAGAGAACCTCCAGATTTCAGTCACCGTATTGGCACCCGCTATTCTTTCTTCTCAGCCTGCTCTACGCTTTGCCAGAAGTTAAGTGTCTCTGCTCCGAGGATCAATGCCCCCACTTTCAGCAACTTCAATGCTCTCTTACATTCTCAGGAACTTTGAACCAGCAGCTCTCCCCTCTCCTACCTGCATCTTACTGGATCATTCCCCTTGACATAATAATATACTGTTATTCCTCCCAATGAAATACCAAACGACAAAAAACCTCTCCTCTTTCCCCTTTCCATTTCTTTGATCTCTTTCACAGCAAAACCTGAGTGCCATGTTCACAATCTCATCTCTTGCCATTGTCTCACAGACCCACTTAAATCAGAATGTTGTTTCCCCTACTTCACTGAAGCCACTCTTGCCAAGGCACATAGTGGATCCACTGGTCAATCCTTGGTCCTCTTCTTACCTGACCTGCCACCAACATCGGACACAGGTACCACATGCTCCTCCATGAAGTACCTTCTTTACTTGGCCTCTAGGACACAATGAAGGTGAAAGAGGAGAGTGAAAAAGCTGGCTTAAAACTCAACATTCAAAAAACTAAGATCGTGGCATCTATTCCCATAACTTCATGACAAATAGATGGGGAAACAACGGAAACAGTGATAGACTTTTTTAATTTTCTTGGGCTTCAAAATCACTGCAGATGGTGACTACAACCATGAAATTAAAAGACGCTTGCTCCTTGGAAGAAAAGTTATGACCAACCTAGTTCAGTTCAGTTCAGTTCAGTCACTCAGCTGTGTCCGACTCTTTGAGATCCCATGAATCACAGCACACCAGGCCTCCCTGTCCATCACCAACTCCCGGAGTTCACTCAAACTCGTCCATCGAGTCGGTGATGCCATCCAGCCATCCAGTCATCCCCTTCTCCTCCTGCCCCCAATCCCTCCCAGCATCAGAGTCTTTTCCAGTGAGTAAACTCTTCGCATGAGGTGGCCAAAGTATTGGAGCTTCAGCTTTAACATCAGTCTTCCCAATGAACACCCAGGACCGATCTCCTCTAGAATGGACTGGTTGGATCTCCTTGCAGCCCAAGGGACTCTCAAGAGTCTTCTCCAACACTACATTTCAAAAGCATCAATTCTTCGGTGATCAGCTTTCTTCACAGTCCAACTCTCACATCCATACATGACCACGGGAAAAACCGTAGCCTTGACTAGACGGACCTTTGTTGGCAAAGTAATGTCTCTGCTTTTCAATATGCTAGAGACATTACTTGGCCAACAAAGGTCCGTCTAGTCAAAGCTATGGTTTTTCAAGTAGTCATGTATGGATGTGAGAGTTGGACCATAAAGAAAGCTGAGTGCCGAACAATTTATGCTTTTGAACTGGAGAAGACTCTTGAGGGTCCCCTGGACTTCAGGGAAATCAAACCAGTCCATCATAAAGGAAATCAGTCCTGAATATTCATTGGAAGGACTGATGCTGAAGCGAAAGCCCCAATACTTTGGCCACCTGATGCGAAGAGCCGACTCATTAGAAAAGACCCTGATGCTGGGAAAGATTGAAGGCAGGAGGAGAAGAGGGCAAGAGAGGATGGGATGGTTGGATGGCATCAACGACTCAATGGACATGAGTTTGAGCAGGCTTGGAGAGATGGTGAAGAACTGTGAAGCCTGGCGTGTTGCAGTCCATGGGGTGGCAAAGAGTCGGACACCACTGAGCCACTGAACAGCAGCAACAAGGACACGACACTCTCCTGCTTTCCTCCCGCATCACCAGTCACTTCTCGGGCTCTTCTGGTTGTCCCTGTGCATTTCCCTGACTTCTTCGTGTTTGAATATTCTTGGTCTCGGCCTTCGGTCCTCTTTTCTTCTCTATCTGCACTCACTCCTTTGCTGACCTCAGTTGGTCTTACGGCTCAAAAGGCACACACTGATGACTGCCAAATTTACATGGCAAGCGCCCACCGCTCTCTGTAAGTCCAGACTCATATCTAACCAAATACTCAACATCTGCAGGGCGACGTGTGTCGGACATCTCCAATACTGTGCGTCCTTAACTGAATCCCCTCCAACACCAGTTCTGCCCTCTACCTTTCCCATCTCAACTGTGGGTAACTCCATCTTTCAAGTTGCTCAAAAACTTTCTTTTTCTCACACCCCATCTATTAATAATCCTTAAGGAAATCCTGTAAGCTGTCTTAAAAATCTCTGGAATCTGACCCATTCTCTCCACGTCCTGCTACTATCTCGGCCCAGACCACCACCTCTCACTGCAACAACCTGTCAGCTCTCTTTGCCCTTCATCTGGCAGCAAGGAAAGAATGATCCTCTCAAAACATAACTCGATCATGGCACACTCCCCTGTTCAAAATTCCACAGCTGCTCCCACCTCGCGTGGAGCAAAGTCGGATTCCTTTATCCTGCCCTGCACAACCTGAATCATCGGCCGTCTCCCCACCCACCCTCCCTCCCGTGGCCTCATTTCCAGCTGCCCTCCCATCCATCTCTCCACCGCTTTGCTGTTCCTCTCTCCTGCCTAAAGGCCTTTCACTAAGTGCCCCTCTGCCTAGAAAATCTTTGCCTGGATCAGGATTACTCAATGTCGGCACCAACAACACTTGGGGCCAGACAATTCTGTTATGGGGGCTGCTCTGGGCCTTGTAGGATATGAAACAGTATCTGTACCCACTAGATACCCACAGCACCTCCCAAGACGTTGCCAAATTCCCCAGGTGGCGGGGCACGGTTGCCCCAGGTTGAGAACCACTGTCCTGGGTCACCTGCCTGGCCTATGTCTTCCTTTCCTCCAAATCTCACCTTGACAATGAGGCCTACTCTGACCCACCCATCCCCTCCTCCCCCACCCCCAGCTCCAATCCACTTTACCCGGCTTGGCTCTTCAAAGCAACTCTCATCATGGCTTCATGGGGGACTGGGATCTTCCTCTCTCTTGTTTCCTGACAGGTCCCCAGCGCCTGACACACAATTGGTTTCAATACATATTTGTTGAGTAAATGAATCAGAAGACTCAATATGGTAAAACACAATAAATAAAGTAAAAGGTCAATTTATCTGCAACCTTCTCCTAAATTTATCTATAAGTGAAGCACAGTCCAAATACAAATTTCGATTGGATAGTATTTGAAATTTGACCCAATATTTCTAAGAGTGTACCTAAATAAATAAAAATGTGATACCACACAAGCACAAAAGGAGACTTGCCCTCTAAGGTATGACAAATGTTTATTTCTAAGCTACAATCATTAAAATAGTGGATTCTGGTACTAGAATAGACAGACAAAAACAGAGGAGCCCCAAAACAGCTCAGTAAATACAAGAATTAAGCAAATGATGAAGCTGGCATTTTAAAAAAGCAGGCAAAAAGTGAGTGCTCAATAAATAATGCTGGGATGGTTGGCTGGCCACTTTGCACCTGCTATGCATGCGATGTGGAAATAAATATAGAAGTAGTAATACACGCCAGGGAAATAGCTCAAAGAGTCCTAGGGAATTGCCTCTGGGGAGCAGGGCTGGGAGAGGTGGGGAGGGATGAAGCAGGAGACTGCTGGATATATTATACACCTTTCATTCTTATGCTTTTAAAATGACACATACATATTACCTTGATGTAAATACAAGTTATTTCAAAAAAACAATAGGCATGCCCCTCTTTAACCTGTCAAATTGACAAAGATTTTAAAAGATAAAGATTTGCTGGTATGAAAAAAGGCACACTCAGGCACCTCTGAGTCTTTCTGTAAGGTGATCTGTCAGGAAGTATTAAAAGTCTTAAAAGTGGGCATACCCTTTGAGCCAACAATTCCACTTCTAGAAATTTATCCTGAAATGACACAAAGGAATACTAGCAAGAACACTCACATCAATGTTCTTTAAAACTGAAAAACAAAAATGAAAACCCCCAAATATGTCCATCTGGGAATGGTTTATATAAATTATGATAAATTCATAGGAAGGAACCCTATGCGGGTGTCAAAAGCAGGATGAAAAGAGATCCATTACCAGGGAAAGCCATTCACGATGTATAAAGTGATTAAACAGGTTATGTGCAGTGGGCATAAAAATTATTGCATTTTTTAGAAAATGAAGATGACTGATGAGTTTACGTACATAAAGTGATTTAAACAGAAGATCCTCCCACTCTGTGACGATGGATGGGAACCCCAGATACAGAGGGTAGTTTGGGCAATGAGACTTTTCTTCTCTTTTGCTCTTCAGGCATTTCTGCAGGGAATTGCTAACATTTGTGAAGGTGAAGGCAGAAAGCTTCAGGTGAGGTCCCTCAGATATGGGGTGGAGGGATCTGCCCAGGTCCCTCTGCTACCCATTCACCCACCAAACCCCATGCTGAGTGGTCCAACTGGCCAGGGCTGGACTTGCCAGGATCCAGCTGCTCTTGGGGTCCAGCCAGCAGCCTGATGCCTGCAGCCCCAGCAGTGAGGACCCCCTTCCAGCGGACTGTGGATGGGGGATGTCCCAGGACAGGAGCCACATCAGGGCAGGTCACAGATGCCCGTAGCCTGACAGTTCAGCACAGCCTTCGGTCTTGGTGGTCACTGTCCCCTTCCAGGGCTCTGGCCCTTACCCTCCAGGGGGAGAAATGATCACCTTGTCAGTGAAGCTCTGGGCTCCAAATTCCTCCAGCCCAGAAGCCAAATGCAGCTCGTGGGCATACTGTTTGGGCATGTAAGACTTTGATTTTTAAATTCTGAATTAGTCTCCAGATTTTTGAAAGGGAAAGACTTCATGTAAAAATCTACCCACTGTTGAATATTCAAATATCCCTGAACCAGTTGCTGCGATGGCAGCTGGATCTGAGCTCCCTCCCCTCTTCCAAAGAGACAAATGTCCCCAGGTACCCCAAACCGCACCACCTCCTTTCCAGGAGGCCCGGCTGCACTGGGGGGCTGAATTTTCTACCCGGCTGGAAAATCCCATGTCTGGGCTACAACATGCTCTCTCCCCACTTTACCAGGCCCCTCTTTCCTCTTACCATTGGCTGTGGGAACATCCACATCCCAGTGCCCTCAGCCCCTGCTCTGATCTGCTCCTTTGGGACAGTGGGGGTTTTGCTGCAGAAAATCTCTCCAAGTTTGCCCCCTATCCCAAGCAGCTCAGATCCGGGGGAGTCCTTTAACCCTGCTGCTGCTCAAACTCTCCCCAGGGAGACCTGGACTGAGGTCAAGGCCTGGTCCCTGCCTCATCCCGGCCCTGGGCTTAAGAAGGGGACACAGAGCAGAAAGAAGGATCCTGATCCTTGGGGACTCTGATGCCAGCAGAACAGACTCACCAGTCAGACAGTTGGTTTAGGAAAAGCAAAATCCCCAAGAGCTTAGTTTCCTGGGAACTCTGAGGTTTATTGGGAAGGGCTCTCGGTAGAGGCCCCTGTGAGGAAAAGAGGAGGGCAGAAGTGGGCAGATGGAGAAGCAGACCTCAATGCCTCACAACTCGGGCCTGAACCGGCCCCACAGGGGGATCTGGAGTGGGTGGGGATGGATGGACACAGCCAGTCATCGGATGCAGATGGGGTATAATCTTGGGTGATTTTTAAAAAATACTTATTTATTTGGCTGTGCCAGGTCTGAGTTGCAGCACTAAGATCATTAGTTGTGGCATCCAGAATCTAGTTCCTCGACCAGGGATTGAACCTGGGCCCCCTGCATTGAGAGCGTGAAGTCTTACCCGCTGGACCCCCAGGGAAGTCTTGTGAGGGCAATTATTTGTTGAGGAGGGATGCTGCTGGGAGCACCAGCTGCAGATATTCCCAGCAGCCTCCACGGTAGGGTCTGGCAGAGCATCACCTGGGATGGTCAGGGAAGCGTCCTGGAGGGGCACTGCCAGCCTGAGTGCTAGAGGCAGCCTTTCTGGAAGGGGCGGGGGCGAGGGTGGGGGCTCCTCTCTCTCAGGCAAGGCCTTCTAGGGAGAGCCAGAGACACAAGAAGGGAGTGCACTGAAAATTCAGTCGCATCCCGGCATTTATTTGAAACACAACATTAATTCTGACTGTCATTAGAGTCTATTTCAATTTTGTAATAACATAAAAAGTTAAGAGTCTAATTTATTCATACAAATCTTGTTAGCATCCAATTTCCACATAATGTAACATATTCCTTAAAAAGCTGACAAAGCAGGAGAAATTAAAAACGAGGGGAAAAAAAGACATCCATGGGCGCTTGCTGTCACAAAGCCAAAGGTGAGGGGGAGAGCAGAATGGCTCCAGAAAGGGCTGGAAGCTTGGAACAGGAACTGGTGGACCGTGGAGGGACAGCTGTGCCGCCTGAAAGACCTGGGGTCATCACATCCCAGGCTGCCCCCCAGATGCCTTGGGGGGGGTTGGGGGGTTCCTCTTCACTACCTGCATGGCCCCCCCATCCCAGCAAGCCTCCCTGCCCTTCCAGCTCCACAGATAGCTCCCTAGCACTTTCCTCAGCAAATCCACCCTCGAGAGCCCGTAACTCCTCTTAATTACACGTCTGCAGTGTTTGCATTAGATAGCTGTCACCCTGTAATTTACCCGTACATGGATTTTAATTGTACATTAATCTTTCCTACACGCCACTCCTTTGCTAGAATCCGTACCAGCAGCACTTTGGGCCATTTTGTTTATTCCTTAACCAAAAATAGCTGATGAATATAATTGCAGACTGTCCCTCTTCTTATTTCCCAGGATTACCTGCTGTGTGCTGCGGAGAGACTCCTGTCACCTGCAGGCTGCCTTTACACACAATATTGGACTGTTCTGTGGCTGACATAAATCTCAGAGGAAAGGTCAGCAGCAACAAGCAATCTTCCAATCACCTGCCACGCGCTCCCTGAGAGCCTCTGCTCACAGTCTTTCTCTCAAGCTCCGACTTGATGGGTGCTGGGAATGTTCGCTTGGCTTAGGGACATTCTCTCAAGAGAGGATGACAAGAGAGGGAAACATGTCAACCTAAGGAATCCGCGGCTCGGAGGTTCCAAGGTCACTTGGAGAACCAGGTCGGAGAACTATAACTTACAAAGCCCTGGATGGCTGCCAGGGCCCCAGGAAGCTACATTTAGCATAGATTCTCCCAGCAGCAGGAGGAAGGTTTAACTCCCTTTCCAACACAATCTGAATGGAATTTGTTACAGGAACGTTGTGATTGAAATATCACCAATTGGTTTTTCATGACAACTCTACAGTAGATTGCAATTGTGATGGTTCTGTGTGTGTGCGCCTATGTGTGTGTGTGGCGGGGTGGGGGTGGCTGTTGTATTCTCCAGCTGGCCGAGGTGGCAGGAAGAGAGCCCCATACAATATTTATGAAATCCAGATGAAGCCCTACACTGGCAGTGAGCTGATATCATAACACAGATTTCAAAACTGCCTTGACATTTGCCCAAGATCAAATCTCTCCTTTTGAAGCCCCATGAGGCTCTGTGCCGACAGTGTTATGCCCACTTGCCCCCTCCAGCAACCCTCTCCATTTAAGCCCTGTAATTAACACTAGGTGGGAGGAAACGAGGGGTTGGAGTGGTACAGACTAGACTAGTATCAATGGAAGTCCAATTTTCCTTTGGGAAAACAGACACTGTGGTTTTTTCAGCAATGAAAGACAGGAGTTTTGATAACTTTTATTGTTAAACACTTTTCGACATGCAAAACAAAGCACCAACTGCGATGATCTCCTTACTGAAGAGGTTGTGACAGCATATTTGGGTGAAGAGAGATGGGCAGAGAGGATCCATCACACATCAGTCCAGGAAACAAAAACGAAAGCATGAAATGTATTTCCTCAGGGCCACAGAGCTCATTTGGTGGCTCAGTGGTAAAGAATTCACCTGCCAATGAAGGAGACGCAGGTTCAGTCCCTTGGTTGGGAAGATCCCCTGGAGAAGGAAATGGCAACCCACTCCAGTATTCTTGCCTGGGAAATCCCATGGACAGAGGAGCCTGGAAGGCAACAGTCCATGGGGTCACAAAGAGTTGGACACAACTGAGCGACTAAAACAACAAACAACACAGATGCCATTTAATTGCAACCTTTGATTTGTTTCAGGACCCCCTTAGGAAGAGTGTCATCAGCCTTCCCAGGACCTGGGTAGTCATCTCCAAAGTGGTCCCTCAGGGCATCCTCCACCCAAAGGGCTCCCTCTTCTATCACTGCCCAGTACCTGTGGCTTTTACAGACACAGTTCCCCATGTACTGGGACCTGGGAGGGGTGAAATGCTGCATGAAACGCTGCATGGGGAGCACTGCATGAAATATTGTATGAGATTCAGGCCTACAGTCCCCAGAGATGGTTTACGAGTAAAAGGGGAGGGCGATTTAGCTGGGTCTTGATAAACACTTCATATAGCACATCCTAAGAGAAGCAGAATTCTTGTCAAGCATGTATCTTTATGAGCTGTCCGCCTATAAACCTTGCACGAAAGGTCCATGCTTAATGTTGGTTTGGCAGTAAATTGGCGCGATGCATGGGTCTGCTGCATCAAATTAGCATCAACCCATAAAATGTTACTGAACGATTCCTCAAATCTGTCAAGTCTTCGAATCAACTTGGAGAAAGCGTCAAAGGTTTGTTTTTTTTTAACTTTGATAAACTTTTCGTATTAGTTATCACAGAAGAGCATAAACCTTTCTAATCTGTCTTTTCACAAAAAAAAGGTGTTGTTTTTCCCAAACCGCTTTTAGCTCTTCCATCTTTGCACACCCGCCTCCACATCGCATAAACAATATGTGTCATGGATTCTTTGTTGCCCTATTTTAAAGCGATTGGTATTTAGCTCACACTGTCCCTGCCCCACGATCCTGGAGAAAATTTCTACTGACACCAGGATAAAGTTCTCACCCCTGGCCTTTGACATGCAGTCCCACGTCTCCTCCAGGAAGCCTTCTTTAATTCTCCAGTGAGATCTGATCATTGCTCTATGAGGGTCATGTCAACTAGACCAGAGTTTCCTAGGGGCTCAACACACTTCTTTCCCTGAGGATGTCATGTTTTGGACCCTCAGGGGTGGGGCTCACAGTGGGTGATCCTTGAGGAGTCATCTCCCCAACTCTGAGGGCCAGCCCATGCTCCCCCCCTTCTATAGAGCCCCTTCCGGCAGAAGCTCTGACTAGAATCCCTTTCCCTCACTCCCCAGCCCCAGAGATCCCGACCTCCCAGTCACCTCCCCATGGGCTGCATCAGAGTTGTATGTGAATCTCTGGAGGCAATGGCTGGGTTCCCAAACCAAACAAGAACAGAATCTGGATTTGAACCTGGGTCTGACTCAGAGCTCTCATCCCCCACTGGCCATGCTGCTCTCCAAATAAAATAATGTCACACTTGATGAGAAAGGACCAAGCCACCCCCAAAGAAAGGAGGCTTTATCACGGTCCCCATCGAAATGTGATGCAATGGGAGCGGATGAGGTGATAACAGACATGGCGCTTTTACCTTCACTTCACCGGAGGGCATGTCCTCTGTGCCCTTTCCATGTCATCTGTGAGAAGCTGGTGCTGAAAAGCTGAGGAGGCGGCTTGGAGCGGGGATGGAGTCTTGCTTTCTACAGAGGGACCCAACGACAGATAAGCCCATCAGGGGTGAGGGGCCCAGAGGTGCTTCTAAATGGCCAGTGCCTGGAGCCCTGGGGGTGAGCACGGCTGCTGGAGGGGGTCTTTTAGAGCAGTGGTCACCAACTTTTCTGGCATCAGGGGCTGGTTTTCTGGAAGACAGTTTTTCCATGGACCGGGTAATGAGGGAGGGTGGGAATGGTTCGGACGGTAATGTGGGCGGCGGGGAGAGATGGGGAGCGGCAGGTGAAGCCTCCCTTGCCTGGAAACTCACCTCCTGCTGGGCAGCCTGGCTCCTAAAAGGCCACGGACCAATACAGGTTGGGTACCCCAGACTTAGAGGAATGGGGCACCAGGATGGGACACCCTCCAGGGTTGGAGAACTCAACTTCCAGAGCCCTCCGCAGAGCAGCCGAGGCTTCCAACAAGCCCTGTCCAGCCGTCTGGGGCGGGAGAGGGCAAAGCCAACGGGCCATGCTTTGTGGCCCGACCCTTCATTCAGTGGGTGATCAAGGGCCCCACTCTGCACTGGGACCATCCTAGGCACTGACACGGCTGCGCACACAACACACGGGGGTGGTCTCGGTACTCCTGGGATTTGTAAAGGGAAAGAAAGACAAGCCCTGGAGAGTGTGCTAGACCACAGGAACTCATCCAGTGACTCTGGGACAGGTGCCCAGGTCCCCAGCTCCATCCAGAGAAACACCTGTCTACCTGTTGCCTAACAATGTGGCGGATTCACACCTGCTTGGCAGAGGGAATCACCAACACCCTATATATTTAAGACACTTCATGTGTTAGAGATGGAAATGAATTTTCAAATTTGTTCGAGAATGTTTTCAACTTCAATGCATCCCTGGCCCAAAAAAAAAAAAAATTGTATTAGTTGTCTGGGGAATAAAATGAAAACCACAGTGTGATACTTCTACATACTCACAGAAGAGCTAAAATGAAAGAAACTGACAACACAAAGTGTGGGAAAGGAAGTGGAGCAGCTGCTACTCTCATATATGCCTGGTATGTGTCAGGGGAATTAGTACAACCTCTGTAGAAAACTGTTTGCCATCACCTACGGAACAAACATGGACATATTCTGAGACTCAGCAATTCTCTTCCAGGTACATGCTTATTAAAATGTGTACCTACGCCCAAGAGATACACGCAAGAAGGTCCACAGCAGCACTGTCCATAAGCCCCAAACTCTGAACAACCTGAATGTCAATCAACAGGAGAACCAATAAAGAAATTGGGATGTCTTCACACAATGGGATCCTATACAGTAACGAGAACAAACAAACCGGGGCTTTCCTGGTGGTCCAGTGGTTAGGATTCCACCTTCCAATGCAGGGACACAGGTTTGATCCTGGTCAGGGAACTAAAATCCAACATGCCACAGGGCAACTAAGCCCACGTGCCATAACTAGAGAGTCCACGCACTACAAAGAAGAGCCCATGCTCACGACAAAGACCCAGAACAGCCAAAAAGAAAAGGAAAAAAGAAAAGAACAAGCTACAACTATTCATAGCAACGTGGGGAACTCTCACAAACATAATGGTAAGCCAGACACAAAGGTACGCAGACTTATGACTCCACTTCTGTCAAGTTTAAAAACAAGGAAAACGAATCCATGCCATTATGAGTAAGAAGATTAGTCACCTGTACTGGAGGGGAAGCGCCTGGAAGGGGTCGCAAGGATGCTGCCATGTTCTAATCCCCGTTCTGGTGAAGGGCACAGAGGCCTGTTTTGTTTGCAGATATTCATTGCATCATATACCACAATCTGTGCGCATTTCAGAGTGCATACTGGATTTAGAATAAGAAGTTTTCAAAAGGGATCCCACCTACACTGCTGGTGGGAATGTAAATTGATGCTGCCACTATGGAAAACAGTATGGAGGTTCATCAAAAAACTAAAAATAGGAGTTGCCATTTGATCCAGCAGTCCCACTCCTGGGCGTATATCCGGAGAAAACTCTAATTCAAAAAGATACATACACCCTCACGTTCACAGCAAAACTATTCACAATAGCCAAGACATAACAACCTAACAGCCATCAACAGATGACTGGATAAGATGTGGTACATAATACAACGGAATATTACTCAGCCATAAAGAAGAATGAAAGAATGCCATTTGCAGCAACATGGACGGACCTAGAGATTATCGTACAAAGCCAAGTAAATCACAAAAAGAAAGACAAATACCATATGAGATCACCGACATGTGGAATCTAAAATATGATGCAAATGAACTTATCTAAGAAATAGAAACAGACTCAAAGATATAGAGAATAGACAAATGGCTGCCAAGAGGGGTTTGGGGGAGGTAAGGACTGGGAGTGTGGGATTAACAGATGCAAACTATTATATGTAAGATAGATTAACAACAAGATACTACTGTGCAGCACAGAAAACCATATTCAATATGCTGGGCTAAAACATTGGAAAACAATATGGAAAAGAATAGATATTAATATTTACACGTATATCTGAATCACTGCTCATAGAAGAAATTCACACAACATTGGAAATCAACTAAACATCAATAAATGTTTTTTTTTTTTTAAAGATTTCAAATGTATTGAATACAGGACAAGGAGGAAGCATCCAGAGGAGACTGCTGAGAAAGGGGACACCATGCGCCCCTAAGCATTTGTCGCACCACTAGACAAGGCCCTTGACTGCCAGGTTTCCTTGCGCCTGAGATGGAAAAGGACTGAACCTTGGCTAAAACACCAAACATAGGAGTTTATGAAGACGATGAAATAACAGCAGTTGCCGTTTACTGTGGGCGGGCTATCTGTTAGGCACGACAGCTCTATGAGCTGTATTCTACCGTCATCTCCAGTTTATAGGTGAGGAAACGGAGTCCCCAGTCCACAGAGTGACCACATGGTGAAACTGGGCCTTGAACCCGGGCAGTCTGACTCCAAGTGCTGGCTTCAGTCACAGCCCCAAGGTGGCAGCGGGGTGGAGAAAGTGGGTTGAGCTGGTTGCCATGGCTGTCAATTGACACTTTAATTCATGGCAGAGGGAATTGATCAGCGTTAAATAATAGGCATAGATTGTGTTTTCTCAGGGATGAATGGTCATGAAATTAAATTTGCAGATGTGCCAACCCTCAGGAGGTGAAATGACATCAGTGGAGACGGAGGCCCAGAATCTAAGCAGGAGACGGCAAGACGGACCCAGCCTGAAGCAATGCAGTTCACCGTGCACACTGAGGCAGTGTTGCTGTCCAGTTGTTCAGTCATGTCCAACTCTTTGTGACCCCATGAACTCAGCATGCCAAGCTTCCCTGTTCTTCACCATCTCCCGGAGTTGGCTTAAACTCACGTCCATTGAGTCGATGATGCCATCCAACTATCTCGTCCTCTGTCACCCCTTTCTCCTCCTGCCTTCAATCTTTCTCATCATCTCCAGGCCTAAATGACTTGGGAGTGACTGCTGTGCAGGATGTCGAGGTGGCCGTGCCCACTGACAGCAGGTGGCCCCTGTACTACGGCAGCAGCAGGCTCAGTACCCAAGCACAGTGACGGGAGAGGGGCATCCGGCTAAGAGCACCATATGGCAGCGGGTCACCACAGCCCATGCACACACCACCCCCAGTCCTGTGCCAGCCTCCATCAAAGAGATCCAAGTAAGACATGGGAGACTGGGGGAACTGTTGAGAAAAGCCCCTTAGAAGGAAGGCTCAAACTGGACCTAGATGTGTATAAGGGAGGGCTTCCCAGGTGGCGCTAGTGGAAAAGAACTCGCCTGCCAATGCAGGAGACATAAGGGACGTGGGTTCAATGCCTCGGTCAAGAAGATCCCCTGGAGGAGGGCATGGCAACCCACTCCAGTATTCTTGCCTGGAGAATCCCATGGGCAGAGGAGCCTGGCGGGCTACAGTCCTTTGGATCACAAAGAGTCAGACATGACTGAAGTGATTTAGCATGAATGCATGTATATAAGGGAAAGGATAAAAAAGAATATTCCTGGTGAACGAGGCAGAAGGAGTCCCCAAAAGGCTGGTTGCATCACCCACTGTTTCCACCTGCATAGACAAATGGCTTACATCATGAACTGGGTTCAACCAGTATAGACAAACTGTGTTGTACCTTGGGCTTAACCACCCCAGCTCTGGGAGACACAGCCTGAGGGTCAGGGCCTTGTCGGAGGGGAAGCTGGGCTGAGCTGAGCTCGGCCACAGTGAAGCCCCCAAAGCCAGAGAGAGTTTTATAGTTTGTACAAAGACTCCACTGAAAGTGGGGCAGGCACAGACCAAATGGAAGATTCCAGGGCTCACACCCTTGACTCAACCAGTGTAGACAGACTGCCTGCACCATGCACCGGCTCAGTTGGTGTAGACAGAGTATCTGCATCACGCAAGGGTTCCACCAGTGTAGACAGACTGCAGGGTTAAGCTCACTCTGCCCGCCTTCACTGACCACCTTCTCCATGCCGAGCTCGTCTCAGCCAAGACACCAGAGAGACCAGGATTTCCATCAAGCCCTGCTGCGTTCGCTCGGCTTCCTCCAGACCTGGCAGGAGGTGCAGCATACGGCAGGACCACCATCAGTGTTTGCTGGGAGTCTGGATGCTCTCTGTGGAGCAGGAGAACAGAGCCCCCACGTCTCAGGGCTAGAGGAGGGTCCCGGTGCCCACAGACTGGGACAGATGGGACTCATCCAGGGAGATGAGTCAGCCCCCCCAGAAGAGGCAGCCTCGGAAGTGGGGACGACCAGTCTGCCAAGTATGAGTCAACATGAGCCCAGGCTAGGGTCTGCTGGTGGCGTGCTCTCCTGGGTCACCTTTCCACTCTTGAGACTGATGAGCACAAGGGCATGACCTGTGGTCTGCAGTGGCAAGGCAGGGGCAGGGCGACAGCCAGAATAGAAAGGAAGGCTGATCTGATGAGGCCGCACTCCAGGCAAAGAGCCCAAGGGCTGGAGGAATCAGCCCCAGAGAGGCCTGGGGCCCGTGGAGTAGACCTGTGCCTCCGAGCATCCTCTCCTGGGCTCTTACTCTTCCCATCCTGGAGTCTGGCCCCGCCAGGGAGGAGCTGGCTCAGGGCCAGGCAGAGTGAGGACAAGGTGACAGCGACCCGGGCTGTTGCCTGCAGCTCAGCACGGCCGCTCGGCTCAGGGCCCGAAGCCAGCAGCGTGGGAACAACGGGAAGCAGGGTGACTCACGGACCTGCTCCCCCCACCCGCGTTCTGGAAGACAGAGCCGGTGGGGGGGTACCCAGCTGAGGTCTGCAGGGAAGCCGGGGCCTAGGCCGAGCTCAGCCAGCCACGGGGAGCTCACTGACATCAGAGCGGGTTTAGAAGCTTGAGGCCATGGGCAGAGCCCCTCGCAGAGGGTAGGGGCAGGCAAGGAAAGGAGAGAGAACCGAGGCAGGGCCCAGGAGAGGAGCTCTTTCTGGGGCAGGTGCCCACCAGCTGCCGGTCAGACTCAAGAGGGTGGCAGCTTAAGGACCTACCAAGGATGAAACCTCTGGCCAGCAGGGGGCACGAAGGAGGGTGTCCGATCAACTGTCCTCATGAAAGCACTGACCCTGCGCTGTCACCTGTTGTGCGCCCACCATGAGCCAGGCCTAAATGGTGAACACCTGGGGGAAGGCAGCAGAAGACCCAAGGGCTCAGGGGTTGGCTGAGGGGGTGAGACAGGTGGGCAGGGGCACACAAGTGGCAGCCTGACCTGCCGGCCCTGGGGGATCAAACCCAGCGAGAGTGGAGGAGCACTTGGAACATTCTGGTCCAAGGGGCCCGGCCTCAGGGTGCTGACATCTTCCAGTCGTGGTCCTGACCATCTCACGTCCCCTCGTCTTCTCTGCTTTGCACTGAACCAGGCCCCGGTAGATTAAGGTCCACCGTCCCTCTGGAGGACCACAGCTGTCTCCCTCCAGGATTACTGCGGCACCCTCCTCGCTGGACTACCTGCTCTGCAGCAGTCCCAGGTCCCTCCCCGGCCTTTAAGGCTCTTCACAGTCAGGACTCTGCCTGTGTCTCCAATCCCATCTCCCCCTCTTTCACCCTGCTGGCCACATGGGCCTTTTCCACAGCTCCTGGTCAGGGCTCCATCTCTCTCACTCATTCACATTCTGCACTGGAAATCTCCCTCCATGCTTAGTTACAGCTCTTCTTTCAGAGTTCAGTGGGAGAGTCACCTCCTCCAGGAAGTCCTCCAGGGCCCTTGGTCTAGGTCAGATTCCATTCCGTTCAGTCGCTCAGTCGTGTCTGACTCTTTGCAACCCCGTGGACTGTAGCCTACCAGGCTTCTCCATCCATGGGATTCTCCAGGCAAGAATACTGGAGTGGGTTACCTTACCATTTCCTTCTCCAGGGGGTCTTCCCAACCCAGGGATCAAACCCGGGTCTCCCGCATTGGAGGCAGACGTTTTAACCTCTGAGCCACCAGGGAAGCCCTAGGTCAGATTACTCTATCGTAAATCTCTGTCTCGCAACCACACGGACATTTCCTCTACACGTTCATCAGGGCCTAGAATCACACATGCTTTGGTGACCCGTTTAGTAATGGGGCCGTCTGGCACAGTGTGGATCAGTGCATGATGAGTGGATGGTGATGGAGTTTCTGTTCCACCAGATGACAAAACCTGCAAGAGGAGGGACCACTCTTAGTTTGGCCTTTCCCAGAGCCTGATCCAACGACAGACACCAAATACACGCCTGTGTCTGCTCACTGAACGGAGGGCGACAAGGAGTCTGACACTGGCAGTATGGGACACAGCATTCTTTAGCTTTACGTTTCAACATTAACAGTTCTAACTTAGGTCAGATAAATGTGGCTGAGCAGGCCCAGCTCTAGCCTTGGGTTGGCAGGGACAGGGTGTCTTGCTCTCAGTCACCAGTAGCAAGAAGTACCGATTTCCCAGGAGTGCGTGACCTTCAAGGTGGGGAGTGGAAATGCTGGGACCCAGGCCCCTGCCTGCAGACACTCTCTGACTTCCCCCAAAGGTGGCTTTCATGATGGAATTTTGCTTCTCGCTGTCAACCCACCCAGATGCACGCAGCTTGCTCCATCCTGCCAGTGGCTGAGGATGCATCTGTGGCCAGCAGGTGCAGGCTAGAGCACCAGATCACAAATGACAGGTAGTTTTGTACAGGGTAAAAGTCACAACTTTTTCCCACGGCCAATTTGTAAGTCTCATCTTCTGTCGCCGTGATTTACCGACCGCGGGGTCACACATCCTCCAGCCGGAAGGAAATGAGACGGCGTCTCCTGTGTCCTCTGCTACCTGAGTTAATGCGGCTCTGTCCTCCGGCTGCCTAAACTCAAGAGTTTCCTCTGCCTTTGGGCAGCCTTTTCCCAGGAGGGAGGGAACACAGCTGCTCTGGCGTCAGACACGCTTTGGCAGTGGCTCCAAAGACAGTGCTGGGAGCCTGCTGTCACCACGCTGTTTGCATGCTGTCACCTGCCCCCAGCAAACATCCCCAGGCTCCCAGATACTGTGGCCACACACACATCCAGATACTCATTCTTGATCGCTTTTTTATGTCTCGGTGTCCCGTGTCACAGTCACATTGATCTCCTTGGGCCAGCACTACATAAATTTCCTGTTTATAACTCATTACCTTCTGATTAGCTGAAAGGCTGGGCACTTGTTTCACAGCGTTTACTGACTCTAATTGCCATAGCTATTCACGAAAAAGCTACCACAATCCTTTGTCCACTTTCTTCCCCATATGCTCCCTCCAAGCTCCAAGTTTCTCCCACGTGGTTCCCACACATGTGCAAACCAGGGAGGTGCAGCAGGTATGGCTAAGACAGGTGTCTGAGACTCTAGGCCAGGCAGCAGGCAAGAGATTGGGCACCACACCTTCCCCCATCATCCCCCCAAAGATCCCGGTGCCCACTGCCTGCGCCTTCAACCAGATGCATCAGCTAGCAATGAATAAAACTCCCATCTCTTCCACAAACAGCCTATCCAGCCATCACTGACACCAACCAGAGTGATGAGCAGAGAAGCAGCCCGCCTGGCATTTCCAATCAGGAGACTCTGATGTTCCTCCTTTAGAAGGTGAATTCTGAGAGGAGCCCACCAGGCATATTTTCCCAACAACCATATGGCAAAAAAAAAAAAGTAGTTACTGAACTTTCTCAGACTTATTAGCTTTCATAAACAGAGATTTGAATAAATGTTTAAAAAATGAAATTCCCTTGATACTCCATAATCAGTAAATGTTCATTATGGAAACACGGCAAATATGCATGAAATTTCCCAAGTGATATTCTGGCTACAGGATTAAAAAGGCATCTCCAACTATGGGCTGAGTTACAGAGCATACTCCTCCAGTCACCATTCAGGACAACTCTGCGAAGCCCAAGAGGTCACACAAGGCTGTTTCTTTCCTAGCCGAAGCAGGGAAAATCAGAAGATGATTCCTTCTGCCTGCTCAGGCAATTTGGAAGTGAGCCCCTCCCCACCACTGATTGATTGATGTCTCTCTATAAATAATTAATCCTTGACCTTGCTTTGAGAAAGCCTTGACTTTTTAATTTGGGGTCTTTTTAAAAATCAATACTGGGTGAACATAATTCACTCTCACGGAGTCTGATTCCAGGTAAATAAATAAATATGCTGTGCCTTCCCTCTGTCCCAGGGTGAATGCTCCAGGCAATGGATGGGGTCAGACTTTGCGGGGATTTTTTTTCTATTCAACTGCTACTGGTATATCGATTATCCTATGAGGCTCAATTCTCTTCAGAGTCTGAATGTTATCCCTCCTTTGGGTCACTTCACAGAGCCAAGTCTGACCAAGTCTTTGGAATGTGCTTCACATCGGCCAAGGGCTCCCCACAACCTGCCACATGCAGTGGGCTGTCTGGATTAAAACAGGGCCTCCTCCAGGGACCAGGATGTCACCCTTCCTGATGGACTGTCTGCCTTGCCTTTGGGACAGGAGCAGAGGGTGGGTAGGAGAGGCTATGGCAGTTGGGAAATTTTAAAGAGGGCTCTGCGGCTCTTGCCTGGAGGCTGCACTCTTCTAGAGCTGGACTTAGGGAAAGTTCTCCACCCGATGGGCTAGGGTCAAGGTGAACTCAGATATGCGAGATCAGCAGAAGGAAGGGGTCTTGGTAGTGCAGCTTGTAAGCAGCCCAGGGATGGGCTTTCCCAACCCTTGTCTACCCCAACCCCTCTACAACCACTCCGCCTCCTACGGTACTGGTCCCTTCACTCACCGTCCTCTCCTTCAGGCTCTGCTGCCAGGCCAGATTGCGGCCAAGCAGAAACAGGGGGCCCAGCATGCTTCACTTAGCAGAGCCAATCACGGCCCAGGCTCCGGCTGGGAGGGGGCCCAAGGACCAGGGTCCACGACAGTATCGGAGACCGCTAAGGGACAGGGGATCCGGGGGTTGGCCCCTACTTTTCGGCTAGGACAGACAGCCGGGCAGCGAGTGCCCACAGCCCAGGGCGCTGCGTGGGTGCCGCCAGCTCCAGGTCGGGGTCGCAGGGCCTGGAGCCCTAAATGTACCGCCAAAGTTAGGGGAAGAGACAGGGGTCACCTCCGACACAAGCGCCAGCACTGACACAACTAAATCCCGCGAACGCGCCTTGGCCGGGCGGGGACGGCCTCGGGCGAGGCCAGAGCTGGTCGCAAAACTAGAAGCCAGCAGCTGGAGCTGCAGCCGCCGCCGGAGCTCGGCTGGGTCCCGCGGCAAAGCGGATCCTTTCACCGCCCACTCCCGGGCTCCTGCACTACTGCACTCCTGGACACGCGCACGCACACACCTTCACAGGATCACTGACGCACACACACTCTCCTTGAGTACAAAACAGGCTGGTGCCCCGGAGAGTCGTGGGGTGAGGCTGCGCACAAATGGAACGCGGGGGCACCTTCCGCCGTAGCGTAGGAAGCCAAGAAGGTAGCCTCTAAGTCCTCCCTCGGGCCTCCCCGTCACAACCTGGCCCCGAGTCCCCGTCCCCAGCGCGCGGGAAAGCGCGGGGCGCCCCCGGGCTCCCGCACGGCTCTCTCCAGGGCCGACGCTGCCTCCTCGCGCCTACCATCCAGGGAGAAGAAGAGAAGCGGAGGATCCGCAGGGACCGAGTGAGCCCGCGGGGTGACAGTTCACAGACGCGCGGCGACGAGCAAAATCCAAGGAGCAAAAGTCTAATTAAAGTTCCCGCTACTGGAGCCAGTCCCCAAAGTGCGACCAGACTGGAACCCCGCGCGCTCTATCCCCGCCCGCGGCTTGGAACTCTAACCGCGTCGTTTCTCGGGGCTTCTCGGGGTTGGGGCGCAGTGCAGTCCCGGGGGACCCTTCGAGGCGCCGCTCCCGGCGGGAGCCGGCACAGGGCGGGGACGGGGTGGGGCAGGGGCGCAGCGCACTTACCTGGCGCAGTCGGCGATTTCGGGGCCGCGGGAGGCTCCAGCCCCGGCGCGGTCCTCCACTGCGAATCCTCCGTTCCGGGGCGCCCGGGCTGCAGGGCGCCCTCCGCCCCGGCTAGGGCCCGGCGTCTCCTGCTCCGAGCGGAGCCCCGTGCGGTCGGCGAGGCGAGAGGCGCGGGACCGGCCCCCGGAGCGCGCACAAGAGGGAGAGGGCACGGCGGCGTGTTCCTCCTCTGTCCCCGGCTCCGGTCCGCCCCCCTCCCGTCTCCCGCCGCCGTCGTCTCCTCTCCTCACAGCCCCGCTGGATCCGCTTCTCGCGCCAGGAAGGCTCCCAGCGAAGTGCGAGCGGAGCCTCCGGCGAGGCTGGAAATAGCGCCGCGCCCGCCCGGCGCCCCGCCCCCGGCCTGGGCCCCGCCCCGCGGTGGTGGCGGCCGCGGCGGTGGCCGGGTCGGGAGGGGATCACACCTCAATCGACTCTTCCCTCCGGGGGGCTCACGGGCGCCGCGCCCACGCGCGCTCTCCGACTCGCGCGCCCCACGGGCGGCTAAGCTGGGAGGGAAACGCCGCTGGGCGCGGTCCGGCGGCCCCGGGGGTGGGGGTGGGGATGCCCCGGGCGGCGCCGGTCTCCCAGGTTCCCCCTGAGCCGGACCCCGCGCTGCCACTTGGCTCCAGACCGCGGCCGGAGCGCTGCCACTGCCTCGCTGGGTCGCCCGCCGGCGCGGACTCGGGAAGAGGACAAGGCGTCACCAGAGCCGGCCGTGAGCGCAGCTGGTCAGGAGGGCGCGCCTAGCACCCGACGCTGCGGGGGCGCGGGGCCGGCGGAACGCAGAGGATATATCGGAAGAAGACTGTGAGAGGTTACTGGGCTACAACCTCGGTGGGTTTCAGTCAAGGTCTTGGGCAGCCTCGAACCCTGTGTCCGCATGGATCCCCAAATTCCTGGGGCTCTGGATTCAACTGAAAGTGCCCCAGGCTTTCCCTTGAAGGCTATCTCCTTGAAGTCGCTGTTGTGTCAGGGCGTAGGGGTCAGCCTGGGTCCACCAACGCCTCTGCCTACACACCCTGCAACAACAGAGTGGACACGTGACATATCCATAGCCACACAACCCCAGGGCAGAGCAGGGAGGCAAAGGGAGTAGGTGGGGGGCTCTGATTCTTGTCCTTGTTCTTTAGGAGAAGCGGCGGCCCCCACCTGCAGGGGGCAAGCAGGTGCCGGGAAGGAAAGCAGGCTGGCTTTCAGAGAAACTGTATGAAACTGTGAATCAGTCACCTCTTCATCTTGAAGGGATGCTCAGTATTTTAAAAAACCTTTAGGAAAATAAAGTGAAGGATATTCACTCCCCTCTCGTTATCTGCTGATAAGCTACCTTGATCTCCCTAGTTCCTGCAACAACAAACCAGGCATTATTATTCCTGTTTTATAGAGGAGGAAACTGAGGTACAAGTTTGGCCCCAAGCATACAAGTCACAAGCCACCAAGTTGCTGGAATCCACACATCTGGAGGATGGCGGAGCCGGCACTGGGCCTGCTGATTCCAAATAGAATAGGTTGGATTCTAGGATTTCCTCTCCAAGACTTTGAGCTCAGAGACTGTCAGACCCAGGACCCTAGCCCCAGTCCCAGCTCCACTGACCACATGTTACTTCTATGTGTATGGGCGGATGTATACAGCTGAAATCGAGGTGCTTCACCTCAGTCAGGTGCAGATTGGAGGTGCTGAATGTAAGGGACAAGCATTCAAATGTCAGGGAGAGCAGGGCCCTTCAGTTCACTTGCTCAGTGGTGTCTGACTCTTTGCAACCCCATGGACTACAGCACGCCAGGTCTGCCTGTCCATCACTAACTCCTGGAGCTTGCTCAAACTCACGTCCATCTGGGTCTTTTCCAATGAGTCAATTCTTCGCATCAGGTGGCCAAAGTATTGGAGCTTCAGCTTCAGCATCAGTCCTTCCAATGAATATTCAGGACTGATTTCCTTTAGGATTGACTGGTTTGATCTCCTTGCAGTCCAAGGAGAGCAGGACAGTAGTGTCTTTTTCCATGAGCAAAAGCTGTCGGAACAGAGCAAGAGAAAAGATGGCAAGGAGGAGGGCTGTGGTTGTTGGTGAAGTGAGCAGAAAACTACTTGCTTGAGGAGGAGCCCAGAGTGCACTGCCCCATCCCAGCCCCTGTGCCCTTCCTCCCTACACCTCCAGTCCCTTCTCACCACCTGTGGTCCTGGCTGTGCAGCTGGGCTGGTTTCTGAAGAAGCCCGGTGGTCACGGGAACCTCTTAAGTACAATGCACACTCACTCAGACAAACACACAAACACACACACACTGGGCAGTGGGGAAAGGTTGCGGAGAGGAGTTTCTGTCCCCTGACCCCAGCCCTGCAGCCAGGAAGAGGCTCTGGACCACAAGTGTTTCCCCCGGATGAGTCTACACAAGCTCTACCTCCACAGGACATGTCTACACAGGTTTTCCCCGGGCCAGGCCAGCCGTGAGTGTGGCTGGTCAGGCTGTCTCAGCTGCCCTGTGCATCTGTGCACAGTGATTCGACTGGGAAGGACAGTTTTTTCATTAGCTTTTCCCACTGTACTTATTAGCACTTATTTGCATCTAATATTCAGGCAGACCCGCTAAGAATCAACAATGCTGCATTCCTTTGATATACACTACACGTTCAGTTTTGCACTCAGACTTCCTTCTGGTTTCCAGAGGCCCTCAGGAAAATCCCCAAAGGGGATCTGCCATCCCTGGCACCAATGTACACTGAGTTATCCTCCTCGGGATTTGCCCAGGGCTGCATGCCCTTTTTTGAAAGTCAGGTTTGGCCTCTGCAGCAAGGAAGGTGGAGAGATGCTGCAAAGCCAGCATGGAGCCCTGTGCGCACTTATGGTTCTTGGTATGTGTGTCTCCGCTGAAAGATCGGTGGCAAACTGGTCCCTTTGCATCCCAACTAAGGGAAAAGGACATATGCACTAGATGGCCTCCTGAGTCCACATCCCAGGCCCCAGGAGAGCAAACAGAGGCTCGGGAGCTCCTCTGTTGCCACCAAAGGTGTGGGTGCAGGAAGGGGCCTGTGCAGGTTTGGCTGAGGGCAGGGGGCAAACCACCTTTCCCCTGCTGGGCCCCAGACCATTCCCGGGAGCAGCAGAGATCCTTGCAGCCTTGGGGCAGGGAGCTGAAGGCAGCACAGTGGGGGATGCACTCTCTATTTGATGCAGGGCATGCAAGCCCACTGGTAGGACTGAAGCCTTAGTCCTAAACTCTCCATTCTGTTGCAATGAGAAGCACCAGGGCACCGTCCTCAGGAGGCAGATGGAAGCCATCTGGAATGGCAGGTCTGGGAGTACCCGTCTCCGTTATCCTGTGGGAGAAAGACGAGAATGATGGGATGGGCCGGGGGCCTGTCTCAGCTCTCCAATGGCTGGCTGGGTGGCCTTGAGTGCACCTCCTAGCCCTTCCCTGAAGCTCTGATACTTTTGGCCACCTGCTGCAAAGAGCCGACTCATTGGCAAAGACTGAGAAAGATGAGAGAGGGAGGAGAAGGGGGCGACAGAGGATGAGAAGGTTGGATGGCATCACCGACTCAGCGGACATGGGTGTGAGCAAACTCGTGGAGATAGTGAGGGACAGGGTAGCCTGGGGCCCTGCAGTCCATGGGGTCTCAAAGAGTCAGACATGACCTATCAACTGAACAACAACAACAACCCTTCCCAGTCTGTTTCTTCATTAGCAAAATGAACAATAGACGCCTCCCTGCTATGGGGCAGCAGGGTTTCACAGATGAGGTGAAGGGTGGGAAAGCACTTTGGAAAATGGAATCCATGGCTGGCCTGCTCTGAGTCACACTCAGATCAGCCACCTTAGGGCTTCGGTGTCCACATCTGGCCTTATTGTTGTCGGTGGTGGTGGTTTGTTGCTAAGTCATGTCCAACACTTTTACAACCCTATGGACTACAGCCCACCAGGTTCCTCTGTCCATGGGATTTCCCAGGCAAGAATACTAGGGTGGGTTGCTATTTTCTTCTCCAGGGGATCTTCCCGACCCAAGGATTGATCCTGTGTCTCCTGCATTGGCAGATGGATTCTTTACCACTGAGCCACCAGGGAAGCCCTACACTGGCCTCTAAAATATCTGACTCCAGTGTTTCCCAAAGTCAGTTCAACACACCTCTGACATGCTGATTTGGGCACCGTTTAGATGGGAGGCTGTCTCTTGGGGACCTTGCTGCTTCCCAGCAGCTCTAAGATGGTGGCCAAGCCTCCCCCCAACCTCACTGCCCCATTTGAACAGTGAGGGGAGTGCAGCTCAGGCTCTTGAGGCCCCTCCAGGCCCGAGCTGTGATTCCACAGTTCCTAAAATTTCCTCACCTGGAAAGGAGACCCAGAGATTCCTTTGGCCACCTGGGACCTTGTTAGATGAATGTCCCTTCCCTGCCCTTTTCCTCCACTTCCCATGACCTTTCTCCTTTTCTGTCCCCTCTTTGGTTTCTGAGGAGCTGGAAGAAATGGGTTGCTCTGTTTCCTTCTGTGTTGAGTGGCCTGAAATTCCCTGAATGTCAGAGTGCCTGTGTGAAAGTGGGCTGCATTAGCAATGCTGTTGGGGTTCCAGGCACCCACACATCCCAGATAACCTGCTATAATTTCTCAAAACTCACCATCGTAAGAACGGTTTTCTTTGTCAGATTTTTATTTTTTTTGGCTGCACCGAGTCTTAGGTGCCCGATGTGGGATCTTAGTTGCAAGTTGCAGGATCTAATTCCCTGTTCAGGGATCGAACCCAGACTCCTCTGCATTGGGAGCTTGCACACTCAACCGCTGGACCACCAGGGAAGTAACAAACAGTTCCTTTTTAAAGAGCAAGTTTCTGGGTCAGACTAATGTGACACCAGTGCTTGTCCTTAACACAATGAGAGTGGGGGAACAGAAAAGGTTTGCTGAGTAACACACAGTAGAAACTGACAGTGGTTAACGCAAGTAACAAAGGAGGGCGTCTTGAAAGGACATTGGGGGTCTCAGAGCAGAGGCAGAGCCTAGCATCTGGGAAGAAGGAGGGCAGCTACCAGGGCAGAGGGTTAGAGGACCCTTGGGGTCTCCAGGAAGGGATACCCGGCTTTCCATCTAATATCTGCTTATGCGCAGATAGATTTTTGTTGACTCCAGAGTCCAAGAAGGAGCCAGATCCAAGTCCACGTCCAGCCCATCCGTGCAAACTGGGCTCAGAGCCAGCCTGGTTTCTCTCTTGAGGTCTTGCCAATTTCAAGTTCATTCTGGTGCTTCTTAATTAAAAAAAAAAAGGAAAAAAAAAAAACCTGCTATGGAGCTAGTCTGCTGCTGGTCACTCCTTGGGTTCCCACCAATCTTTAAGCCGCACCATCCTCTAATGGTCCGCATATGGTGGAGAGGGGACGTCATTGAAGAGGGTGCTTAACTGCAAGAGGGGACCCAATAGACCCTGAATATAAATGATGGAGAGTTTTCTTCATACTTTGGGGTGAAAAGTGTAAAATTCTAGACTATTTATGAGTCACAACTCATAAATGCGATTTAATTTGGACCAAACGAATTCAGCCTTCACATCATGTGGGCTGAGTTGAAGTTTACTTGTTTGGTGTCAAAGTCAATGGGAATGGTGTGGTAGGGGGCACATCTGCCCTACCTTGGAAGATAAACAAGCATTGACTTTTCTCGCCGCTGCAGTGTTTCTGTGCATCTCTCTATATCCAGATACAAATGAGCTCATTATGAGAAGTTCTCCCTACTCAATCAAGGTCACTTGGCTGACCTTCTTTTTTTGGTCTATGGGCTGTTAGTCATTAACTGAGGTGACTATTAAAATGAGGAATTACTGTATGACATAAATAAATGGCACTTCTTTTTAAACACCCACTGATGGGGAGAACTGGCTGATTCTCTAGGACTCCTGGCTTCGCCCAGACGTGCACGACTCATCTTCCTTTCTTGTGCCTACCGGTGGCTCCCCGGAGTAGAGTGGCTGCAGGTTACTCAGCTCATGAGGGCTCTGTGGGGTCTGAGAGAGGCACTGGGGTCTTGGAGGGCAGAATTGCATCTCTAGCATCATCAGCCTGTGTGCCCTTACCACAAAAGTCATGGATCACTTCATCTCTGTCCATTATGTGGTAAGGAAGTGGGGTTTAAGTATTATCTGAGTTCCTGAGATAGCTAAAGGCATTTTTTTTTTTAAAGGATGCAAACTTGAATGCTATTCTAAATTTAATGCTTAGTATTAAGAACTGGGTTTGGAGATTTTTGAAAAGAAAGGATCGCTTTGAACTGAACAAAATACTTCCACGGGAACACTCTAGAAATATTTATCAGATGCCACTGGGAGCATGCTGCTGGGAAAGGAGGTACGCCCTGAGACTTCCCTGATGGGGGGGTAGGGGAATTATCATAAGATGAGCTTAGAAATGTGACACAAAGAGGACACTCAAGTGGCGATTTCTTAGCCAGACTAGAAAAACTACCTTCTAGAAGAGCCATTGGAGAAGGCAATGGCAACCCACTCCAGTACTCTTGCCTGGAAAATCCCATGGGTGGAGGAGCTCGGTAGGCTGCAGTCCATGCAGTCGCTAAGAGTCGGATAAGACTGAGCGACTTCACTTTCAATTTTCACTTTCATGCATTGGAGAAGGAAATAGCAACCCACTCCAGTGTTCTTGCCTGGAGAATCCCAGGGACAGCGGAGCCTGGTGGGCTGCTGTCTATGGGGTCACACAGAGTCAGACACGACTGAAACGACTTAGTAGCAGCAGCAGCAGAAGAGCCATAGGTCTGAGCCCACAGAGCTGGAAGGCAAGATGGCCACTAAGCTCTGTTATAATGTGTGCTTGTCTGAGGACGGGCCCTCTCAGAATCTCCCAGATGCAGTGCCTTAGTCTCAAGGTTTTCTCAGACCCTTCTGGCAAAGGCAACGTGTGCCTGAAACCATGTGGATGGCCACAGCGGAGATGGAAGAACAGCAGCAGGTCCTGCCCTTCTTCTCCAGGCAGTCCTAAGCAAGTGGCATTTTTGAGTGTACCAGGAGCCCACATAGCGCCTGGCAGCATGCATCTCTCCACTGGGACTGAAAACAAAAGCCTGGTGAATGATACATCCAAGGAAACAGATCAGAAGTCCATCAGTCAGGCAGCATGCCCTGCCCCCTCCCAGAGCGACCTCCAGGGCAGCAGATCAGAAATGCCTGTCCCTGGACCAGCACCCAAAGCAGGTCCCTAACCTGCAGTCTCTGCCATCCACTCCTCTGTGCGAAGATGCTGCCACAGGAAACAGCTAAGTTAACCTTGGTGGGAATCACCTGAACTTTTCTCCTGCAGGTGAAGGAGAAACTGGAAAAGTCTGAGAAAGTTTGATTCCCAAGCCCCTCCAAAGGTTTTTCAAGCCTGGCATGTCATGGAGAGCCAGCCAGCCACCCAGGAAACACCCCTCCCAGCCTTGTGAAGCCATCCCCCAGAGCAAGGAGCATGCCAAGGTCACCAGGCTTTGGAAGAAGATGACCTGCTGAAGGTTTGTGGGGGAAAGGATGTCTCCAGCCTCCCAGGACTCCTGGGTGCAGAGGTGTTCTGCAGCAAAACCCTTTTGGGTACCTCGTGAAATTAAACCCTGTCACTGACGATAGAAGGCAGTTGTGGCAGAAACTGAGATAAGCAACTGCCATTTCATCGCCAAGTTCTCCCGGAGCCAAGGAAACTTCATCCTTCAGGCAGAGCCCGAGATGCTCTGGAGTTCAGAGCGCTGCCCAGTGGCGTCCTGTCAGTAGCTATGGAAACAGCGAGCCAGATGCCTCCCTGTCGGCTTTTGTGCCAGAGACAACTTGCTGTCAGTAGTGTTTCAAGTTGGCTTTAAAAAAACAAGACAACCCAAATATCCTCTTTTGACACCACACAAAGGGCCCTGTGGCATGGAGGCAGTCCTGCAGGTCCCAGCGTGGTGCCTGTCACACTCTGTCCCTCATCCCTGTCCTCAGACAGAGCTTCCTGGCTGCCTGTTCTTAGCAGTGATGCCTTAGGATCAAATAAGTCCACCTTTTGTGCTTGTTCCAGCCTTGGTGTCTTGGTCCCAAGATTTAGGGCAGAGGGGTGGGGGCAGGTGGGACAAAACCCTGATTAGAGGTGTGCTGAGATGATGACCCAGCTGGAGGCAAGCCGGAGGGTGAAGCCCAGCCCCTACTATGGTTTCCAGCCTCCTGCCTTTAGGCACAGACTGCCCAGCCCCACCTTCTTTGGGGAACTGCTAGGGGCAGGATGGGGAAGGCAAAGAGAAGAACAGCTCACAGTCAAGCAAGAAGGCAGATGGATGGACTAGAATTCAAGGCAGATCATGACGCAGCCATGAGAGAGATGGTTGAGTCATCTTTCCGGGGAATCAGGGAAGGACGAAGTGGAGAAGGTGGCATTTGACCTGACCTAATCTCATCTGGCCTGTTCTTACTCATAAGACTCACAGCCACAGAGAATCAGGGGGACTATAATTCAATGTACATTAATATTTTGTCAAACATGAAGAATACCATAGCAAATAGATACAGCTAATGGCAAGTTGCTGTATAATATGGGGAACGCAACCTGGTCCTCTGTGATAACCTAGAGTGGTGGGATGGGGTGGGAGGTGTGAGGGAAGTTCAAGAGGGAGGGAACATATGTATACCTATGGCTGATTCGTTCTGATGTATGGCAGAGACCAACGCAACATTGTAAACCAATTATCCTCCAATTAAAAATAAATAAAAAAGAATACCCTGGCATCGACAGATAAAGGACTCTCATTTCCATGCCCAGAAAAAGGGTAGACTGTACAATTAGAAGGTAGGATTGCTGAATTCTGGAAAACACGGGTAGCACTTAGAAATGGCAATGTCTAGGGGAAACAATTAGAGCCTTTTGAGGGACTAAAGAGGGTATAGACAAGGCAAGGCGAGAATTTTATTTGTGTAGAATAAAAGATGTCTCATCAAAGGCAATTGAAAAATATGAAGCTTACATCATTCCATTTTCTAAAATCTTAAGCAGGTTGTACCACATGAGAGACGTTTGAAACAGGGAAAGCCACTGGAGCACAGTTTAGTCTCTGTCTTGGGTTATGGTCCCCCAAAGGCAGACCCAAGACAAGTATTTGGGTTCAGGAAATTTATTTGAGTGTGACCTCAGGAAGCCGAAGGCAGACCAACAACCTTTGATGCACCAGGGAAAGCTCTAGAGAGAGAAGAGAGACACAGGGGATTAAGGTTGAAAACATCTCCTGGGCTGAACTCAGATGGGCTGCGGGGATCAATAGGGTCTGCTGCAATGTCATAATCAGCACAGGACAGCTCTACACAAATTACTGTTTACATAGCTTTTCTCCTCTGGTTCGGTCGTGATAAAACGTGCCTTGGTGGTGTTAAAGTGCCAATATTAAAAGTTCTCCCCGTGGTATTTTTGAGAAGATGGCAGCAGTGTCATTTTGAATCCCCTAATGAAAACAGCCAGGGTGTCCCAGGTGGCTCAGTGGTAAAGAATCCGCCTGCCAATGCAGGAGGTGCAGGTTTGATCCATCCGTTGGGATGATCCCCCGGAGAAGAGAATGGCAACCCATTCCAGTATTCTTGCCTGAGAAACGCCATGGACAAAGGAGCCTGGTGGGCTACACAGTCCACGGAGTGGCACATGAGTCTGACACAACTTAGCAACTAAACAGCAACAATGGAAACAGACAGACCAACTAGATAGTTAGACTGAAAACCGGTGGGAAACGTTCTCAGTAAAATAGGGGGCAATGAGACTTCCTTGGAGGTCCAGTGGTTAGGACTCTGTGCTGCCGCTGCCGTGAGTGTGGGGTTCCGTCCTTGGTGGGGAAACTAAACAGCCTGCAAGTCATGCAGCATGGATAAACAAATAAAAACAAACTGAAAACCTAGTGAGCAATGTATCTGCCACAAACATTAGAATAACTAGCAAGAGGAAGAAAGAGGGTGCTTGTCACGCCTGAGAGCAGGAGAACCCCCACCTGAGACACGCAGCAGGTATTCACTGGGAGCACAGAGATCCAGTGTTAGAGCAGTAGCTGAAACTGGGAGGGGTTTTGTCCCCTCCAACATCAGGTAAAGTGCAAAAGGCGTGAGATAATTGGTTTAAAGGGGACGGAGCATCCTGAAACTGGCCAGCCAGGTCTTCCTTCCAGGAGGAGACACTGCTGAAAGAGGAATTGGAACCGAATAGAGCAGGAACAGAAGATGCAGATAAAAGTGGCGACACGTTTATAAGAGCAGAGAATGCTGGAAGTCAAACTCAGGATCTTTTAACTGCATGAAATGAGAGAGGGAGATTTGTGAAGTTAGAAAAGCTATCTTGAACTAAATAAACTTCTTCCTAAATGCTAAGAAAAATTAATTTCATCTTTACAGAAATGAGCACAAGAAATAAGGTCATGCTCCACACAGAGTACAAAAAGAGAGAGGATAAGGAATAGAATATCATCCCCTCAGACAATTAAAAGCATACCTACAAAACAAACAGGAAGCTATAACCTACTATTTCCAAAAATAAAAGCTGTTAGAAATTAAGGAAATGGTATAACAAACAACATAAATCAGAAATTTTAAAAACTCAGAAATGAAACGACAAACTCAGGAAGGAATTTGACTTAAAAAGCATTTCAGAAATTAAGACTAAACTAGAAAGAACACTGGAGTAAATAAACATGACAGATATTGCTCTAGAAGAAATAGGGGATTGGGAAAATGGAAAATATTAAAAATCCAAAAGAAATGAACATGATACAAAGGAGTCAAGAGAAAGTGACAAATATTGAAGCTAGATAAAGATGACTTAACGTTCAGAGAATAGAAATCCCTGAAGAAAAAAACAAAAGTAGAGATCAGAACAAATATTAAAAGATATAATTCAAGGAAACTTTTCAGGAAAAAGTAAGGGTTGACGTATGACCCAGCAATCCCACTACTGGGCATGTACTCTGAGAAAACCATAGTTCAAAAAGACACATGTACCCCAATGTTCACTGCAGCACCATTTACATTAGCCAGGACATGGAAGCAACTTAGATGGCCAATGACAGATGAATAGATAAAGTAGATGAGGTACATGTATACAATGGAATATTACTCACATGAAAAGGAACCAAACTGGGTCATTTGCAGAGATGTGGATGGACCTAGAGCCTGTTACAGAGTGAAGTAAGTCAGAAGGAGAAAAGCAAATATCATATATTGATGCACATATGTGGAATATGAGAAAAATAATGGTAGACATGAACCTATTTGCAGGGCAGGAATAGAGATGCAGACATAAGGGAATGGGTATATGGACATGGGCTTTGGGGAAGGGGAGGGCGGGGTGGATTGAGTGATTAGGATCAACAATATACACTACCATGTATAAAGTAATAGCTAGTGGGAAGCTGCTGTGTATCTCAGGGAGCTCATCTTGGTGCTCTGAGATGACCTAGGTGGGTGGGATGGGGGCAGGGGTGGGAGGGAGACCCAAGAGGGAAGGGATATGTATACATACAGATGATTCACTTAGTTGTAAAGCAGAAACCAACATGAAATTGTAAAGCAACTATACTCCAATTTAAAAAAAAGAAATAAAGGGTTGAAACTACACACTGAAGGCTCATATCACGCTCTTCAGAATATCGACCCAGAATGACCAATGTCAGGGTATCATTTTTGGTAAAATAATGAGGCTTTGAAGAAAAATAAAATTCCTTTGACTAAGCAAAAATAGCAAAGGACTTGCAAGGGGCAGAAAATTGGCTTATTGTCAACTTTTTGACTGTAACACGTGTCACAAGAAAATAGAGGACTTTACTGAAGATGTTAAAGAAAATAAATTGTGAACCAAGGATCTAGGGAAACTGACTTTCAAGTATAAAGGGTACAAACTCTTACCAGGGTGCAAAAATTCAGGGGACATTGGCCCTTTCCTGGGATATCTACCAGAGAACCAAAGTGACTAAAGAAACATCACATAAAGAGGTGAACACTAGCACTAACTATTTGGTTGTTTATGGAATTAAAAATAAACAAGGATAAAAAATGAAAGAGTATATTATATGTAATGGCTATACATTACGATAATATAGATATATAACAGCTATTTATTGGGCTTCCCAGGTGAAATAGTGGTAAAAAAAAATCCACCTGCCAATGAAGGAGACACAGGAGACACAGATCGACCCCTGGGTTGGGAGGATCTCCTGGAGGAGGAAATGGCAACTTATTCCAGCGTGCTTGCCTGAAAACTCCCATGGAGAGAAGCCTCATGGGCTATAGTCCATGGGGTCACAAGGAGTCACACACGACTGAGTGAACACACACACAGCTATTTATTAATGGGAGGGATAAGAGAATGGGGAAAGAATATGGAAACAATTTTTAAAATGTTTTAAACTTATAATAATTTTATTGTACTTCAGTTCAGTTCAGTGGCTCAGTCGTATCCGCAGAATGCCAGGCCTCCCTGTCCATCACCAACTCCCGGAATTCACCCAAACTCATGTCCATCGAGTCAGTGATGCCATCCAGCCATCTCATCCTCTGTCGTCCCCTTCTCCTCCTGCCCTCAATCCCTCCCAGCATCAGGGTCTTTTCCAATGAGTCAGCTGTTCGCATGAGGTGGCTAAAGTATTGGAGTTTCAGCTTCAGCATCAGTCCTTCCAACGAACACCCAGCACTGATCTCCTTTAGGATGGACTGGTTGTTTTAGGCTTAATAGTAGTCAAATAAGATCTTGTTATATTTGTTACAAATTTGTCAGCAAAAATATAACTTGGTGTGATAAAATTCTTTTATTTTTAATTGAGGTATAGTTAATTTACAGTGTTGTTTTAGTTTCAAGTGTAAAGCAAAGTGATTCAATTACACATGTATAATATATGTAGAAATATATATATATATTCTGTTTCAGATTTTTCTCCATTATAGGTTATTACAAGATACTGAATATAGTTCCCCATGCTATACAGTAGGTTCTTGTTGCTTACCAAGTTTTAATGTAGTAGTGTATATATCTTAATCCCAAACTCCTAATTTACCCCTTCCTTTCCTCTTGGTAACTGTAAGATTGTTTTCTATGTCCATGAGTCTATTTCTGTTTTGTAAATAAGTTCATTTGTATCACTTTTAAAATTCCACATGTAGATGATATCATATGGCATCTGTCTTTCTCTGTCTGACTTACGTCACTTAATACGATCATTTTTAGGTCTATCTAGGCTGCTGCAAGTGGATTAGTCCATTCTTTTTTATGGCTGAGTAATATTCCATTGTACACATGTACCACATCTTCTTTCCCCAGTCATCTATTGATGGACATTTAGGTTGCTTCTGTGTGTTGGCTATTGTAAACAGTGCTCCGGTGAACATTAGGGTGCATGTATCTTTTCAAATTAGAGTTTTCTCCAGATATATGCCCAGGAGTGAGATTACAGGATCATATGGTAATTCTGTTTTTAGTACTTTTTTTAAGGAATCCCTATCAATACTTTGGCCACCTCATGTGAAGAGTTGACTCACTGGAAAAGACTCTGATGCTGGGAAGGATTGGGGGCGGGAGGAGAAGGGGACAACAGAGAATGAGATGGCTGGATGGCATCACCGACTCGATGGACATGAGTTTGAGTGAACTCTGGGAGTTGGTGATGGACAGGGAGGCCTGGCGTGCTGTGATTCATGGGGTCGCGGAGAGTCGGTCACGACTGAGTGACTGAGCTGAACTGAACTGACTTACTGACTGATACTGCTCTCTGTAGTGGCTGCACCAATTTACATTCCCACCAACAGTGTAGGCATGCTCCTTTTTCTCCACACCCTCTCTAGCATTCATCGTCTGTAGACGTTTTAATGATGGCCCTTCTGACTGGTGTGAGGCGATGCTTCATTGGATCATGAATAATTTTTAATAATGATGCTGATTGAGGTAGTATTAGTGTTTTACACTGAGACTTTTGTGCATGTCATATGAGACAAAGCAAATAAGTAATAGGTGGATATTCTAATTCTGTCATCTTCCGTGCTCTTGAGAATTATGATTCTCGGGTGAGAGAAAGGAATTCAGGTATAAGGAAGAAGAGTTTGAATAAATACTCAAGAATTCTCAAATTAAACTGGAAGAATCAGTACACGCTTGTGAGGCATTGTAATCATTTTTTTAAATTAATAGAATTAGTTTTTAAGAACTGTTTTAGGTTCACAGCAAAATTGACTAGAAGGTACACAGAGTTCCCCCTCTACCTGCTCCCATTGCAGAGCACAGCCTCCCTTGCCATCAGCATTCAGCGTCAGTAAGGTGTCTTTATAACAATCAGCCAACGCTGACCAACTGCAACAAAAGTCCACTGTTTACACTGGGGTTCAGTCTTTGTATTGTATGTTCTGTGGATTTTGACAAATGTACAGTGACGTGTGTCCATCATTATATCAACAGTATCGTACAGAATATCTTCACTCCCCTAAAAATCAGAATCATATAGATGCAGACTTTTCAAATCGGCTTCCCTCATTTAGCAATATGTGTGTAAGTTTCTTTCAGGCCTCTTTGTGGCTTGAGAGCTCATTCTTTTTATTTCTTTGTATACTTTGGATAGCAATCCTCTATCAGATTTTACAATATTTTCTCCCAGTCTGTGGTTTATCTTTCATTTTCTTGACATTTTATGTTTTTATTAAAAAGATGGATAGAATTCCGTATCTAGAGATAACATGGAGACTTGCAGTGTTAAAAGATCATGACAAAAGGACATGGAAACCATCTGTAAGGGGCTCCCAGGGGCCAAATATGGAACCATTTGAGCTTCAATAAAGATTATAATTGTAATGAATTGAAATCCATCAAAGGTATTTAAACCTTTAATGCATAAAGCTACTTAAAACATAGTCACCTTCAGAAGAGAAAGAACAAATTTATTCTCTCAAAAACTGGTAAATAAAGGGCAAGAATCAAATATTTATCCTGCCTTTAAAATGTAAACTGTACCACTGAGTAGCCCAACAGTGCATGAGTGGAAGCACTCAAGTTAATATATGAAGGAGAAAGGGTAGAATTAGAATACCCCCATTTTAAAGCCCCAGAGAATGAACAGAGCTAGGTATTGTGCAGCAACAGCTATTAACCGCACAGAAGGAGATGCAAACTGACATTATGTGTCTCCTGACAAAATAACACAACACCGCCTATGGTCTCGCCAAAAGGACTGAACGGAGTCTGGTCCAACCTCTGGATTCAGCTGCCAATTTGCAGGAAATACAGAGGAACACCTTGACCTCCACCAAGAGTATCAATCAGCAGAATCCAGGCAATGGGCACCTGTGGGCCAAAAGGACAGATTCTTCAACAGGTAAATCGTAAAGAACAGAAAGGGATGGAGGAGGAAAGCCTGTCAATTAAAGAGACTCAAAAGAGAGATGGGATTTTGAAAGATGGCAAGACTACAGCACCGTGTAGGAAGGCACTTGGGTGATAAAACTGTCAAGAAAGACAAGAGACCAGATTCCTATCAGAGTCCAGAGAGGGGTCACTTCTGTAGGGAGGACAGCAGCTGAGATTGAAAGCAGGGACATGATGGGCATCTGTGAACATTCTGGTGAAGTTCTATTCCTTCATCTGGGTGGTGCTTGCTATAATAAATCTTCAAGGTATACATTTGTTGGGCTTATTTTCCTGTTTTATTTTATAATGAAAATACTTCTTTAAAAAAGTCCTCCTCATCCCCAGTTTCATCCTCACGGCTGTGAATGCGACTGGTTTCCCGATATGATGTCTTAGGGCTTTGGCTCCAGAGTAAGGATGCTGGGTGTCTAATTAGAAGGACCCGACAACCCACCAGAATATATACTCCAGAAGGCCAGAGAGCATGCCTGTCATGTTCACTGCCATAGTCCCAGCTCCACCTGACATGTAGAAGGTGCTCAATAAATATGCATTAAATTAATATATAACAGAAGCTGGACTCAGAGGTTTCACTTTGTTGGGATGAAATATCTGATGTAATTGGTCATAGAAAAGATAACTCTGACCCCACCACAAAATTGCCTGTCTCTTCTTGTTTTTGAGTCGGTCATATCCACATCTCTGAGGTAAGGTTCCGGCCCACCATTGGATACCACCCACCCTGGTCACTCAGATGGTAAAGACTCCACCAGCGAAGGAGGAGACTTGGGTTCGATCCCTGAGTTGGAAAGATCCCTTGGAGAAGGGACTGGCAACCCACTTCAGTATTCTTGCCTGGAGAATCCCATGGACAGATGAGCTTGGTGGGTTACAGTCCATGGAGTTGCAGAGTCAGACACAACTGAGAGACTGAACAACAGTGTCAATGACCTGGGCAGAGATGGTCCCACTCACGATGGCATCTCCCGTACTTGACTTTGGAAAAGATGAGCAGGTGGTTTGTGGGACAGGAGGGAGCTTCCTCTCACCTGGCGTTTGTTTGCAATTCTCTTCCCAGAGCACGTATACTATCTGCCCTTCCGCGCGCACCTCCGCCCTCCTTCCAGCTTTCATGAGTTCTAGAAATCCCAGGGACTCTGATTCCCTATGGTCAGATCTCTGGGTCACCTATTCCAGACGGTCACTGGCTGAGACTCATCCCAGCGCAGGGAGCTGGTGATTCCTTCCACATCGTCATCCTTGGAAGCGTCAGACTCAGAGTGAAAAAGACAAGCCTGGACCTCCCCTCACAGAGCTTATCGCCTGACCAGCAGACATTAAGACCTCCGTGCCTCGAAATTTCCAGGAGAGGATAGGTTCCCTTGACTAATAAAAAGCAGAAGAAAAATAGATTAAATCATATTTCTCTCAGGTAACCCTCTTCTCCACCAGTTAAGTACAGTAAACCTATTTTAAGAGCATCACTCAGGAGGCATAAACTTTATTTCACTGCATCGTATAATCCCCTGTAATAGAAAACCAGTAATGAGGATGCCAGCGGCAGGTGCAAAAGGCAGTTTTACATCAATAGAAAATTCAATTCTAATTAATCTCTTCACAGCCAACATAATTGAGTCTTCACGGGGACCACCTAGACTCACCCCACCCCACTCCCACTGTTCCCTCCCACCGGCCTGCCTTGCCCTCTGCTGTGCTGGAATTTGTCTGGAAACAAAGGGAGAAACAAAGCTGATGCCATCTCTGGCGATGTGGGTTTGCAGAGCAGTCTCTTTATTTCCATCACCGAGTTATTACTGACAACCAAGGCTCCAAGCAGTCTCAGAGGTCTTCCCTGAGTATGTAAATAGCATCCTGCTTTGTTATTTATTTCTTAGCTCTCTTCTTCCCTCCCTTGCCCCCAGGATTGTTTTCCGGTTCTTTTTTTTTTTTCCCAAAGACATCACAAGGGTCACATCTCTCTCTGCTATCACAGTACTCTCCGCTTTTGCAGCACAAGAAAGAATTACGAGCGGGTGAGTGCCTGTGTCCTACGCGCTGGTGTATGTCTTGTCGGCCTCCCCATCCTCCCTGGTTGAGGCCATAATTTGTGCATGGGTGACAGCCAGTTTAAAAGCCATTCCTGTGAAGCCATAAGAAAATGCACAGGATTCATAAACTCCCGATATTGCCTCATCTGATCTATTTCCTTCATTGCTTTCTTCTCCCGATGTTAAACTGTGATCAGCCTTGGCATGGAGCGAAGTTGCATCAGCCTCATGTTTCAGACCAGCTCTGTTAATTAAAATGCTCCCTCTATGCCCATTTCCAATAGGCTCTCCTCCCAGGAAATGTGAGCGCACAGAAAAAGCTCAGATCAGACTTGGATTGGATCTTCACGCCCACTGTGAGCAACAAGCCAAGCAGAGATGGGTGAGGGCACTGCTCGAAAGCTACGGTCTGGCACGGAAAGAGGATGCTGCAACTTCAGAGCCTTCCTTCTTTTAAAAAAAGATTTATTTCTTTGGATGCATTGGCATGTGGAATCTTTTCTTGCGGTGTGCAGGCTTCTCTCTAATTGAGCTTCTCTCTAGTTGCAGCATGCAGGCTCCAGAGCATGCTAGCTCAATAGTTGTGTCATGCAGGCTTAGTTGCCCTGTGGCATGTGGGATCTTAGTTCCCCACCCAGGGATCGAACCTGCGTGCCCTGCACTAGAAGGGGGATTCTTAACCATTGAGCCACCAGGGAAGTCCCTCAGAGCCTGAAGAACCCTTGAAGCAGGGTTCATGTTCCCTGAAATCAGAACAAGCAGCTTGCCATGGTGAGTGATCTCCCACTTTATTTGGAGCCTGGAGTTTGCTTTGGAGGCCTTGGAAAACTCTGTACCCTCTGCTGCTAAAGGTAGATCTGTGTTTCTGCCTCACCCGGGTGAAGTGTTGGCACTGCCAGACGAAGTTGTGAACATCATCAGGTGTGGGTGGAGTGGTCCTGCCCACCCATGAGCCCATCACCTTCATCACCACCTGATACCCATTTGCCAATGACCAAAGCCCTCAGCCAGGAATCAAGGGCTGGGCTTGAGCAGAAAATCAGGGTTCATCTCCTGCTCCCCATCATCCTTGTACCTTGGGGTCCCAGAAGTTAGGGACATGCACTGCTTTCATGCTTGTGCCAATAAAGACAATGAGGGCACCAGAAAGCCCAGACGACCAGAGCAAGGCTTGGGAACGGGGTCCAGATAGACTTCTCAGCACTAGGGTTCAAGCTCTGTGGTACAGTTTGGGGTCAAGGGACCAGAGGGCTCTCTGTCAAGACTCCCTCTGTATTGATTTCCCTTGAGGACTTTGAGGTGCCCCAGTTTCTCTAGACAAACACCCATTTTTAAACACACACTCACTTCCCAAACTCCTTACAGGGCCAGCCTCCATTCACCTGCTCCCCTCCCTGTCCCCCAGGGGTTATTCCTCCCTTACCTTCTTGCTGCCCACCTGTTCCTTATTGCCCTGATGCTGTGGGTGCTGAGCTGGCTTCTTCCCTCTAGTCTCCAGGTCTGAGATCATCCTCTGGCTGCCTCTTGCTCTTCTTCTGCTCTGATGGCTGGATAGAGAAGATAGGAAAGAGGTCTGAATGGCCACCCTTGGGGATGCTGGGAGGAGTGGGGAGGTGTTGGCACCACAGTGAGTCACCATCTCTCAGGCCTGCTCCCCATTCTTACTAGGAGCACCTAGAGGTGCTCACTGAAGCCCCAGACTGTTATGGGGCTGAACTAATCAAGGTCAGATAATGGAGGAGGTGGGTGGGGAAGCCTTGACCACAGGGAAAAAGTTACCACCACTTTCTGATGTTTTAGATATTACACTGAAGGCTGGAGTCAAAACCCTTTGAGGCCTGAAACCTTGACTTTCTATGGGTTGCTATTTAGGTGACATTCAACAACAAAAACAAATCCCACAAAATCCTGTCTCCACGTGGAAGTATAACTGAGGGTTATACTTCTGGAGGGTGAGATAGGGAGGGCACAGAGCCTGCCCTTAGGGAGGGCCATCAGCTTGATCCTGCCATACTCGAAACTCTTCAGGAGAAAGCACAAGCCTCCCCATGCTGCACAGGGCCCCAGGGCTTTAGGACGTAACCCTAATCTCAGTGGAAGACTAGGTGTTGCTCTTTAGAGGGGGCTCCAGCTGACACTCCTACACACCCCTATGCTCACCGCCTCCCCTCTGATGACCCATGAGGTCTTAACTGGTCACCCGTTCTGAGTCTCATGTCCCTACGGTCCTTCCTCCACTATGCTTCTAAAATACAACCTGACCATGTCAGTCTGATGTCCGCCACTTGTCAAGTCAAATCCACAATCTCTACCCTGGGAATTTAAGACCAACTTCTCCTTGCTTTGCACTATTCTCTAGATATGTCACTGCCTTCCTCCTGCCTGAGATGATTGGATGGCATCACTGACCCGATAGACATGAGTTTGAGCGAGCTCCAGGAGTTGGTGATAGACAGGGAAGCCTGGCATGCTACAGTCCACGGGGTTGCAAGGAGTCAGACACAACTGAGCGACTGAACCTGAACTGATATTCCTATTCATACTGTTCTGCTGGAATGCCTGCCCTGCCACCCACTGTACCCTGTACCCTCTTGTGCCTGCTACTGCCTCTTATCCAATATTGTTCTAAGAGTCTTAGCCTGTGCAATAAGTCAAGAAAAAATATAGATATGTATAATGATGCAAAAAAAGGTAACTACTTGAAGATTCCATGCTTTTCAAAAAAAAGAAAAACTGTAAGAACATCAACAACAAAAAAAGAACTGAGATCCATAGTTTCCCTATATACAAATAGTAACTTGTTAAATATAGTGAAAAAGTCCCATTTACCATGGCAACAAAATATATGAAATATCCAGGGATAAACCAAAAAAATATGCAATAACTGTACCAGAAAAATCTATAAAACTGTTCTGTGAGATATAAAATAAGAGCTTAATAAATGAAGAGCCCTGTTATGGCATAGGAAAACTTTGTAATGAAAATATTTCAGTTTTCCCTAAATTAATCTATAAATGTAACTTCAATAAAAAAAACCCAGCAGGATTTAAGGAGAAGAACATGATAAAATTCTATTGGAAGAATTCCAAATGACCAGGAAGACCTAAGACCTGTTTTTAAAGAGAAACAGTGAAGGAAAACTTGGCTTATTGGCTATTGAAACAGAATATAAAGGGATGTGCCTTAAAAATAGAAATAGATAAAGCAACAGGATAAAGAAGTAGATCCAGAATAAAGAAATGGATCTTCACATACATTTGGGATTACTAAGAATAAAAGCAGATACTTAATGAATACTTCCCTTGTGCTGAGCTCTATTCTAAGTACTTTACACATATTGATCCATTTAATCCTGACAACAGCTCTGTCAGGTTGGTTACTGTTACTATCCCAAGTTACAGATGAGGAAACTAAAACAAAAGAGGTTGAATAATTTGGTCAGACAAAGTTGGTGTAAGAAGCATAGTCTATAAATACATGTCAACGGGATAAAAGGAAGAAAATGGAATTAGATTCCTACCTCAAACCGTTTACAAATTTGGATCCCTGATATGGGAAAGATTTCAATGTAAGAAGAATCAAGGGTACTAGATGCTCATAGCATAATTAGTCACAGTCTCCAAAAGGTGGAGACAACCAAATGTTCAGCAGATGAATGGATGAACAAAACGTGGCATGTCCAGGCCGTGGTATGTTATTCACCCATGGAAAGGAATGAAGGATTAACACAGGCTACAGTGTTAAGTAAACCTTGAAAACATTACACTGAGGGAAAGAAGCCAGGCACAAAAGGCTACATGTTGAATGATTTTATTTAAATGAAGCATCCAGAACAGGTAAGTCTACACAGGGAACTCTACTCAATACTCTTTAATGACCTATCGTGCTTGAGCTCAGTCATGTCATACTCTCTGCATCCACACGGACAGTAGCCCCCAGGCTCCTGTGTCGAGGGGATTTCCCAGGCAAGAATACTGGAGCTGATTGCCATTTCCTACTCCAGGGGATCTTCCTGACGCAGGGACTGAATCCCTGTCTCTTACATCCTGCATTGGCAGGCAGATGGTTTACCATTAGTGCCACCTAGGAAGCTTGTAATGACTTTTATGGGAAAAGAATCTAAAGAAGAGTCGGTATATGTATATGTATAACTGATGCATTTTGCTGTACAACAGAAACTAGTACCACATTATAAATCAACAATACTCCAATAAAAATAAATTAAAACATAAATAAAGATAAATCCATTCCATTCCATTCCGTCGCTCAGTCGTGTCCGACTCTTTGCGACCCCGTGGACTGTATCCTACCAGGCTTCTCCGTCCATAGGATTCTCCAGGCTACGTAAATCTACAGAGACAGAAAAAAAGTAAGTTAGAGGAGATTTGGGAGTGACTGCTTGATGAGTATGTGTTTTTCTTTCAGGATGATGAAAATGTAACTAGATGGAGATGGTTTCCCAACATTGTGAATATACTGAGTGCCATGGAACTGTAGACTTTAAAATGGTTAATGGTTGATTTTATCTTAGGTGCATTTTACCTTAAAATAGTACAAGAACACATTGTAGAAGAGTGAGTTTAACACCTTACTATACTGGCCTCCGCTGAATCACATCTTTCTCTGCCCCCTTGCAGTGTGATTTTGGTGTTCCTTCCGTCAAGTGTTAGTCACTCAGTCATGTCCGACTCTTTGCGACCCCATGGAACTCTAGCCCGCCAGGCTCCTCTGTCCATGGGATTCTCCAGGCAGGAATACTGGAGTGGGTTGCCATTTCCTTCTCCAGGGGATCTTCCCAACACAGGGATTAAACCCAGGTCTCCTGCATTGCAGGCAGATTCTTTACTGTTTGAGCCACCAGGGAAACCCTATTTCATCAGGAGGTGCAACCTATCTCCCTACCTCTTGAAGCTTAGGCTGGCCTCATAACTTTCAATATAGTGTGGGGAGGTGACACTGGGACAAGTCTGGATCCTCTGCTGTAAGAGATGTTACAGTTTCTACTTAACCCTCTCCTGCCACGAAGAAGGCCAGGCTAGCTTCTTAGAGCAGGAGACGGCATGTGTTGGAGAAATGAAAGCACCCTAGCCAAAAGCCGAAACCAACAGCAGCTTTAGCCATGTGAGTGATCTCAGATGAGATCAGCAGAAAAACCACCCAACTGCCATCCAGAGAATCATAGTTAATGTTTTAAACCCCTATACTTTGGACTGGAGTGTTGGGCAGCAGCAGATAACTGATACATTTGGGTGAAGGAAGGCTTTTTTCTTTATACAGAGGTGAAAGAAAAGATAGTGATGAAATAAAAATTCACATTTTTAGGCAAGACAGGACAAATTTAAACATAAAACCTTTCCTCTGCCCTTTAGCCTTCTCCCTCCTTTCTAGGGTGCTTTGTGCACATGCGTTATGTGTTAACCCGACCTCACCCATGGCAGAAATACCTGCTCAATCTTAAAGATCAATTTTTCTTCTTTTGGCACCAGTCATGTAATTCCTTAGGAGATAATATTCCCTTGTCAATCCTATAAGGGGTTTCAATGACCCACCACTCATCTTGTATGTGCAGGCATCTTTGGTGAACTTTATGTACAATGCCAATATATCATTTCCCTTAAAGATAGAGATTGTGCAAAACAGACTAGTCAGATGACCTGGAGAGGTACTGGGCCACACCTAATGAAAGTCCTTAGCTGAAATATTTACTTATGACCTTATTAATGCTACTAGTTATGTATTTGCCTTCCACTTATTATACAACGTTTCTTGCATTACCAAATAGTGTGACTGAACCTCAGATAAAATTAATGATGACCAGGTGATTTGATTGGTCAAAAATATATTATTGGGACTTCCCTTGTGGTCCAGTGGTTAAGAGTTTGCCTTGCAATGCAGGGGATGTGCATTTGATCCCTGGTTGGGGAACGAAGATCCCACATGCTATGGACAAGCTAGGCCTGTGAGTCACAACAACACAGCTAGAGAGTCTGCGCCCTGCAGCGAACGTTCTCATGTGATACAATGAAGATCTGATGCAGTCAAATTAAAAAACATTTTAAAAATATATTGTGTTTTGACCAGTGGTTCTAGGGCGTTCCCTGGTGGCTTAATGGTTAGGATTCCAGGCTTTCAACTGCCATGGCCTAGGATTCAATCCCTGGTCAGGGAATTGAGATCCCATAAGCTGCATGGCGTGGCCAAAAAAACAAAACAAACAAATGTGTATATACATATATAATTTCTGTAAGATTGATGGTTGTAATAGTACCAATTCTACATATGGGAAGGAGCAACAAGAGGGAGCCATTTCCAGGGCCCTAACAGACTAGTAAGACAGGTGGTCCAGAGGCCTTTGGTTACTGTTGACAGGGCCTGGTCCAGTAACAGCACATTGAGTACTCCATCAACAAAATCCTCACCTGACCTAAGAATGAGCATTCCTGCATGCTCCATGGGACAAATTGGCCACACAATACCTCCCAAACTTTGGTTGTAATTAAGACCAAAAAGGGATTGTAACAGAAAGAATGTTGCCCACCAGCCAATTCCACACGAATCAAGTCATGAGCCACTGCAGTTGCTGACCTAAAATACACTCAGAAAGGAATTCAGAGTAAAGATCAGAATGTGAACCTCTGGAAAATGGATGGAACTGGCCCTTGGATATTTTCAGGAGAAGATTGTGTGACCCTAATTTCCGGCATCTTCCCATACTTAGAAAAGCACTAAAAGCATTAACTAAGGTGTCTGTTCTGCATTTCTAGTAGCAAACTTCTTTGAAGATGTGTGCTTGATGGCATGTACTCCTTTCCCAAAAATCACATACATACTGGCCTCCCCCTTGACCTCTTTGGAACAGTTCTCAGAACTCTCTGAGAGACTGTCTCCCAGGTTATAATCCTCAGATTGACATGAATAAAGTTTTTCATTTCTTTCTTAGATTGACTATTTATTAATTTTTGGTGGACAATAGAAACAGGACAAATTTGACTAGGTAAAAAATGTAAAACTTCCAGACAGCAAAGCCCAGACAAAGCACCACTAAAAACTGGTGCTTATCCTGAGGGTATATCAAAATTGCCTGGGGAATTTCTCAATGTGCACATATCCGTCACATTCCAAGGCAACAGCTCAGACTCTCCAGGGTTTAGAGTGCACACATGTGGCATTAGGTCATGGGTAGAGCAAGGACCCTGTAGATAGGCAATGGCTTGAATCCTCCTGGCTGGTTGTGTGCCTTTGGACAAAATGTATCTCCACCTATAAAACTGGTACAATAATAGTACGTGCTTCATAGGGTTATTGTTATATGGGTTACAACAAGTTCATACAGTGAATCAATTAGAACAGTGCCTGTCACATGTGTGTCAGTCACTCAGTTGTGTCTGATTCCTTGCGACCCCATGGACTATAGCCCACCAGGCTCCTCTGTTCATGAAATTCTCCAGGCAAGAATACTGGAATGGGTTTCTCCCAGGGATCTTACTGACCCAGGTTTTCCTCACTGTGGGGAGATTACCCTCTGAGCCACCAGGGAAGCCCTGCCTATCATATAGAAAATACTTAATAAATGTAGTTAGCATGTGAATACTGAAAAATTTTCCAAGTGATGCCTATGTGCCCACCCACCAAACCAGAAAACAAAATTTGACTGGAATGTGTGTACATGGGCAGAGATTTGCAACACATTATGATGGGCAAAGGGCTTCCCTGATAGCTCAAATGGTAAAGAATCTGCCTGCAATGCAAGAGACCTGGGTTCAATCCCTGAGTTGGGAAGATTCCCTGGAGGAGAACATGGCAACCCACTTCCGTATTCTTGCCTGGAGAATCGCTGTGGACAGAGGAGCCTGGCGTGCTACAGTACATGGGGCCACAAAAAGTCAGACTCGACCGAGAGACTAAGCACACAGCACGATGGGCCAAAGGTTACTGTCCTCAACATACAGAGAGCTCTGAGTAATCAATAAGAGAAACATGTAAACACAAATGCAATCAGTGCCAAAAGAAATGTAGATACATGACAAATATTAAGACATTCAACTTTAACGGTCATCAGAATTCTACATGAACACAATATGTTTCTAGACTTTCATATATGCAAAATGAAAATGGGTAATTACCAATATCGATGAGCATGGGGGAAAACAGGAACTTTCATACTCTGTTAGGCAGATTCCGAACTGTTACCATCTTTCTGAGACCGACAGAGCAGGAATGGATGCACAGTTGTAATGTGATCCATTTCTTGATTTATCATAAGGAAATCATCAAATGGAGATTCATAAAATAAAGATACAAAGCTATTTTCAGAGCAAAGTGAATATGGCAGGACCTAGGACCTACTTTCGGAGAAGGCAATGGCAAGCCACTCCGGTACTCTTGCCTAGAAAATCCCATGGATGGAGGAGCCTTGTGGGCTGCAGTCCATGGGGTTGCTACGAGTCGGACATGACTGAGCAACTTCACTTTCACTTTTCACTTTCACACATTGGAGAAGGAAATGGCAACCCACTCCAGTGTTCTTGCCTGGAGAATCCCAGGGACAGGGGGAGCCTGGTGGGCTGCCGTCTATGGGGTCGCACAGAGTCGGACACGACTGAAGTGACTTAGCAGCAGCAGAACCTACTTTTGTAGAAGGGCTCCCCAGCTGGCTCAAATGGCAAAGAATCTGCCTGCAGGAGACCCGGGTTCGATCCCTGGGTTAGGAAGATCCCCTGGAGAAGGGAATGGCTACCCATTCCAGCATTCTAACCTGGGGAATTCCATGGACAGAGAAGCCTGGCAGGCTACTGTCCATGGGGTCACAAAGAGTCGGACACAGCTGAGAGTCTAACACTTTCAGTTTTGTAGATACATACACAGAGGCTGTCACTAACCACTGTCCTGGCTGTTGGGTAGGGGGATGGTGGTGGGTATAATATTAGGAAGCCCAGCAGGGGCTGCAGATCCTAGGGAATTCATATCAGCCTCATTATATCCAAAGCTGATGATTTCATCTCCATCTGTCTGATTACTGAATTTTATTTTTCAGTTGGTTCGAAACCTGATAGGAAGAGAAAGGTATTGTTTATTGCTCACCTGAAATGCCAGCAAACCCTTCATCTTCCCTCATTTTTTCACAATAGGCCTGATTTGATGAGCCATTAAGCCCATCATTTAGCAACCAAAACTTGGTTGCCCTTTCTTTCCTCAAGGGCAGGAAGGGTTTAATATGCAAACCTTCCTACAGGAGAGATGAAATATTTGCATTCTGCTTTTCCAGTGCAACAAAAAGAGAAAAAAAGATCAAAGAACTTGGCTTCCTTAATAAAGCAGACTGAGCATGCAGAGTCTGCTACCACACATATATATAATTTATTACAAATAACTGAGAAAAAAGACTGGAGGGATGTGTATCCAAGTGGAGGTGGGGCAGGAGAGCTGAACAAGTTAATTGAATAGATGAAATCAAGGATGTTTCTTGTTTTCTTGAATTCAGTGATTTTTCTGTAATTATCATATATTTCTTGAAATAGAGAAGCAGTCTTTCAGAACTTGCATTGTGGTCCAGTGGCTGACTACACTTCCAATGCAGGGAGCTTGGGTTCCATCCTTGATCAGGAAACTAGATCCCACATGTCACAACCAAGACTTGTGAGCAGTCGAATAAATTAAAAAATATTTAAAGAAACAGCCTTTTTATGCTATTGTATTTTTGTCTACCTTTCAGAGATGTCTCCCCGATGCAAAACCATCTCTAATCCCAGCCCCTTATTTTGACAGTGTTGGTGGGTATCTAGCAGCTGTTTTGAGCAATGTACTTAAATGTTCTCAACTCCCAACGCTGCCTCCATTCTGGACGGAGAGCTGAAGCAAGGGTGGATAATGTGGACAGGGAATGTTGCCTGCCATCCAAGTAAACCATGTTGCCCATCATTCCAGTTCTACAGGGGTCAAGACATTAGTCACTATAGCTGCTGTGCCTCTTAGTACATCCTGAGGGATACAGTCCCTACACAGTTAAGATATTGTTGTGTTGTTCAGCTGCTAAGTCATGTCCAACTCTTTGCAACCCCATGAACTGCAGCACATTAGGTTTCCTTGTCCTTCACTATCCCCAGGAGTTTGCCCAAATTCATGTTTACTGAGTTGATGATGCTATCTAACCATCTCCTCCTCTGCTGCCCTCTTCTCCTTTTACCTTCAGTCTTTCCCAGCATCAGGATCTTCTCCAATAACTCAGTTCTTTGCATCAGGTGACCAAAGTATTGGAGCTTCAGCTTCAGCATCAGTCTTTCCAATGAATATTCAGGGTTGATTTCCTTTAGGTTTGACTGGTTTGATCTCCTTGCAGTCCAAGGCACTCTCAAGAGTCTTCTCTAGCACTACAATTTGAAAGTATCAATTCTTGGGCTTGCAGCCTTCTTTATGGTCCAACTCTCACATCTGTACATGACTAATGGAAAAACCATAGCCTTGACTCTACGGACCTTTGTCAGCAAAGTGATGTCTTAGCTTTTAAATGCACTGTCTAGGTTTGTCTTAGATTTTCTTCCAAGGAGCAATTGTCTTTTAATTTCATGGCTGCAGTCACCATTTGCAGTGATTTCGGAGCCCAAGAATATAAAATCTGTTTCTGCTTCTACTTTTTCCTTCTATTTGCCATAAAGTGATGGGACCAGATGCCGTGATCTTAGATTTTTGAATGTTAAGATGTACATCTAAGGAATAATTTCAGTGAGCCCAGGCTCTTGCATTTTCCAATAAATAGTAAATCATTAACCTGAAATGCTTGTTTTCTGAGCTTTCCAGTAATTTTTTGATGTTTGATTACTTTTTTTTTTTTCCAGTAAGAAAACTCCAATCATCCTGGCTCCTCCCTTACCTCTCAGAAGCAGTTCCTCAGAGCTCTCTGAGAAGCTGTCTCTGGGGCTGTAGTCCTCACTAAGTTCCCCAAATAAAGCATCAGTTCAGTTCAGTCACTCAGTTGTGTCCAACTCTCTGCGACCCCATGAATCACAGCACGCCAGGCCTCCCTGTCCATCACCAACTCCCGGAGTTCACTCAAACTCATGTCCATTGAGTCGGTGATGCCATCCAGCCATCTTATTCTTTGCCCTCCCCTTCTCCTTCTGCCCCCAATCCCTCCCAGCATCAGAGTCTTTTCCAGTGAATGAACTCTTCACATGAGGTGGCCAAAGTATTGGAGTTTCAGCTTTAGCATCAGTCCTTCCAATGAACACCCAGGACTGATCTCTAGAATGGACTGGTTGGATCTCCTTGCAGTACAAGGGACTCTCAAGAGTCTTCTCCAACACCACAGTTCAAAGCATCAATTCCTCGGTGATCAGCTTTCTTCACAGTCCAACTCTCACATCCATACATGACCATGGGAAAAACCATAGCTTTGACTAGATGGACCTTGGTTGGCAAAGTAATGTCTCTGCTTTTTAATATGCTATCCAGATTGGTCATAACTTTCCTTCCAAGGAGTAACCATCTTTTATTTTCATGGCTACAGTCAGCATCCGTAGTGATTTTGGAGCCCCCAAAAATAAAGTCTGACACTGTTTCCACTGTTTCCCCATCTATTCCCATGAAGTGATGGGACCAGATGCCATGATCTTTGTTTTCTGAATGTTGAGCTTCAAGCCAACCTTTTCACTCTCCTCTTTCACTTTCATCAAGAGGCTTTTGAGTTCCTCTTCACTTTCTGCCATAAGGGTGGTGTCATCTGCATATCTGAGGTTATTGATATTTCTCACAGCAATCTTGATTCCAGCTTGTGCTTCTTCCAGCCCAGCGTTCCTCATGATGTACTCTGCATATAAGTTAAATAAGCAGGGTGACAATATACAACCTTGCTGTACTCCTTTTCCTATTTGGAACCAGTCTGTTGTTCCATGTCCAGTTCTAACTGCTGCTTCCTGACCTGCATACAGGTTTCTCAAGAGGCAGGTCAGGTGGTCTGGTATTCCCATCTCTTTCAGAATGTTCCACAGTTTATTGTGATCCACACAGTCAAAGGCTTTGGCATAGTCAATGAAGCAGAAATAGATGTTTTTCTGGAACTCTCTTGCTTTTTTCATGATCCAGTGGATGTTGGCAATTTGATCTCTGGTTCCTCTGCCTTTTCTAAATCCAGCTTGAACATCTGGAAGTTCATGGTTCACATATTGCTGAAGCCTGGCTTGGAGAATTTTGAGCATGACTTTACTAGCGTGTGAGATGAGTGCAATTGTGCGGTAGTTTGAGCATTCTTTGGCATTGCCTTTCTTTGGGATTGGAATGAAGACTGACCTCATCCAGTCCTGTGGCCACTGCTGAGTTTTCCAAATTTGCTGGCCTATTGAGTGCAGCACTTTCACAGCATCATCTTTCAGGATTTGAAATAGCTCAACTGGAATTCCATCACCTCCACTAGCTTTGTTCGTAGTGATGCTTTCTAAGGCCCACTTGACTTCACATTCCAAGATGTCTGGCTCTAAAGCACAACTTGCAATTTTTACATTATGTATTTTTTGTTCACCTGACAGCAGTTACCAAGCGGGGCGAGTCGAGATCTTCTGACCAGGAATTTGAAACCAGGCTGAGAAAGTCAGTCCTTCCGGGTGGCTAAACCTGTAACCTAAACAACCAGGGATGCTGGCAGCCAGGTTGCTATCCATTCCAGGCTCAGAGTGGTGGACCTTCATGAGTTACCTGTTCAGAGGTTCTACAGCCTTTAAAAACCCATTTTTTAAAGAGTATTTATTAAGGAATAGTCGCTTTACAATGTTGTGTTTATGCCGCACAATGAAGTGAATATGTATGCATGTATCCCCTCCCTCTTGGGTTCCCACCCCCAGGCCCACACATCTAGGTCATCACAGACCACAGAGCACCAGACTGAGATCCCTGTGCTTTACTGTAGGTCCCCACTAGCTATCTCACACATGGTGAAAGTGAAAGTCGCTCAGTCGTGTCCAGCTCTTTGCAACCCCATGGACCATACTGTCCATGGAATTCTCCAGGTCAGAACACTGGAGTGGGGAGCCTTTCCCTTCTCCGGGGGATCTTCCCAACCCAGGGATCAAATCCAGGTCTCCCACATCGCAGGTGGATTCTTTACCAGCTGAGCCACAAGGGAAGCCCAAGAATACTGGAGTGGGAAGCCTATCCCTTCTCCAGCAGATCTTCCCAACTCAGGAATTGAACCAGGGTCTCCTGCACTGCAGGCGGATTCTCTACCAACTGAGCTATTGTGCATATTGTCAATCCCAGTCTCCCAACCCATCTTCCCCTTCCCTCCCTCTCTGTCTGCACATCCATTTTCTACGTCTGCATATCGATAAAAATGAATAATTAAAATAAGCTGTGTGTTAGTCACTCAGTTATGTCCAACTCTTTGTGATCCTATGGACTGTAGCCCACCAGGCTCCTCTGTCCATGGAATTCTCCAGGCAAGAATAATGGAGTGAGTAGCCGTTTCCTCCTCCAGGGGATCTTCCCTACCCAGGGATCAAACCCTTATCTCCTGCATTGTGGGCAGATTCTTTACCATCTGAGTCACCAGGGAAGAGTGGCTTGATAAAACAGTAAAATTTATCCATTTATTAATTCTTATTGCTATGTTATTTAATACACTTTATTGATTTTTAGTTCTATGAAATCTCACCCCTTAAGTCCATTTTTTAATAGTCTGTGTGACAATAGGAGCACCACATAAAACCAATTGCAATCAAAATATGGTGTCATCTTGATTTAAACAAAAAAGGAAACAGGTTTTTGTTTAAGCCTATTCTATTTGGATGGTATCGTCAGCAGAGTATTAACAGACATCAGGCTTGGTACCAGAAGTGGAGTTACAAGTAGATAGTCCTTGAAAGGCAATGAGCTGTCTGAGGCAGGGTGGGAGAAAGGAAGGCCACAGCGAGGAATCCCATCCAACACTGAGAAACCTCTCAACTGAGACAAATGCTGGAGAAGCAACTGCGCTGCTTGTTGGCTCTGGTTCCCAGGATTAGGGGCTACAGAGGACCCTCCACAGCTAGATGGCTTAAGCTTTCACAGGAGACATATTTCCAGGAGGAAAAAAAATGTCTGGCCAACAGGGACTTGGGATTCTTAGTCCCTCGAGAAATTCACAATTCTGAACTCAGGCTTTAGCTGGGGGTAAGCCATCAAGGTGGTCAGCCCCTACGGGAATCTTCCCCAGGGCTCCTCCCTGGAAGGTCCCCACAGAACACTGGCCTGGGAATTCCTCTCATGACCAGCAGACCCTGGGGTGGCTGCTGGCCAGGGAAGCAAGCCACTGAAGAAGTGTGGAAAATAAGAATCCACAGATTCCTTCTGGGCAGGAAGAAATGGTGTCTGTTTTGGAATGGCAAGACATCTCTGTTCGAAGGTTCTTAACATATTCCAATCCTATAAATGAAACTCACCGCTGTTCATAGGATGTGTTTTTACTCAGCCTAGGGTGGCATCACGCACAGATGGAGTCTTCAAGTGACCTACCCCCTGTAAAAAGAAGATGAGCTCTGGAGAAGAGGAGCCTCATGACTGCTTGGGGTGGGGGTCGGGGGACAGGGACAGGTGGGTTTTAGGGGTACCCTCTCTTTGGGAGGAAGTCCTCTGATTTAGGATGGGGACAGATGGACAGGAAAGAGAGACTGTTCTGTTAGCTTTATATTCCTAGATCCAGGCCTCGCAACACTGGCTGCCCTCCTGGCCTTGGGCTCCATGGTTAACTACTGCATCCTTCAATATATGCCCTTATGGGCTTCCTTGGTGGCCCAGGCAATAAAGAATCTGCCTGCAATGCAGGAGACCTAGGTTCAATCCCTGGGTTAGGAAGATCCCCTGGAGAAGGGAATGGCAACCCACTCTAGTGTTCTTGCCTGGAGAATCCCATGGACAGAGGAGCCTGGTGGGCTACAGTCCACGGGGTCACAAAGAATCGGTCATGACTGAACGACTAACACTTTCACTTTTCTTTCACATGCTCAAGTTAGCTTCAGTTATGTTTTGTTACTTGCAACTGATAGTCTTGAATTTTTAAAATTAATTTGCTTTTTACTAAAAAGATCATAACTTAACATGCTAAAAAATTCATGTAGGTCAAAGGGTAGTCAATTAAAAAAGTAGGTCTCCCTTCCACTCCAGACCCCTGTCCTTTTCTCTGGATGCAATAACCATTAACAAGTTACAGAAAGAGTTTCTATAAACCCTTTCAGGAACTGTTCATGCATATAGAAGCACTTGTATATAGTTCTTTAAACAAATAAGAGTTTAATGAATACACTCTTCTGAACTTTGACTTTTGTTCTTTTACCTTTTTACTTAATGATATCTTGTAGATCATTTCATACACTAACTCATTTTTTAAAAAAATATTTTACTCATTAGTTTTTAATTTAAAAATCACCTAAATTAATAAGTAGTGTGATGATAGTTAACCTCTTATGAAAAGTATTAAATTAGTTTCCTTCTGTATGCATGTGTGCATGCTAAGTCACTTAGTCGCGAAACCCTATGGACTGTGGCCCACCAGGCTCCTCTGTCCATGGGATTCTCAAGGCAAGAACACTGGAGTGGGTTACCCTGCCTTCCTCCAGGGGATCTTCCTGAAACATGCATCGAGCCCACGTCTCTTATGTCTCCTGCATTGGCAGGCGGGTTCTTAACCAGTAGCGCCACCTGGGAAGCCTCTTCCTTCTGTATACCATGCACCAAAATTAATTCCAAGTGTATTAAAGATCTAATTATAACAATTGGAACTCTAAAAAGTAACAGAAGGAAACGTGGGTGAGTGATCTTCACATGGTGGGTCTTTTTTTTTCCCTTTCCCATGGCGGATCTTGAGTAGGAAAAAGTCCTCCCAGGCCCGATGTGGAAACTACAAAATCCAAGGCCCAAAGACTCAAGTGAGCCTGTGAGTTCTCCCTATTCTCTTTCTCCTCTAAGGAAAGAGTGTCTTGGAAAGGGCTCCCCAAAAGCAGACCCCACGATGAACACCCATGTGTTTTATTAAGAAGTTGGGCTTTCATACTCCTGCAGCTGTCAGTCATTGATTAACGGCTGGCCGAGGGACACCACCTCCCTATGCCTCTGGGCAGAGCAGCTCCTGTAACCCAGGGAGGTCCTGAGAAGTTGCAAGCGCAGCTCATAGAATCAGGGCATGCACACCCCTGTGTGGGGATCCAAGAAGCTGAAGGAGAAGCATCAGCTGTGTCCACTGCAGAGGGGGTCTTTCACAGAGATGGGAGCTGGGGGAGGCATGCGGGGGTCAATTCAATGCCACGGTCAGCTGGAGGCCAAGACGTGAAGCTACAACTCTGAGCTTGTGGTGAAAATCCCAAGAGGATGGGCGCCCTGGGCCCTCACACCCACAACCAGCTGGCCCCAAGCCCAAAGGCATCTTTGGGGCAGGAGGTTTATGCTGTGGGATTCCCTGTAAGGATGTGAGAAGTGCAGGAGTAGACAGAGAGGGAAGCTGACCACAGTGGGGTTACAGCCAAGGCCCAGGCCACTCTCATGAGAGCTCTGGAGCTGGGGCAGCCCTTCCAAGTTGCCTCCTAATTGAGGCAAAGACCAGGCCCTGACATCACTGGAGGCAGGATCACCCTGGGGAGGCATAATCTTGGGAGAGGTGCTTACTGGCTGCCAAAGTCATTCCGGTTGGAAGACACAGTGAAATTCCCAGCAGCCAAGGGGTGGCAGCCCCAGTCCTGGAGGGTGGCCTGGGTGGCAGCCCACAGAGTCCTCTCCATGCAAAGATGGGGAAGTCTCCTCTCCTGGAGGCTCCCAGCTGCTGTGACTCTCCAAGGAGTGGAGCTGAGGATGGGACCAGGAAGTTGCAGATCTGAGGCCATCAGGATGGACTCACCCTCAGGGAGGTCCCCTTGGTGGAGCCCTGGGGAGTGTGGGAAGTGGGTGGGGGACCTTGTGTTCCCTGGCAGAGTTGCCACTGGGAGAGATCTCAGAGAAGATGTTCTCAAAAACTTGGTGAGAGGGAACACGAAGGGTCAAGGGTGAAACGCTGGCATGGGGGCTGCTCCAGCTTGGGGTCTATTCCCCACAAGCTTTGCTGTAAGAGTGGTCAGCGGGCCAGAGCAAGGCGAACTTCAGTGAATTCCCTGCCCCTCTCTAGGCAGAGAGGCCATGGGCAGCTTCGTGAAAAGGGCTCCCATGGGCTTCCCAGGTGGCGCTAGTAGTAAAGAACCCACCTGCCAATGCAGGAGACATAAGAGACTCAGGTTTGGTCCTTGGATTGGGAAGATTCCCTGGAAGAGGGCAGACAACCCACTCCATTATTCTTGCCTGGAGAATCCCATGGACAGAGGAGCCTGGCGGGCTACAGTCCAAGGGGCCGCAAAGATTCAGACATGAATGAAATGACTGAGTACAGAGGGCTCCCACGGAGGGTAGCGTTGTTGCGGGGTGTGACGTAGTCAGGAGCCTACTACTTTGCTTTCCAGCTGCTGGATCAGAAATGCCAAGAGAAGTGCCAGGAATGACTGGGCCTGGCCGGGCTTGGAGAGAAGGGCTGCCTTGAGGCTGGGAGGTTTTTTTGAGCCCCACCTTCCCATCCCAGTCACCTCAACTGCTGTTGCTCTTAAACAGATTATCCTGAGAAGGAGAAGCGGATGAGGGGTGTGGGCAGCAAGGGCCCATGGGCAGGAGCTGGACGAATGACATCCCCTTCTCAGATGAGGTTACAACCAAGCGCAGCCCTGGGAGCCCAGAGAGGCAGTGATGGAAAAAGCAGGCCAGGGTAGGGCAGGGTGTGGTCACCCAGGGAGGGTGTGGACCCCTGCACAGCTTGGGTCCAGCTGAGGGGTGGGGTGGGTCCTGAGGGCAGCCTGGACTGTTGCTATTCCCCGTGCTGCCCAGTGCAGGGCAGGAATCGAGGTCTCAGGAGGATTTGGCTTTGGGTCTGGTTGCCAGGATACAGCACAGCCCTGCCTAAGCATCCCTGGAAAGCTTGTTTCTCTGAAACACCCCCGACCAGGGCCGGAGCAGAAGGGCCGAGCCTCATTACTGGCTGAACAGACGGTTCTCAGCAAATTGTCCTCAGCAGACAGGGACGTGTGGGCAGCTCAGTCCCATGGGGAGGTCTGGGGAAGTTCCAGGCACTTGGCGTAGAGAGGAGAGGGGTTCGTGCACCCCCACATCGGGGGCAGCCAGGCTCTTGGCTGGAGGGGCTGTCAGCCAGCTCAACCCCGGTGCCCCCTCTGTGGTCTCCCAGGACTGTTGCCAGGACTCTGTGTCCCCGCCCTGACTGGATGCCCCACTCCTTGGCAGCCCCCCCTCCCCAGAGCTTGTAGGGGGCCAGGCACCAGGAGCCAAACATTATGGATTATGCCCCAAACCAGTTAGGACAACTAACAACTCAGGCCGGAGCTTGCTCACACTGGTATTGATCATGGCCCTGCAGTGGTGTGGAGGCCAGCAAGAACCAGGCTTACTTGTGAAAGATTTTCTGCCTCGCAGACACTGAAGGTTTTCATCAGCACAGTACATCTCAGGACACTGCATTTCGTGCCCCGCCCCCATTGCCCTGTACTCAGTGGGGATGCAAAAGTGGCAGCTCAGGCAGTCAGAGCTGGTACATTTGGGATGCAAGCCCAGGTCCTAAGCCAAAGAGGGTTCCCTAGACTTAGGAGCCTCATTTCTACCAGCTCAGGAGAGCATTTGTGACCCAGCTCAGGGCATGCCCAGTGAAAGGACAGGGAGGGCAAAACACTGGCTCAGGTGCCCCAGGTTGCTGATGACGGCTGCAAGACGGACTCACTCCAGGGAGAATGTTCAAGGTGTGGGTGAGACTGTAACTTTGGCATTTCATCCTCAGTGGCTCTCAAACCCCATTTGAAATGTGGTTCCTGGCAGCTGGGTTTTCTGGAAGTAGGCCCTGGTGAGGAGCGGATGGGTGCAGGGTTGGTGGGGCAAAGATACTTCCTAAAGAAAAGACTGTTTCCGGTGTCCTTCAGGGGCTCATTTAGGGAAGTCTGGACAAGTGGAGCAGGCTGTGTCCGCTCAGCTGGGGGGTGGGAGAGGTGGGGAGGTGGGGAGGTGGAGCAGGCCGATCCTAAAGGAGGCAAAAGCCCTGAGATGTGGTTTCCAGAGGATGGGCCCCAGGACCATGCTTGTGGAGGTGGGTGAACATCTTGGGGAATGCAGGCCCATCAGGCCCAAGAAAGGGCTCTAGCAGTCCAGGGTGTGCTGGCCTCTGTCCCCTTCTATGGTCCTGGACCTCATCGTCTAGAATCCAAAGGGAAGGGCTGGAGGGGAGGCTGATGTGGCCAAGCCAGCAGTCACTGGAAGTGGCCTCCATGCCTGCTCTATCTGGGAAGCTCCAGCACTGGAAGTCTGACCTTGTCCTGGAGGCTGGACGTGTCCCTTGCACCCTCCACTGCCCTCTCCTTGCGCGCCGCCCCCAGAGCAGGGTGGAGGGGACCACTTAAATACGGGTCATGTGAGTGTGCAGCCTAAAGATGTAGGGGCCGGCCAGGAGCATAAATCCCCTTTAGCACAGACTGCCTAGTCCTCAGGAGTCCTACTAGCACCCCCTGCAGGAGAAGAGGGACCTGCAGCTTCACCAGTGGGCCAGCTTCCTGGAGGGCCAGAGGGCCGCCAGCCAGGTAGCACCTCTCTGAACCTCCGTATAGACCGTGTCCTCAGGGAGTCCAGGGGTCCTGGCCACCATACAAAGAGGAACTGGACCCGAGGTGTCCATCCAGGGCTGCCAGGGAGATGGAGAAATATGCAGAAGCGCTGCCTTCCACATGCTTAGGACAATGTTTCAGGGAGACAGAGGAAGCTTCTTCAAACTGGGATCCTGGGTCCACGTGGGAAGGAGACCCTCCCTTCAGGACAGCAGAGGAATCCAGAATCCTGACTCAGCTGCTCTGGGTGAGTGAGGCACCAGCCCTTACACTCTAACACTTGACCACGGGCTTCCCACCAGAAGCCTACAGAGTGAGCTATTTGGGATCGCCAGAACTGAAGTCCGCACATTAGTACATTCATTATTCATCTTAGTGTTCTGCTAAGGTACATAGTGGCCAGACCACATGACACGTCTCCCCGCACACAGGCACACAGACTGTGTGGCTTGCCGGCTGTCAGGAAAGAGCTTTGTTACCATCACATCCGCAGACCACGGTGAGTCGGTCACAACCCACAGCTGCTGTTTTTCTTCACTTATCAAGGTGGGGGGTGGGTATCATGTGCCGTGGAGGAAAAAATTGCTACTTGAAACCTATGCTGTCTTCCAGGAAGAAGGAGCCTAGTGAGGGAAAGGTGATCACCCCAGGGCCTCCACAGTTCTTCTCAGAGGGTCTGCTCTTTGTTCTGCCCAAGTGACCCTCAGGTGTATGTGTGTGTACACTTACGCACAGCCATGGTGGACCAGGGGCCAGCTGCAGGAAGAAGAGCTGGGAATCCTGGGAACAGCCACCCCTGGGATGGAGGTGAGGGTCAGGGATCAGAAGCCAGGAGCCCAGGCCTGACAGAGACACAAGTTGTGTCTAACTCGTGCCTCCTCCCAGGTCCGCAAGCTCGCAGGTCTCAGCTTGCCTTCTTAGTTGATTTGGAGAGGTTGGGGAAGGTGGGCCATGATGACCGAATCCCAGCAGCGTGATCGAGAGCAGAGGACGAGAATTCAGCAGAAGCGGCTGCTGGAGCCAGAAGCAACATGAGAATATAATTCACCCACACTCTCAGACTCAGCTTTGCAGAGAAATCTCAGGAGAAATACTTAGACTTTCTGTTGCGTGTGAAATATTATTTAGATCATAAGGGGCATCTGTGTTTATATTTGTTAGGTTTTAATATTGTTTTGTTTAATTTTTTCATGTTGTTATTAAAGCAATGCAGGCACATAGTTCAAAAAGTCAAATATGACCAGAAGATTTATATAAGGAGAAATACTTCTTTATCTCCCAATCTTGTTCCCAGAGTCAACACTTTTACCTTTTGGACCTGCTCTCTCAGATACTCACCTTCATGTTTCCAACCCTCATTCACAACCACAGCCCTCTCTCCATTCAACGGCTTCCGTGGTTCTGCTTTGATATCCTACCCCGGGAATGAGTCCCTAGCTTTCCTAGGGGATCCCTTCCCCACTTCTCCTCCACTATCCCCCATCACACTTCTGGTTACAATTACGGGCAGTATTTATGCTATTATGACCATGCAGATATTGCCTATTGTCTTTTTTAATTTTTCAAAATGTATCTGGCTATGCCAGGTCCTAGTAGCATCACATGGTATCTCTTAGCTGTGTCATGTGAGCTCTTAGTTGCGGCAAGTAGGATCTAGTTCCCTGGCCAGAACCTGGGTCCCCCGAACTGGGAGCTCGGAGTCTTAGCCACTGGACTGCTAGAGAAGTCCCTTGTCTATTGTTGAGTCAAGAGTATATCATCAGCTCATCTCCCTTCTTATCCAACCTTGTTTTTTTTCCCCCTCTAGAGTTGTTAATTGCTTCTTTTTATTTGCCTGGTTATCAACATATATATCATTAATTTTCTTCTGTATTTTGAAATCTCTGCCACAGTCTATTAATAATAATTTTTGATACAAAGAAAGTGAAAGTGAAAGTCACTCAGTCATGTCCGACTCTTTGTGACCCCATGGACTGTAGCCCACCAGGCTCCTCTGTCCATGGAATTCTCCAGGTAGAATACTGGAGTGGGTAGCCGTTCCCTTCTCCAGGGGATCTTCCCAACACAGGGATTGAACCCAGGTCTCCTGCATTGCAGGCAGATTCTTCTGAGCCACCAAGGAAGCCCTGGTGACAGTAGAGTTTCCCGGGTGGGAAATAGTATTTTGATAGTAGCATTTTGATACATGCTATTATCACAATTCCTGAAGGACACACCAGGACATTGCATGAACATACAGAAGCCCCAAGGAATATCCTAAATTTCTGGGAGAAATACAATGATAGTCAACATTTGTTAGCTGTTACAAACTACTAGCATAAGGCAGTTTACTGTTTAAATGTTACTGTGAACTACATTTCTTCAACTGATGTCACATTTTTGCAAAGCTGGGTTTTCGGCATTTACTGTGATAATATGCAAGTACTGGATAAACATCAATGTGAAACAGAAAATGAGGGTGGAGCTGTATAATCAAATTCAAAAGTTTGAGCAGCTATGCAGTGTTCAACAGGTACACACATCTCATTAGGAAGTAATTGTGATTATTAAAGAATGAAAGTCAAATATTTTCATTTCAATTTACGTGTACTGGTTTTTCAAAATGCTACTAGGTTGTTAAGACATGAATATTGATCAAGTTGTTCAGATCTAACTATTCAATAAGCAGGACAGTTATGCATTTTTTTAAACTAGGAGTATTAAGAAAAAACTACCAAGACAAGGACACCATTAACCAAAAAAATCTGGGAACCTCTGCTCTAACACATTCTGTCTCACTCCTGGCCCAAGGATGTGTTTCATGGAATTTTCTCCTTTTTCCAATCTGCTGTAAAGCAATCACTCCAGAAGCAGCTTTCACTCATTTCCCAATCAAACCTAGATTCCTTAAAATCTAGGAATAGAACTACCATATGACCCAACAAGGGCTTCCCAGGTGGCACTAGTGGTAAAGAACCTGCCTGTCGATGTAAGAGATGCAGGTTTGATCCCTGGGTTGGAAAGATACCCTGGAGAACAGCATGGAAATCCACTCCAGTATTTTTGCCTGGAGAATCCCACGGACAGAGGAGCCCGGTGGGCTACAGTCCATAGAGTTGCAAGAATACTCATGCACACATGACCCAACAATCCCACTACTGGGTATAAACCCTGAGAAAACCGTAATTGAAAGAGATGCATGTACCCCAGTGTTCTTTGTTGCAGCACTTTTTATAATAGCTAGGACATGGAAGCAACCTAGACGTCCATCAACGGACGAATGGAGAAGGCAATGGCAACCCACTCCGGTACTCTTGCCTGGAAAATCCTGTGGATGGAGGAGCCTGGTAGGCTGCAGTTCATGGGGTCATGAAGAGTCAGACATGACTGAGCAACTTCACTTTCACTTTTCACTTTCACACATTGGAGAAGGAAATGGCAACCCACTCCAGTGTTCTTGCCTGGAGAATCCCAGGGATGGGGGAGCCTGGTGGGCTTCCATCTATGGGGTCACACAGAGTCAGACACGACTGAAGTGACTTAGCAGCAGCAGCAGCAGCAGGACATGGAAGCAACCTAGACGTCCATCAACAGACGAATGGGGAAGGCAATGGAAACCCACTCCAGTACTCTTGCCTGGAAAATCCCGTGGATGGAGGAGCCTGGTAGGCTGCAGTCCATGGGGTCGTGAAGAGTCGGACATGACTGAGCGACTTCACTTTCACTTTTCACTTTCACACATTGGAGAAGGAAATGGCAACCCACTCCAGTGTTCTTGCCTGGAGAATCCCAGGGACGGGGGAGCCTGGTGGGCTGCTGTCTATGTGGTTGCACAGAGTCGGACATGACTGAAGCGACTTAGCAGCAGCATCAGCTTGTATGTGACCAGTTGGTTCTCTCTTACTGCTTTCAAAAATTCTCTCTTTATCTTTGGGTTCAGCAATTTGTATGTAAATCGGTATAGCTCTCTTTGAGTTTATCCTATGTCAGTTCAGTTCAGTTCAGTCGCTCAGTCGTGTCCGACTCTTTGCGACCCCATGAATCACAGCACTCCAGGCCTCCCTGTCCATCACCAACTCCCAGAGTTCACTCAAACTCACCTCCATCGAGTCGGTGATGCCATAGCCATCTCATTCTCTGTCATCCCCTTCCCCTCCTGCCCCCAATCCCTCCCAGCATCAGAGTCTTTTCCAGTGAGTCAACTCGTCGCATGAGGTGGCCAAAGTATTGGAGCTTCAGCTTCAGCATCAGTTCAGTCCTTCCCAATGAACACCCAGGACTGATCTCCTTTAGAATGGACTGGTTGGATCTCCTTGTGGTACAAGGGACTCTCAAGAGTCTTCTCCAGCACCACAGTTCAAAAGCATCAATTCTTTGGTGATCAGCTTTCTTCACAGTCCAACTCTCACATCCATACATGACCACTGGAAAAACCATAGCCTTGACTAGATGGACCTTGGTTGGCAAAGTAACGTCTCTGCTTTTTAATATGCTATCCAGGTTGGTCATAACTTTCCTTCCAAGGAGTAAGTGTCTTTTAATTTCATGGCTGCAATCAGCATCCGCAGTGGTTTTGGAGCCCAAAAAAATAAAGTCTGACACTGTTTCCACTGTTTTCCCATCTATTTCCCATGAAGTGATGGGACCAGATGCCATGATTTAGTTTTTTGAATGTTGAGCTTTAAGCCAACTTTTTCACTCTCCTCTTTCACTATCATCAAGAGGCTTTTTAGCTCCTCTTCAGTTTCTGCCATAAGGGTGGTGTCATCTGCATATCTGAGGTTATTGATATTTCCCCCAGCAATCTTGATTCCAGCTTGTGCTTTTTCCAGCCCAGCGTTCCTCATGATGTGGAGTTAGTTAAACTATCTGGATGTTTGTATGATGTCTTTTTTCACACTTGAGACATTTTCACTATTGTTTATTCAAATATTTTGTTACCTTTCTCTCTCTCTCTTTTTCTGTAATTCTTATGATGCATGAATTTTTATATTAATGGTATTCCATAGGTTTCTCAGTCTGTTCGTTTTCCTTCATTCTTTTTTCTTTCTGCTCCTCAGAGTGAATAATTTCAATCGTCTTATCTTCAAGTTTGCTGATCCTTTCTTCTGCCTATTCAAATCTTCTGTCGAACCCCTCCTGTGAGATTTTATTTGAGAATTACTGTATTTTCAGCTTAAAATTTTCTATTTGATTCCTATTTATAACCTCTCTTTATTGAAATTCTTATTTTTAAGACATGATTTTCCAGATTTCCTTTAGTTCTTTGTTCATGGTTTCCTTTAGTTCACTGAATATATTAAAGACAGTTGACTTCATGTCTTTGACTAATAATTCCTATGTTTGGTCTTCTTCAGGGATAGTTTCTATCAAACTCTTTTTTTATCCTGTGAATAGGCGTCACTTACCTGTTTATTTTGTTAATTTTGTTGTTGCTGTTGAGAACCAGACATTCTGAATATTATGTTGTGGTAATTCTGGTATTCAGATTTCCCCACTCGTCAGGAATTGCTGACTTTTGCATGTTGAGGGCTGAGCCCATCTAATTTTTTTATTTTTTCTAAACTATTTATGCAAAGTGAATAACCTTTACTGTGTGTGATCATGGAAATTTCTGTTCCATAGTCTGTGATTATTCAGTCACTCGACAAAGATTCTCTTAAATGTCTGGGAGAGGGGGTGCCATTTCTTTAAATTCCCTCATGGTGGGGAAGCTGCTTTAGTTCATAGGGCTTCAAACAATGACTGGCCTCTATGCCAGCCCCTCAGTGATTGAAAACAGTGTTCAGTAATCAAAATATGACTTTGACTTTGTTTTTGGAGGAAAAGGTTCTGATTGCCCACTCTGACACCAGGAAGTCATACTAGGGGCTGTCATCCCCATGACTGCCCGCCAAGGAGCTGGTGGCTGGAGAATGGTCAGTACTATGTAAAATGTGAGACTTTATCAAAACTGAGAATTTCAAGATGTACAAGCTGGATTTAGAAAAGGCAGAGGAAACAGAGATCAAATTGCCAACATCAGTTGGGTCATAGAAAAAGCAAGAGAATTTCAGAAAAACATATACATCTGCTTCATTGACTATACTAAAGCCTTTGACTCTTTGGATCACAACAAACTGTTGAAAATTCTTAAAGAGATGAGAATACCAGACCACCTCACCTGCCTCCTGAGAAACCTGTATGCAGGTCAGGAAGCAACAGTTAGAACTGGACATGGAACAACAGACTGGTTCCAAACTGGGAAAGGAGTACATCAAGGCTGTATATTATCACCCTGTTTATTTAACTTAGATGCAGGGTACATTGGGCGAAATGCCAGCTGGACACAGCATAAGCTGGAATCAAGATTGCTGGGAGAAATAGCAGAAATCTCAGATATGCAGATGATACCAACCTAATGGTAGAAAATGAAGAGGAACTAAAGGGTCTCTTGATGAAGGTGAAAGAGGAGAGTGAAAAAGTTGGCTTAAAGCTCAACATTCAGAAAACTAAGATCATGGCATCTGGTCCCATCACTTCATAGCAAATAAATGGGGAAACAATGGAAACAGTAACAGACTTTATTTTGGGGGGCTCCAAAATCTATGCAGACAGTGATTGCAACCATGAACTTAAAAGACATTTGCTTCTTGGAAATAAAGTTATGACAAACCTAGACAGCATATTAAAAAGCAGAGACATTCTTTGCTGACAAAGGTACATCTAGTCAAAGTTATGGTTTTTTCAGTAGTCACATGTAGATGTGAGAGTTGGACCGTAAAGAAGGCTGAGTGCTGAAGAATTAGTGCTTTAGAACTGTGGTTCTGGAGAAAACTGTTGAGTTGAGAATCCTCGGACTGTAGCAAGATCAAACCAGTCAATCCAAAAGGCAATCAGCCCTAAATATTCATTGGAAGGACTGATGCTGAAGCTGAAGCTGTAATACTTTGGCCACTGGATGTGAAGATCCAACTCACTGGAAAAGACCCTGATGCTGGGAAAGATGGAGGTGAAGCAAGCAGGAGGCGAAGGCGGGTGACAGAGGATGAGATGGTCGGATGGCATCACTGACTCAGTGCACATGAGTTTGAATAAACTCCAGGTGATAGTGAAGGTCAGGGAAGCCTGGTGAGCCGCAGTCCACGGGGTCACAAAGAGTCAGATACACCTGAGCAAGTGAACGAAAGCAACAGCCACCAAAATGTACCACTCTTCATCAAGCTCTCCCCTGGGAACTGCACGTTCAGTCAGATTTCAGGGTTCCAAAATGATTGCTTCAGACCACTCCAACTAACTCGGCAGCTGTTTGGATGGAGGAACAGATTCCTGTGGCATTCTACCCTACCATCTTCAGTGACACTACCCACCCCTTCCTGTTTTTAATCACCGTAACCTCCCAGCCCCAGCTTCTAGAACTCACACCCCGCCCGCCGCTATTATGCCTGGACAATCTGTGGCTAATGGGCTCATGCTCACCAATGGCCCGCTCCAGTGCACCTCCAGTGATACTTACTTGCTCTGCTCAATCAGAATGCCCTCCTCCCTCTATTTTCTGCCCTCCAAAGTTTATTGAAACCCCTCATTGCTACTCTTCCCTTGTTTGTCTTTGTCGGTTCATATCTTTGAAAACTGCTTTACTTTCACGGTGGCAGAGTTGGGACGGGGAAGAGAAGATGCTTGAGGTCAAGCCACTGTTTTTTTTTTTTTTTTATTTAGGTGGCTGCATCAGGTCTTAGTCGAGGCGCATGGGATCTTTCACTGCAGTGCACAGGCCTCTCTCTAGCTGTGACATGTGGGCTCCAGAGTGCTTGGGCTCAGTAGTTGCAGAACATGGACTCCCTAGTTGCGGTGTGTGGGCTCAGGAGTTCAGTAGTTGTGGCCCCACTGCGTGTGGGATCTCAGCTCCCCGACTAGGGATCTAACCCTCATTTTCTGATTGGAAAGCGGATTCTTAACCCCTGGACCAGTAGGGAAGTCCCAAGCCTCTGGTATTTAATAGGAACACACTCCAGGTTTGGCTACTGCTAAACCCCTCGTTCCAGTGCAAAGAAGCACTGTTACTATTTGACTGCCACTGTGTCCCTTTGTGTATTGACGATCATGGTCGGAAGAAATGGTGGAACAGGAAGTTTGCAAGGGTTTGTCCACCAAGTAATGGCAAGATAGTCAGCCCTGGGTTGCATTTAGGGAAAGACGGGTCAAAGTGGGGATTCCTGGGAATATTACAGGAGGGGATGCTGAATCTTAAGCGTGCCAGTATACAGTCTTAATGAATTCCAAAGCAGCCTGCTACTGTGGCTTTGTTCTGAGTCTAATCTGCCCTTGAACTAAATGCATGAATAGCAGGCACCTCTAATGCTATTCATATATCTTTAAATATGTAGTTGAGAAAAAAAAAACTTAGTTTGAAGGTACATACCAAATTTGTTCATAAACATATCCATCAGCAAAAGTTCATTCAAGTAGAATAAGCAGGGCTTCCCTGGTGGCTCAGATGGTGAAGAATCTGCCCGCAACGTAGGAGACCCGGGTTCGATCCCTGGCTACCCACTGCAGTATTCTTGCCTGGGGAAGTCCATGGGCTGAGGAGCCTGGTGGGCTACGAATAGTCCATAGGATCACAAACAGTTGCACACGACTGAGTGAACAATAACACTTTCACTGATGCTAAGAGGGTGCCTGAGTCTTTAAGGTTTAAGAGGAGTAAGAGGCCTCTCCTCTGAGCAGGGCTCAGGCCCCCACACACTTGCCCATATCTAACTGCTAACAGGTAGCAACATCCCCACAAGCTAAGAGAAAGCACCTCCTTTTTCTGTTCTTCGGTGTTTTATATTGCGTTTCAGCCCCGCTCATGATCACAGCTGCTGTCAGAGGACCTACAGGAAAATCCGTTTTTATTGAAGCTGAAAAGGTCAATTTTCTTGGACGTCTCCATGGTGAAACTAATAAATGCAGCACATTCAGACCCTGTGTGATATTTAGGCTCTCCAGCTGGAATGACCGTTGGGAACAAACACCTGAGATTTTAATTATGTTTCTCATCTTTCTGGGCAACAGTTGTTGCAGAGGAGACCAGTTGGTTTCTACCTGGGTCACAAGGTAGGTGTGTGGTCAGGGACTTGGCAGCCTTGCTAGGTGTCATCCAGCTTAGCCTGGACATGTTCTCAGTGGGCCTTCCTGGCTCAGGAAAGCAGGATACCCATTCGGTCTAAAATTGGCCCAACACTTATGTGGCTTCTGCTTCAGTTCAGTTCAGTTCAGTCACTTAGTTGTGCCTGACTCTTTGCGATTCCATGGACTGCAGCACACCAGGCCTCCCTGTTATCACCAACTCCTGGAGTCCACCCAAACCCATGTCCATTGAGTCGGTGATGCCATCCAACCATCTCATCCTCTGTTGTCCCCTTTTCCCACCTTCAAACTTTCCCAGCATCAGGGTCTTTTCAAATGAATCAGTTCTTTGCATCAGGTGGCCAAGGTATTGGAGTTTCAGTTTCAACATCAGTCCTTCCAGTGAATATCCAGGACTGATCTCCTTTAGGATGGACTGGTTGGATTTCCTTGCAGTCCAAGGGACTCTCAAGAGTCTTCTCCAACACCCCAGTTCAAAAGCATCAATTCTTTGGCGCTCAGCTTTCCTTACAGTCCAACTCTCACATCCATACATGACTACTGGAAAAACCATAACCTCGACTAGACGGACCTTTGTTGACAAAGTAATGTCTCTGCTTTTTAATATGCTGTCTAGATTGGTCATAACTTTCCTTCCAAGGAGTAAGTGTCTTTTAATTTCATGGCTACCATCACCATCTGCAGTGATTTTGGAGCCCAGAAAAATAAAGTCAGCCACTGTTTCCACTGTTTCCCCATCTATTTCCCATGAAGTGATGGGACCAGATGCCATGATCTTAGTTTTCTGAATGTTGAGCTTTAAGCCAACTTTTTCACTCTCCTCTTTCACTTTTCTCAAGAGGCTCTTTAGTTCTTCTTCAGTTTCTGCCATAAGGGTGGTGTCATCTGCATATCTGAGGTTATTGATATTTCCCCCAGTAATCTTGATTCCAGCTTGTGCTTCCTCCAGCCCAGCGTTTCTCATGATGTACTCTGCATTAAATAAGCTGGATGACAATATATAGCCTTGATGTACTCCTTTTCCTATTTGGAGCCAGTCTGTTGTTCCATGTCCAATTCTAACTGTTGCTTCCTGACCCACATACAGGTTTCTCAAGAGGCAGGTCAGGTGGTCTGGTATTCCCATCTCTTTCAGAATTTTCCACAGTTTATTGTGATCCACACAGTCAAAGGCTTTGGCATAGTCAAAAAAGCAGAAATAGATGTTTTTCTGGAACTCTCTTGCTTTCTTGATGATCCAGTGGATGTTGGCAATTTAATCTCTGGTTCCTCTGCTTTTCTAAAACCAGCTTGAACATCTGGTAGTTCACGGTTCACGTATTGTTGAAGCCTGGCTTGGAGAATTTTGAGCATGACTTTACTAGCGTGTGAGATGAGTGCAATTGTGCAATAGTTTGAGCATTCTTTGGTATTGCCTTTCTTTGGGATAGGAATGGAAACTGACCGTTTTCAGTCCTGTGGCCACTGCTGAGTTTTCCAAATTTGCTGGCATATTGAGTGCAGAACTTTCATAGCATCATCTTTTAGCTTCTGCTGATCACCGCTTTTCTTACTAATTGGCCTGAATTTGCAAGAGGATAGGATCTCCCCTCTGTCTATCTGAACCCCACTTGGAGATAGGAGCCCCCCTTCTGGGAAAACATCTGGGCATTGCCAGCCTCTGATTCCCTAAGGACCTTCCTACTCTCTGGGGCAGCTGAGCAGCCTAAGAACAGGGCCGCTGAGACCACATGGACTGGATTCCGCCAGGTTCCTCTGTCCATGGAATTCTCCAGGCAAGGATACTGGAGTAGATTGCCATTCCCTTCTCCAGGAAATCTTCCCATACCAGGGATTGAACCCAGGTCTCCTGCATTGCAAGTGGATTCTTCACTGTCTGAGCCACTAGGAAAGACCTAGTATATCTCACCTGGGATTAACGAGATGATGGACCTAGAGCAGGGGCAGGGAGGGGTCATCAAGAAAGAGACCAAAAGTGCAAGATAAGGTTCCACTCAAGAAGGCCAGGGTGGTAGGGGTGGAGGGAGAAAATTTATGGTCAGATGGGTGTTGATGTCTTTGTGGGTACTTATTCTTCTTTAATCCAGGAGATTAGATCATTTTGCCAGGTCTCGCTCTTTCTTTAAAATATTAATTTGTTTCTTTGGCTGTGTCAGGCCTTAGTTGCAGCACACAGGTCCTTTCATTGTGGCACACGGACTCTAGTTGTGGTGCATGGGCTTGGAGTGCAGGGCTCATTAGTTGCACCATGTGGACTTCCTTGCTCTACAACATGTGAGATCTTAGTTCCCCGAACAGGGACTAAACTTGCATCCCCTGCATTGCAAGGCAGGTTCTTAATCACTGAACCACCAAGGAATGCCCACCAGCTCTCTTTTGATGTTCATTTGCTTTGCTTGGTATGAAGTGAACCGTTTCAACCTACAGATCTACATCTGTGCATCTTCAGATCAGCAAGGTTTTCCTCTATTTAATTTTGGTATGTTTTTTCTTTTCTGTGTTTCATCAAATCCCTTGCTCTTTCTGGATTTTCAATATCCTGCCTCCAAAGATATTGTCTTCTCTCTGATTACCTCTGACTTCCTTGTTCGTTTTTCCCCCTACCTCCTGAAAAAGCCTCTCAAACTCACTCTCCGTGTTACTGAGTCAATTGTCCACAGGCTGCAGGATCCTAGAGCCAATTATACAGAGTGAAGTTAAGTCAAAAAGAGAAAAACAAATAATGCCTATTAATACATGTATATGGAAACTAGCGGCCTCCCAGGTGGCTCTAGTAGTAAAGAACCTGCCTGCCAGTGTAGGAGACATACGAGATGTGGGATCCAGCCCTGGATTGGGAAGATCTCCTAGAGGAGGGCATGGCGGATTCACTGGAGAATCCCATGGGCGGAGAGGTCCGGAGGGCTACAGTCCATAGGGTCACAAAGAGTTGGACACGATTGAGGCAACTTAGCATTCATGCACGCACGCATGCATGAAATCTAGAAAGATGGTACCGATGAACTTATTTGCTGGGCAGCAATGCAGACACAGGTATAGAGAACAGACTTATGGACCCGATGGATGGGGAGAAGGTGAGGGAAGGACAATTGGAGAGAGTAGCATGGAAACAGATACACCAGCATATATAAAGTGATAGCCCATGGGAATTTGCTGTATGACTCAGGGAACTCAAACCAGGGCTCTGTGACAGCCTAGAGGGCTGGGATGGTGTGGGAGGTGGGAGGGAGGTTCAGGAGGGAGGGGACATCTGTATACCTATGGCTGATTCATGTTGATGTATGGCAGAAACCAACACAATATTGTAAAGCAATTATACTTCAATTAAAAATTAATTAATTACATAAATTTTAAAAGACAGAAGAAAAGTCTGCTGCAGTGCTATTTGTGTCCTTTGATAGTTTGCCCAACTTCCAGCTCCATTTTGATCACAGTTTGTTGTCATTCTTTCTCTACCTCTTGGTTTTCAGAGTCAGTATTTTCAGTTTGGGGGGAAAAATCTTCATCTGTTTCTCAGAATAAGTATTTTCAAAATTCATGTTTTTTCATCTTCCTTCACCCTTATGGCAGAAACTGAAGAAGAACGAAAGAGCCTCTTGATGAAAGTGAAAGAGGAGAGTGAAAAAGTTGGCTTAAACCTCAACATTCAGAAAACTAAGATCATGGCATCTGGTCCCATCACTTCATGTCAAATAGATGGGGAAATAGTGGAAACAATGTCAGACTTTATTTTGGGGGGCTCCAAAATCACTGCAGATGGTGGTTGCAGCCATGAAATTAAAAGACGCTTACTCCTTGGAAGGAAAGTTATGAACAACCTAGACAGCATATTAAAAAGCAGAGACATTACTTTGTCAACCAAGGTCCGTCTAGTCAAGGCTATGGTTTTTCCAGTGGTCACGTATGGATGTGAGAGTTGGACTATAAAGAAAGCTGAGTGCTGAAGAATTGATGCTTTTGAACTGTGGCGTTGGAGAAGACTCTTAAGAGTCCCTTGGACTGCAAGGAGATCCAACCAGTCCATCCTAAAGGAGATCAGTCCTGGGTGTTCATTGGAAGGACTGATGTTGAAGCTGAAACTCCAGTACTTTGGCCACTTCATGCGAAGAGTTGACTCATTGGAAAAGACCCTGATGTTGGGAGGGATTAGGGGCAGGAGGAGAAGGGGACAACAGAGGATGAGATGGTTGGATGGCATCACTGACTCAATGGACATGGGTTTGGGTGAACTCCGGGAGTTGGTGATGGATAGGGAGGCCTGGTGTGCTGTGGTTCATGGGGTTGCAAAGAGTTGGATACGACTGAGTGACTAAACTGAACTGATAGTGTAAAAATATGATTTTCTGCTCTGTTCACCTTTTCTTCGGGTGCTTGCTGTTCAGCTGAGTTCATGCTCACACCTGGATTTCTACCTGCCTATTTGGGCATGTTCCATCTTGTGAGTGTGGTGTATCCCTCTTGCTCAGGGGAGGGTCCCTGATGGCTGACTGAGCCCACTGCAGTGGTGACAGGACAGTTGGAAAAGAGCCTTGACCACAGAGTTCTGCCTAGTGTGGAGACTAGGCTCAGCACAATCTCCTCTTGGCTGGTGGTCACTGGAGACAAAAAGGGCTCATGGCTCTCGGATACCCCTCCAAGTTAGAGGGTTCAGGAAGGAGTTCTCCCACACTAGTGGATGGCCAGGTCAGAGAAAGCTTTGAGCACCCCAGGGCTGCTTCTTGGTGCAATCAGGACCATGCTCATGGCCCTGTGGCTGGGGCCTCTGAAGGCCTTTGAGACATGGTGGGCACGGGCCCCCACTGCCCCCATGAGTGTGCTCACGGCATGCCTCACCTGGAGAGGAAAGGGTGTGTGTGATGCTTCGTCATCAGCTCCGTTACTTACTTTCCTGACACGGCAATTTTTTTAAATTGATTTTTTTAAAGTTTTTTGATATGGACCATTTTTAGTCTTTATTGAATTTATTACAATATTGCTTCTGTTTTATGTTTCGGTTTTTTGGCCGTGAGGCATGTGGGATCTCAGTTCCCCAAGAAGGGATCGAACCTGCACGCCCTGCATTGGAAGACAAAGTCTTAACCTCTGGACCACCAGGGAAGTCCCAACACCACACTTCTTTTCACTTCTTACCATACCCAGGAGAGAGGGCTGTGGGTCTACATCAAGCCACCACATCACCCTGGTCTCAGCGGCCCAGCCCCTGGCAGAAACTTCTTGAAGCCTGTAAAATGTGGCTGCTGCTTTCCTTGAGTTTCAGCAGGACTTTCCTGATTCTTGTTCTTTCTTTTGCATGTTTTCATTTCAGGGAGGGAGAGCTGAGGCCTTGCCCTTACCTGCCCTTCACACATCTCATGCTGAAGATGTGGTCTAGATGCTTTTTAACCACACATGTCAACGGTTAAAGAGTTTAATGAATCATCATTACTCCAGTGAAACTTTTCTAAGAGACAAAGAAATTTGTTTTGTAATGAGGTGGATGGTATGTCTCCGGGAAAATGTGGAGATAAAGAAAGCTCTGCTTCTTTATCTGAAGACAGGAAAATAACAGCAACCTACCTCTGGTTCTATGACTTGAATTAATTAAGTCAATCAATATCTGTGAAGCACTTAGAAGAGGGCCTGGCATGTGGAAGTGATCAATAAGTGGTGCTTAGGCCTTATTTATTATACTCAAAATCGTCACTGTAACTCCTGTTCCAACATGACCTCCGTGGATTAGATCACTATCTTATGCCGAAATCACATTCTGTGTTTACGTGATGTGTGGTGTGTGTCTTCAGAATACAGATGGCCTGAGGTCGGGATTATCTTCTTACCTCAAATTCAAGCTTTTACTAAAGAACATCGGTGGGTAAGTATACCTCTTTCAAAGGGAAATAAAAGACCACTGTGCTGTTTATTTCATAATCTTGTCCCAGACTCATCCAGGGATAATAAATTATATATACACATACCCACATTATAAATACACATGGAAAAACACATTTATACATGTGTATGTATTTCACATACATATGAAAAATATGTGTATATATACATAAATATATATGTATATGCACATGAATACATTAAAATATCTGTAGGTATATATTAACAGATTATACATGCATATATGCACATGCAAGCATGTGTGCTAAGTCGCTTCAGTTCTGTACAACTCTCTGCGACCCTGTGGATTGCAGCCCACCAGGCTCCTCTGTCCAAGGGATTCTCCAGGCAAGAATAATGGAGTGGGTCAACCTGCCCTCCTCCAAGGGATCTTCCGACCCAGGGATCGAACCTGCGTCCCTATGTCTCCTGCATTGGCAGACGGGTTCTTTACCACTAGCGTCACCTGGGAGGCCCTCAGTGGTCCATGATTGGCCCATATGCACATACACACACAATAATGACTTTGAGGGACTAACTTATACCTAATTTTGTAGCCCTTTACAACCATATTGAATGTAATTTAGGCTCTTCTTTGGGGCCCAGAGTCAGGCCCTTCTTCACTCAGAGCCTCTGAATCCTGGAATGCAAGCCCAGAGTTCCACCCTTTTCCTAAAATTCGAAATAAAGGACTTTTCTTTCTTCTTCTCAGAGCAAAATTAACAAATTCAGACAACTCTGCCAACAAGGATGTGTGGCCTGGGCCTGAGATCAAAGAAAAACCTTGTGCATGAGTTGATACCACAGCCACTCAGTGTCTGCACCGGGATATTTCCCCATCTCTGGATCTTGAGATGGAAGGTCTCAGGACCCTGAGCTCTTGGTCCGGCACTGCTGCCTGGCTGGAGTGGCAGGAGAGGAGGACTGCGTGGAGGAGGTGGTGTTGTGGGCTCAGCTGACCTCGGTGCAGGTCACAGGCAGCTACATAACCTCCCTGAGCTTTAGTTTCCCGGTCCAAGAACTGAGCTCACAGCACCCATCATGCATAAAGAAGGTACCTGTGGTGAGAAGTGCTCTGCTGATGGGCCCCCTCTGTTAGCCCTGCCCAGGCACTTACCGCCCCCTTTGCCTCGGGTCCAGCTGCCTGACGAGCTGTCACACTTGTGTCTCTCTGACTCCCCTCCCAAATACCTCCTGGCCCACCAGGGTGCTGTGTCACAGCCTGACAGTTGTCACCAAAGTGGCAGACTGCACTCAATCACCAAATCCTTAACCACCCTCCAGTTCCCAGCCCCTCCCCCTCCTACAGCTTGAAGGAAGGAAGTAAAACAGGGCTTGAGTCCTTAAACCTGGTAATGACCCTGAACCTGGAGGCACTGCCATCAGCTAATCGCCAATAATACTTTAAGAAGAGAATAGGCCTCCAGGGCAGACAGTGAGTTCCTATCCCACTGTGACCTGGGGGTGGGGTACTGGGGGATGCCTTGCATCCCACCCGCTGGGCAGGCTCTCCAGCACTTAGCACAGTCTGTTCCTTGCACAGCACTGAAGCTGGAGGGTAAGAAGGCCAGCATGGGGGTTGGGGGGAAGGGGAAGACATGTACCCTGTCCCTCCCCCATCCCCACCCTCCTTGGATGCAACTTTGGGTAAATCTGTGACCAACAAAGGGGCTTCCCTGGTGGCTCAAACACTAAAGAATCTGCCTGCAATGCAGGAGACCTGGGTTTGATCCCTGGGTTGGGAAGATTCTTTGAGAAGGGAATGGCAGCCCACTCCAGTTTTCTTGCCTGGAGAATACCAGGGACAGAGGATCCTGGTGGGCTACAGTCCAAGGGGTCTCAAAGAGTTGGACGTGACAGACCAGAGTCCCTGGATCAGGAAACACAGATTGTGCGCACACACAAATACAGGCACCAATATGCTTATCTATGTGCACACGCACTTGTGCACACACACCCTGCACACACACACAAGCACACAGGCATCTGGGCACCTTTCCTGCCTATGGGGCCACTGAGGCTGCCCCTGGGCACCTGACTGTCTTTAGATGCTCTCTCACCGCCCCCCACAGCCTCCCAAGCCTGGCCTAACCAGTCCCAGGAGGCCATGCTGCTATTTCATTTTCCATTTTCTTCTTCTCACCAAGGAGGCCTCAGCAACATGAGCTGCCCAAGGGTATGAGCAGTGTGCAGAGCTGCACGAGATTCATTTGAGAAGCTCCAGCGGTGGTGGTGGTGTCAGACTGTGCCAAATCCACGGTGTCAGACTTTATTTAAAAAAAAAAACAACTGTCTGGTCTAGACATGGATCCTCTGACAGACACTCATGCACACACACACACACACACACACATTTACACACACAAATACTCAATGGTACACATGAGCACACTCAGAAGCTTGCATGCTCACACATGAGAGATTCACACATGTACATGGGCTTACACAGATGCAAGCACCCCATACACACTTTCACTCATGCACCATGCACAGCAAAAACACAAGCAAGTGCAGGCATGCACACACATACACGTAGAAAGACAAGCACACAGATATGCACACACACACACGAACCAGGCTGCATGCACACACATACCAAATCTGGTTTGGGATTCCTTCCCTGTCTTCCTCTGCCCTCTCATTCCAGGATGGGATCCTTGGCTATGTGGCTAGGAGACACACTAAGTCAGCTGACCTCCAAAAGAAAGTGTTAGTTGCTCAGTTGTGTCTGACTCTTTGCAATCCCGTGGACTGTAACCTATAGCCCTCCAGGCTCCGCTGTCCGTGGGATTCTCCAGGCAAGAATACTGGAGTGGGTAGCCACTCCCTTCTCCAGGAGATCTTCCTGATCCAGGGATCAAACTCAGGTCTCCTGCATTGCAGGCAGATTCTTTACTGTCTGAGCCACCAGGGAAGACCTGACCTCCAAGAGAAGGGAACAGAAAATACTAGTTCTCCCTTCTAACTACTTTTCACACACACTGGCCCTCTGTTAGGGAAATTAAAATGGAGGCAGTCCTGCTCAGGCTTCAGAGCAAGAGAGCAAGGCTCTGACCTGCTTCTGACCTGCCTGGACACTGCCTGGACTCCGTGCCTGCCTACAAGCACAACAATTGTTACTAGCAAGTTAGGTGGCACTTTAGATAAGAAAGGAAGTGGGTCTTGGAATTCTTGAGCCGCTGGAAGTCTGGCCAACCCCCAGGGGTCTAAGAAGTTCACTCACAAGGTGAAACAAACAGCATTGTAAAAGTTAAAGAGAAACCAGACCTGCAGTTTGGCATTCAAACTGATGGTGGTATCAGTTTGCCGCCTGGGATTTTAAGGGGGAGCCCCCAAAACTGCAATTTGCAGTCTTGTCTGTAGGGTAGACGCACTGCCTGGGACTCTTTCCCAACTGGGGTTCCACCTCGCTGTTATTGTGGGACTTCGTAGTGTTAATCAAGTCTGGATGTAGGTGTCGGCTCAAAGTGGTGATGTATCCACTGTTACTTCTACTGTTTCTTTTCTTTTAATGACCCTATATTGAAACTAAGTCAAACCATCTTCCATAAAAAATTGAAATTGACTATTTGTGTGTAACAAGTGGTTTCTTTTGTTAAGGAATCCTTCTCACCTAAAACAAAAGTTTACTTTTGGCAAAACACCCTCTCTCCAGGATCCCTACCTCCCCAACCCCTCCCCCATAGGAGCAATCTCCAGGTCATTCTGAACCCCAACTCTGAGCCACAGAGGTGCTGTCAGGAACAAGCCCAGGCACCTTAGCCTGATGCCCGCCTCACCCCAAATTGCCCCTCTCATGGACACCGCCCACTCCCCAACTCCCATACTCCAGGGACTCCACGTCCCCTCCCTCCCCAGATCTCAAGGCAGGGGGTTCCTGCTTCAGATTCCCATGTACCCCTCCAGGCTGGCTTGGATGGCCTGTTCTCTGATGCCCCCTGCCCCCAACAGGCAGAGCCGGGCCCCTGTCCTCTGCTGTCCCTAAGCTGGGCATCCATATCTCCATGACTATCCTGCTCACACTGTCATGTAGCTCGGCTCCGTGCTCTCTGCCATGCTCGAGAAATCCCTTTTGGAAGCGCGGGCTCCATCTTCCTCGTCTGAATGTGCCAAGAGCCTGGCTGGCAGCAAATCCTCAATAAATATATATTGGCAGAATGAAGCAACAAACGAAGGCACCAAGGATGCAAAGTTGAAGTCAGTTCTGCTCTGTGTGGAGACGCGGACCTAGGCCAGCTGCAGAACCCTCCCTCTCTGCCCTACTGTTTGGAGTTCAGCTGTGTCCCCAGAGGGAATGATCTGCAGAGAAAACTCAGCGAGGGAAGTGCCATCTCCCAGGTTCATCCATCTGCAAATGCCTGCCTTCCCCAGGAAACTCCATTCTCTACGTGAAAGGAGAAGTAGAATCAGATGGTCTGTGTTCAAACCTGTATGAATCCAGATCCCTGATCCAAAACTTTATATTATCACCCAGCTGTGGCTCAGATGAGATTTCTAGCCACAAAGATCACAGATACATCAATCACCCTGAAGGGAAACGTTCCTCCACAGCAGAGGACAGATATCCCCTGGTGGTGGCTCCAACAGAAGGAGGTCAGTCTGTTCCCACTTCCATAGGCTGAACCTGTGCCCAGCGGACACCTGCACATTACTAACTTCTCTCAAAGCCCAGTGTCCGGAAGTTTGTCTTCTTTTCTGTTTTTTGGCCGCACCCTGCCTCATGTGGGATCTTAGTTCCCTGACCGGGGATCGAAACTACGTCCCCTGCATTACAAGTATGGATTTTTAACCACTGGACCACAAGGAAAGTCCCATAACATCTTCTTATCCTCACATGCCCCGGTAAAGTCAAGCTCCCCTTCCTTCACGCGCTCCCCTGCTGCTGCTGCTGTTAAATCACTCCGCCGCCGCCGCCAAGTCGCCTCAGTCGTGTCCGACTCTGTGCGACCCCATAGACGGCAGCCGACCAGGCTCCGCCGTCCCTGGGATTCTCCAGGCAAGAACACTGGAGTGGGTTGCCATTTCCTTCTCCAATGTGTGAAAGTGAAAAGTGAAAGTGAAGTCGCTCAGTCGTGTCCGACTAGTAGCGACCCCATGGACTGCAGCCCACCAGGCTCCTCCGTCCATGCGATTCTCCAGGCAAGAGTACTGGAGTGGCTTGCCATTGCCTTCTCCAGGGGCTCTTTCCGATGCAGGGATTGAACCCGCATTTCCGGCATTGCACGCGGATTCTTTACCACTGAGCCACTAGGTAAGCCCTCTCACTCTTCCCTAAGTAAGGTCACCTTACCCTGACCTTAGCTGAGGCTTTTGCCTTTTAAAGACACTACAGATATTTTGGTTCCTGAGTTTCCACATTTATCATTAAAACAATTATCAGCTAAAAATGCCCTGTTCCCCAAAACAATGCAATCAGACAGCAGGAGCAGTATTTGAAGTTATAAATAACATCCTTTCTCCCTGCTACTTGTCTGCGGCGCTATATAAATCTTTAGGTGTGCGGTTTCATCATTACTAATGTTCTTTAAAATGTAATAAAACTTTTCTCATTAAAAAAGCCAGCCAATCAAAATAAGCACCTCACAGACCAACGCCACGGTATTTGCATTGCAGAACAACTGTAATTTTATTCATGGGTTGGCATAGCCGCAGCCCATCAGTAATTAAACGTGGAACAGCTGTCACTCTGCCGCATCCAAGGCAGACAGGATGGGATAATGAGCCCCTGTCCCTGGGCTCCGCGCAGGGGACAGACGTGGGAGGAGAGGGCTGTGCAGCGAGGGGCTGGTGTGGGCAGGGGCTGGGGTGTGCTGCATTGCTGGGCTGGGCTCAGGGCTTTCCCCAGGTTCACCCGTTCCAGGCTCCCCTCCTTCACTCTGCAGGAAGAAGGGCTTAGAGAGATAGTTGAGGGCATGCTTGCATTTGCACAGACCTTAGGGCTCCTGGTGGAGATGGACTCGGGTGGGAGACACTTCTAGCTTCTACCCTATAACTTCTGTGCTGTTTGAAATAGGCTAACAGGCCAGCAGGGGATGACTTTTGTAATTGACAGAGGTGATTTTTTAAAAAGGTGCCGAGTGCTGAGAGCACAGGAAGGGAGGGGACTCTGGATTTCCCAGAGGCTTGGAGGGCTGGGTCCTAAGTCTCTAGATATCCAAGCCAGAAGGGGCATCTGCAACCTTCTGACCCAATGCCCCCATTTTTCAGATGAGGACAACTGAGGGGTGGAAAGGCACAGAGGTTTGGGGCACCTCAAGTCACTGGTAGAGCCCAGTGCAAGACTAGGGGTCTGTAGGTCTGGGTTGTAGACACCCACAGTGGAACCCAGAGCAGTTCTGCCTCCCTCTGGGTCTCCATTTCCTCCTCTGAACAAGGAGTGGGATGGGGGAATGGGTCTTTAGGGCTGTCAGCAAAGATATCCTGGGAGCAGAGTCTTCCTGTAGTCCTTTTTGGGATGGACTTATTTATTTCTCACAGGGGCCAAGATGGGGAGCCAGGGGTGGTAGTACAGTTTGCTGTCTGTCTGTCCTTCTAGGAGTCCCACCCTTATACTTCTCCAATGTGCAGTAGTCTGCACACTGGCTTCTCTGAGGGTCTCCCTGTCTCTCCCTCCCTCTCTCTCTCTCTTCCAGGCACTTCCAGGTTGTGTGTGTCACCCACCCTCAGTCACAGGGGACATGATGTCTCCCAGAGCCCTCTGAGGAGCTCACATCAGGGGTCTAAAAGCAGGACCCACACTCCTGCAGACTGAGCTCCTTCCCACCACCAAGTGCCTGCTGACCATCCTGACCCAGGCCTCCTGCTGCTCTGGAGCCCAAGGGAAGAGGGCCTTCCTCCATGAGGGATTCTTGGCCTGTCCAGTACCCAGGGCACTCTTGTCTTTCTTGATCGCCACCACACTGGAGTCAGGGAAGCACTGAGCAGATTCACTGGCTAGACTGTGGCAGGAGACACAAGGCCATCCCTTCCAAAGTCTAGCCAGCCACCCCCGCTGCACTGGGGTGGAGAGGAGAGGTCTTCTGGGAGTGGACTGGCAGGTGCTGACTGTGGTCTGAGATCAGACATACTCATGCCCTGTATCCACAGTAACAAGAGTGGGCCAAGGGGACCCTACACAGTGCCTTGGGTGGGGCATTATCTGTCATGGGTGTGCAGATGGTGATAGGAAGTGTCCATGGGTCCATCTGTCTGGACGATGGCTTGTGGGAGCTTGTGGGGGGTGTGATCCGGAGGGAAGGGAAGGTAGCTGGGAATCTCTTAGGCCACCACTGTGGGGTGAAGATTGCCAGGTCATTCTGGGGGAGAGAGAGGGGTGCGTCCATTGCCAGGCTGTGCCTTCTAGAACCCAAAGAAGGCGAGGCCTATAACCCAGACCCAGGGGCAGAAGGCGCCTCCGCCAGTCTCACACTGAGCCCTGGAGGCATGTCTAGGCATCTCCCTGTGCCTGCGAGGATTTTAGGTCCTGCGGGGCCTGGTGTCATCTGTATCTTCGTGTCTTTGACGGTGGCTGGATTTTCATGCCCAGCTGGACCACCTGAGGGCTGATGACAGAAAAGAATGCGTGAAGTCAGGGACCTCTGGTGAGGCTCCTGGGGGTGGGTGGAGAGAATGCCCCACTGGGAGGTGGGGCTCATGTTCACGAGGACCAGTGAATGCTGGACGCTACCTACCCTGGAGGCCAGAGACCGTGAGGACTAGGAGGACATGGTCAGATCATCCAGGAGAGGGGTTCTCCTGGGCTGATATCCCACATACCTGAGGGTTTTGGCTACTGCAGAGGTGCACAAAGAGGCCCCTGCCCAGCCTCTGGTATAGACAGAAAAAGCAAGTGAAAAAGAACTGAAAACAGGGACTCACACAGATACGTATATAACAATGTTTACAGCAGCATTCTTCACAATAGCCAACAGGTGGAAATAGCCCACATGCCCGTCAACAGGTAAATGAATAAAGAAAATACGGTATATACATATAATGGAATATTATTCAGCCATAAATAGGAATGAAGTACTGACGCATACTACAACATGGATGAGCCTTGAAATCAGCAAACTAAGTGAAACAAGCCACAAAATAACAAATACTGTATAATTGCACTTACATGAGGTTTCCAGGGTAGACAAACTAGTAGAAACAAAATAGAATAGTGGTTACCAGGTGCTGGGGAAAGGAGATGGGGAACTGTTATATAATGTAGTCTCCACTTGGGATGATGAGACTGTTCTGGGAAACAAACAGCGGTGATGGGGGCACAACATGGTGAATGTAACACTGCGGGCCACTGAACCGTACCCTTAAAAATGGTTAAAATGGAAAAAAGTTAGAGCGACACATTTTATGTTATGTGTGAAAGTGAAACTGTCACAGTACTCTCTGAAGTGAGAAAGGGAACGTGTCGGTCGCTCAGTCGTGTCTGACTCTTTGTGACCCCATGGACTGTAGCCTGCCGGGCTCCTCTCTGCATGGAATTCTCCAGGCCAGAATACTGGAGTGGGTAGCTGTGCCCTTCTTCCAGGAGATCTTCTCGACCCAGGGATTAGAGACCCAGATCTCCTACACTGCAAGTGGGTTCTTTACCATCTGAGCCACCAGGGAATTTTACTGCAATTAAATCAGTCACAAGCTGTATCCAGGCCGGGGTGGGGGGAGGAAAAGCAAGGGCTCTGAGGCATGTGAGAGTATATGTGTGTGCAGTATTGTGTACCAGTGTGATTGTGTGTGTCTCCACTGAGCCAGGCAGTCTGGAGAGCCAGGAGGCCAGGGGCCAGCTGGATGTTCTGGCCCCAGCATCTCTCTTGGTCCTTCCTTCCTGAGCAGTGGACCCATCAGATAAGCCCTGGGAATGGAGAGCATCACTTCTCCCAACCCACCCCAGGTAGACACTGAGGCTTTCCCTGCAGCTCCCACTTCCATTTAGGACCAAGTTAGGGCCTGAATCCAGCAAAGAGAGAAGGCTTCCTTGGGGCAGGGTGGTTAGGCTCCCACTGCCTGTTAGCACCTTGGACAGATGCGGCGTCCTGGGGCGGAAGGCTGCTTTAGGAGAGAACACTTACTCAGAGTAGGCGGGAGGGGTTCACACTTGTGACCACAGTGGCTGATGGTGTTGCAGGGCTGGTGGGCACTCAGACCTACTGGGCTTTCAATGCAGGGCCTGGAGGCTGTGTGATGTGGAGGGAATGCTGAGGTCCATCCGCTCAGCTGAGACTCGGAAGATGCTGAGGAGCACCCTGGGCTGAGCACCATCAGTTGTGTTAGATGCCCCCAGAAGGGGCCCTGATGGAGAAGGAGAGAGTGAGCCTTCCACACCAGGAGAAAGCTGCTCCTACCACCCACGAGCCTCCCAGTAAGACCCAGGCCCCTCCTGGGCTGCGAAGTCTTCTCCTAGACCCTCCCTACTCTCTCTTTTCACATAAGTTATTTCCTATATTTTTCCCCATCTATGAACAGGCATGTTGTATTATGTAACATAGCTTGAGTCTTCCTGACGGACTGTTGACTGCCTATTTATCAATGGCAACTATTTACTGGTTGACAATGGGAAATAATGATATTCACCTGACCAGTGTTCTCTTAAAGCCATTTCTGTGACAATAATGGGGTCCAATTACATTTTTTCTTTCAGTCACTTCTGATAAATAACATATTGGAAGAAATAAAAATATCTGAAATATATATCAAAAAATTGGTAAACAAGCAAGTATCTGCGCTCCACGCTGCTCCTGACAACAGCCACGGCCACTGTTCAGAGGGTGCTGTGCTTGGCACTGTGTAAGCACTTCCCTCTGCATCCTTGTAACACACCCAAGAGATGGGTGCTACTGCCCTCCGCCTTCATAGAAGTTACCTCAGCTATAATTCTTTAGATCATAGGGACTAAAGCCTGGCTCAAATAGGCTTAAGTAAAAGTGGGATGCGCTGGCTCCTGCCTCCTAACTGGGAACAGTCCTAGCTCTAGGGCTCTGAATGGACACACGCTTGGCCCTGAACCAACCCCAGTGGCTGGGGAGTATGACACTCTGATTGGTCACTCCAGAGTTGGCATCACCAATTCAATGGACATGAACTTGGGCAAACTCCAGGAGATGGTGCGGGAAGCCTGGCATGCTGCAGTCCATGGGGTCATGAAAAGTCGGACGCAACTTGGCGACTGAACAACAAGAGTTGGTAGGGGCCATCAGCTGCTCCAGAAACAGGACAACAAAGAGTGGGGAGTCCCCAGAGAAGGATGAGTGAACAGAAGGCAGATGACTCCGGCTGGGTGGCAAAGCCCACCACGAAAGCCTGATGTGAATTAAGGTTTGGGCAGCTCCAGAAAGCCCCACTTCTCCAATTTCCTAAGGTGTTCTGGGGTCACTGGGCTGGCATTTGTTGTTGTTGCTGTCTAATTGCTAGGTCACGCCTGACTCTTTTGTGACTACATGGACTGTAGCTGACCAGGCTTGTCTCTCTATGGGTATTCTCCAGGCAAGAATACTGGAGTGGGTTGCCGTGCCCTCCTCCATGGGATCTTTCTGACCCAGGGATCAAACACTGGCATTGGCAGGCAGATTCTTTACCACTGAGCCACCAGGGAAGCCCCTAGATCTTTACTATTTGGCCCCTGACTGTGGCCCAGGCCTTGGGGACCTGTTTCTGTCAGCATCTCTTCTGCTCTCTATTCTGGGAGGTGCAGGATGCTGGGGTGGGACAGCATCGTCTAGCACGGGGTGTCCAAGCCAAGGCCCCGGGGAGTCCCATTGAATTGTCACTGCAGTTACATAACTTATATATATGGGATGTCATTATTTTTTTAAATATACCAATAAAATTGTCTCTGATTATTTTAGTCACAATACAAATAGCCTCAATTAGAGCAGAAATAGGGCGCGGGTTTATGGCTCCCATGAATCTGAGAGCAACCTCAGTTCTGAGACAAGAAAGCCAGAAGCTCCTGCCTGCCCCTGCCATGAATCCTGCGGCAAAATGTTCCTGATTCCAGCGTGGGCTCTGCAGGCCTGGAGGAGCGGGGATGGAGGGTACCTGGGTCACCTGTGCAAGGCCCGGCCTCCCACTGCTGGACCGAGACAGGGAAGGTCTTCAGCCCCGCAGGAAGGCTGCACGCCGGGCTAAGGATACTGGTCTGTTTACAGTATCCACACCCCCACCCTGCATGCAGCCCGACTGTCTGTCCCTGTGTTACAGCCTGAGACCTGCAGGGCCTGGACTAGCCCCACTCTGGACCTTACTCCCAGGCTCTCCTAGGTCTTTAGCTCTGGTCTGGTCCACCCAGCCCTCCCAGCCAGCCTGACTCCCAGCTTCCCTTTTAGAAGACAGCAATTTCCACCTTCTGCCTCCAAAGGCGGCCCTGTTGGAGAGGCCCAGGCCCTGAGATCCAGCCAACGCCACCGCACCACCCCCACCCCACACACATTACAGACAGAGAGACTGAGCCATCAAGGGGAAGAATGGTCCAGGGTCACACAGCAAAGCCGCAGCTGACCAGGCAGCCTCAACGCTCTGCCCCCTTCCTGGGAGCCACAGGAGAGGCCAGGGCAGAGGTGGGCAGCCAGCCCTTGGCCGGAAGCCTCACGGTCCTCCCCACCCTGCTCTCCTCCATCCCGCTCCTCTGAGAATCCGCACGGCCACTGAGACCCTGGAGAGCCCAACCCAGCCCCTTCTGCCCGGTCAAGATGGAGGAGACCTCATCACGCAGCATCAGATCAGACCAAGACTGTGAGCTGGGCCCAGCCACGGAGCCCCCAGCCCTGGGCGCACCGCCCCTCCCCTCAGGAGACTCTCACCTGCGCATCGCAGGTTCAGTACGTACAGCGGGAGACCCCATCTGAGCGGAGCCACCCACCCAGGGAACAGCATGAAGGGCTGCGGACACAGAGCCAGCGCACTCCCGTCCCGCGCCGACATGGGCTGCGTGCGGCCGTGTGGCTTCTGCGGGGCTGCGCAAGGGAGGGGTGTCTGATGCGTGGGGAGAGTGGTGCCCCTCAGCCCCGCCCCGCCGGCTCTGTCCGATGAACTTGAACCTCTTTCTCTCAAACATCTGTGAAACTGTGTTGGGGATTTTTAAAACTGGAAATTGTAGTAGGAACACAGATGAATCTGAAGAGAGCTGAGATCTTCACAAAGCGAGTTTTCCCATCCCAGAAAGGATCATTTCTCTTTAACCAGGCATGTCTGTTGTTTGTCCTTTTCCTGTCTCAGGATTTTCTTCATCTGGGCCTTGTGTGTTTCCTATTCAGTTTCTATACTTTGTAGCTTTATTGATGTTGTGAATGAGGCTTTTTTTTTTCCTCCCATTTCATTTCCCAGGCAGCTATTCCTGGTACTGAGAAACTTATGGCTTTTCCTCCATGTACCCTCCCTCAGTCCACTTTTCCAGGCCTTCTCCATGGATCAAATTGTGCAATTAACATTCTTGGATCTTTTCAGTAAACATAAACATATTGTCTGCCAATAATGAGAATATTGTCTTCCTTTCTAATTTGGGGGTTTTGTTTTCTCTCCATTTTCAATTTTATTGTGTTGGCTAAATACCCTTGTATATATACACTGCTATGTATAAAATGGATAACTAATGAGAACCAACTGTATAGCACAGGGAACTCTCCCCAGTGCTCTGTGGTAAACTCAATGGGAAGGAAATCCCCAAAAGAGGGACAATATGTAAACATTGCTGGTGGCTCAGACGATAAAGAATCTGCTTGCAATATGGGAGACTCAGAATCAGTCCCTGGGTCGGGAAGATCCCCTGGAGAAGGGCATGGCAATCCATTCCAGTATTCTTGCCTGGAGAATCCCATGGACAGAGGAGCCTGGCGGGCTACTGGCCAGGGGGTCTCAAAGAATTGGACACGACTGAGCAACTAACACTTTTGCTTTCTTCACTTTTCATAGCTGATTCACTTTGCTGTACACCAGAAACAAACACAACACCATAAACCAGCTATGCTACACTCACGCCCCCCAGAAAACCTCATGGATAAACGACTAACCTCTAGCTTCTCAGTGAGGCCCTGGAGATGGACCCTTATGAGCCTTGTCAGCGTTGCCCAGGGCTGCCCTTCTCAGCACATCAACAGTTTCAAATGCCTTCCCTCTCCCCAGACTCTTTCTTCTCAGAGGTCTCCAGGATCAGGCTGGGAGTGTATGTGTGTGTGTGTGTGTTTTAGTCACTCAGTAGTGTCCAACTCTTTGCAGTTCCATGGACTGTAGACTGCCAGGCTCTTCCATCCATGGAATTCTCCAGGCAAGAATACTGGAGTGGGTTGCCATGCCCTCTTCCAGGGGATCTTCCTGACCCAGGGATCAAACTCTAGTCTCCTGCATTGCAGGTGGATTCTTTACCCTCTGAGCCACCAGGGAAGCCCCAGGCTGGGGGTGGAGGTGGGCAATCCTTCCAGCACCTTGTGCTAGAGACTCCAAGGGATTTTTTCCTGGCTTTCCCCCACGTGTGCCTCTTCTTGAGGACCCATGGCCCCTGGGCACCACAGTGCTGACCACAGGGATGACCTTCTTTCCTGACTTAAGACCAATCTGGGTATCTCCTAACAAGAGCCGGCAGGCCAGGGGGCTTCATGATCCTGGCCATAGAACCATGGTCTCTCCTCCCAACTGTGCTGTCTGATCCTCCATCCAACATGTGTTAGTGGGCACTCAATGCTGGCCACACCCAGCACAGCGACTGAGGGTCCAGGGAAGACCAGATAAGGACTCGCCCTCTGCACAATAAGATTGGCTGGGACCATGGTTTAAGAATGGTGGGGGAAGCTGTTGGGCTCGAAGGTAAGAGCAGCCCCTCCTGCTTGGCTTTGCAGTTGGGTGAAGCACCCTGGGGGCATGTCGGGGGTCACCTGGTGGAAAGAAGGGCAGAGCGTGACAGGTGGGCAGACAAAAGCCCAAAGTGTGATAGAAACACTGACTGCCCAAGTCCCAGGTCCCACATGATTCCAGGTTGGACAGGAGAGGACTTGAGGCTGCGGGTAGATGGGAGTTTGGGCAGGGAGGCTTAAGATAATGAGCTTGAACTTCATCTGGAAGGTATCAGTCTGGGGCTGAGGAGCCCATGTAAGAAAGATCACAGCTGAGGGGAAAGGGAGACAGAGGACATGCTAGAGGATTCTTCACCATCCTTAAACTAATGGTATTTAAAAAAATAATTTTACTGATTTATTTTTGGTTGCACTGGGTCTTCACTGCTGCTTGGGTTTTTCTCTAGTTTCAGAGAGTGGGGGCTAGTCTCTAGTTGCGGTGCATGGGCTTCTCATTGCAGTGGCTTCTCTTGTTGCAGAGCATGGGCTCTAGGCAAACGGGCTTCAGTAGTTGTGGCATGTAGACTCAATAGTTGCAGTTTCTGGGCTCGAGCTGATTGATAGAGTGCCTGATGAACTCTGGACGGAGGTTCGTGACATTGTACAGGAGACAGGGACTAAGACCATCCCCATGGAAAAGAAATGCAAAAGAGCGAAATGGCTGTCTGAGGAGGCCTTACAAATAGCTGTGAAAAGAAGAGAGGTGGAAAGCAAAGGAGAAAAGGAAAGATATAAGCATCTGAATGCAGAGTTCCAAAGAATAGCAAGGAGAGATAAGAAAGACTTCCTCAGTGATCAATGCAAAGAAATAGAGGAAAACAACAGAATAGGAAAAACAAGAGACCTCTTCAAGAAAATTAGAGATTCCAAGGGAACATTTCATGCAAAGATGGGCTCGATAAAGGACAGAAATGGTATGGACCTAACAGAAGCAGAAGATATTAAGAAGAGGTGGCAGGAATACACAGAAGAACTGTACAAAAAAGATCTTCACGACCAAGATAGTCACGATAATGTGATCACTGACCTAGAGCCAGACATCTTGGAATGTGAAGTCAAGTGGGCCTTAGAAAGCATCACTACTAACAAAGCTAGTGGAGGTGATGGAATTCCAGTTGAGCTATTTCAAGTCTTGAAAGATGATGCTGTGAAAGTGCTGTACTCAATATGCCAGCAGATTTGGAAAACTCAGCAGTGGCCATAGGACTGGAAGAGGTCAGTCTTCATTCCAATCCCAAAGAAGGGCAATGCCAAAGAATGCTCAAACTACCGGACAATTGCACTCATCTCACACGCTAGTCAAGTCATGCTCAAAATTCTCCAAGCCAGGCTTCAGCAGTATGTAAACCGTGAACTCCCAGATGTTCAAGCAGGTTTTAGAAAAGGCAGAGGCACCAGAGATCAAATTGCCAACATCCGCTGGATCATGGAGAAAGCAAGAGAGTTTCAGAAAAACATCTATTTCTGCTTCATTGACTATGCCAAAGCCTTTGACTGTGTCGATCACAATAAAGTGTGGAAAATTCTGAAAGAGATGGGAATACCAGACCACCTGACTTGCCTCTTGAGAAACCTGTATGCAGGTCAGGAAGCAACAGTTAGAACTGTACATGGAACAACAGACTGGTTCCAAATAGGAAAAGGTGTACGTCAAGGTTGTATATTGTCACCTTGCTTATTTAACTTATATGCAGAGTACATCATGAGGAACGCTGGGCTGGAAGAAGCACAAGCTGGAATCAAGATTGCTGGGAGAAATATCAATAACCTCAGATATGCAGATGACACCACCCTTATGGCAGAAAGTGAAGAGGAACTCAAAAGCCTCTTGATGAAAGTGAAAGAGGAGAGTGAAAAGGTTGGCTTGAAGATCAACATTCAGAAAACAAAGATCATGGCATCTGGTCCCATCACTTCATGGGAAATAGATGGAAAAACAGTGGAAACAGTGTCAGACTTTGTTTTTTTGGGCTCCAAAATCACTGCAGATGCTGATTGCAGCCATGAAATTAAAAGACGCTTGCTCCTTGGAAGGAAAGTTATGACCAACCTTGATAGTATATTAAAAAGCAGAGACATTACTTTGCCAACCAAAGTCCGTCTAGTCAAGGCAATGGTTTTTCCCGTGGTCATGTATGGATGTGAGAGTTGGACTGTGAAGAAGGCTGATCGCCGAAGAATCGATGCTTTTGAACTGTGGTGTTGGAGAAGACTCTTGAGAGTCCCTTATACTGCAAGGAGATCCAACCAGTCCATTCTAAAGGAGATCAATCCTGGATGTTCATTGGAGGGACTGATGCTAAAGCTGAAACTGCAATACTTTGGCCACCTCATGCGACGAGTTGACTCACTGGAAAAGACTCTGATGCTGGGAAAGGTTGGGGGCGGGAGGAGAAGGGGACGACGGAGAATGAGATGACTGGATGGCATCACCGACTCTGTGGACATGAGTTTGAGTGTACTCCGGGAGTTGGTGATGGACAGGGAGGCCTGGCGTGCTGTGATTCATGGGGTCGTGGAGAGTCGGACACGACTGAGCGACTGAACTGAACTGAACTGAACTCTGGGCTCGAGAGCACAGGCTCAACAGTGGTGGCACACAGGCTTAGAATTATCCTCAACGTGTGGGATCTTCCCAGATCAGGAATCGAACTTGTGTCTCCTGCACTGACAGGTAGATTCTTTACCACTGAGCCACCAGGGAAGCCCCAAAGGCATTTTGATTTGACCAGTTAGAAATCTGAGATAAAGTCAGGTGATTTGGTTCCCACCACACTAAGGGAAGGGAATCAATGACAACCCCGGCTTTGGCTTAGCTCTGGCCTCCAGAGGTCAGGGGAGGATACACCACAAGGGCAGTTGTCTGCTCAGATAAACCTTCATCATGGAATTGCATCATATACTAGTGATATTAAAAGGAAAAGTGTGCAAATATTAATTAGGGTAAGAAAAGTTAAGATGACCCAGATTGCAATGGTAGCAGCACCGACATTTTAGCAGCTGCTGGCAGGACGTCTCTCCTCTCTCAAAGTCCTGCACTTTCTCTAGGAAGTCCTTGGTACTCAGCCAGCCATGCCCTGGCAACCATGCCTTGGACTCAGGCCTGGCCAAGTGGATCTTTTTTCCTGGGAAACAGAGGTGGTGAAGCTGAGTGCCCTGTTCACAACCAGCCCCAGGGGAGGAGGAGCCTGGAACTCTGGCCCTGAGGCCTTTGGGCCACCATGATTTTGCTCTGCCCCCTCTCTGATCCAGGGACCACCTTCCTGGTATTGGTGTGGGACTGTCCAGCACCCATTCCCTCCTCTCAGTGTCTTGATTCCTTCTGGGTTTCAGCCTGCATGGCTGGAGCTGTGCCCTACATGGGGCCAGCTTGTGACCCAGGACCCAAACCCATCAGAATGCTGTTCCTCTGTGATGTGTCCCGTGCTGTGCATGTGACTCTGGCCACATGGTCAGGCATCATTAGAATTAACCCTGGGGTTTTTGTCTGAGCCACTGGGATGCAGTGCCTACCGTATCCCCATGGATCTATACCTGGACGGATGTGAAAAACCACCTGACTGCCACCTGGAGCCCATCAGTGTCCTCAGTGGGGCCAACCAGAGCCCAGAATCTATATTCCGGTGATAGTGGCTGAATCGAGCCCCACCTGAGGCTACTCTGCCCAGGACAGGGTCTGCTCAGCTCATAGTGGACTGGGTGTCCTGCCCCTTGCCACTCCAAGAAACCTCCCCATGCCCAGCATCCTTCCAGCAAACCCTTCCTCCACTTCTCTGGCTTAAGTTAGCCCAAAGGGGTTTCAGCTGCTGAGCAGAGAATCTATCCCCAGAGGACAGCTTTGTTCAAGTTTACAAGAATGGGGAGACCCTAGGACCTCCCTGTGGTCCAGTATCTAAGACTCCATGCTCCCATTGTAGGGGGCCTGGGTTCAGTCCCTGGTCAGGGAACTGGATTTCCCATGCCTCAGCTAAGAGTTCCCATGCCTCTACTAAGACCTGGTGCAGACAGATAAGTAAATGAATAAAAATATATATAAAAAAAAAAAGAATGGGGAGACCTAGCTGTAGGAAGACCCTGGAACTGGCCCCAGTACAGGGACAGATAAACCCAGTGTTGTCTTTTGAAAGAATTCCTCCTCAGACAGACCTTGGGATGGGCCTCAAGATCACCTAGGGTACAGGATACCCTGGGGCAAAGTGGCTTGAGCTGGGCCTTGGTGGCACTTGGAATGGGGGCCAGCATGCTGGTGTGGGACACTCAGGGGCCAAGGGCCTGAGACAAGACTGAGGAGGCCTGGGTCCTGAGGACTGGGCTGTGTGGAGGTGGGTGCAGTCTGGCAAGCAGACTGGGGAGTCTGGGTTTGACACCCAGCAAATAGGACATCTTGGCAATATGATTTACTCCAGATGGGTGATCATTGATTTAGGACTCCTGACAGGTGTGCTATTTTGAAACTTGACAGAGAGAAACATTAAGTCCAGGAGTCCCCATTCTGCATGGAGCAATCCCATTTCTCTGTGCCTGGTCAATTCTACAGCCAAAGCACTTTTGTCCCCTGGAGGGAGTCAGGATGGATTTGAATTAACCAGGAAGTTCTTTGACTGCTATTTTAAAACTTCTCTCTGCTACCTGGCCTGACATAATAATTACCTGCCTGTGATTTATCTCCGGCAGATTATGAGCGATGATAGGGTTTGGGGTGATAATTGAGTGTGTCCAACACCTCACCTCCTCCCTCGTCATTCAAGCTGAAACAGCGCTGGTTTTCTCTCTGGGCTGCTGGTGTTTGCTACCACCTTGCCGACAGTGGGTTACAGAAGGCGGTGGGCATTTTGCAGTGAGTCCTGTCAGCTCACATAACACCCTACTATGCTCAGTCAGACTCAGTGGGGGTCTGTCCAGCTTGGCCTTGAGCCAGCATCTTGGAAGTCACCCCTTAGATGGGAGACCCGCACCCCAGATGCTAAGCCACACCTCTGCTCTCACCTTCTCCCAATATTTCCTGGGTTCCTACTATGTGCCTGACACTGTTCTGGAGACACCTCAGTGAACCAAATGGAAAGATCCCTGCCCTCAGGGAGTGGGAGGGAACATGAGGGGCAGGGCCACACAGACACATAATCAATCAACAGGAAAGGAACTTCAGAGATAGACCTTCAGAAATGCAACAGGACTCAGGAAGTCTCTGAAAGGCAGCATTGGAAGTGGGAGCCGAGGATCCAATCAGGAAAAGGCTGGGAGGAACAGATCAAGCAAAGGAACAGGGAAGGGTTGGGGAGGATGGGAAGAAGGTGGGGGGTGGGGGTGAGGATAAAGTGGAGGGTGTGAGCTCAGAGAGGTTGATGGGGGCTAAGAGCCGTCTCCTGGAGCTGAGGGTGAGGTTGCCCCAGAAGGAAAGCCCCCATTCTCCCCTAGAGGAAGTCTCGGGGAAGGGGTCATGTTGCGGCCAGTAGGAAGCCCAGGATGGAGTTCTGGAGAGTCAGCAACATCAGTGGCTCCCAGAGGCAGGGCGGCTACATAATTGCAGGGCCTGGTAAGAAATGAAAACGCTGGGCCCCTTGTTCAAAGAGCAGGGAAAAACCTTTCCCATTCTTCCACAATCTCTCTAGCCACCTGTCATGGGGTTTTAAAATTTGCTACTTAATGCTGCTCTCCCTTGGGCATGGGGAAACTTGTGGGGTGAATGCAGATCCTCATGGGTGCCCAGCATGCCACCCTGATATTCAGAGCTTAATCTGGCCTCCTGCCTATGCTCAGACCCCCAGGAGTGGAGGGTGACCACAGTCGCCAGGTAGGGCACAGATTAGGTGGTTGGGATGTGGGAGGTGGTGGAAGGAGGTGACTCTGAGCCCCAAAACGTGTTTCATTATCCCTTTGAACTTCACTTTACAAAGCGCAAGTTCAAAGATAAAAATTATTAAAAATCTCAGGAGTAGGGAACTTCGCTGGTGGTTCAGTGGTTAAGAATCCTCCTTCCAAGGCAGGGGACACTGGTTTCATCCCTGGTTAGGGAATTAAGATCCCACATGCCTTGGGGCCACTAAAGAAGCCTCCTGGCCTCAACTAATGAACCCATTCACTCTAGAGTCTGTGCACCCATGCTCCTCAACTACAGAAGCCCCCCCACACCACAATGAAAAGCCTGTGCACCTTGACAAAGACCCAGGGCACCACCCCCCTCAAAAAAAAAGAATCTCTAAAGTGGGAGGTTCAAATAATTTGGTATAAGAAAGATGTTTTCAATGCTGTCTCAGCAGTGGCCAGCAGGTCTCGGTCCACACGGGAGCCTTGCCTCCACCCCTCCCCTGCTGAGTAAGTTTGCTACCCCTAAGCCCTGGACCCTGGACCCTGGCTGGTTGCAGCAGAGGAGTTGGATGGGGGTGCCTGACTTGTTGGTGCTGATCATCTGCTGGGCACAGGGCCATAAACCATGGGGTGGTCCCACAGTGGGTATATTTCTTAAAATGTCTCAGACCTGGGCTCTGCCCTGGTTCTGCCATCAGCTTCCTATGAGTCCTTAGGAGAGACATCATAATTCATCTTGGCCTCAGTGTATTTATCCATGAAACGGGCATAATGCCTTCTTCGTTCCAGGGTTCTGAGAGCTATGATGAGTGTTGTGAAGGACCTGGGGGTCAAGCAGCTGCTTGGCTGGAGCTGGACTGCTGGGTCGCTGGGCTTAGTAGCCACATGCATTAAGTTTCCATTGGCCCATGGGGAAGCGGGAGAAAAGAACTTAGAAAAATAATAATCTGTAACTTCCTGGCTCTAAGGACACAGTAGTTGGTGGGTATCCCATTTATCAGGATGGGGAAGTGTAGGTTAGAGGGGGCAAAATCCAGAGTCTGGGTCGGGACATTCTAGGGACTGGGGCAGCATCGGTTTCTAGAATTTTACTCAGCACAGTTCCTTTTGATCCTCTTCTGGTGATAGAGTCTGTCCTTGATGGGCTCTGGAGTGGGGTGAGGCTGACTCCTGGCCCTGGCTTGAGGGGGTGGGACCTGACCTAGACCTGACCAATGAGAATACCTCATTCCCTAGGCCACTCTGATTGGCTCAGTGATGGGCATGTGACCCAAGTCTGCCAACCAGAGTCTTCCCCGAGACTTCATGGGATGAGGCTTTCTCTGTCATCAGAAGCTAGGATGTGGAAGTGATTTTGAAAACACCTGTGGCTACCTTGGCTGCCAAAGGGAGTCAGCATGCCTGAGAATGAAACTGGTAACACAGGGAAGCAGAGCCTAAAGAGGGAGGGTAGACACCTGATGGGACTGCTAGAACCTCTAGATCCTGCTATACCTGAGGCGAGGCACCCCTTTGGGCTTCTCAGCTGCACAAGTCAGTCAGTTCCTTTTCTCCTACAACAATACTTGAGCACTTAGTAAATGTCCAGGACTGTACTGGGCACTGTGGAAAGAACGTGAGTGCCGACAGACATGGCAGAGCTCTTTAGAGGCTTACAAGTGGACCTAGAGAGTGTTTCTCCAAGCTATGAATCTAACCGGAACTTGTCAATTGAATCTTTGAGACAGTTGTGAACAACAAAGCAGATAGTGTCGATGAAGAGCAGGCTTATGGAAATGCAAGAAACTAAGGGAATGATATAAGGTGTAGTTTAAAAACAGTTCTGTGTGGAAGCAGAGAAACACAGGGCTGGCGCGTAACTTTTCAGGGCCTAGAGAATCTGTGATTGGTTGGCTTGTCCTCTGTGCCAGCTCGTCTGAATGATGATTATCCTATAAAGATAATATAAGCATACTAACAAACATTTGGAACACAGAAAATATCCCTTTTAAGCTCACAGTCCTAACACAGCTGTGGATCAGTTCAGTTCAGTTCAGTCACTCAGTTGTGTCTGACTCTTTGTGATCCCATGAACAGCAGCACGCCAGGCCTCCCTGTCCATCACCAACTCCCAGAGTTTACTCAAACTCATGTCCATTGAGTTGGTGATGCCATCCAACCATTTCATCCTCTGTCGTCCCCTTCTCCTCCTGCCCCCAGTCCCTCCCAGCATCAGGGTCTTTTCAAATGAGTCAGCTCTTCGCATCAGGTGGCCAAAGTATTGGCGTTTCAGCTTCAACATCAGTCCTTCCAATGAACACCCAGGACTGGTCTCCTTTAGGATGGACTGGTTGGATCTCCTTGAAGTCCAAGGGACTCTCAAGAATCTTCTCCAACACCACAGATAAAAAGCATCAATTCTTTGGTGCTCAGCTTTCTTTAGAGTCCAAATCTCACATCCATACATGACTACTGGAAAAACCATAGCCTTGACTAGACGGACCTTTGCTGACAAAGTAATGTCTCTGCTTTTTATTTTTTTTTGTAATTAATTTATTTATTATTGGAGGCAAATTATTTTACAATATTATATTGGTTGGTTTTGCCATACATTGATATGAATTCGCCCCGGGTTTACATAAGTTCCCCCTCCTGAACCCCCCTCCCACCTCCTTCCTCCCTTTATCCTCCTTCTGGGTCATCCCCGCATGCCAGCCCCGAACATCCTATAACATGCATTGACCCTGAACTAGTGATTCGTTTCACATATGACAACATACGTGTTTCAATGCCATTCTCCCAAATCATCCCACCCTCACCCTCTCCCACAGAGTCCCAAAGACTGTTCTATACATCTGTGTCTCTTTTGCTGTCTCGTATACAGGGTTATCATTTGCATCTTTCTAAATTCCATATATATGTGTCTGCTTTTTAATATGCTGTCTAGGTTGATCATAACTTTCCTTCCAAGGAGTAAGTGTCTTTTAATTTCATGGCTACAATCACCATCTGCAGTGATTTTGGAGCCCAGAAAAATAAAGTCAGCCACTGTTTCCCCATCTATTTGCCATGAAGTGATGGGACCAGATGCCATGATCTTAGTTTTCTGAATGTTGAGCTTCACGCCAACCTTTTCACTCTCCTCTTTCACTTTCATCAAGAGGCTTTTTTGTCCCTCTTCATTTTCTGCCATAAGGGTGGTGTCATCTGCATATCTGAGGTTACTGATATTTCTCCCGGCAATCTTGATTCCAGCTTGTGCTTCTTCCAGCCCAGTGTTTCTCATGATGTACTCTGCATATAAGTTAAATAAGCAGGGTGACAATATACAGCCTTGGCGTACTCCTTTTCCTATTTGGAACCAGTCTGTTGTTCCATGTCCTGTTCTAACTGTTGCTTCTTGATCCGCATACAGGTTTCTCAAGAGGCAGGTCAGGTGGTCTGGTATTCCCATCTATCTTAAAATTTTCCAGTTTATTGTGATCCACACAGTCAAAGGCTTTGGCATAGTCAGTAAAGCAGAAATAGATGTTTTTCTGTACCTCTCTTGCTTTTTCGATGATCCAGCGAATGTTGGCAATTTGATCTCTGGTTCCTCTGCCTTTTCTATAACCTCTTGGAGAATTTTGAGCATTACTTTACTAGTGTGTGAGATGAGTGCAACTGTGCGGTAGTTTGACACTACGGAGTTACTAACACTTTCATTTTCTATTTGCTTAAGAACTATGTGATCTGGGCAAGTTGCTTAGCCTCTCTGAGCCTCAGTTTCTTCATCTATAAAATGGGGATAATAATGGTACCTATTTTATCAATATATCAGGAGACTGAAATGAGATGGAACTGAGAAATACCGGTCCTCTCCTTGCCCCCTGCCTTAGCCACTGCATGTGCAAGGCCACACACCTCTGGTCCTGGCTGTGCACCATATCCTGAGTCCTCCAGCAAGAGCCACTGATGGAGTATCGGGGGGGATGTCAGCTCCATAAGGAAAGGCTGCCTATCTCATGTAGGGATGCGGTGGACAGATGTGTGCTCTCTCATTCTCTCTGTACACTTTAGGATGCATCTGGGGTCAAAGCAAATGTCAGGGATGAATCTCCTGTTTCCTCCTGGGTCCCTGCTGCCCTACGGGCTCCTCTGAAGGCAAATCCCCTGTGTACTGATATGGATAGCATCTCCCATGTGTGGCTTTTCAGGAGGCCCAGCTATGAGGGCTCACAGTCCCCCCCTTGTTACCAGAGAAACTGAACTCCTCGTGGTGCCTGGCTGACTGCATCCTGCTCTGCACCTGGTCACCATGTGTCAGCCTTCACTTTCTGCAGGGAACTCAACCGATGCTGGGAGAAACTATTTACACACAGCCACCATGGGGACACTATGATTTAGGCAGCTCAGGGGCTTCACAAAGCCTGCTGCGTGCCCAATTCAGGCATGTACCACCCCCAAGCACATGGGGCCACTCATTCAATATCTTCCTAGACTGGGGTCTGTGCAAGATGCTAGGCTTTCTGAGATATGAACAGGAGATGCTGTAGTTCCAGAACCCAGGCTACAGGAGGGACTGGAGCATTGTCTCTGCCCAGAGAGGGGACTTGCTAGCCAGAGATCACACAAGTCGAGGGACAGAGCCAGGTCTTGAATCCAGGCCTCCTGACTCCGAGCTGAGTGCTTATCTTTGGGGAGGAGTTGACAAAGACAAAGGAGGGTGTGTCGGCCAGAATTGGGAGGGGGCTTTCAGGTTCCTTCCACGCTCCTGAGACTTCCCTGGATGGCCCTCTTCCCCGTGATCTGTCTTATCATCCTGGAGATGCCAGCATGAGTGCCAGGGAAAAGCCCACCAGCCTCCTCCACCCTTAGCATGGGTGCCTGCTAAGCCCAGAGGTAGTGGGTTGAGTGGTGGTTCCCCCAGAGATATGTCCACCTGGAATCTTGGAATGTGACCTGATTTGGAATAAAGATCTTTGTGGATGTTGTTAAGGATCTCAAGATGAGATCATAAACCCAATGATGAATGTCCTTATGAGGACCAAAAAAGAGAAGACACAGAGCCTTAGGGAGAAGACCATGGAAAACCAAGGGACACCAAGGCCTTCCAGTGAGGAGAGAGGCAGGGGATCACCCCCTCTCAGAGACTATGGAAGAAACCAGCCCTGAGAACAGCTCAGTTTTGAACTTCTGGCTTCCAAACCGTGAGAGAATAAATGTCTGTTGTTCTAAGCTACCCAGTGTGTGGTAATATGTTAAAGCAGACCTAGGAAGTCAATACATCCGGGGAGTCCAGCTGAGGGCAGGGTCTCAGCCAGCCCAGCTCCTCCTGGGTGGGCTTGGTCAAGGGCAGGAGCTTCAGTCTGATAGACGTGGGGATGAGCCCACTCACATCCTCTTGCCTTCCACTCAAGCGTGAGTTCTAGAGGATGTCCAAGAAATGCAAATCCAGACAGTAGATAAAGGCAGTAAAGCCAGATCTTCAGGAACCATTGCAGTAGGAGAAAGGTACTCCAGTGTAAAACTGAGCTTGAGTCCTCCATGTAGAGGCCACAGGGCATTTTAGAGGGAGGATGAAGGGGTAGGGAGGGCTTCCCAGGTGGCGCTAGTGGTAAAGAACCTGCCAACCAATGCAAGAGACATAAGAGACGTGGGCTAGATCCCTGGGTCAGGAAGATTCCCTGGAGGAGGGCATGGCAACCCACTCCAGTATTCCTGTCCAGAGAATCCCATGGACCGAGGAGGCTGGTGGGCTACGGTCCATAGCATTGCAAAGAGTTGGACACGACAAAAGCAACTTAGCATGCAGGCACACACACGTGAGGGAGTAGGAAAGGGGAACTGGCAGGGGTGGGGGAAGAGTCAGGAAAGTGAAAAACTGCAAAACACAGGCGGGAGCTGGTCAGAGTGATTAGGCCCCTGGGTTTGCTCATTGAAGCTTATGGAAGTCAGCTCCTATCCTCCCCCAGAGACCAGGAGACACGGGTCCCATCTTCACCATCAACTGGAACAGGCAGTAAATTTATTTGGCAGTCTTGAGCTTTCCCAGGCAGGAACTTGAGGAGGGGCTGGGCTGTTCCAGGGATACAGCCTTGAGCTGTTTTTTTCTCATCCTCTTCCGTTGGTGTGGGACGTACATGAAATTGTGCTAAGAGATCGCCTTCCTTACAGGCCAAGGTGGGCGAGGGCTCAGAGGAGGCTGAGTTTGGTCAAAGAGTCTTTGTCAAGGAGATAGAGGCGGACGTGAACCCCATCCTCTCAGTATGGAGGGAAGATAAACAAGTCAATAGGCCTCTCGAGAGAGTGGGGTGAGTTAGAAGGAAGGACATCTGAGCAGACGGGGGCAGAGCTGTCAGGGAAGGAAGGAAAGTCCAGACTGGACATGAAGATGGGGAAGGCAGAGCCAGCAGGGAAGGTGGCCAGGGAGCAGTATAGGTGATGCATGAGACTTGGAAGCAGAGGAGCCAGTGACTCAGGAATGTGGAATTAGGAGAGGTGAGTGGGGACCTTGAAATATGGGACCTGGGCTGACCACAGTGGGCAGGTAGAGTAGTACCACCATCCGGGGTCCCCATGTTGGGACCAGACAGAGCATCGTTAAACCCTCTCCAGGTGATGCTAAGATGCAGCCCTGCTTGAGACTTGACTGATTTATCCTAAGGGGAATGTGCCCCTCTCAACAGCTGTGAGCAGCTGGGAGGGATGAGATCAGATCTCTTATATTTAGAGGATCCCTGGGCAGAAGCTGGGAGATTCTCGCTGAAGGTTCTGACAATGACCTAGGGAGAGAAGAGGAAGCCTGGTCCAGGGCAGTGGGCATGGGAGCGGGGAGGGATTCCAGTGGTACTTGGAGGAAAACTGGCAGGATTTCGTGACATGGGAATGTGCCTGTGAAGGTGCGGTTGAGGCAGGAGGTAGATGCCCCTCCCCTCACCTCTGCCCAGAGTAAAGCGATTGGAGATGCATTCCCTGTGGACCGAAATTCTAAAATATCAATAGCAGGAGAGAGGAGATTGGGCCTTGCCCAGGTAGAAGATTACTATTTCTCAGTCTTGAAGTCAGGAGACCTCCCTGACTACACATGCACAGAAAAGCTCCTTAGAAGTCAAAAGAGGAGTGATGCTAAGAGAAGCTCTACCCATAGCCCTCTTTGGTAGAATCCATCTTGGCTAAGAGATGCATACGCACACATGGGAGGATACTGAGATATGCCAAATATGGACCTTGAACCAGGCAGGTCGAAATGACTGGCCAAAGGAGACCTGGAAGGAATGCCACATAAAAGGAATTCAAACTTGCACAAGTGTGCATTTCAGGGACTCTCCTTCTGAGTCTGCCCTTGTGTCTATCTACATGTATTGTACTCTTTTTTTCCTATTAATAAATGTTTTACTTGTTTCACTACTTTCTGTCTTTGTGGGAATTCTTTTCTGCAAAGCTGAAGGGCCAGAGTCTTGTTCCTGACCGTGGGTGATCGGTGGTACCCTCACCACTGAGACCTGACTTCAGTCTCTGGCTGGGAACCGAAGCCCGACTTCAAGCTGCTGCAGGCTGAGGTTACTCAGGATCAGAGTGACACCAGATTTCTTTGTGGACAGCTATCTGCCTGGCTACTACGATAGAGAATCACGATGGGCAGAGGGGCCATCAAGAAGTGACTGTGTGAGGCTGTTTGTCCTGTATACCTGAATGGTGCTGTTGGGAGATACAGAAAGAGAGCCAAAGGGAGTCTGACCTGGAATGAAGCTGTGGTAGTTGCCAGCACATGGGCAGCAGTTAGAGATGGAGGACCTGCAATAGATCCGGGGCGGGGGGGTGATGTTCATTTTTGAGGAATGGCTTGAGTCTTAGCAGTTGGAAAAGGACCAAAGAGAGGCAGAAGGAAATCAGGAGAAGGTGGTCAGCTGGAAGACAAAGCAAGAGAGAGTTTCAGGAAGGAGGGAGTCATCCCCAGCTCCCTAAGATGCCAAGAAGCCGGGTAGGATGAGGCTTAAAGATGCCCAGTGGATCTGGAGGGACAAAGAGCCTGGGCTGGATCAGGTTGGGCTGGATCTCCTCCTGTCTCCTTCTCCTGGTCCCCAGGCTGAGGCTTGCCCTCTGCTTGGAGCTCCTCTCCCAGTGTCAGGGGAGAAGGCAGTTTGGGGGGCTCACAGGGACAGAGTTCCAGCAGGACATAAATGCTCAGCTGACTTTAAAACAGGAACTTCAGAGGTCAGGTTTCTTCTCCTTTCCTGCCTTAGGAAGAGGGGATACAATATTCCCCTTCATCTTCATGTCCTTTTCCAGGGCAGCCTGATTAATTATAGCAAACTTTCATTCAAGTATCACTTACAGACTGAAAAATGAACACTTCCTAAATTGCAGCTCTGTGCAATTTCACAAAATGAATATGCCCATGGAGCCACCCAGATGAGTTCAAAACCTCTGTAGCCTTAGAAGACTCTCCAGGCACAACTGGCCACAGGTTACCATGATTTTGGCTTCCAACAATTTAGGTGAGTTTTTCCAGTGTTCTTTTTAACTTTTTTCTTTTTTGCTGATTGTGTTTTTATTTTCTTATGAACAGGTACTAAGTTCTCTGAGAAAAGAAAAATTCTACGAAGTAAATTTAGAGCTCTAACTGGCTTAATTCGATGAAACATGGACAAGGCAGCATCCCATCCAGCAGATAAAAAGGAGCTCCGAGGAGCTGCACAAAATGGAAGACTTTTATAGGCAGAAGGAGGCAGGCAGGGAAGTTATTCTAGCAAAGGGCGAGTTATTTCTAGGCAAGGTCACCTTCCTGTTGGGGAGGGGACCCCAATCCCAGGAGTGCTGGCCAAGTAATTCCAAATTGACTGGTCAAAGGTCACCTTCCTGGGAGAGGCTGAAACTGCAATTAGGTTAGGCATTGTCTTAGTTTGTTAATGTTGGGGCTTAGCATAAGTGACTCCATTTTGGCTTTAAAAAAAGAGTACAAAATCCAAAGTGATATGAAAGAGTGTGTCTACTGAAAATTCTGGCTTCTATCCCTGTTCTTTTCCATTCCCCCTATCTTACAGTCCACGAGTTGGCAAACTTTTTCTGAAAAGGGCCAAAGAATCAATATTTTAGGCTTGCAGTCCCTGCGCGCTCTGTTGCAATGACTCAGTTCTGCCGTTGTCATGGAAAAGCAGCCAAAGAATCACACAGCACGTGCTCCCCTGTCAGGCTGATCTTGCTCACCCTCTTGTTTCTGAGATTCATCCTCCCCGTGGCATAGATTCCACTGCATGAGAGTGCCACTCTATTTATCCGAGCCACCGCTGATGAGTGTTCGGGTAGTCCTAGTTCAGGGCTTTTCTGGACAGGGCAGCTATGAGCAGTCTTGCCTAGGTCTGCCAATTGACAGATGATCGTGTTTCTGCTGGACGAAGACCCAGGAATGGAGTTGCTGGGTCAGAGGTGGGCACTCCATTTTAAGGTTTCAGATGAACAGCTTCCTAAGACATCCAAGCTGAATGGGAAGATGGAGACAGAATTCGCAGTGACTGGTGGAGGGACAAAGAGGATGAGAGAGCAGGGCCCACGGGCAGCCTTCAGGAGACAGGAGCAGAGTGGATGGGTGGGGAGTCAGAGGAGAATTGGTATGAAGTTGGTTGGGAGACAGAAGATCCTGCCTGGGGACCACCCTTGCCTTCCCTCTTGTGGGACCCCACTGTCCCCACCAACAGTGCTGGGGAAGACTGTCTTGAAGTTTCCTTGATTCTGGCTGCCAGGAGAACCAACCAAGATTTTAAAAAACCCCAAATGTTCTACCTCCATTCCTGGCAATTCTGATTCAGTTGTTGTGTAGTGAAGTGCAGGCACCAGCAGCTTTTAAAGACTGTCTGGGAGATTCCAGGGAAGCCGGAAAAGAGGACCACTGGGCTTCACGTAGTAGTGGTCCCTAAGATCACAGATGGTCCCCAAGAATTTACCTGCCCACTGAAGACCACCCACCCACCCACTGGCAAACTTTGTGCTGGGCAGAGCTCCCAGATGTAAACAACAAGACTGGACTTCAGCAAGTGTATGCTGTCCTTGGGAGGGTGTGAGGCTGCTCTCAGATCCTCCTGGGACCTGGGCTGGAGAGGACATGGTGGGCCGCCTTGGGGACTCCTCCCTTCCCAGCCTGCCCAGTTGCCTGCTCTGGCTCTGAAGGCAGCTCTCCTGCAGCCTCTGTGAACCTTTTCTGCCTGAGCTGCACTCTGGACAGGACAGCGGCCAGGCTGTGCTTGGGGCCTGCATACCCAGCAGCCCTCGAAAGGGTGTGGGGGAACAGGGCAGCCCCGGTGACAGTGCCCAGGGGCCCCAGCAGTGTCAGGGAGGGGTGGAGAATGCTCTGCCTGTTCTGGAAGGGGCTAAACTGGGCAGGATGGACACTCCCTGGTGGATGATGGTCAGTGGCTCCCCACTGCAGACCTTTCTCGCCCTCTCTCCAATGGCCTGGATTCAGCAGCAGCATTAAAGCCCTAGACACACAGGACACAGGTGAACACTTGCCTGGGCCCCTGGGTCCAACAGAACAGAGACTGAACAGCGGTGTCCTTGGCCCCTTCCCTAAACTATCCTGCTCTTCTCACCAACAGTATGACCTTTACCAGCCAGTTTGGATGGTATCCCCTCTTGCTGTGGTCACTGCTGGCATTTGCTGGCTGAGGGTGACAGCCTCTCCGTGAGCTGGCTTTGAGATCGGTCAGGGTAGAGCATGCTTCCCCCTGGGGCCACCCAGGAGGATGAAATATGTCAGGTCCCCAGGGAGTCCCTGAAAGCCCTCTGGAAGCGCATTCCCCTCCAACCTCTGAGGCTCTGGGAAGAAGGCAGGGAGGCGGCAGGGGGGCCTGTGGAGCAGCTCCAAACCCCCACCCTCCACAGACTGGGCCACTTCCCTCCCTCTCACTGTGGGCTCAGGTGCTAGGAGCAATCTCTGAATCCATGGAAACCACACAGGAGGCAGAAATCAGAAGGGAGGAGGGGGCTGAGCACTATCTTGCAAATCCTAGGGCGGGAGAGGGGAAATAGTCCTTTCCTCATTAGTTAAAGCCTGAAACACCACATTTTTCTCCCTGGCAGTCACCCCATCGAGGATGGACTGGCTCCCATTTCTCACCAGGGCATAGAAAGGACAACATGGGGACTGCTGCTCTGGGAAGAGCCAGTAGGTCCGGAGGGTGGGGAGATGGGTCAGGGGAGGGAAGGAGGGCCTGAGGAGCAGGTGTTGGGGGGGGTCTGTGGATCAGGCCATGTGGCAATGTGGAGGTGGGGGTCAGGGTTCAGGGCTCTAGAGCTGGAAAGTTGGGAAACGGGGTTCAGGAGTGGGGAGAGGCAGAGCTGCGGAGGTAAGGATGGGAGTTGGGACATCAGGGGGTGGAGACATAAGGTTAGTCATATAGGGTCTTTGCTTCCATGAGCCAGAGTCGTCCCCCTGTCCAAAGGCCCCAACTTTCCAGCTGTCCTCTGGCACTGCTCTGGAGTGCTGTCTGTGATCCTCATCAATAATATTAATAACCAGACCTCTTCCTGCAAAACACAAACCAATCACCGGGCTCCCCTCCCAGACAGAGTCTGATTGGGGCCCCAGGAACTGGAAAGTGGGGTTGGACCAGGGTAGGAGCTGCAGAGGGTGTTGGGGGCAGCTCTAGCAGAACCTGTGGCCCCACCTAAAAACAAGCTCCCCAGTTTTCAAAGGAGCTCCACAGAGTACAAGATAGAGATTTTCTTTTTTAAAGTGATTTTATTTATTTATTTGATTTTTTTATGTGCACCCTTTTATTTTGAAAGGTTTTATTGAATTTGTGACAATATTGCTTGCTTTATGTTTTGGTTTTCTGGCTGTGAAGTTTGTGGGATCCCAGCTCCCCAACCAGGGATCAAACCTGGACCCCCTGTATTGAAAGGCAAAGTCTTAACCACTGGACCTCCAGGGAAGTCCCTACTACTTTTTAACGACACCAATGCTGGAATATATTCTCCTTAAAAAAAAAAAAATTCGGCCATTGGAGAGAGGCACAGCCCCTCCAAGTTGCCTCACAGCCTCTTCTGCCATCCCTGAAGACAGCACCAGTTTATCTTGTTGCAGACTTCTTAAACACTTTTACAACATAAACACATGTCCACAGTGAATTCATAGAACTGTCTATTGCTTTACAGGCTTGTAAACACAATGATATAACACAGGATGCACTGTTCTTCAACTTTTCACTCAACAAAATGCTGTTGAGATTTCTCCAAGTCGATACCTGTAGATCTAGGACATTCCTCTTAATGTGTCTCAAACGTGAGAGTGGAAAAGGGTTCACGTGTGGATGAACGTGCCAGACAGCTTCTAGTTTTTCACTATCACAAATAATCCTTCAGCGAGCTTGCTGGTTTATGGCTTCTCCCTTTTATGAGGCAGAATTTCTTTAGGGTAGATAATGAGAATTGTGACTATAGGTCAAAAGGCTTTGTTTTCTTTATTTTTAACATTTTATTTGTTTATTTTGGACTGTGCTGAGTCTTTGTTGCTGCATGGGCTTTTCCCTTGTTGCAGAGAGCAGGGGCTATCTTGGTTGCAGTTCATGGACTCCTTGTGCGGTGGCTTCTCTAGTCATGGAGCTCAGGCTCTAGGGCATGAGGGCTTCAGCGGTTGCGGTTCCCGGGCTCTAGAGCACAGGCTCACTAGTTGTGCTCCATGGCACGTTGGGTCTTCCTAGATCAAGGATCTAACCCATGTCTCCTGAATGCAGGGAGATTCTTTACCACTGAGCCACCAGGGAAGCCCAGAAGGCTTTGTTTTAAATTGTGGGGGTTTGGGAGGGCAGGTTGTAGCTATCTGCAAGGGGCTTCCCTGGTAGCTCAACTGGTAAAGAATCCACCTGCAATGCGGGAGACCTGGGTTCGATCCCTGGGTTGGGAAGATTCCCTGGAGGAGGGCATGACAACCCACTCCAGTATTTTTACCTAGAGAATCCCCAGGGATAGAGGAGTCTGGCATGCTATAGTCCATGGGGTCTGAAAGGATCAACACGACTGATGGACTAAGCACAGCACACAGCACCAAAGTAGGTGTGCCCATTTATTTTCCCACAGCCTTAGAACACTTGATGGGTTACAGGTCCTTTAGGCAACAGGAACAGGGGATCCATGGGCACCAAGTGTCCCTTGGCCAGTCCAGCGTGCTTTTCTGATTGGGCCGTGGGGAGGGCAGTAGGAGGGGCCTCACGGGAAAGTGGGGTGAGAAAGGGCCCTCACCGAGGGGAAGGGAGGAAATAAATGCGTGGATGATGGGGGTGATGAGCCCAGGACCAGTGCCCAGTGCCCATGCCTCATCCCTGGAGAGGCAGTGAATGGGCCTGGCATGGGAGTGCGTGTGACCTGAGGGCACGAGAGAGGCTGAGCCGCCTTGCGTCGCCATCCACACAATAAGCCCCACGTTGGCCACAGACCAGCAGTGACTGGAGTGCTGATTAAAAGTCCACGGGCCTGGGCCCCACCTCAGCCCAGATCTCTGAGGGGTGGGCTGCATGTCTGCGCCACCCTTCACCGCCCCCAACAACCACACTGAGAGCTTGGAGCCTGTGCTGCGCCGGGCGGGCCTTCCCTGGGGGGCTTCGACCCTTAGAAGGGGGTTGGCTGAGTCACGCTAGTGCCCTTGGTAACAGAAGGGACAGGGTCTGCTGTTGGTACCAGACCCGAAACTAAAACTGGTTCTCCCTATAGCCAGTTCCGCGGACAGGTTTAAGGAGCATCTGCAAAGATTCTGGAAGCTCTTCGGTCCAGTTTGGGCCTCCCTGATAGCTCAGATGGTAAAGAATTCACCTGCAATGCAGGAGACCTGGATTCAAACCCTGGTTCGGGAAGATTCCCTGGAGAAGGAAATACCCATTCCAGTATTCTTGCCTGGAGAATTCCATGGACAGAGGAGACTTGTGGGCTACAGTCCATGGAGTCACAGAGTCGGACAAGACTGAGCAATTAACACTTTCACTTTCTCCTCCAAGCAGAGGTGGTGTCCTGGGTAGATGCTAGGTCATTTCTCCTCTCAGGCCCCCTTAAAGAAGGCCTGGCTGCCCACCCCTGACCAGCCCTGCTGCCCTGGTCACCGCCCAGTCTCCCTGGCAGCTGGCCCTCCAGGTGGATTTGAGGTCTGGGAGGGGCCGCATGCGCAGAAGCTCCTGCCTCCAGCATTTCCACTGTGAGATGATTTTCAGTAAATTCTCCCTCAAGCCCTAAATATTGATCTCCAAGCTCCGGAAATAAAATTGTAATTTTCCCAAAGACAGTTTTAGCAGAACGTCCAGGCAGGGAGAGGAAGCGAGTGAGACCCCTGCTGGCTCCTGCAGCTGCCGGTGAACTTGGCATCGGCTGTGCACCGTCTGAGGCTGTGAACACAGTGGAAGCAACGTCTTGGGTATCTGTTAGTCTTTTTTTTTTTTAATTTTATTTATTTATTTGGCATTGCCAGGTCTTAGATGAGGCACTTGAGATCTTAGTTGCGGCATGTGGGATCTAGTTCTCTGACCAGGGATTGAATCCAGGGCCCCTTGCATTGAGAGTTCAGAGTCTTAGCCACCAGACCACCAGGGAAGTCCCTCTGTTAATCTTTTCAACTGATACTCTGGATAGAATGACCAGCACGTGGAAATGGGGCAGGTGTTCAGCTTGGACTATCCAACCTTGGACGCAGGGAGGCGTCTCTGCAGCAGGAGGCTGGTTTTCATCCACGTGAGACATTCTTTGCTTTGGAAAGGGCAGAGCTCACCTCATGTCCTGTGCTTGACCTCCCTAGAGGTTTGGGTGTGTCTGAGCAAGGGTAGCCTGGGGCTTCCCAGGTGCGCTAGTGGTAAAGAACCCACCTGCCAATGCAGGAGACATAAGAGTTCGATCCCTGGGTTAGGAAGATCCCCTGGAGGAGGGCACAGCAACACACTTCAGTACTCTTGACTGGAGAATCCCATGGACAGAGGAACCTAGTGGGCTGCAGGGTACAGTCCATAGAGTTCCAAAGAGTTGGACATGATTGAAGCAACTTTGCACGCACACATGAGCAAGGTTAACCTGGGGTGAACTCCCTGCTGACTGTCACCTCTCAGCTACCTCGCCAGGCTACCCAGCTACAACCCCAGGCTATATGCACCCTACACTGGCCGTGCTTTGGGGTGTGACAGTGTCAGCCAAGTTCCCAGACTGGGCTCGCTGGTTTTTGGCTCACAAGAAGCTCCATCAACTTAATACTGGATTTAATTGGTTCCAGTACCATCTCTATGACAGGAGCCCTCCAGCCCCCTTAAAAGTCTTATTTAGGCATTCCTGGGGGGGTCCCCAGAGAGAGTCTTACAGAAACTCCGAGACCTCCCACTTCCTGTGCTTTAAGTCGGTTGCCCAGGAGGCCCCACGGGCGTCCCCATGTCCACACCACCGCTGCCCAGCCTGCCTCGGGTGGCAACAGAGCCATGTGGGGGTGCAACCTTGTCGTGCGGCGACCACCTCTGGGTGCTGAGGTCCCTGCAGTCAGACTATGCTCTGGGTAGAGCTGAGGTGATTGTCACACTTTCTCCCCAGGGCCCCACAGTGGGTACTGCTGGGACCCTGCACTTCCCAGAGCTCTGTGTGGAAACAGCCCCTCCAGCAGCTGTCCCCAGCCTCCCCCTGGGGTGGGAGTCCCAGGCTCCCCTACCTCTGCCCTGTGTGATAACCCAGCATAACAAACCACCCAGTGCAAAGGCTCCAAACAACCAGTTAGATTCCGGATTCAGGGGCCGGCTCGGCAGGTTTCTGTTGGACTCATTCATGAGACTGCAGTCTGTTCTCAGGTTGGCCGGAAGCTGGTAATCCAAGCCAGCCTCACCTGTGAGTCTGCTGGTCAGCAAGCTGTCCAATGGGCATCTTATATTCGGGCAGGCTGACCAGGGCATTTTCACCCAGTGGCGAGGATTCCAAGAGCGGTAAGAGGATTCGGCTTCAGTGGGTGAGCCCCTTCTGAGGCCCAGGCTTTGGCGGATGTCTTATTATCCAAAGTAAGTCACGTGGCCTCTCCAGATTCAAGGGCTGGTGAAATAGATTCTATTTCTGGATGGGAGGGGGTAAGCATCACTAAGCAAGGACGAGGACACAGCAAGGAGAATTTGAGACCGATTTTGCAATCTATTGTGTGTTCCTAACCCCTCTCACAAACCTCCTTGCAGCCCCTCTTCCCTACATGCAAATCCAGGCCTACAGGCAGAGCCCTGCTGGCTTTACAGGCAGGACCAAAAACCCCAGGTCCAGCCAGGGACACCCTCTCTGCAGCCTTCCTTGCTCATTTATTTCCCTGCATCTCTTAAGCATCTCTGTGTTTGGCTGGACCGCCAGCTCGTGTACAGGGAGCAGGACTGGCTCACCATGGCCAGGCAGCCCCAGGATCCAGCCAGTCCTCTGGAAGGCAGTAAGCACTGACCACCTTCGCCTGGGGATATGGACTCAGCCATTTGTGTCAAAGTTGCTCTGTAGGTGGGCAGGGCTGAGAGTGACCTCATAAGGCATCTCGCCCACCTTCACACCATAAGATTCAGGGTCTCGGTGCTTTCCTGTTGCCCCTACTTCTCACATGACCACTGAAATAAGGACGACAGCCAACCTGAGTTGGGGACTGTGCTGAGTGTCTCATAGAATCACCCAACTAATCTCTTCAACAATCTTCTGAGCTGAGACCCATCACCCACAATTTATTGAGGAAGCTGAAGCTCAGAGAGGTTGGGTAACTTGCCCAGTGCCACACAGTGAGTCAAGTTTAAGAAAGCCAGGAATGGAATCTAGACTTCTGCATCCACATTCCCAATCTCTGTGTACATGCTCTTGGATAATAAGCACCATAATAAATATCATAAGTGACCCCCGACACATTTGTATAGTGGTAAACTGTCCTGGTGGCTCAGAGGTTAAAGCGTCTGCCTCCAATGAGGGAGACCCGGGTTCAATCCCTGGGTCGGGAAGATACCCTGGAGAAGGAAATGGTGACCCACTCCGGTATTCTTGCCTGGAGAATCCCATGGATGGAGAAGCCTGGTAGGCTACAGTCCACGGGGTCGCAAAGAGTCGGACACGACTGAGCGACTGAACGGAACGGAACGGAAACTGTCCCCTGGGGTTCCCTGGTAGCTCAGCTGGTAAAGAATCCGCCTGCAATGCAGGAGACCCTGGTTTGGTTCCTGGGTCAGGAAGATCCCCTGCAGAAGGAATACACTACTCACACCAGTATTCATGGGCTTTCCTGGTGGCTCAGATGGTAAAGAATCTGGCCGCAATGTAGGTTTGATCCCTGGGTTGAGAAGATCCTCTGGAGGAGGTCATGGCAACCCTTTCCAGTATTCTTGCCTGGAGAATCCCCATGGACAGAGGAGCCTAGAGGGCTACAGTCCATGGGGTCGCAAAGAGTCGGACATGACTAAGCAACTAAGCACAGAACAACAAATAGTCCCCCAAGGGCCCCAGAGTTCACAGCCTCCTCTGCCCCTTGGAGTTGCCTCGTTAAGCAAAAGCACCTTTTTGTCTCAAAATGGAGATCCAGGCTTCTGATTTTGAAGTCCACATGTACTTCTTTTCTTTCTTCACTGCATGATGTCTAACGGGCTGTTTGTGCTTAGGGATATTTGCTTGCCAATGTTACAGAGGCAGGACCAGGTAAGGCCTTTAGAGTTGAAGAAATGAGAAAATGATGTATCCTCTCATGTAAACTGGAAAAAAAAAAAACCCATGAAACAAGAAACTCACCGTTGAGATTAAATGAAAATTGCTGCCTTCTAGACTTTTAAATTGCAGCATTCAGGACTAGTCTGTCCAAGCTGAACTTTTCAAGGTATTTGGGGCAGTTGCCAGTCCACTGGGACCTGCAGTAGTGTGTGTTGCAGGGACTTGTGTACATCTCCCAGCATCTTAACCATCACCTGTTTGGAGAATGGGACTCAGTGAGATGCCAGGCACTCAACCCTTCCCTCCCCATCGCAGAAATCCAGAGGGACATGATGGCCAGAGTGTGGATATGAGTCTTGGGCTCGACCAGTGGCCACATTGCCTTCCAAGAGCTTTGGTTGTGCAGAGAGTGAAGCCAGGATGCTGTGACAGTCCAGGGTGATGTCCAAGCATAGGGGTAGTGGCAACAATTTGGGGCAGCAGCGTGTGGTGCGGCCTGGCTGTGCACTTAGCTACCAGCCTACCTGGTCCCCTTCTGTTTTCTGAAACTGCCTCTCCGTATTGTTTCCTGACATCCCCCTGACACATCCTCCTCTACTTGAGGTTGGCCAGACTCAGGGACTCTTGGCTACAAAGAATCCTGATGGGCATGGAGCTTAAAAAGAGAAGAGACTGTGAAGAGGTAGGCAGCCAGCCAGCCTGGGAGACTTGGCAGTCACATGAGGGGCGTGGGAAGGGGCTGCCAGAATGGCAAGGTGGGAGGGATGGGGGGAGGAAGGGTAGACAGGTGTGAGGTCAGGAAAGTAAGCAGTCACAGGTCACTCCAGTCTTGCAGGTGGCACAGACAGGCTAGGTGGCCACTGGGGAACATGGCCTGTGGGTGATTTCACGAAGGGCTGAAAGCAACTCCCTGACAGTAACCCATGAGACAGACAGTTGTGAACGTCAGCAGGACCGTCAGAGAGGTTCAGTAGCCTGCAGCTGGGTGGAGGGAGAACCCATCCCCCCAGGAGATCTCTCTCCAGGACACAAGCCACAGAAACCAATTCCCCTGCGCTGGGACGCAACACTCCTACTTCTGAATTTTGTTCCTTTTATCAAGATTTTGAAATGTGGTAAATAAGAGTTACACCAATGAATAGCCTCGCGCAACATGGCAAATGCAATAAAGGTGAAAGCAATAAAAGGTGGAGAGACCAGCCACGAGGCACCGATATGACGCCTAAGAAATAAAAGTAATTATCACCTGCACAACCTGGCCAGCCCATTCCTCGTGCGCGAAAGAAAACCATTTCAGAACTTTATTTCCTATATTGAATGTTGATAATTGGACGTCTTTATAAGTCTCTCTGGAAGAAAACAGCTTGTGATTTCAAGATGAGAAAACAGTCTTCCAAACAGTGAAAAACAATGTATTTCCCATTTCACACACACACACAAAGAGCTTGTTTCCTCCGCTGTTTTTAAGGTGCTGTTGGAATGATTTGCCTTTCCAAAGGCATCGTTCCATTTCTCATCTTGAATTGCCTCATAGACCCTGGCAGAGCACTCAGAGGGGACCACTTCATCTGAGCCGGTGACGGGGCTTCCTAGGGAAGGTCCCCGGGGCTGCTGCCCGCCTCTTTTCTGCAGGAAGATGGATACCTAGGTGGGCCAGGCGGGGCCAGTGAGAGCAAGAGGAGTGTGAGGTGGCGTGGGGGCTCCTCTGGGGGCTGAGGGATGGTGGTGACAGTTGGGGCATGGCCTGGAGGAGGCAGCCGGCCAGGCTGGCCCCAGGAGTCGGAAAGCTACGGCTGCTGCTGCTGCTGATGTTGCAAAGGCTGAGGACTGGGATCTGCCAGAACCGTGATGGAGAGGCGGCCTCCTGGGCCTTCCATTTCCATCACACGCTTTCCTTCCCGACTTGGGAAGAGGTTGGGTTAGACTATGCCACCCCCGCCGCCCCTTTTCACAACCCTTTCTTCTTTCTGTTCAGTCTGTTTACTGCTGGTTTCCTGAGCCCCGTCTTCCATTGTCAGAAAAAGCAAAGAGTCACAGAAACCTCAATGCCACCCCACGTGGGCTATCACCCTCTGAGGCTGGTGCCCCCATACAGTTGGCACAGAGCCTCTTGCCAGCTCCTTCCGCCCCAGACATGGACTCAGACCCTACCGCTCTTCTGCTCAGAAGCCCTCAGTAACCCCCCCATTCATCACACACCCCTGCTCTAAGCCCTCCCAGATGGTGGGCTCCTTGGGGATGATGCTGGTGAATCCCTCTTCCTCCTCTGCTCCCAGACCTCCAGGATCTGCATGTGGGACGGCTTGATAGCAGGGGCAGAGCCAGCATCCAATGTGGTGACACACAGCCTTCCGGCAGACCAGCGTCCTCAGTATGTAGTAGAAGAAGGAAGGCGCCCAGGTCCTGGCTCTTCCAGGGATGCCCCTGTGAGACCCCGAGTCAGAGTCTGGCTGGTGGCCACCTCCGGGCCAACCATCTCCAGGCAGCCAGCTGTCAGCGGTGTCCATGGAGCTGCAGGAGCATGGAGCCTGGGTCACACAGGGTGGGCAGAGCAGGGAAACCTGGCAGGACATGTTCTCACAGGGACAAAGGGAGCCCTGGGAGCTCCAAGGAGGTTTCCCAGGACCAAGTTCCTTTGTGGGCTCTGGCCGGGGCAGGGCACTTCTCGAGAGTCACAATGCCCCGGCCACTGGACCAGCTGAGCGCAAATACCTCTCAACCACTTGTAGGTCACGACTATTTCAGCCAAGGGTCTATGACCTCAGAGGGGACACTGCGTGAGGCCTGAGAGTGCTGGTTGGAGCTCTCCCTTGCTGATTTATACACTCTCGCGCTAACCCTCTAAAATCAATCTTTCCCCAATTGCCTCCTGGCTCCCAGCAGTGTTCAGGGTCGGCCCTGCATGAGTAACTATGCAATCTTCTCCCATTCCCAGGGCTGCTTCTCTTGGAGCCCCTGCCAGAGCCCTGATAAAGAGGGGGTGGGAGTGGGGACAGCCCTGTCAGAGCCTCTGGTGGGGGGGGGTTAGCAGTGGTGAGCAGCCCTCTGTGCCAGGCTCAATGGCAGGGCAAGCCCACCATCCAGACAGATCTGGGTGGGCAGGAATTAGGGGCAGCCCTCCCCCTCCAGCACTGCCCACAAACAAGGGCACTCCACTCAGTCGGTAGGTGCCCTCCCCCTATTATTTTGTGACTGTTTAGGATAATTACTTCTTTTTCATATTAATAAACACTCAGAGCTGGCAGCTGGCTTAATTCTGACATATTTTCTGTCAAAAGAAAAGGTGGAGGGGTGGTGATTAGCTCCGGGGCAGGTTTTCCTTCCATAAAAGAGCATGAAAAGCTCATTCTGCTCACTCTTTGTTGTTTTTAAAAAGTGTCTCTTATTAGAGAATCAAGTTTCTCCAGCTGAAGGTGGAAAACTGCTTAATGGAAAAGAGGGTGGGGGAGTCCAAGTTCTCAGGGCACCGGGCTGGGCAGTGGGGCGTGGGGCTTATACCTTTGCTCAGCTTCCTGGAAACTGGCAAGAGGGCAGACAGATGCTCTCTGGGGTCCTGCCTGGACGAAGTGGGAAGTGGGAGGAAGGATGGAGGTCCCCTCCTTCCATCAAGTCTCCTTGGCTTTATCTGGGTCAGGGAGGTGGGAAGGGCTGTCTGGAGGAGCTGTCCTCCTTATGGCTTTGGCCATTTTAGTTGTGTCACAGACTGAAGGTGCCTGGTTGTTTGCTTGTGAAGTCCAACAGCAGCCCCATGAGGCAAGAACCATTAGCTCCCACCGGACAGATGAAGAAACCAGGGAAGGCGCTAGGACTTGAAGCAGGCACACTTCAAGTCACCCACCCTGCTTATGCTTTGACTTGTCCTCTCTGCCTATTTAAGCGGCTGCTCTCTTCCCAGCTTTGTGGGGGCAAACAGCAGCTGTTTCTCTGTCTCACAGTCCCTGGTGGCTCCTTAGCTCAGCCACAGTGACCCACATCCTCATCCTGACAAAGAAACAAAAGGCACCCCAAATGCCAGGTCTTCAAACAGAAGCTACTTCCCGCTGTGAGATAGCTAGGGGGCCCCTCTTCCTGTTCACCCACATCTGCACAGCCTCGTGTGGCTCAGGACTCAAGGGGTACCCCTTCCCACCAGTCCTGGGCCCCTTCCTTTACTGAGCGGGTGTGAGTCACTCCCAAGTCACTACTGCATGAACTCAGCCCCTGTGTGAACTTGGGTGAGTTATTTACCTCTCCAGGCCTCAGTTTCCTCATCTGTAAAATGGCATTAAGGACAAAGCCCACCTCACAGGGCTACTGTGAGTATTCAGGGAACTGACGTTTGCAAAGCACTGTGGCACAGTAAGTGCTCCATACCTGTTAGTGTTACTATTATCCTCAGGTACCAGCAGCGTAGGGAGCTGCCTTGTGTCAACTACAAATTGGCACTTAACAAGACCATTGCCAACAACTGAATGACAAAGGCATTTGCCATCTACCTCTATGGAGATTGAACCCCATGTTGCCATAGCTGCTGACCTTCAAGAACCCCTGAGGGAGTTCAGGTTGGAGTGAGGCACTCCTTGCTCCAGGGAATCTGGTGGGACAGGTCTTTAGATAGCTGGATGTTTTTAGAAACAGATTTTATGATCTCAATCCTTGCATCTTCTCATGTTTAGAGAAGCACTGAGTCCCTTCATCGTGACATCAGATCCTCATGAATAACAAAAACCCTTTTGTAAAATGAGGAACGCCCCCTTCACCAACACCTTATATATTGACCTTCCCCCACTGCTGCTTTGGAGCAGTCTCTCAGAGCTATCTGAGATGCTGCCTCCCAGGCTGCAGTCCTCATTTTGTCCCAAATAAAACTTAACTTGTAACTCTCAAGCTGTACATCTTTTTTAGTCAATACTTGGAATATCTACTTACCATCCCCCTTCCTGCCCCACTTCTCAACTCTCTGGAGGACCCTGCACCCAACAAGAGTGCACAGCAGGGCAAAGGGGTGGGGGTTACCCTCTGGTAGATTCTCCATCCTGAACTGTGCCCTCCCTGTGGCCATTCTCCCTAGCCCTCCTCACTGGCCGCCCTGCCTTCAGGTTCTTCTCCACCATGCAGTTGAGTGAGCTTAGAAAGGTCCCAACAGATCTAACTCCCTAGCCCCGTTTTCAAGGCAGTGCAAGATCTGACCCTTGCTCATCTCTGAGGCTGCACCTCCCCTCTCTCCTGAACACTGAACTTTTAGGTTACATCAATTGCCAAGCCATTTCCCGTCTTAAGCCAACTACTGTCACCTCGCCCTCTACTAGACTGGGTCAGAGGCTCCTCTCTCAAGGAGTCTTTTCCCCTGGGCAGGCTGGGACGTCGGGTCAAGGGCAGAATCAAGGTATCACTGCGTTGGGTACGTTCGCTTCTATTCTGAAAAGGCCTCTGTCCGCACCCCAGCCGCACCCCTCGCCTGCAGCAAGAGGCGGGAGGGCAGACAGATTCTGCACTTCCTCCAAGGCTCCGCCCCTCCGGGTCTGGGAGCGCTTCGCCGGAGGGGACTGGACAGGGGCCCCCGGCCCCGCCCATCCAGCCCCGCCCCGGCCCCGGCCCGGCCCCGCCCACCAAGTCCCGCCCCCCAGAGTGGGACCTGGTCTGGCTCAGCTGACGCCCCACTTCACGTGACGCTGGAGCTGGGGCAGCATGGCGGCGGCCACCGGGTGAGTGCTGCCGCGGACCCTGGCCCTTGGCCGGCGGCGCGGAGCTGGGGCCTTGTGGGGCAGCGGGTGAGAGCCCCGCGCTGCCAGGCCGCGTCCCCGCCCGGCGTGCAGTGTGGCCGTGGGCAGCGCGCTTCTTCGCGCGGGTCCTCCGAGCGCTGGGCGTCTGGCTGCGAATCCCCTCCCTGGCCGCTGCCCATTGCCCTCAGGGCCGCCGTGGCGCTCAGGCCCCACCCGCGTGTGTGGCGTCCCCACAGTGCGGCCGAGTCGGGTCTCTGATCCACGCGCGCGTTCAGTCACGGAACTCCGATGGGAAGGCGGCGTTGCCAGGGTGCTGGGGACCTGGGGATCCGGGGAAGAGGCAGCATTTGAAGTGGCCTTGGAATCCTCTCCCCTAGCTAGGCAATTCTACTCTTCCTTCAGGGCCCAGATGGGACCTCCTCAGAGAAGCCTTCTCTAAGCACCTTTCCACTCTTAGCACCACTTGGTAAATAATATAGTACCTTAAAAAAAAAAAAAAAAAAACAACGAACCTGTTCTTGTCTTCTCTCCGTTTAGAGTGTGAGGTCAGGGCCTTTGTCTCCTTTCACCCCTGGGCCTCATTTGCCTTGCACACATGCCTCATAAATTCTGCCTAATAGAAGAATGGTGAGTGGTCCTAGTGGAAGGAAGTGTGGACAGATGGGCTCACTGAAGCATTAGGGAGTGTCCCAGATGAAGGAACATTCCCAGCAAAGGTTGAGAGTGTTCTGGGGACAGGGGACAGTGGAGTGTGTCCCTGTGCTGGAGGGGACAGTGTCCCAGCTGGCTTTTCTAGACTTTGTCCTAAGGGTCTGGGACATTCCAAGGGTTTTAATCTGCTCAGATCTGCCTTTTAGATAACTATCTCCTGAGTTATATGTGAGTTCAGGGCAAGACCTGGGCCTGGAGATGCTGGGGCTGTAAAGGGGTGTGGTAGATAGAGCGAAGGCATTGCCCTAGATGCTAGGCCAGAACTGAGATCAGAATGGGGAAACTGGTGGACTAAATGGGTGTCTCTCTTTGGAAGGTAGGGAGAATGGCAACAGAAAATGGCCCCCTTAGTTGGCCCCCGAGGTTGGGAGAGCTTAGGACATACAAATCAAACACGTAATAGGCCCCTGCTGTATTCCAGAAAGTTTTCTGGGCCTACCCTTAGGTGTTCACAGGCCACCTGGATATATGGCATCCATCTGTCTGTCTCTAGTCTTGATGAATGCTTTGGATGGGCATGGGTTCTGAGCTCAGGGGAGAGTGTGGGTGGGCTTCACTCCCTGGATGGCATTTGTGCTAGTCCTTGAGTACCCCTCAAGCAGATAACTGTGCTTGCTAAGTCTCACATGAATGTCACGGAATCCAGGGTCAGATCCTTGAACCCAGCATGTGACCCTGTCTTAAAGAGCAGTAGGTGCGGGCCAGTGCCCAGATGTGGTTCTGTTATCACTGTATCTGGGCCACCATGTGGTCACAGGGAGTTCCAGTTGCTACATTTGGGTTCAGGGCTCCATGCTGGTTTAAGGTCTGCTGTGCTACCAAAGGTACAATGAGCCAGGCTGGTGATTGGATGGGCATGAGCCTAGAGCTGGCTAAATCCTGGAGGGAAGGCCTTTATAGCAAAACTGATTCTTTGGGCCATGTGCAGTAAAAACTGAGTGACAGAGGTCTCGGAGGGGTGTGTAATTGGAAGGGAGACCTGAGAGGTAGCTTCCAGAGCTTGACAGGCCCTCCTTGGTGAGAACCATCCCAGGCTGGTATTGGTTGCCCTGCTGGAGTCTTGGAACCCAGCAACTTCCTTAGGTGGAAGAGGCTTTGAGTGTGTTTCCAGCAAAGCTGTGTCCTAGTATGTCTGGGGACCTTGAAGAATGGCTTTACTGCTGTCGTTATAGTTCTTCAAGGTCCCCAGACATACTCAGGGCATATCAGAGCGTCAGGCATAATGAGGCACCGCACCACCAAGTCATAGCCACAGGTTCCCCAGGAGTTGAATTTGGTTGCCTATAGAGTCCTCCCTGAATATGGAGCTTCCCTGGTGGTTCTGTGGTAAAGAATCCACCTGCCAATGCAGGAGATGTGGATTTGCTCCCTGCATTGGGAAGATCTCCTGGAGAAGGAAATAGCAACCCACTCCAGTATTCTTGCCTGGGAAATCCCATGGAACCTGGTGGGCTACAGACCATGGTGTCTCCAAGAACTGGGCACGACTTAGCGACTAAACAACAAGCATCCTTCCAGATCCTGGGCCCCAGGAGGCCTGGGTGCTTGTTTGTGCTCCATGTAATTTGGGGAGCAGTGGAAGCCCTAAGCTAGCATCTTAGGTTCAACTGGAAACTTGAACTGCTACTCTGAGGAGTGTTTCAGGGTTGATCCTGCTTTGTCCTACCAGCCTGGGTGAGGACTTCAAGATTAAGACAGAGGGTCCCACAGCCCCCAGAGGGTCTGCTGTGAAGTCACCTCCACCCCCGCTCCATCCCATGACACTTGGTGGAAGGTGTCTTCTCCTTGAGTCAAGTTTTGCATGGACAGAGGTGAAACTGCTCTGCTGTAGCCAGAGCTGCTGTATCAGTACCCCTCATGGCTTTTTCCTTTCTCCTCCTCCCTCTGCCCACTCACTGATTGGCCCTGGACCACCCTCACCCTCTCACATATTGTTCTCATACTTGCAGGCTCAGCTCAGGTGGTCCCTCCTAGAAGCCTTTCCTGACCTCCTTCCCCTCACTGCCTCCCCGATTTGGACCTCCAGTCAAAGCTTCCTTCTCAGAACTTCAGAGAATCCCGGTTTTTCCCTGCTGGCAGGATGCTTTTCTGCATCTGCATGCCTGCCCATAGTGGTCAGGTGAGGGGTTGCTCCCCTTCCTGCCTCTGCTGGCATCCTTAAGCCCAGGGACTACGTCAGTGTGTATCTCCAGGGCCCCGTGGCTACCTTGTGATTGGTTCTGGGTGACATGGTACCTAATGATTTCTCTATATTGGCCCAGCATGCCATCCTGTGTTCCATGGAGCCCTCAGTAATTGAGGAAGGGAGCTGTGGGCGGGAGTGGGGACAGAGCTCTGAACAGGATGAAGGAATATCTTTAACTCTGTGAGTGACACTCGGGGTGGAGGGGCTGCTGCCCAGAGGGCTTTTGCCGAGTGAGGAGCAGCAGGTGAGCTGTCCTGGATGTGTCCCTGTGGGTTCATAGGTCACACTGGAGTCAGCATTTCTGGAGAGCAAGTATCTGGAGGAGTTGGATTCTGCATCAGAGCCTGTCTCCACCCTGATATGAACCTTGTGCTCTTGGAGAAGAGACAACGGGCTGACCTTGGGGGCTGGGGTGGGGGGTGGGTCTGTGGGAGGCAGACTGGCCAGTGAGTTCCCCTTTGCCCTCCCAGGCCCTTTATCAGGCCTGGTCTGCCTCCACACAGGTCCCTGGGTGTGCTTAGCCCTGCTGACCCTCCTCAGGAGAAGGGTAGGCAGGGTGGGAGGTGCCGGCCAGCTGCTGGGAGGCCCCTTCAGCCAGGGTGAGACTGCCGGCTTTGCTGTCAGTCAGCCAGAGGGTTCAGCGCCTGACCTGAGCCAGAGGCTGTGGCTGAGGAATTAGGCCTGTCCTTGGTTGGCCTCTCTTGCTGGGAGCTTAGCATCATGGCCCCATTCAGAAGTCGTATCACATCGCAGGGCAAGGATGTTGTCCTCATCCATGCTATGGACCCCATGAGCATCCATGAGACCTTTTTATCCCTCCCAGCGTGATTCCCAGGTGGCTCAGTGATAAAGAATCCGCCTGCCAATGCAGAAGATGCAGGTTCAATCCCTGGGTCGGGAAGGTGCCCTGGAGAAGGAAATAGCAATGTACTCCAGTATTCTTGCCTGGGAAATCCCATGGACATAGGAGCCTGGCATGCTGTAGTCCATGGGGTTGCAAAGAGTCGGACAAGACTGAGCGACCAAACAACAGCAACGTGATGAAATCAATTACAGAGGAGAAAAGGAGACCCGATTATATAGGAACACAGTTATTAAGATGTTAGGAAACAAATTTGTGGCATAGCAGTATATGCTTCTTATTAAATAGTAAAAGCAGCAGGTCTAACCTTAATGTTGAAGTAGTGATGAGTAAAAGTGGTAATTTTGAGATATGGTGACATCAATAAGGTGACATGAAAATAATTCCGATTTCTGTTGATCGATTCATGCACTTCTGATACTGTTGTGGTTTTTGCTTATGTTAATAACTGAAGGAAATGTTAATTTGAAAGAGAGATTAGAGAAAATAAAGATGTAACTTTTTTTTTCCCATTCAAGTAGGTGGAGTCCCTAAACTCTGTGCATTAATCCCTTGGGTAAGAACCCAGCAGGTAGCCATTGAGGGAAAGGAGAGGTGGCTTGGGACTGATTGGGGGACAGGAGAGGTTTCCCCGGGCATCAGTGTCACACCTCCCATGGGGGCAGGTCACTGGCTGTTTCCTGAGCTCTGGCTGTTGACAGGGGGTGGGCTGGCCCATGAGGACTAGAGCTTGTTCTGTGGGTCTCTTTGATACCCTGGAGTCTTTATCTGCCAGCCCTTACTATCTCCCTTGGGCGTTGCCCATGCCCTTGGCTGCCTGCAGTAAAGTGTGCCTTATTTACGCTTGGACTTGGAGATGACCTGGCTTTTCCCTTTTAAATTCCAGGTGCCAGTTAGCAAAAGCTCCAGTGGAAACCAGGTGGGGGTGTTTTATTAGTGCTGCTTTTGCTGAACTTGCAGGGAGAAGCCACCTGCGATGGCTCTGGGCCCAACGTTTTTTCTCTGAGGGTTGGTCTATGCCATGAGAAATCAAAGGGCATATCTCTATACCCCTGGATTCTGGGGTGCCCTGCAGTAATAAATGACTTCAGCCATCAGCCTGCCTGGGGGCTCTAGCCAGGCTGCCTTCCTCTGTTCTGGCTGAGCCCATGCAGGATTAGGTAGTATTGTAGATTTCCTTTGCAGCAGCAGCTCATGCTCCCAGGGAGGGTAGCTTGTCAAGTTTCCTGTCTTGACCTGGACTGCTCGGCCCTTGGGCCAGAAAACTCCTTTCCAGGTGCCCTGAGGAGTTTAGGTCTCTCAGAATGTTCTGGATAAGATGAAGTGAAAGTCGCTTAGTTGTGTCCGACTCTTTTCGACCCCACGGACTGTAGCCTTCCAGGCTCCTCTGTCCATGGAATTCTCCAGGCCAGAATACTGGAGTGGGTAGCTGTTCCATTCTCCAGGGGCATCTTCCCAACCCAGGAATCGAACCCAGGTCGCCCGCATTGTGGGCAGATTCTTTACCATTTGAGCCACCAAGGAAGCCCAGATAAGAAGTTGCCTAGCCCTTCTGAGAGCCTTCCAGGATCCAGGGATGCAGTGTCAGCTGGTTTTGTTGTTATTTAGTTGCTAAGTCGTGTCCGACTCTTTTGCGACCCCATGGACTGTAGCCCACCAGGCTATTCCATCCTTGGGATTTTCCAGGCAAGAATACTGGAGTGGGTTGCCATTTCCTTCTCCAGGGGAGCTTCCCAACCCAGGGATCGAGCTCACGTCTTCTGTGTCACAGGCGGATTCTCTACCACTGAGCCACCCCAGGAACTGGTACCTGGTGTGTTTAAGGAGGGAGGTAGGGGTGATGGGGGGGCAGGGGGAGCTGAGGTGGGCGGGCTCTGCCGGCTGGGGGCCGAGGCTGGGCATTTTTAGGCACTGGTGCTATTGAGTCTGCACGGGTCTAGGCAGCTTTGGCCGGGGCCTCTGCAGTGGTGCTGCCCCTCCTGTGCTGTCAGGAGTCCAGAAAGACGAGGCTGTTCCCTGAGCCCACCCCATGGGCTTTGCTGAGTAAGGGGAAAGAATCGGGGGACACAGGGGACTCTCTGCAGGGGTGCTGGCGGCTGCACTTTCAGTTCCTGACGGCATGGCCATCTGGGGTGCTGGCCTGTTTGTGAGCCGTCACCCCTTCCTTTCATCCTGGTGCTGAGCATGGCAGGCAAGTGGCCTGGCTGAGAGGAAGCCCTGGCCCCTTGTGTCCACCATCCCGGGAGGGTGAGGAAGAGCCGTGCCCAGGGAGGCTCTAGTCCCGTCAGCACGTTGGGGTGGGCAGGACCTCTCTACCCTCCCCGGCTGGGCTGGTCTGGGGGGGCTTTCTTCCCCTCTGGGACTGATGTGGCAGCTTTGCACAGCTGTGTGGGTGGCCCCACGCTGTGACAGTTGCTCACTCAGCAAATCTTTAGTGAGCACTTGCCACGTGCCCAGCACAGAGCTTGATATGGGGCGGCACGGACCAGAGCAGACCCAGCTCTCTGGGCTCGTGGGGCTTCCGTTCTAGCGGACGGAGGCGGACCTCACCCGTGAGCACCGTCTCTCACTGCAGCGCCCCCTCTCTCTGGGCTGTCCCTGCCCTCCTGGATCTCTGCTGGCCAGACAGCCTGCACGGCCTCCCTCTGCACAGGTCACCCGCCCCTGCCTAACTCCTGCCCCCTGGCCCCGACCTTTGGGCCGCGAGCCCGCTCACTGGGACTGCCTTCCTCCGTTTAGTCATTCGTGCAGCGCCGTTTGGGGCTTCCCAGGCGACGCCAGTGCAGGAGATGTAACAGACCTGGGCTCGATCCTGGGTGTGGAAGATCCCCTGGAGGAGGGCATGGCAACCCTACTCCAGTATTCTTGCCTGGAGAGTCCCGTGGACAGAGGAGCTTGGTGGGCTACGGTCCACAGGGTCGCAAAGAGTCGGACACAACTGAAGTGACTTAGCATGCATGCAGCACTGTTTCAGGGGCCTGGAGGGAGGCGGTCCCCGCCCTCATGGAGCTTACATTGTACCTGGGGAGACAACGAGCAAGTAAACATATGCTATTAGACAGTGATGAGTGCTCTAGAGAGCTGGGAAGAGAGCAGTGGATAGGTTTGGGTGGGGTTGTGGGAAAAGCTTCAGGGAAGAGTGGGTATTTCTGCAGAGGCCTGGATGAAGCGAGAACACGAACCTGGTCGGCACTGGGAGAGGGTGTTCCTGATGGGGAACGGGAAGGTCCCAGGTGGGAGTGTTATTGGGGTTTAGGGAAGAGTATGATGCCTGTGTGGCCCGCCTCAGCACCTTGTGGCTGGGAGGAAGTCTGCACTGGGTTCCAAGTGCGCTGGGGCAGCCAGGACATGGGGAACGGCTGGGTGACTCTTCAGAGGATTTTATTGCACAGAGAGAGAGAAGTAGATGCTGGTGGGTGTGGGGGTCAAGGGGCGTGTTTTTACTTATTTATTTTAAAGATGGGCGAGGTTCCTGTACGTCTGAATGCTGAGAATGGTTTGATGCTGGAGCAACTCAGGGGGTTGGGGGCGGGGTGCGGAGAAACATGAGGGGTAGCGCAGGCCACGCCCAGGTGGAGGGGAAGCCTCAGCCCAAAGGCCACAACTTCCAGGTCCATCTTGGCATGGTTCCCCCTCAGTCATTTGGCACATGCAGGCCTGGCTCGGCTCGGTGCTTGGTGCTGAGTGCTGTGTGTGTGTGGGGGGATGTCTTGTGCTGAGTGTCGTGTGTGTTTGTTGTGTGTGTGTGTGTGTGGTGTGTGTGTGTCTTGTGCTGAGTGTCGTGTATGTGTGGTGTGTGTGTGTGTGTCTTGTGCTGAGTGTCGTGTGTGTGTGGTGTGTGTGTGTGTCTTGTGCTGAGTGTCGTGTGTGTGTGGTGTGTGTGTATGTCTTGTGCTGAGTGTCGTGTGTGGTGTGTGTGTGTCTTGTGCTGAGTGTCGTGTGTGTGTGGTGTGTGTGTGTGTGTCTTGTGCTGAGTGTCATGTGCGTGTGGTGTGTGTGTGTGTGTCTTGTGCTG